>NW_026915724.1:3945681-4589318 GCF_034315485.1 Pezoporus occidentalis | reverse complement strand
CCGTTAAAAATTACCACATGGAGCTATGTAATTTTAGGGCAGTTCCACTATCTAGACAGTCTATTTGACACTGCCACAAATTTATGACATACAAACTAGAAGTCAACCTTTGTAAATCTAATCAATATCCAAAAATATGCAATAACCAGTATATCAGCGTATCTTCCTTTTAGAAAGAACAATGACATACAGTACAGCACAGCAGATCAAACTGTCAGATGATCAAACCGCAGTAACCTTTAGAACCAATCTATTACTTATTTAAAGGCCATTTAGCAATCATGCACTAGATAATTTTCACTATTTACCTTAGGATATGTCCTAAATGCTCCAAGATTTACTTTTCCTGCAGATATTGTTCTTGTTGGATCAATCTGTAGAAATAAAGGTAATGTTTGTTATACGCATTTTATAAATTATTACAGGCATACACGAACTCTACAATAATTGTATTTCAGAAATGCAGTTAGTGCAAATTGTATTCATTTTGTCATAAACAGTACCTTTTCAGTCAGCAGCTATTGGTATGAGATTCAACTCTACAAAGACAGGAATATCAATAGCCTTATATGGACCATTTTTTCAAACTTATTTTCCTTGTTTCCAAAATACATTAAGAACAATAAACCGTAATAAAAGTCTGCTTTTTAATCTTATAACCCTTAGAAGTAAGAAAAAGCATATTGTGATCTGCTGCATTTTGGTGGAAAATACAGGAAACTAATGAAAGAATCTCCTTACTAATACCCTGTTTAATTTTAAAAATAACAAAAAAAAACCCAAACCAACAATATAAAAAACAAACAAAAAAAAACCAAACAAAAAAACAAAGAAAAAAGCAGTCCCAAGGAAAATGCTCTGAATCTGTGAAATTATGTCATAACATAGGAGAATTCACATGGTGGAAATACTTCTTAAGAGTGATTTATACTTTTGTAATGTAATTTTTCCATCAACGTTACAGTCCTTTCTGACTAATTCCAGTCTTTCTTCCCCTCATTTCCTTCAGTAGGAAATACAAGCACTATCTAAAATAAGGTTTACTTTTGATTTCAGATGTGATCTGAAGCCTGGAAGACCCTGCATGGCTCAAAGAGTTTTTTCATATTATGTTTTTCTTAAATAGTTTTTGTAGTTTCTTCTACCTTGCACTATGCCATTGATTTAATTTAAAAGGCATTTTAGATGCAAAGTAACATCTAGGTATTTAATTGCTCTCTTTTGACAGAAGAAGCAATGAAGAGAACAAAAGAAATTATTTTTGTTATATAGCAGGAGGTTGAATATGGATTGCTCAATATATTGGTTTTCTTAAGTACCAAGTAAAATCTGAAGTTGAGAGTAATGCATGGATTTGTACAGAGCTACCATACCTGAAATAACGCAGTGAAAATGGCCTTGATAAGCAACACTACTAGTTTGACCAGCTTGCGGCCAGCAAAGCAAAAGGAGCAATACCAATTTAAAATCTGGACTGAACACTTCCATCACGCAAAATGCATTCTACTGGAATGTTAACAGACTGAAAGCTAAAAATTATTATCCCCTCAACATAATTTGATATGCAGTTTTATCAACTATCAGACAGTACTTACAACCACTGCTACAAAGGGCTCTTGAAATTGCTGATTTAGCATTTGGGTACTGACGTCGATTCCAGAGAGCCAGCAGCCATAGCCAGGGTGACTGTGATACCAACCAATTGCATTTTCTAGACGACCAACCTACCAGCAGAGAAGGAAAACAAAACTGTTCATCTCCATTCAGAAAGTATCAGCTGCCCTCTATTGGGCTTTCCAGCATACTACAACAGAGTGAGAGGATAGAAACAATTGCACACACAGCCTGCAATGCTCAACTTCCTAATACTGAACTCGTGTCTTATTTTGCTAAACCGTTTTCTAGAAACTACACAATCTGAAGTATTAGTATTTTTTTTACAGCTACTACCACAGAGCAAAGAACTACAAGGAGCTAGGAGCTCCATCTTCAATGACAGCTGATGTACAGAAGATTACACGTGGTGAGACTGTAAGCTGGGACTCCTCTGTGTAAATAAGAAATTTCTTAGGGTAGCTACGACATAAATATATATAATTCCATCCA
Source organism: Pezoporus occidentalis (assembly GCF_034315485.1). Taxonomy (NCBI): domain Eukaryota; kingdom Metazoa; phylum Chordata; class Aves; order Psittaciformes; family Psittacidae; genus Pezoporus; species Pezoporus occidentalis. The sequence goes on along the minus strand of NW_026915724.1, from coordinate 4,587,212 downwards.
ATATATGGTATGTCCGTACAGAGCGAATGTTCGTTATTTAGTACAGTAACCCATCTCAGAGGCATATGGAAAGATTAGCGGTAGGTTTAAAATGTAACTTCAGAGGCATGTTTTCAAACATGGTGGCAGAAATTATTGCCAGAGCAGGCTCTGAAAGCCAAAGATGAATTTTTTAATTTTTTTTAGGCTCAGAAAAATGCAAAACAGGAGTTTCCAAATAATACCCCTGGCTATCTCTACAAATACTGGAAGAAAACGAAACCACAAATAAAACATAACAAAAACCAGAACAAATACCCACTGCACCTAATTTTGTACCCCTCTCGCAGAATTGCTTACGGGCTGCTTCACACTGAGTTGAATAATTTTGGCATGACCACATCTGCTACTTCTTAACTGAGTTGTGTGTTTGTATGCATCATCTGCTTGCTTTTGCCAAATATTGAATATATCCAGAAGGTTAAACCAGAAAAATGCTGAGATGAGACAGAACAGGCAAACTACCTACTGAAGGGAACACCAAGTTTATTTTGAATTGGTGAATATTATTTGTTTTCTTTATAACTCCCATATAGAGAAATCAACAAACCACTGAAGAACGTGTTATTTTTCAAAGCCAAATAACACATTTGGCTATATTAGCACCAGATCCTGCTCACACAGAAGCAAATAAGCAGAACGCTGGTGTCTGTGAAGTGCTTATGCAGGGGAATATATCAACTTGCAATCTAATGTTAATGAGTTATTCCAGGAACAACTACTTGCCAAAATCAAATGTGCAACTGCCAGCATGCAAACTCTGACAGAGCACAAGTAAAGCTGAGTTGTTGTATTTGCACAAAAGTTCAATTTCCCATTTGTACTCCTACATAAATCTGGACTGTTTTAAATATCAGATGAACTAACTATATGAAAAAATACTACTATTATGCTATAGATTTACCATTTTGAAACCCATTATGTCGACCTAAGAACTGGGTAGTATGAATACATGTTTAGGTACACATATCTTTTCAAGTTACCTACTTTTCTGCAACAACAGTATTATTATGTCATTAATACTTTCAGATAAAAGGAACTAGATTATTTCTAAATTTGCTCATAAGTAGGGATGAACTATTAAAAGTATCAGAACATACCTACTTTTGGATTATGTTTAGTCTTTTCTGATGTTACGATCTAGCCCAATTCACATCTATTTAAAAAACTCTTAACTGCATATAAGGCTGTGAATAGAAGTACAACTCTCCAAAATAACCCAAATACTGCTCTGTTATTTCCAGTGAGTAAGTAAGGGGCTTCTGATTTCAGCTAGTTTAAAATATTTTGAGAATTAAGGAATCAGAGGGCAAAGTCTGCCTCAAAACATTTGAGCTTGGAGGGCCAGAGTTATTCCAGCACTTATTTGTAGCATGGGATTGCCCTCTATTGGAAGGAGCGCACCAGTAGGTGATCTGATGTGCCATGCTGGTTTCTGTATCAGCCACAAATGCAGCTTTGTATTTCTATTACCCTTCTGCATGCGAGAATTTTACTACACAGTCAGGCTTAGTATGAAATGGATTTCTGAATACAGGATAACGAAGACGGCATTTCTTCACAAATGTGTTTATTTTCATGGAAAACAGCAGCATGGCTATGCAGTAAGACTTCAAAAAGCAAGAAGTTACAAATAAATATCATATTCCTGATCTACAAATAGTAAACATTTCTGACACTTATTTTATATTTAATTTTGCACAGTTTTTTTAGAAACATGTATCGGCTATTCTAGAAACACACGTCCTCCTTTTTCCATCTACAAGCCACCAACTACAGCTACAAAAACACTTTCTCAGCAACGAAAATAATTTATAAAGGAATTCAAGACGAATCCAGTACTTGATGACCTACTGGAAGACATGGAAATAGGTATGTGAAAACGTTTAGAGGCCCCAGTGGTTGCTTGCTGCCAACACAGTTCTCTTAGTCTTTGAGTTAAAAAAAAACAGGGCGCTGGGCAGCCACTTTTATCACTGTGAAAGGGGGGAGGCCTGCAAACCCCAGAGCATGTTCCTGCGCGATTAGCTTACAAGATCTGCAGCTATACCATGGAGGGTGAGAAACACGCTCTGCCACTTCTTACCTGCTTCGCGTTTTCGATGTAGGCAGCCATGTACTCATAGGCGGCAGCCTGAGCGTTGACGCGAGTCTCAGTACCCTCCACCGGCAGGGCGAAGCTGTCCATGATGATCATGGTCTCCCCATCCACCTTGCCCAGCATAAGCCCCATCACCTCCAGGTTGCCCCCCGACCTAGCGTGCATCACCATCTTCAGGAGAGCCAGCGCCGAGATCTTGCAGTACTTGAAATAATGGTGGCTGCAAGACAGAGACCGCGGAAGCCATCAGGGCCAGCCCCGCCACCCCGGCCCTGCCTCAGGCCCCCCTCGCCGCCCACCCCGTTCCCCCTTACTCTTTGGTCCAGGGCTTGGCCGCCAGGATCTCCTGCTGCTGCTTGCGGTCGTACTTGTAGATCTCGTCGATGCTCTGCGCCTCCTGCATGTTGTTGGCCAGCTCCCACGTCTTCTGCGCCATGCCGCTCCCGGAGGCGCCGCTTCCCGCCGCCGCCATGGCCACCCGCCGCTCCGGGCCCGGCCCCGGCCCTAGCCCACCTCACCGCCGCACCGGGCCGCAGGGAGAGCCAAACGAGGCCGACAGGGCCCTGCGGAAAGTGGTACGATCCGCGCAGGCGCGGGATGGGCGGCGCTGCGCCCCCCAGCGGCTCGGCACGGCAGCTGTCGAGCGGTGCAGCCCGGCTACCGCAATGTGCGGTCTGGCGGAGGCGCCCGGGAGCTGCAGTGCGTTCTCCATACTGGCTGCCGCCCGGCCTAGCGGTGTGTCACGGGAGGCGACCCCTCCGTAGAGAGGAGATCACGACCACCACCATCTTGCTTCCCGCTCCTGTTCACCTGTTGAAGCAGCACTGGGGCTACCCCGCTCTCGCCCTGCGAGGTGGGGAGCGAGAAGGGGCCCCCCACTAGGGGGCGCTGCTCGGCGCTCCCGCCGGTTTCCGGGGAAGCGGTAACGAGCGGGACGTGGAGAGCTGCGACCGCCGGTGAGCGGTGAGTGGAGGCCGGGAGAGCGCCCGGGAGTGCACCCCACGCAGCCTGGCTTGCTGGCCCCGCCACACAGAGCGGGTGGCCGAGCGGCTGCCTTGTTCACAGCCCGGAGCGGGTGGCGGCCGGGGTGAGGGCGGTTCGCCGGGGAGCGGGACGGGCCCGGGGGGGGGGAGGGGGGGGTGTGAGGGGAGGCGCGGTGGAGGGAGCGGGACCGGACCGGACCGGACCAGACCGGGCGGGGCAGGACAGGTCAGGGCAGGAGTGCCCCGGCCGGGGCCCGAGGCAGTGTCAGGTCTGGGCCTCCTTGCGGGGGTAGCAGTTTTTGCAGGGCCTTCCGGCAGGAGCAGTTTGTTTGTGCGGCCGTTGCCTAACAACGGCGCCGCACTTCTTAAAGGGTCTGAGCCCGGGGTGCTGCCTGCGCGCCCTGCCGGCGGGAGTGCCTCACACCTGGGCCGAGGGGCACCGATGCTTCCGGGAGTGCCCCATAAATGCTGCTGAGGAGGGAAGGAGGGAAGCGGTACGTGTGCTGGACCCCGCTGCACGCCCGGGTGGGGGAGAGGCGCTGCCCCGACCTGTCAGGCTCAAGGAGGAGAAGCTCTTTGTCCCGGCTCTGAAGGGTTCTTCCAAAAATAATGGCCTTTTGGATCATACGGGGTGTTTTGGGAAAGTAGATAAGCCCTTAATGGTGAGGGGAAGTAACTCCTAAACTTGTTGGGTTGTTTCAAGGGTTAATTGCCTTCACAGTTATGAAGAAGTCGTGTTGGTTTAGTCAGTTTATAAATTATGAGCGTCCAGACCCTGGATTTTCTTTTATTTTTGTGCTTTTCCAGGTAAGAATTTGAAAGGTAGAGCAAGCACGTCTGTGACAGCTAGAGCTTATTGTAAATGCCGTTCCCAGGGGCGGCCGGTGATGGCTGTTACGAGACTTCAGGGAGTTTGCATGAAACTTTATGACATGATTATGTAACCATATAACCTGTAAGCACAATTATTAAACGTAGCATATAATTGCTTTTTTCAAAGCACTTCCCTCCTCACCACCCTTGTTGCAGTTCATATGGATGGGAATTGCCATCTTGTCATTCTTCTTGGTGGTGTTTTCGTATTATGGTAGGACAGGAGAGGTGACATCTGTTTACTTTTATATGCTGGCTTTAAATTTTGCTCCCCATTTTGCTGAAAAAGTAGGAGGGGAAGGGAAAGAATAGAAAGGAATGCAGTAAACACTGCTTTAGATGATGAAGTTGGTACGCAGTACACAGCTAGGTATAGTACCTATGATACAATACATATGCACATAGATGTTTTGCATATCTTGAATACAGAGATGTGCATTGTTAACTCTGGCCATAGATCCTGTAAAAATCTCACGTTCAAGCTTGACTAATTTTCTTGAATATCTGTATGCTTTCTATTGCTTGGTATACTTGCTTAAGTCTACGTGGCTGACTCTCATTATTCAGATTTGCTTTTTGAAAACTTCCAGTTTAAAAGGAAAAAAGATTTTATGAAAACCAAAAATCTTAGAAGTAAGCATTATAGAAAATACTATTTTTATGGGACGTTTTCAGACAGTAATTGAGTGTATAGCAGAAGTATGTTTAATGGAATTCACTCTCAATAATACAGTGTTTTGAGATTTAAAGATACAGGATTTAAAGATGCAAGAGTGAAAGGAAGAGCTGATAAGATATGTCAAACTTTTTTTTTCTTTTTCCCCCAGCAGTATTTTCAGAATATTCTGTTTTCCTAAAAACTTGAAAAATACAATGTCTGTACCTCATAATTTTGGGGAACCTATGGTTTATCCTTGAGTTTTCAGATGTTTACAGCATGTTCTAACTTTCCCTTTTTCTCTATGCACATGCTTGTGGAGCTGCCTCCAAGCTTACTTTCGAAGCTGCCACTTTTACTAGTAGTTGCAAGGGTCTAGAAATACACCAAATGCATTCAGACATACTGCTAAACTGAAAATGGATGATTTTGTTTTGAATTGGAGTGGGTTTATAGTGGCAGGCTGTGCTTTGGTATGTTTGTGCAGTCATATGAAGCCAGTTTGATGGTTTGCTTTGAGTTTAGTGCTGTCACCTCTGAGATAGTTCACTGCATAACTGGGAACTGCGTTAGCACTCTTTTCAGACAGAAACATAATGTTTCTTTGTTATGATTAGTCATGATCTCGTCACTTCATACAGTAGTTGATAAAATTGATTAATATTCAGTAAGTTATTTGCTAACATACTGGTTTGTTTTTTGAACTTTGCAGTGTATGTATCACATTCAAATTGCCAGTCTTTTGCTTAGAATATGTAAGCAATTTTAATTTTTTCTTTCAGTATAATACAGTCTTTTTGCATATCTCATAAGGATTGTGCATATTTTAAGATCAACTCCAGCAGAAGGATATAAGAAACAAATGTCTAGCTATTTTCTAAGAGTTCTAGGAGGCATTTAGCCACTTTTCCTGGTTATTCAGCTGTATTAAAGGTATTCTGAATCATTAGTGCTGTAGCATTATTTGCCTCAGTGTTCTTCAAAGCCTGGAGTTGTGAGATTTCTTCACACCAGTTGAATTGCCTATGTAGTTCAACTGTAACTGTTTTGTCTTTGTTTTTGTAATTTATTAGATTGCTCTCTGAGCAATATGATTGGAGTGCAGAATGATAGAATATTCATTGTGTTACTTGTGCTAGATAGAGAAAACACTGCAAATACTCCTCTCCTTATACCATCTCTCAGAATAGGTTTGGTACCATTCCAGTACGGTGATTTGGAAACAGTTCTGGAGTTTATAGATGTTATTTTAAATAGAAGTAATACAGATACTAAAGTCAGTGAACTTTAGGAAAGACGTCTTACAATGCCTCTTTCTTCTACATGAAGTAATTTTCCTCTTGGTGGTTATGCAGCACTGGATAGATGATGAGACCAACTTTTAAATTCTTTAGTATGACAAGTTGTTTCACCCATTCAGAAGAGTTTTTTTCTTTATTCTTATGTAATCTAGTAGGCTAAATAAAATTTATCAGTGCCTGAAAACTTACCCTCTTTTAGATTTCTTTTATCCTTTATCAGTGTGCAGAACTAATGAGATTAAAGATTTAGGACGAATCAGATGGGAGAATTTATATTTGGAATTAACTGTCCTGTATTATCACTAGGGGTTGTGAATAGGTTGTCCTAGTTCTGCCTTCTTTAACAATATTATAATTTCATATTATGGATCAAAAATGGCATTAATATAAGAGAAAAAGTTGAAAGGAATATGTTTTAAGGAATACATCAAGCAGATTTATTCCTTAAATTAAGTTAGCATGCAATTACTTGAATTTATCTGGTGGAATTTTGACATTTTTTCTCTTCATCTTACTTTTAGTCAGCATTTATCTCAGTCTCTCCAGATACTTTCTTAAATGTTTACCTATGAAGTGTCTTATTCCCCTGTTTTTTGAGGTTGGTTTTGTTATTTTTTTTTTTTTTAATTTTTTGATCCTCTCCCTAAAAGCGTTTTCTGATATACTTTTATTATTAGCCTGTTGTTTACTTCATACAATCTATAGACTTTAGAGGGATACTGAATTAGCCTTACTAAAACTGCTGTGCAGTCTGAGTTCAGATACTGTATGGGATTGCTGAGGAACCTGCATAAGCAATCCTTTTGCTTAAGTTGTTTAGGTAGTATTAGCGGGATTGACGGTCATAATTCTCTGCTCAGTTTCACCTTTCCTTTATGTGTAGAATATATGTATGGATTTTTATCTGTAGGCTTGGTTTTGCAAAGCTTATCCAGTAATTTATTGGAGAAAATGCTGAGTGGGGATTGGGATGAAGTAGGCTTTATATTTGGTTTGGTCTGTCTTCTTTCCATGGTTACTTAGTATGCAGATCTACAGTACTTTTAGTCCTGGCAAGACTATCCTAACAAAGAATATTCAAAGTCTGAGTGCGAGCCTTAACTTCTCTACAGTTCCATTGTCATGAATTTGATTGACTTTAGTTTTTATTGTGAGGCTGTCCAGGAGCAGTAATATATACTAAATTGCACAGATAAGATGCTTTCAGTTAAATAGGCAAGATGCACAACTAATGGAAGCAAGGTAATGAGCTGCTCCTCAGTATGTGTTTTCTTACAGAAGGGTGTCTTGTCTGATTGCAAGTCAGTGCTGCCTCATATCCATGGTTATTGCAGAGTTGGAGCTGTTCTTACTGCCTCTGCTATTTTGTTGGTAGAGGAGGTAATGATACATTGTTGGCTCCAACTCCAGAAACACTATGCATGTGTTTTATGCTTGGTTGTGGTGGTTTTTATTTTTTCTTTTCTTGGTTATTTTTTTAATGGATTTTTTTTTTCTTTTGGTTTTGAGTAAGCTTGATGATTTTTAAGACTTCTTGTGATAGTAAGTTAAGCACAGAATTAATTGCATGATTTGTTCCTTATTTTAGAGTATATGTGTATTTTGTACTTTTTGGTATTTGTTTATTTTGTATTTATTCCTTTATTCTGTTTATTTTTGTCTAATTTGATTTTAGCATTCACTAGCAATAAGCTTGTGCTAGTGTGAAGAGCCATTGGTAGACTTGCAGTCAAAGAAAAAAAAAAACCCAAAGCACTTAGAAAAAAAAAACAACCAACTTGGAGAAATACCTTCAGTCTTATAATCTGAAATATTTGAATTTTCTCTCTATAAAAGTAATCAAGTGAATTACATCAAGAAATGTCCATGGATGGGTTTCCTGATTCAGGTGTTGCACTGACCCGGCAAACATCTTATGGCTTCTAGTTCTACGGGAGAAACTTGAACATTACTTAACTACTGTCTTAAGCAACTGTAACGCATCTTTACATTTTGGAGGTTCCATGTTCTATGTCTTTTCCATAACCTTAGAAATGATGGCGGATGATTTAGACAAATTTATTGAAGATCAGAAGGCCAAGTTGGCACAAGATAAGGCAGAACTTGAAAATGATCCACCGTACATGGAAATGAGGGTAAGAGTATTAACTAGTTTTCACAAATTTAAACACGTCTGTTGCTTGGGTCTTGATTTAAGCTTGCTTTTGCTGTGCTTTCAAACTGTACTTATAGTTCAAATATATATTATTTATCTATTCAAAGTAATTTCTAACTTAAATTCTTTATTTTTATGTAGAAGTTTCAAAACTTGTTTGCCACCAGGCATATACAGTAACATTTGTGTATTACAAGTGGAAAAACTCATGTAAATGTTTATTATTGTTCCTTCCTCCCTTCCTAGGGAAGCTGACTAAGCAGGGATCTGCTCTCAGCCCACTCCAGAGCATGGGTATTGAGTTGGTGATGGATGATATAAATATCGTCAAAATTACCATTGCAGAAACTAGGAAATATAAAAGGCAAATTACTTAATCCAATCAATTAAATAAAATCTGTTCTTATCACAAATTTCCCGTTAGAAATTTTAGTACCTAATTCTAAAGCTATAAAGATTTTATAATTTGCAGAGCACCATTAAGTTGTGTAAGAGTGCCAGTACCTGGCAAAAAGCTGTATCTAAATAATTCAAGCTAGCTAAGTGTTATGGTGGCTAAGTCAAGTCCTTGGTGAAAAAAAGAAGTTTTGATTTATCTGTTGTTTGACTTACAAAGCCCCAAATAGCTTGAGCTTTTATCAGCAATTACAATATTCTGTTTTCATTCCTTTTTTTGTTTAATCAGAATGTTATGAGAATTCATCTTTCCTCTTCCCTGGGAAAAGGATGTATAAGTTTTTTTACCTAGTTATCATAATTCTTTCCAGGAAGGTTTATTAATTCGCTCCAGAAAGTTAATTCTTAGGGAGCTATGGAGAGTTGGGCTTCCTTTATTTTTGCTTCCTCTGCTCAGAGCAAGTTTAAAGGGGAGAATGTTTCCAGCCTATAGTTTGATAAAGTCCTGAGCTGCATGATGAAAGTGCAGTTACAGGGAACAGGTGTGTTAAACTTGACTGTAATACCATGTAATTCATAGTTTCAAACAGGGTGCAGTATGTCACATCAGCCCCCATAAAAAAAAAATCAAACCAGAGAAGATATGTGTAAACTGTGAAACAATTGTAGATTATGACATACAGTTTATGAAATAAATTGCAATATATATTGTCAACATATTTCATGACATGAAATACTTTGAACATGCTGAACTGATAATTCCTTTGTTGTAAAGGAGAGCTACTTTTTTGGTGGTATTAGTGAAATGTATAACTTGCTTACTGTGCTAATCCAGCATCTTTTCCAATCTTTCTATTCCTCTGTTCTGTAGTGCTAATAATTATGTTAATAATGTTGTTCCTGTATGTGATATTTATTTTACCTTGTGATGCAGCAAAGTGTTTTTTTTGTTTTCAGAATAAGGAATCAGAGAAGCTTTCTGAGACTCGAAAAATGTTAATATCCATGGCTAAAGAAAATATACCTCCAAATAGTCAACAGAACTATTCTTTAGGTACAGTATGTATATTTTTTTATATGTCTTCTAGATTTAACTAGTATTCAGCTACCTTTGAAAAATTTTGGAAGGGAATTACTACTTTGGATTTTTAATTATAAAGTAACCATTATAATTCAAGTGAGTACCAATTCTTCAGTCTTCCAAATGTCTTTGGGTTGTGTGGAATTTGTTTTATAGTTATGCTACTCCTTGTGCACCCCCAGTCTACTCGCTGGTGAGATGGGAGCAGAAAAAGCCTTGGCTCTGTGTAAGCACTGCTCAGCAGTAACTATAATATCCCTGGTTTATCCACACTGTTTTCAGCACAAATCCAAAACATAGACCCATACAAGCTACTATGAAGAAATGTAACTCTATCCCAACCAAAACTAGTGTGCTCTGTAATAATAATCTGGGCACTGAAAACACTTTTGATTATTGGTGGGTGGTTGTTTCATGTCATTGGCTGGTTCTGCTTTAAAGCAGTGTAATTTCATTTGGATTAAATTAGACAGAGACTTGTTCCTTGGAGAGCAGTGAAAGTGGTTGCAGAGGTGGGCTTCTGAGGCAGAGGATGTATCTTACAAAGTACTTTAAGATGCCAGCTTGCATGGCATTGTATTTTAGGAGTGTAGCTTTTATGAGACCTGAGAATAATCTTGGAAAAGTACTGTGTATTTTGGGTCTACTACAATTAAAAACACTGAGGTGGAAAGAAAAATGATTTTCAGCATATGGCCAGCTTCCTTCCTTCTTCCTTGTGTGGAAGCCACGTATTTTTTCACATGCTTCATGCTAAATGAATAGATTGTTTCTTTCTACTTGCAAAGTATGTTTTCTATTATGTGATTAGCATGGCTTAAAATATCAGAGTAATTTAAAAACTAACATGTCAAAAGATATTTCCTTTGAAGCATACATTGGCAAAAGAATATGTACAATATTTAGGTTATTTTATACTATTTGTCAAACTATCCAAATACTGTTTATGTTGTTTGTGTTTTTTTTTTTTTTTTCCTAGTGGGAAGAAAAAGCACAAGGACTAGAGGAAAATTGACATCCAAAACCCAATCCAGTTTTCCAACTGCTCATAGAGAGAGGGTGTTTTGTATTTCAGCTGTTTTGTAATTACTGGTTGCGCAGTTCATTTTTCTTATTGCTGATATCTAATAAAAATCCAGATGCAGGATGTGTTTTGTATTGACACAAAATAGTATGCTAATAATATTTAATGGTGTTAACCTTTCAGGTGACTATGGCTTGAGTTTACCTCTTGGAGAAGAATATGAACGAAAAAAACATAAACTGAAAGAGGAACTCCGACAAGATTATAGGCGATACCTTTCTCAGGTAAAGCTTCCTGTCTGGTTGCCTGAGTTGAACGAGTCTTTTAAAAGGATTTGTTCATTTTAATTGAATGAAAATGAGTAAAATCTGTGGAAAATCTTTCTAGGAAGGCATTCATTCTGAACCATGGCTGATTTTGCAGACTTGAGTAAAAGTAGTTTCAAAATGTCACTGCTTGGAATGGTTGTATATTCCAGGCTTCTGTAGATTTTGCTGCTACGAGGCTACATATTACTTAGTACCTTTTATCCTTAATAGTTTAATTTATTTGTATCTACTACTTTCTTAGTACCTTCTTAAGAATTTAAAATATCATGTTACTTCCTGAAGTACTTATGTATTGTGTGGTCTGTAATTCAGTAAGAATATTCCTGTAATTAGTATGACTGCATTTGACAGCTTCTTTTCAGTGGTAGAAATAAAATTGTTCTGCTTAACATGATTTATTAAATGTCACAGTAAATTTAAAATTGAAATGGTATGTGTGAAATGATGTAGTCTTGGGAATATTCTGTATCCCTTCTTAGCCAAACAGAAACAAATCAGGAACCAGATAATATCTGTTGTCTGAAAATGCTAATTATCTTTAGTTCTTAAAATAAAAAAATGGATTGGTTTTAAGAGAAGTCGTCTTTTTTGTTAAGTCAAATATGTTTGAATGAAAGGCTCTTTTTGAATAGTATCTTTTCCCTGATCTTTAGGGTATTTCACAGGCAAAAAGAAAGGTAGGGTGCCTGCAGTATCTTTTATTTTTGTTCTTTTTTCTTTTCAAATTAGTCACTTTTTGCTTTGAAAGCTTTTTGCAATTTGAATTAATAAAAAATCATTATTGTGCTTTATGTGATTGTGCATGCCATAGTGATTAGTTGTGATTAACAGCATTGTTGGCTTTGTGCAAATGATTACTGAAGTTCATTATTTCCATTGGTAAGATTTTAAAACACTTGCTGATTTCTTTTTTTTTTCCTTTGCCATTGCTATTGTTGCTGTCTAATGTTGACCTTCTAAAACTTTTTCGTTTAGTAGACTTTTGCTTCAAGGCTTTTAAGTTCCATAGATGTTACCAGTTCAGACCTATTTAATTATTTATTTTTTTTATACACATACTTTACAAAGCTGGAATAAAATCATAAACCCTGAAATGTTATGTCCTTGGAATCAGAGCTAGTGTGCTTTTCTTCCTTATCACTGACATCTCATCAGTGGTGGTTAGGGAAGCAGTAGGGGCAGTTATTCACCACCGAGTGTCCAGAAAGTGAGAATACAAGTATTGTGAAAAAATAATACAAGAGACACATCTTTGCAAGCTTTGTTCAATTACAGTAATTTTTTATTATTTATATCATTATACTGTCAAGTATATATAATTGTTAAATTTACCACTGTCCATCCAGGTCGTTCAGATTAAGCACCTTGGGTGAAAGGACTGGGAGGTAATGTGGTAGAAACACAACCCTCTGGTTTTTCTGAGGCTTTGAATAACATGCGTGTGATACAAATTAGCTATATTAGCATGCAGTAGAATTCCTGAATAGTAATAGCGACAGCAGAACAGGCTTCTTAACCTCGTATCAAAATAATGCTTATATAATTGTTGCTTCTTGTTTAATCTTAAAATTCAGATTAATTTCAAAGTTAAAATATTGTGTAAAAACTTATTATTTCATAATTCTCACCAAAGTACCCAAATAATATAGTTTAATGTAAATTTCTAGTGTTTTATTCCCAATTGAACTTCAGTTGTACAAATTTTGTACAGTTTATTTTTTTAATGTACAGTTTAATGTAGTTTACAGGTTTTTTTTTTTATGTAGTACATGTTAGCTATATTAAGCTTGCAATTCTGCAGAAGAGGTAGGATAGCAATCTCTTAAAGAGAGTGCAACCCTTAGAATCTCTCATCAGGATATTTTGGTTAACAACTTGCTTAGTCTTGCTTATGTAGAAAATACAGTTTCCATCTCAGCTTCTGATTTTTATCAAATACCTTTTAAAGATCAAAAGTATTCTCTATAGATCTGTTAAAAAAGAATTAATAATGAGGATTACAATTTATTTACTTTTTCTGGTAAAAATAACTTAGTTCCTATATTAATCTAGTTGGTTTAGTGCTTGGATATTTGTGTGGTAATTAAATCCCTTAAATCTTTCAATGTTTAGTTGTGAAATGTAATTCATAATGATGTGGGTTTGCACTGGAACAGGTAGAGTGCTTATGTGTTGACATGCCTCTAAGCTTTTAAGCTACATAAAGGATGGAAGGAAACAATGCTAATGAAATACCGTATCTAACCCATTCCTCTCATCAGCCCATGCCACACAAATAGATGATCTTTTTATTAAAGATAATTAGATTTATAAAACATAGGTGATTGAGAATGGCCTGGGGATGCTTTTAGTAAATGAGTGATATAGGAAAAAGCCACTAGACCTGGAAGCAGAGAACCTGTTCCAGCACTGGTGTTTGATTTGAAAGGCCAATACTGTGATGTATTGCACAGCCCAGTTCCCAAGCTGTGGCCCAGGGAGCTGTATGGAGCAACCACATAGTGTTTTCAATGAAAAATTCTGTTCTGAAAGTGACTGATGGTCTGTAAGGAATTAAAAGATTTGGTGACAAGTCATTACACTGAAGTTTGGGAACTGCTGTTGCAGAAAACATAGTGTTGAGATGCAGAGTGGTGGCTGTGCTAGTGTTAGTATGGATTTCATCTCCATCTGTTAAAACAAGAGGTAGACATATGTTATCCTTTTTTTTTTTTTTTTTTTTTTTTTTTTAGAAAAAGCGATTTTTCATCTTGAGTAGTGTCTTGGAAAGTTCTTCTTATGCTTGTACATATGCTTGTGCTTATTTTACTTCATTACAGGAAAACTGAGTACTGGTGTGGTTTCTTTGAATAAAAATATGTATTTTTAATATAGGAAGACTATCTTATGTGATCATGGAAGTAGTGTAACAGGGAAGAAGTGACACAAACTCTTTGAAACTCAGGCTTAAAGTGTGACAAAGCCCATTACTTTCTGCATTCCTTGACCATTCATGTGCTCCAAGATCATCCTACATTTTCAAAATGTGAAGGTTGTCTTCAGTTTTTATTTAATTGAATTGATCAGATATATTTCAGAAAATATTAATTCCTAGCAAGTATTTAGCAAGTAAGATTTGGTATTTTAAAATATATTGAATATATATTTAAAAAATATATTTACTTTTTTTTCTTTTTTTTTAAATGTAGAAAAATTATCAGACTACTGATGAAGTAGATCCATATACTCAGGGATTATCTCTTCCTATTGATGAGCGAAAATCTGCAAAGGTAGGTATGTGGAAGGAATGAAGTGGTATATAACTTGAAAAAGAACCCAAATATTTAAACTGTTGTGGAAAAATCACTTCCACTTCTTTGTTTGTTTTCCCCCAATGTTTACAAATAAATGTTTTCGGGAGGTGGTCATTAGAATAATCCTAGGTTACCTGTACTCTAAATTTCTAGATAATTAGATGTGTAAGTTTGCACTGATACTATTTGGAGGTTTGCTATTTGCACTTCATGGCTGCGGGGCACCCACTGGGTGTTTTCAAAAGCTCTCATTGTGCTTGGGTTTTTGTTCAGCAATAAATATTGATCTAATAAATAATACCATTTTTCTTATAAATCCTCTTCTAATTTATTACTCTTCCTACTGCAGCCTGGGGATAAATTTTAAAGTATTTGCTTGTAGCTGTTTCTTCAATGATAGTCTTACCAGTTCTTACCAGAACTAGATCTTGTATTTCACATCTTGCCTGCTCTTAATATGGGAAACTTACCAATTTCCAATCTTTCTTTGAAAATACTGATACTAATGTGCTTTGTCAAAGGAGTACACATGCTCTTCTTGTGTTTAACCCCTTTGGTTTCTGTGAGATTTCTTACTAGTTTATGGTCTTGCTTTCATACATTGGAGAAGGATACTAGCCATAACTATCTCTCTGCTATTGGCGGTTCATGGAGGTTAGATATGAAGATGCAACATGCATATGTGGATTTTCTTAAACTCTGATCTATTCCTCTGATGCGTAGTATGATTCTGTGAACACCTAAATCAATCTTACACAGGTCACCTCTCCTCTGCCCTTCTACTGTTCACTTGTATTCGCAGTTCCTTTCTTGTGTTTGCTTCTAAATTGATCCCGGAAGTTGAAACTGCAGAAACACTGTAATTTAGCACATATTTTTGCTGTCTCAACAAACACCACTGGTTGGTTGTTAGGTTTTATCAAACCCCAGCAGAGATGCAAGGCAGAAAGAGAAGCTGTCTTGTTGGAGGAACACTGCGTTCTTGCACCTTTGGGGATTTTGTTTCACTTATTTATTTTTAATTAATTTTTTTAAACCTGTATTTCCTTGGAGTTGCATGTTGCTTTGTGTTTGAGGCTATGCTGTTGTTGTAATCTGACACAAGACTTCTGCTATGGAATGTGTTGTGCTTACGCTTTCTGCCTTTCCTGTGCTGGCAGTAATGTTTGGCTGTATGAGGAGCCTGGTGAGAGCTCAAGTGAAAACTGCGGTTACGAAAAAGTCTCAAACTCCAAATTATACTAGTGTTAAAAAAGAAAAAGGAGGCAGCAAGAATGAAATGCCTAAGAAGGGGAAAGGACTCCTCAGTGGCAACGTACACATGTGCTGGGTTTACTTTAGCTTTAAGTTCTTGTGAAGTTAACCCTAACACATACTTGTGTTAACCCTTGCAAGTATGTGTGCTGAAACAGTGAAAAATAAAGTATCTTTGATTAATTCTGTGAAAATTAAAGACGTATCTGAACTGGGAATACGTCTGATCATTGATGGTTTTATATCATAGCAGCTCAACCTTTGCTGAGATTTTATGCCTAAGTGCATTGTACCCTTTTGCCTTGGTTTATACCCTAGCCAGACAGCTTGTTCACTCACTCCCAGTGAGTGGTGCCAGGCTGAGAGCATGAGAGCAATCGAGGACACCCCCCCACCCCGGCCCGGGCTCTGCCCTTCCCCACTCCCGTGAGGTATGGGGAGGAGGATCGAAAGAGTGCAACTCCATGTACAACACAAATCGCCCCTGCTACCACCACCACCACCAATGATAAGAGAAAATAACAAGGGAAGAGAATACGATACCACTTGCCAAGAAACGAGTCCGACCCAGAGCCTGTGTCCTTCCGGGTAACTTCCAGTTACCCCCCACCCTGGGCATGACATGCTGTGGTATGGAATACCTCTTCGGCTAACCTGGGTCAGGTGCCCCGTTTCTGCTTCCTCCTGGCTTCCCCTCCTCCCTGGCAGAGCATGAGGCTCACAAAGTCCTTGGTCAGGGTAAACATGACTTAGCAACAACCGAAAACATCGGTTTCACCAGCACTGTTCCCAGGCTGGAAGTCAAAACACAGCACTGCACCAGCTGCCACGAAGGAGAAACATGACTGCTTCTGCTGAACCCAGGACACCTTTTTATCCACTTATTTATTGGAATTGCAGAACCTAAAGGCTGCCAGAAGGTGTCACAGTGTGCCCTGCTAAACAGTCTCTGGGCAGATGATGATTAGAGGTTAGCATTTGCATTTTAGCTTCCTCTATTAGGTAAAACGTGCAGCCACACAGCATATTGAATTTTCTGTGGAGTGTTTTGCCACCTGTTACAGGCAATGCTACTTTCTCAGCTTTGGAAATTCCCCTCAGGCAGCTTTCATAGCAGTCTGCAGGTATGAAACTTGTAAGCACAAATCTGGGGGAAAAAAACACAAAGTTTTTGGGAGCATTGGTCTCATTTGCAAAGCAGTTACTAAGTTGATATTTCTGTGGTGATAGATCTATAAATTATTTTTGCTTGAAATTTGTTTGTGGGAAGTAAATTTATATGTAGTGCTAAGGTTTTAAAATATTTTTTGCTTTTTTATATTGTAAAATACTGCAGTAGAGAAGATCATAGTTCTTAATATTGTAATATAATACTCTTCTGTGCATATATATGATGGTTGGAATGAGTTAGTGTAAGACATGCCCCATGAATCATAGATTCGTGGAATAGTTAGGGTTGGAAAGGACCTTAAGATCATCAAGTTCCAACCTCCCTGCCATGAGCAGGGTCACCTCACATTAAACCATATCACCCAAGGCCTCGTCCAACCTGGTCTTGAACACCAGCAGGGATGGAGCATTCACAACCTCCCTGGGCAACCCATTCCAGTGCCTCACCACCCTAACAGGAAAGAATTTCCTCCTTATAGCCAATCTAAACTTCCCCTGTTTAAGTTTTAACCCGTTCCCCTTTGTCCTATCACTACAGTCCCTAATGAAGAGTCCCTCCCCAGCATCCCTAGAGGCCCCCTTCAGATACTGGAAGGCTGCTCTGAAGTCTCCCCACAGCCTTCTCTTCTCCAGGCTGAACAGCCCCAACTTTCTCAGCCTGTCTTCACACAGGAGGTGCTCCAGTCCCCTGTTCATCCTTGTGGCCCTCCTTTGGACTTGTTCCAACAGTTCCATGTCCTTTTTATGTTGAGGACACCAGAACTGCACACAGTACTCCCAAGTGAGGTCTCACAAGAGCAGAGTAGAGGGGCAGGATCACCTCCTTTGGCCTGCTGGTCATGCTCCTTTTGATGCAGCCCAGGATACGGTTGGCTTTCTGGGCTGTGAGCGCACACTGCCTGCTCATGTTCATTTTCTCATCAACCAGCACCCCGAAGTCCTTCTCTGCAGGGCTCTAAACATAAGGTACTATTATCAGGAAATAATGCAAATCAGAGTTTGCTTTACCTATAGACTTTTGTATTTCATATTACATTATTAGGTTATTGATGTAAATTTCCTGCAGGTTTATTTTTAGATCTGAGCAAGCTAGATATAAATGTTGTCACCTTGAAAAAGCAGCTAGGACAAAGTGGATGAATCACATTTTTCTTAGTTTTCCTTGTATTCTTTGTGCTTTTGACTCTTTTTGCAGTCAGCTTAACTGCTTGTTTGAATTTGACAGTTCAAGTTATATCCTAAGCTCTAATTGACACATCTTGTCTACACATGTATTTGTGTTCCTGTTTTAATGATTACTTGTGACTTGCCCCACTCATCTTAACACACACAAAAGTAAGTTTAAAAATCATATGTAAATACATTTAGATTTTAAATTAGAATGTGATCTATAATTGGCCAAGTAAAGAGGCTTTGGAACAATTTTGTAATATACTTAGCAAGAGGAAACTGGTTTAAGATTGAACTTAATATTACAGTAGTGTTACTGGGGGCTAGACTTCATGCCCAAGAAGCTGACTTCTACTTACAGATTTCAGATTAAGAGAAAGTAGTATGTTCAAGAGTGAAGAAATACCTTGAAGCAATTCAAGCACTATTTGTACATCATGGGGGGATGGGAGGTGGGGAGAGAGGGGACAAAACCACAGCTTGCACGTGTTCATTTAATACTGCAGTTCTAGGAAGCTAAAAGGTACTAAAATATGCAAAATTATGATGGCCTTTTCAATGCCTGTTTTAGGAGAAACTACGGCTTGAAAGAAACAAAGAGTACAATCAGTACCTCAGGGATAAAGAATTGTGGAACGAAAGGCTAAGGAAATTAGGGAAGAAAAACACAGAGGTAATACATGTTTATAGTTTTATCATTGACTTATTATTGTATTGATCTGAGAAAGCCTATCTATTGCTTGTTCATCATAAAATTTTGTGTGGAAAGGATAAGTTTTCTTTTTTAAATACTGCTGCCTTAGTTTTAGTGATGGGCTGCAATAGTTTGTAACTTTCATCTCCTGCATGTTTGATTTAAGAAGGCCTTCCACTTTTTTTTTAAGATGGAAATTCTTAAATGTAGAGTAGTGTGAGAGCTAGGCTGTTTCATGAAAGGACTTGTATTTGTCCTCACCACAGCTGAAAACTTACCATCTTTCTTGCAGCAGACAGCAAGTGCAAATATCCATATATTTGTAAGTTCCATCTAGAAAAAAGTTTGTCTATCTCCAGAAAGATTGTTTTCTTAGGAGAAAGATGTTTTTCTCCAAGTGTATTGGAGTGTCATGTAGTTGAAAACTGTTTTAATCCATGCGGACAGCTATGAGGCAGTATTCAGCCATCCTTTATCTTTTTAAATTCACTGGCTAATTTGTACTGGGTTCTTAAAATTCTGGAGAGCTACACAGCAGTGAGCCCTAGGAAAAGCAAAAATGCAGCTTGCGTTTTGTAACTGAGGCTGTAAATCTCTATAAAGATTTTTATATATGTTTGGGCATTTATGTTTACTCAGCTGACTTATCTGATTAGGTTTAGGGAATTGAGGTTTTTCTTTCTGCTTTGCTTGTCATCTTGTTGGACCTTTATGTTATATTTTTGTTATTCTCATGTAGAAATAGTTTTATCAAAATCTTTTTGATAAAAGAACAAACATTTGCTCAATGTGGTTTATTTAGACTCAGATCTTTTAATTTTTTTTTTCTATTAAGCAGAATGAGATGGACAGGAATAAAAAACCTGTTTTTGTTACAAGGCTTCAGCCAGAACTACATACAGAAGTAGAGCCCTTTAATACAAGTGCAGAACGTCCCAAGAAGGATGCCTTTACTTCTACAGAAGGTTATGAAGAGCTGCTAAATAAGAGACAGCTGGAGGAAGACAGGTATCATAGGTTAGATGATGACATTGAATTAAGAAGTCGATTATTAAATAAAAGACTTGATGAAGATTTGGATGTTCCCAGTCGAAGGCATCATGGATTTGCTACCCAATCCGTAATTCCTATTAGGAAGCATCACAGACTTGATGAAGATCGCAATTTTGGTAGAAGATACTACAGAATGGGTTATGAACCTGAGATAAGTGAAGGGATGGACCCTAGATTTAGATCTGAAAGCGCTTATGACAGAAAAACTCCTCGTTTTTTTCATGCTGAAAGGTATTCTTAATTCTGTTTTCTCCTTTATTTCTGTAGTGTTGTTGACGGCTATGTTTACTTCTTATTGAAAAATAGTCAGGATTTTCATGTGAATGTAGGATTTTTGTACTTCCTACAGACCTTTGAATATTTTTTAGAAGAAATACTTTAAAATTGGACCAATACCTAAGACTATACATCATACATTAGGGAACATTTTGTGTATTTTGGCAAACCAAGGGTACCAAGAGAAATTACCTCAGAAAAAGGAAGTCCACAATTCATTTTTATGAAGAGTAGTTTGCCAGAAAACATTCATTATTAAGCAGCCTTTACCAGTCTTAACTGGTAAGTCAGTTTGGTTGCTTTGACATAAAAGGTTAATCTTTCTTCTAGGTCACTCACTGAAAAGGGAAAAAAATAAGTATAACCTTCCCAGTCATTCAGGATTTGGCAGTCTGGCCACCTTTGGTTATTCCATTCAAGAGCCAGTTGCTTTCAAAAACAGATGGGTTGTGGCATGCAATAGTAACAAACTTGAAATAGATGTGTTTTATATAGCTAAATTCAAATGAACTAAAGCAGTTAAGTTTCTTGTAAATAAATTCTTAAAAGGTGCTTAAAGAGTGTACATTTTTTCACTTTTCAGATCTTGGGAACAGGCCTCTTGCCAAAATTATTCTTCTGCAGCTCCTTCAGTGAAGGAAAAGCCAGTTTCTTTCCCTGGTTAGGCAAAATAACCATTTCTTCCCCCTCCTCCCCTAGAATTAACACTTCTAGAAAAAACAGAAGGCAAATTGTACCACTTTCAGCAGTGTTAAATACTGTGATCATGCTTCATTGTTAATGCCTGGTGGATTGGTTAAATGATCTTTTGAGTTGCTGTTTACAGGGATAATTTCCTGAATAGTACTGCAGATTAATAACTGGGAAGAACAAACCCTGAAATGCTCTACTACTACAACAGTTTTTTTTTCTGAAATGGATGAAGTCACACCTCTTTTCCAGTTTCAAATGCCAATGGAGTTAAAATAACTTCTCTACAAAACCAGCTTTTCATACTCTTTCCCAGCTTTTTCAAAAAAGAAAAAAAAAGCAAAGAAATCAGCTACTGTGGTGCAATATTGGTAGAAATGAGCAAAAGATGTTTTAGGCTAGGGATGTCTTGTCCTGCAACTTTTCAGAAAGAAAAAAGTTAGAAGCTTGACTTGGTGCCTAACAAAGATAACCAAAATATTTGTAGTTTTGTGACTAACAGCAATATTAATCCTCTTGTGTAGATTAACACCCAGAAGAATGAATGTCCTCTTTTTTACTAGGTATCTGTTTGCCACTGTCTAATTCAGTTGGACACGGAGCCTAATATTTAAATAAAAATGACCGTTTGATGAAGTTTGAGGGCCTATTTTGTTCTCAAAGAATATACTCAGAATTATAAATGTAAAATATCAGGAAGGATGGTGTTTAAACCAACAATAGGCACTATCATGTTGAGTAATAGTATACGCATTCTTAGTTATTCAAAAACCACTGATGATGCTTGTATAAATATGAAACTCATATATCACTAGACAATTAACTGCTTAATTGGAGAGGACTCTGAAATAGTTTCAGTTCAGTTTTCTTACATTTGTTATTGGCAAACTTGGTGCCATCTTCTTAAAAGCAGCTGCTGGGCTGTCACCTGAATTGCCTGAACTTAGATTTGTACATGAAATTTGTTTTTTTTTGTGTGTATTTTCTACTTTGCTGCATTTTTATTGAAAATTCCCCTTTTTTTAATTAAATGTGCTTTGTAATCTAGTACTTTCTTTCCTCTTCACAAGGAACTCCACTTAAACTTTTATTAACTATTTTCAGTCTCCATTCAAGAAGAAGAAACACTTCTATTAGTTACTGACAGCTCAGCTTTGGTAGAGTTAGCATATTTTTTCTACATTTTCATTTTGGGCAATGTCAACTTTTCCAGAACACATCTGATTCAAGATGGAAACTAAATTCATAAGGAAGAATATTTCTATTTGTTATATTAAAGTGCTTATGTTTTTAAATAGGCTTTATTAGTTTGGAGAGGCAAGTGTTTGCAACAGGACTTTTTGGAAAGACTTCTGTTTGATGGAGACACAAGGCCTGTGGCATATTTCAGAGGAATGCTTTAACCCATCCCCAGCAGCCAGCTCTGTCATATAAACAGGATACAGCAGCTTCTTGATTGAATTGGGCCAACATCTCTGGGCTGCCATTTGCTGCGTTTTACAAAAAAAGACTGCCTCTTGAATCTTAAAGTTTGTCTTTTTGTTTTTTTCCTGTGTCCTTTCATCACTGACTGTGTTTCAGTCTTATGTGACCAGCATTGTAAATAGCAGATTGATCATGAAAGATCACGTTATGCTGAGAGGATGGATATTGTTCTTTCATATTGTTCTTGTGGGTTGTTAAGATGCCAAATCGATGTTTAATAATCTGCTTGCATCCTTTCGCCTTTGATTACTGGCTTTTATTTAAATTACAGAGATGGGCAGAGCTGTGAGTCTTTCTACATAAAAGAATAACATGAGGTTTTTCCTATGTTTGCCTAGCATTTTTTTGTTTGCTTAATAAGAAGTCCATGGCTCTGTCCAGCTCAGGAAAATATATAACTTTGTTAGCAGGTGTTGGGTAGTTTACTTTTTATTGAATACCTATTTCTGCCTTTTATCAAGGTAACTTGAAGTCCTCATTAGAGAGTAGTTTGTGAGGCAAAAAAAGCCCATAAATTCAACTACCCCAGATTTTTTTTTTTTTTTTTTTTCCAGGAAAAACTCCCTTGTGTCCATACATTATTTGGCATCTTTGGAATTATTTGAAGTTTCAATTATATTACTTAATATGTGGATGATTCAGATTTTAGCTCCTGAATTTTTGTATTTATCATGTTACCTTTGTCTTTTTATCAGAAGTTACCTCCCTCTTTTAAATTGTATCAGGGGCATAGTGAAGGGGAGGTTGTCAATAAAGCTTTTCATGTCTGAATTAACTGTTTATCAGACTTGCCCAGTAACTGTGTGCTGAAATGAGTTGTAGACTTTGTTGGCTCTTGGGGATTAAGACTAGCAAAATCTGTTTCAATTAATGCAGTGTAAATGCTCTTTAGCTCTCATAATTCTTAATCAGGGTCAATAGATAAAGGCTGCATGAAAGCAGGCTTGGGAATTCAAACTCCAGACAGAGAGCTGCCTTAACAAGGCTAGCAAAGTGGAGTATTTCTAGAAAATTTGTGTGATTTTTGTCAGAACTGGTTCTGCCACCCTGTAGGCAATCGGGCTGAGAATCAATTTGCGTGAAACTGCTAGACCTTCCTTTTAAGGTTGTACATTGTTAGGCAAGCATAGCTGATTATTTTCTATTTCTTTAAGGCCCTCTCTGGATGGAATAGTAAGAGACCCACCTGCAGATTATGAAGATGAGTTAAAGGAGAGAGCACCTGTGCAGCAGACCTCAAGACCTGGAAATTCTAGGTGTGGCATACAGTGTATTTTCCTGATAATTGCCCTATAAAATCATGGTGAAAAGAAAATGTTTATTTAAAATCCCTAATATGTTGTCTGAAATGACTGATAGCTTTTCCTACAACTAGGATGTAAGAAAAGCATGTGTCCTTTGAGAATAGCTGTTGAAGTTTTCTTTTTGAAACAATAGATGACCTATTCTCCTATTGAAGACTCTTAATTGGAGTGTCATGGAATCCTTTTTTGCTAGTAATTTTAAAATTTCTCTTTGCCTCTTGTCTTGGTTTTGCAAGTCCTGAAGTGATTTTAAGTGGATGAGGCAGAAACAGAATACTTGTAAAGCTCTTACATAAACTCTTGACTGGCACCACTCAGTCTGTCAACATTGTTTAAGTGCTCAACGGAGTCATTGTTTCAAATGGCTTCAGAAACTGCAGGCAGATGAGAACTGTGAGGAGTGCCTGTTTGCCAGGTGGTTTCTTCTTTTGCTTGTGATATTTCTTTGGATTTTAGGAAAGCTGTTTGTCATAAATGTATCGCATAATGATGTAAGTGCATTTATCATGTTTCACACAGACTGCAAGTACATTCTTGAGTACATTCCATTTTCTTTTTTGTCTTTGCCCAGGAATCAGGTGCAGACTAGTTCTTCAGCTATTGAACAAGCCAAGTCTGCAGCTGAAATGCCGTATACAACAGGCTGTGTTCTTGGTATGTAATAAAAACCTAACAAATGACACGAGCTAGACTTGCTTTGCATATTTTATTTTTCTTTGGGAATAATTAAAACTTAGGAAAATTAGTTTTTTTATTTGTACTAGTTGTCACCAAGACTGGTAAATAAAAAGAAAAAACATGTTCCTTTTCCCTGTTAATGTAATGGGGCTTACTAATTAATTTTGAAGAGCCCAAATTTTTTCTTTGATTTCATTAACAGTTGAAGGCTTAGATACATTCTTAAGGTCTTTTACGAAATGAAGTATAGAAGAAATACTAACTTGTGTATTGTTGAAGACACAACCTTGGGCAAGAACAAATGATTCTGATCATCTCTTACTGTTTAAATGTAGCCATAAAATTTATCAGGAAGCATTGAGTGTAGTAGAGAGAAATACTGTTGAAAACATAGCATTCCTAGTTAAATTCAGAAAATAATAAGCCAAAGATAAAAGAACTGTAGTAGTTCTTCAGACGGGAGCCTTCGAAGGCAGGCTAGGTTTGAATTGTGGAAAAGCTGACGAACAGTTACCAGAATAATTGCTATATATTCTTGCATTTGAACTTCCCTGAGCTTCAGTGCTGTTTTTTTTGAACTCTTTAAAGGCAACGTTAAAACAGTGGTGTTGTAATGGTCAGTCATCTCGCTTGTAGTAACTTGAGTACGCAGTTGTGAATTTATATTCTAGCAGTCCTGGTTAGGAGAAGAATATTGTTAAAGATGTTGTATAAAGATTAAGTAAATTGAAACTTGAAGGTTTTGGAAACGAGAAATGATTTCAAACTCCCCGGAAATCACAAAATCTGAAGTTATCGTGCACATTTTGGTTACTTTAGAGTCCCAGCACAATAATTGAATAAAAAAATTAAGTCAGTCGTGCATCATGATTTTTTGTTCTTGTGTTTTGGTTTTGTGTTTTGTATCTGTTAGTTTGTTGGGGTATTTTTCTCATTTTCATTTAGTTTCCTTTCAGGTTACTTCACTTTATTGTTTGGGTCTGCTTTACTGGATATCCACAGTGACTTTGTGTATGGAAATATGTTAGGAGTCCTTGTGTTTTCTTGTTGTTTTTAAAACAACAGAAGACTCCATGCTTACTGTGGGGGTACTACCATAAGTTGGAAGTTTTTTGTTTTTCTTTAAAATCCATGGTAGATACTATCACCATTTCCTTTTACATATGCATATCTGCCAATACTTTGCTAAATCCTAGTAGTCACGAGAACCATCCTAAAAGTGGAACGATCCGCTTTCTTGCCTGTGGGTTTGACTCTCTTCAGTTTTAACTTTCAGTTTTGTCCTGAGCACTGCCTCATAATTTTGGAGTGCTGTAGTGTATCTTCCTTAGTTGAGCACTAGGCAAAAGAATATGCAAAATATGTAACTTGGGTTTAAATTGCTGTTTAAGCACATAGCTTTGGAATTTGTAACTTCTTGACTGTACAAAACCAGGCAATTTAAAAAAATAGTAATCAAAACTTTAGTAGTTTGGATCACTGTACTCCAAACAAACTGCATATTAAAAACTAGATATATCTTTTTAAGTCAATAAAGATCCAGCATTCTTCTGCACGTTCTCAAATCATACACGCTGTTGTGTATCATGTTTTAAATTGACTGAAATGTAATGTTTTTTTCCAGTTCCTTTTGTGTTTTTTGTGGAGCATTTAAACAAATGTGTGGTTATTTCCATTAGGTGTTCAGGACCGAGAACTTCTCCAAAGGAAAAAAGAGAAATACAGGCAGGAACTAATAGAACAGATGGCTGAGCAACAGCGAAATAAGAGACGGTAATGGAAAGTTACTATATTTATTTTAAAGATAATGGCTGAAATTTAAAGGCATTTCATGAATTCAGTATTGTAAGAAAAATTTTCACAACAAAGGAATTCCAGCTAGCTAGGTAATACAGCATTCAGTCAAACTTATTAGTGTGAATGCTTTAGTTTTAAATAAACACATTTACCAGCTTTCAGTGAGACAAAGGAAAAACCAGATATTTTTCATTAAAAAAAAAATATTTTTAGTTTCCTAAGAAGCTGAAGTTATCTTTTTTTTAATCCCCTCCCCCCCCGTACAGAAGTGTCTAATTATTTTGCAAAGTTGAAAATAGACCTTGGTTTGCCCTCTCATTTAGGAAAGTAACCTTTCACTTTCAAAGCACTTGACCATCTGACTTATGCAGAATAATAAAATACGAATTGTCTTGCTTATGTGTAATAGCTGCCTGCTGAATGATAGATGGTGATATTAGTGAAGGTTTAAGGAATTAAAAATAATTTACTATTGATGGTTTCACTGTGATGGAAAAATTGTACATGCTGAGCAAGCCTGAGTCCTGAAATTACAATATACTACTTACTGCTGTACTTCTGAATCATTCATTTCAGTATGTTTTTTATAAACTTCTTGCTGTAATGCGAATGAAAATCAATTTAACAAGTGTCTTGAATGGTTGTAGGAAAAAAAAACAATGTGGTGCTTTGTCCTTTTGGAGGAGTTGGATTTTTATTAGGCGGAATAGATGATAGCCAGATGAGAGTTCTGTTTATTCTGTTTGTAATATAATCTGGAAGGATTATATTATATCCTTCTTTCCTAACTCCAGAATAAATCAAATGGAATCATGTCTTTTGTTATCCTGTGTTTTCAAAGCTATTTTAACTAGAGAGTTGTGGGATCTGTACTTTGAAAGAATGAGTATAGTTATTACTGTTTTCTGATTTGATCTGTTGTTTTTGTTTTTTAAACAAAAACAGTGAGAAGGAACTTGAACTCTCAGTTGCTGCTTCTGGAGCTCAAGATCCAGAAAAGAAGGTAAGGAACTTGGATTTTCTTTCCACTATAGATACATACAGACACACATACATATCTAGGCATGTATATACAAATGTCTATATATTTTTTTATTATTAGATGTACACTGTGCTTGCTCAGACACAAAACTTTGTAGAGTTTTTCTAGAATGGTAAATACGTTTTTTTTTTCCTGCAGGGCGTTAGCATAGAGTAAAATTGAAGCCAGGGATGATAAGGCAATACATGTTTTCAGCCTAAGAGGAAAATATTTTTGCAGAAGTTAGCAAACATTTGCTTTTGCTGTGACCAAGGGGAAATTTTGTTCCAGCAGTGGGTGTCATGGAAAAAATACTTAGTGTCCAGTGTTAGCTTGTACATGCACACATTAGTAACCTGTCCTTGGTAATGTACAGGATGTTGCAGAAAGCTTTTGCTCTTTTCCAATTAAAAATAAATCCAGGTGTTTTGCAGCCCAGTTGATGTAATTGTAGCAGATTTAATTTCAAATTTGTATTTCTTTTTTGAAATCGAATGCAGTGTTCAGGATTGCAAGCATTTTTATAGGATTTTGTAAAAAGCAAGATGTTTAATACTGTGTTGCTTGTTTTAACAGAGTTACTGCTGTTCCACTTCCTTAGTAAGGTGATTATTGTACTAGAATTTTGATTAACATATATGAAGGAGTAGATTGTCAGCACTAGTATCATTAGTAGCAGACTGATTGTCACAGAACTAGCACTATTTGCATGTGTTTGCTAACTTCGAAGCCACTGTATCTTGGGTGCAGTAGAGATCTAATGTTGGAGGTGTAGGAAGGGTAACTTTGTCAAGCAAGAATAATCTGGTTGTTAATTTAACTGGTTTAAATTCTCAGTTATGCTGGTTTTGGTGGGAGGCTACAACACAGAAACTTGTGCTATTTCTGAAGGGTGCAGCAAGGTGAAAGAAACTCTTATTTTCTAGAGAATGAAGATGTATGAATGAATAGCTGTAAGATGTTATTAGGCAGCACATGGGGCAGGAGACTGAGAATGCACGTAGAGAAGCAATGAAGCTGAATCAAAATTCCTGCTCCTTAATGGGCAGGGAGAGCACTGGCAAGTGGTCTGGCTTTGTGTTCCTGCCCCTCTCTGCTCAAAGTATCCATAGAGCATGTGTTATCCCTTTTGCAAACTGGCACAGCTTAGTTATCTGGCAAAAATCTTCATTTTTTTGCTACTTTAGTTGGCTTAGATTGGTCGGTTGGCTGATCAGGGATTCAAATGGTGAAAGGGAGAGGAATGGAGTGTACAGCTGGAGCCAGGCAGGAAAAAAACAAAAAACTGAGCAGAGAAAGCTGCCTCTTTTGGCACAGCAGGCTGTAAGGTCAGTGTAAACAGTTTCGTCTAATCAAAGCTTCCTGGGCAGGAGCATGCTGTGCTGCAGAACACTGCACCATATGCATCTCAGTCAGAGACTGAAAAATGCATGTTGCAGGAACAAAGTTATATCCAGAGTAAGTCCAGGGCATGTATAATATTTTAAAACCATTAATTTAGCTGAAAGCCTTCAATTAAGTAGAATTGCTACATTCATTAAGCATCAGTCACCTTTAGCTTTAAATTGCCTCTTGGGGAGAGATTCTAATTAGGTGGATTTCTTGATTAATTACAAGTTGGTTAAACAGCAATGACTGATTACGAATCTATAAATGTAGACTGTTGTATATACTGCTTGTTTAAAATAAAACAATCCCCAGGATGAGCTGAGTACCATAGTCACATCTGAAGTCAGGTGCAGAGCTGCAATCATAGTCACTTTAGGAACAGTTTACATTAAACTTGGAGAGAAAAGCTGTTTTAATTATTCTCCTGCTCAGGACACTGGATTTGAAAAGGCAAGTTAAAAAAAAAGTCTTAATGCTTTATAGTTTTTAGTTGTTGTAGCTCATATTTATTATCTGATTTTGTATTTAATTCTAGAAATTTGAAGCTAAGTGTTATAAACAAATATTCATGTCTAGCAGATTTTGTAGTTCATGATTGGAGAGTACTAACTACCTTCTATATACTGTCTTGCAGCTAAGTGATGAGGAGGTAAAGATTTAATATTTTGCTGAAATACTTCTATATTGTAGGGTATATGTTTGGCTGTTAGATATTTAATATTTAGCTGCTATTACTTTCTCTGCATGTTAACTGAAGCACCATAATGCTAGAACCAATAAATTCAAAAACAAAATCTGATTTACCTGATGTGTGAATTTTCTGTCTTCTCTTATATGGACTAATTTAAACATTAAAATATTTATGCATAGCAGCTGCTGTAAGGGCTTTCTGGGTGTCATAGGATAGTTCTGAAACTAACTGACTTGCATGCCTTCGTGTTATTTGCATGTTGCCTTTGACTTTCTTCTGAGGCTGCCAGTTACCAATAAACATTTGATACTTGTATTTTAAAAAGAACACTTCCCCTCCCCAGTCTCTTCTCATTGTTGTGGATGAAAAACTTAATAAAATCAAAGGAACTTGTAAAATAATGGTTTTGCAAGGAAATGTTTATTGGAAAAAGTATGTTTTTGATTTTTAGCTTTAACTAATTATGAGCTATATTAATATTGGGGCAGGGATTTAGGGAACTTTCCTTTGCAGAAGATGAGAATACTCTCTGTGTAAGAAACTGGTAGCTGTAGATAACCTGTAATACAGACAACTGTAGAAAAGTTTTTTTTTTTCTGGACATAACTAGAACCATGTATTTCCTGAAACCTGCCATAAGAGGTTGGCTTTTTTGTAAATCTGTGATAAACATGCTAAATTTCCTTGTAGTATTATATTTCCTGTAATTTCTTGGGAGAAAAAAAATGCAATTACTAAAATTTGAACAGCTACTTGGGACCCAGTAAAGTGTTTAATGCTACCTAAATGGAGGTTCAGAGTATTTCCTAGTAATAACAAGGTAACTGTTCTGTTTGTTTGTTTTCCTTTTTTATTTTTTTAATTTTTTTTTTGTTTGCTTATTTGTTTTCTCCCCTTCAGCCAAATAGATTGAAGCAGCTTGGCTTGACAGCAAGAGCTTCTGAAGAGAAAGTACCTCCTGAAAAGCCTAGGGTGGCTTTCCAAACACCGGTGCCTTCAGCCTCTCCATTGAATGAAGACTTTCACAGGGGACTAGCCAGCACTCTTGGTGACATAGCAGCTCCCAGGTTTTTTGCCATCATGTTCATTTTGCACATTAAATAAGATTGTTGTTAAGCATGTTATCCCTGTAAGGTAGACCTCACTGGTGCTATTGATCCTTCTCCAGGGAACTAATGACGGAAGAAATAATACTTTGGCAGTTAACAGAAAAGTAAACTACTTTGTTCTGAAATAAACTTTTAATGTCTGTTTCTTCACAATTTATTGTGAAAAATCTGGGGAGGCTGGATTGTCTGTGAAGACAGCTCCTGCTTAGTGTGTTTGTGTAGAATGAGGGTCATGCTGTAGCAATGATGTTCATGGCTATAATATTGAACCATATTGCAAGAATTCTTGGGCACATGCCCAGCAGTATCCATGTCATTAGGAGGCTGGTATGGCAGGAGTTCAGACCCTGTTAATTAAACGACCCCCAGGGCTAAGCCCAGGAATGCAGTGTGGGCAAGGACAGCTTCTGGTAGGTGCTGTGACTTGAAACTAAACTGTTTAAGGAGACGAAAGGAGTTTTAGGCATGTGGCTGAAGTTGTGCTGTGCCACTTGCCCTTTGACCAGAAGACTAATCCTTGGCTTGTTTTATTTACTGTTACTGATGTAACCAGTAAGTATCATTAACTGGACCAGTTAAAGAAGGCATACTTGGTTATGTTCTTTAGATTTCTGGAATAGTGAGGGTTGACATACTACTCCTTAGAGGAAGGTTCATTCCCTACTGACACTTGTGAATGGCACTAAGGAGAGGCCTTGGGATAAGCTAAATCTAGAATTTTCCCATAGTGAATTCTCTCTCTCCTCCCTCCCTCCCTCCCTCCCCTTGCCTTCTTTCTTCTTTTAATGATCTCCTTTCAGTGGTACAACAAACAAAAAAATTATGTTCCTCTTTCTTTAAGGCTTGCACCGATGCCACCACCTCCACCACCAGTGTTGACAGACAACTATAGAACGCCTTACGATGATGCATATTACTTTTATGGGGCTAGGAATCCTTTGGATCCCTATCTTGCATATTGTAAGTTGATGATTTTAGGTGGATTGGTTGTTAGAGTGACTCAGATGACTGCTTTTCATGTAGTTAAATGATGAATAAGGTAGAACTAATAATAGCAATTTAAACTCATTTCTTAGATGGGTATTGAATGAAAAGTAGGCTTTTTGCCAGTATTGGTTTTGAATTAAGTAGTTTTCTCCAACTGCAAAAGGGGATATGGAATCCAGAAATCTTGTTAATTGCTTGAACAAGCTCTAGTCTCAGCTACTTAGCCACTGCTCCTCCCAGATAATTTTCTTCTTAGTTTTGGTAATGAAATTGCTAAAATCATGTTATAATTGATTACTTGTTTAGGTGTTATTACAATCCAGATATGATTTTAAGTATTTTTAAAGGAACTGTAAGAAGTAATCAAACTTTTTATCTTAAGAACTTTTTTTTTTTATTTACCCTTTGCTTCATGATGATTTAATGAGTGAAACAACTGTGATGTGTTGGGGAGGGGATGGATTGTATGGTGTTTGGTTTCTTTTTTCTTTGTTTTTCCTTTTTTTCTAACTTTGTTTCTATTTTCTTGCTTTTTCTTATTTTCCTTTCTTAGAAAAGTTTGTTACAGAAGTTGAGAGTCCTGTTTGTAATTCTGCAGTTTGAACAGTGAGCTCTGTTCTTTTAAGTAATGGCAAGTGTTTATATTGGAGCATTCAAAATTTAAAATGCTAGTTGTTTTTTGTTGTACTCTTTAGATGGCACAGGTATGGGTCACTTACAGATGGGAATGCAACCCACACCTAATCTGGATCCTTCTTTAGGTCAAGCCCCAGTGGAACAATCTGTGTAAGTATTGTTTTATTCATGTTCTTTGTATTTCTCTGTATTGACACACTTTTCATGATGGAAGTATTTTGCTAACAAATGGATATGCCTTGGAAATAAAGTATGTTAAAGACAATTCTTCAGACTTTTAATGAAGAATTTCTATCTTAACATTATTCAGTGAAATCATGTTTTTCTATGGATTTATGAAAATGTTTGAGACATTGAAGTGCCAGGCTGTGGGAAACTTAAATATTTCAGGCAGGGTTTTTCTAATTTTTTTATTTTTTATTTTTTATTTAATTTTTTAACAGCTCTCTACACCACTTCCCTTCCACCTCCCCCCCTTCTGGACCCTATGATGTTTTCCTTTTATATGTGTGTTTTTTCTAATTTAGAAGTAGCATTGGACAGAGGAATTCAGGAGATGGACAATTAAGCACAGGAGTATTTTCTGAAGAAAAAACAAAGCCTTCCAAAGAGGCAACATTATCTTATCAACAAGAATTACAACAGCAGGTACTGACTGATAAAGCTTCTGATGCTTTCTTTTTTTACCATTTAACATATAATAGTTGTAACTCTAGTACTCTTTCAAACATATTTTAGTTTATAAGTAAAAAGCTTTTTAGCTCCTCTCCCTTCATCACTTCCCCCCATTCCTGTGACTCTAGCTCATTTTAGCTCTTCATAGTTTTTCAGAGGCAGAGAGACTGTTAAGACTGACAGCAAACAGCTTAGTTCCAGTCATGGAGTTTTATATAATTATTATCATAAACATCTACCAGCATCTTAAAAGCAATGAGATGTATTGCTCTGATGCTTCTGTTATGCTTTTGAGCATAATTAGAAACACTCTAATTTCACTAAGTTCTTCATGATCATTTGGATGCTAATTCAAAAGCTTTCCTAATGTTTACTTCCAGTGTAAGTGGAGTCTTATTACCTCTTTTCAGCCTCCTTTTTGATAGACTAGACAAATTTCTTGAGTCTCCTGTCTTCGAGTAGGCATCCTGGTCCCCTTTGATAGTAGTGGTTTTTAGCAGCTGCACCTAATGGGAGTTTTTATTTGTATTCAACCATGATATGTATGTTATTTCAGAAGAGGTTTTGCTAGAACCTAGTTCAGTGGCACTGACATTTTCTTACTCTTCTTTCTGTATTTGTTCAGTGGAGGTTAATAATTACTACAAAAATATTCTAATTCTAATAGGGATAAAGAAGAGGCTTCCAATTAAACTAAAATTAAGAATAGACATGTAGGAATAGTGTCTGATATTGTACTTATGTTCTCTGAAGGCGTTTTTTTTCACTGTAGTCTTCACTTGTGCTTCTATAGAAGTAAATTTTATCTTGCCATGTGAGAGGCTGCACAATTTGACATAAAGGTCTAAAAGATGTTGCACAATACAGTCTTTCAAAGTTACTATGCTGCTTATGGTTGAAAGCAAACAGAAGGTATTCTGCCTTTTTTCCTGTAGACAAACCTGCCTGACCATTTTTGTTAACAGTCAAAGGGGCTAGATGGGTCT
This sequence comes from Pezoporus occidentalis, assembly GCF_034315485.1. NCBI lineage: Eukaryota > Metazoa > Chordata > Aves > Psittaciformes > Psittacidae > Pezoporus > Pezoporus occidentalis. Next base: position 4,553,914 of record NW_026915724.1, on the reverse strand, counting down.
TTGTGTTGACTTATTTTATCTCTTAGGAGGTAAGACTCCTTAATTAGGAGAACTGTTTATTTAATGCACAGAAAAAACAGACTTAAGGAAAACACAGCTACCTGCATAGTGGCTAATGTTTTAAAAGCTTTGAATGGAAGATGGATTTTTTTTTTTTAACAGCTGCTGTCTCTATAAATGCTACATGAAGTTGTTAGGAGACTGTAACTTAAATTTAACCTGATTTTGAAGAAAAGGAGGAACGAACCATATGAACAGTTCTTTGTTATTTGCATACATCATCATGTATTACTGCAGAAAACTATTTATAGAGTTGTGTAGCATTCTATTAAATCATTCATTGTTAGGAGTCTTTATCTCATGTCATCTCTAGTCTAAGTTGAGAGAAGCAAGTGCTGTAGTATTGTAGGATTTTGCCTGTTTAATTTTCAGGCAATCTCTGTATCCAAGATCCAAAGTTATGGGAGTTTTGATTTGCTGCAAGTGTCAGTTGTGACTTTTACTGAAACCTGGAAGTCTTATAATGTGTATCTGTATGTTTTTCTGTGATTATGGACGATGGATGTGCATGTTTCAACAACAGTGTTCAATGTACTGCCTGCAGTATAGGCAGTGAAATGTTTGCAATTTGCTTGATACAAATGGGGGAATGGATAATTATAGCTCTCAGTTTGCTCTGTTAACTTTCAATTAAAATTTATTGACTACTCAATAATACTGATTACTCAACATATCAGTGTATTGATATTTTTATGCAACTGACTTTGGTTTGTTTTTAGATAAGAGAAAGGGAGGAACGACGCAGGCAAGAGAAGGAGGAGAAGGAACGCTATGAAGCCAAGTTAGAAGCAGAAATGAGGAACTACAACCCCTGGGGAAAATGTGGTGGTGGTGCTCCTCTGAGAGATCCAAAAGGAAATCTGATAAGTAAGTTTGCCAAAATTGTGGGTTGTATTTTCAAGACTGATGTTTTCTTGCTCTTGTAAAGGCTCTATTCAGATATGTTGTTCCTTGTTTTGCAACACTGGTAGCCTTTTATTGACAAATAGATGTACTTGTTTCAATCAGATGCACTCTAGGAATACTTAAGTGATTATTTTGATTTCTGTAGAATCATTCAAAGAGTACAATTTGAACAAAATGGGAAACATGGGATATGTCAGCTAGAGTTAAGGACACGATGCAATAGTAAAGGAAGAAGGAGGAAAACAAGCTGTTAGAATCATCTGCAATACAAATGTGCTGAAGTCTGTTGTGAAGGCTTTTATTTAAACATTGCACAGGAACTTTTTTTTTTTCCAATTCTTTTTCTTTTTTTTTTTTAAAGTATCTCCTAGGCTTAGAAATCTCTGTTTGTGACATGGAAAAGGGAAGCATGCTTGAATAAATATAGAAAGTTAAGTGGAATATTTAAATTTACCCAAGTAACACTGCTGCCGAACAGCTATATAAATAGCAGTCAGCAGTAATGTTTTTTAAAGTTTGTTTTTTCCCAAATGTTATTTCATACAAGATGGAAGCAGTGAGCTGAGAGATAGCTATGATCCAGGGGAGTTCATTCACCCCTCTAGTATGTCAGGGATAGATGTAAGATTAAAACTCAGATTCCTGATCCTGGTTCTTAGTGAGCCCTTCAGGAGTATTATATCTAAAATAAAAATAGTATGTAAGCACAATTAGATTTTTATATTTCAAAATCTTGGCCCATGCCACCTCTCTTAATTCTTGCCTTTAGCATCTGAGTGAGTGAGTCTTACAGTTTTATAACTATTGATTTTTAATGTGAATAAATTGATTTTCTAGTTATTGGAATATAATGTTGATTCTGATTAGATTTAAAAGTCTCCTGGTAATCTGAGAATCTTCAAAGCATGGAGCACTTACTGGATAATAGTTTATATATAAATAATTATAGTTTCAGTGTTATGACACCTGAGTGTCATATGGATAAATTCATAGTGTAGTTTGAAGGAAGGAAAGAGAGTTTAAATGATTTTTAAAGATTGTGTGCCCAAATTATAAGTTTAGAATCATTTGTTGAGGATCCAAGCTTGTGTTTATCCCCAGAGCAAACAGAGGTGTTCACACTGCTTAACTTTAGGCGCTGCATTTAAGTGTCTGGCTCCTCTAGACTTCACAATGGTGTGAGTAGTCAGAGGAAAATGTAGGAATCTCATATTAGCCTGAGCTCTTTGTATTCCTGCATATTCTGAGAAGCTTATCTTCATCTGTAAATGAGGAACCAAGTGAAAGAAATTTCTTAGCCTGTTTTCCTGAATTACACATGTAAAGTTATTCTTTTTTCACCATAGTTTAGCAGCGTAATGGTTAAGCTATGAGTCAAATGTCATGAAACATAACATGCTTTCTGACCTGTCTCTCTCTTTATATCTCTTCTTTTGTCTTTCTATCCTGAAAATGTCCATAAATAGCTTTTGCAACTCGGATGTATGCAAAGGCTGCTCTATAGAGAGAGATGTTATTTAAAGTTCCTGGAATTTGTGTGCTTAAATGACTACCATAATTCATAATTATCAGAAACAGTATTTTAACATCTCTGATTGGGGATTTTTGTGGTATTTGGGAGGCAGTATGTAAATTGTGGTGTAACTGTTGGATGGCATTGTTTTGCTTGTGTACAGAAATCTGCACCTGGATTACTACTGAAGACACGAAGATGAAAATACACTTCAGTGTTCAGTTATGCTTATTGCCCTTATAGTAATCAAATAGAGATTCAGTACTTAAAATACCAATACTAACCTCAAAATTATTTTACAGTTTTAAATAAGGGGTGGTTTCTGAATACATGCTGGCCAACGCAGACATATCAGTCATTCTTGTCTTTGAGTTCTTTATCTTTCCATTTCATGGCATTTTTTGGTCAGAGGAGTGGGGAGGTTTGCTCTGAAGAATCATTCCTGGCAAAAAAAAACCAACAAAATAAGTATTTTAAAATCAGTGAGTTCCTAATGATTAATATTTTACTTACAGCTTCTGTATTCTTATCTTTCCTTAAATATTTTGTTTCCATAGTTGGTATGCCCTTAAAAAGTTGAGTCTGCTCAAAAATCATTTTTTTTTTTGAGAATCTGTGGTGAACATACCTTTTATGAGAATAAATTATTATAAACAGTTATTTCCCCTTTCCTTTAGCGGACTTGAATATGATGCACAAGCAAAATGAAGATGCATATCATAATCCAGAGGCAAGACTATATGAAGATAAAAGGGCTAATGTGTCTGTTGACCTAAGTTTGGCCTCCCCAAGACCTGAGAACACAGAAGCATCTACAAATAAAATAGCAGGTTTTTAAGAATACTGTATTATAGCTCTATTTATAGGTCTTAGTGATCAAAATTGTCTAGTTTCTTTACTCCTTTCTAGTAGTCCTATGATAGCGTTAGTGCTCTTTACCTGCAAAGCCACTATCATGCTTCTTTCCCAGACTTCTTGATTGCTGTCATTGTGTGCACTGAAAATGCGTTTTCTTATCTCAGTGATAACCAGTAACTTTTAGCACTAAACAGTCAGGATCAGTATTACTAGTTTTCTGGGTTCAGTGTTATCTAATCAAATCTTCATACATATTTCTTTTAATTGACACAGTAAATACAACTGTATAGTAGGAATAAAAGGAGAAGGGTCTGCAGATATATGGTGTTACAGGTTAAAGTGAAATTGGTACAGTAACTAGGTTAACAAATTCTAAAAAGTTACAGGTAAATCGGATACATATGCAGCCCTGTTCACTGCCTCCATGTTTCAGGGATTTTATTTTCCTATTTAAAAACTAACGCATCTTTATCCTTTTACCTTCTGCAAGGCATCTAAATGAGAGCACTGTGGTACTCCAGACCTGACCATAGTCTAAGCAGTTAAAACCTGACAGTATTCTAGACAGACAATGTAAGAACTTTTATTCCCAGATATTCTTTTCAGCTATTGCCTTGAATTATGGCTGTCATGAACTACCTTTTGAAACAAGAGTCTCAGATTCCTGCTTCTTCAATCTGGCTTGCTGTCTTAAATTTGCTTGATTTTTACCTGTAATTTCCTTCCCCTCTTAGGTTTTGAATTTGCACAGACCTCTCCTTTTGCTCGAGGTAGTGTGTTCGGTGAACCACCATCTCCACAGCATCTTAAGCGACAGGAGTCATACAAGAACTTTCTTCGTCTACAGGTGAATCTGGACACTAGTTTTCATCTGGTTAAACAAATGCTAACAAGAGGGGTTAATGTCAAAGTAAATAATCACTGCTGACAAAAGATTTTACCTAGTCATACCCAACTCTGTACACAAGAGGTGTATTAAGAACTATGTGCTATTGAGTCTCTCAGATTTTGCCTTACATAAGAGGTGCTAGTAAAAGTAAGGTGGCTTCATTAATATGGGTTCTGTCTCTTTATTTTTTTTTCTAAGTATAGCTCTCTAAATACAATATTGAGTTCCGAACTGTGCATACAGTACAAGTTTGCATACATACATATGTAAAGAAACAAAGATATTTGCCCTTGGAAGTCTGTATGTTACAAATACATGTTCATTAGAAGGAATGGTGATCAGTAAGACAATAATAGTGTAGTTACCTATTGATGGGTATATAAAACATGATTGTTCTTCTACCAGCTTCTGTCTTCTTCTGTCTGTAATACTTTGCATATAATCTTGTGGTGTGAGAATTAAATATCAAATTAATTAAGTATCAGTATCAGGGAAATCCTAGATAATTTTAGAGAATATGAATGTCATACAGTGGCTTGATGGGGATCTCTTAAAAAGAAAAGATCAAGGTTTCCTTCTATGTATAGTGCTGCAGAAAAGAATAAAGAATGGGCAGACCTTTGCCTTTAGTAAGCCAGCACTGTATCTAAAAAAATTTCCTATATTCTGTTATTTAACCAGTAAAGTATTATTCTAGCACATGTGAAGTAGAGTTGATGTTAGGAAAAATCCAGGTTTTATTAGTAGCATTTATAATTCGTGTTCTTATGGGAAGCTGGTTCTGTAAATAGTGACAAAGAAGTAATTTCATTTTAAAGGAATTTTGAAGCTGAAATGTATAACTGACCCTATGATTCTTTCAGTTGCTTCATACAATCTTTGTGCAAGTAGGTATTGCAGAAGTCATAGAAGATCGTGATGGTAAATACTGAAGTTGAGTACTCCTTTGCTTTATTTTCTAGATTGAAGAAAAGAGACGTAGGGAAGAAGCAGAGCGAGAAAAACTGAGACTGGAAGAAGAAAAAGAAGAAAAACAACTAGCAGAACAGAGGATGAGAATTCGAAAGGCATATGAAGAGGAACAAGAGAAGGAAAGAAGGAAAGAGGAGGAGGTGTAGTGTTTGATACCTTGACTTTCTTCCATCTGAAATTGACCCTTTGTAATATTTGTCTTCTGGATTGAGAAGGTGAACTGGGAAGTGTCCTGTCAACTGTTCTTTGTTTTAAAATGGGTCTACATTAGCCGTAGGAGAGGTTGAAAATTGCTGGTATTAACTAGCACATTTTTCTCACTTTTTATGGTATACTACCAATTTGAAGTACATTTTCATTCCTCTAAGAAAAGCTCTATCGTTTTATAATTGACAGTGGTGCTCTCCTTGTTAAAGGAAAGATGACCAATAAAAAGCTTTGTCAAATTGGTGAATTAAAAAAAAATAATCCCCAAACCAACCAACCAAAAACCCCCCAAACAAGCAAAAAACAAACAAAAAAAACAAATCCCAAGCCACCAGTTTTTGTTAGCCTCTTAAGCCTAGCTGTCATGGAATTATTTGTATTCTGAACCTAGCTGTACAGGAAGATTTTGTAAAGCTTTTTTTTTTGAATTGGCCAGGATATATCTTTGAGATCAGAATACTGCTTGTTTTGGAAGAATGACAAGGAAATCTAATGAATACTTTTCATGGAGATAAACTTGTGGTTTAATTCAAACCCAGAAATTTTATTTATCAGGTTTGGAAAATGGAATGAATTTGCATAATTCAGAATCTCATAAATAATCATAGGAAAAGGACACAAGGCTGTGGGCGATGGAAAAATCTCTCAGTACCTTGTGGGATTATGGAGGATCAGTTCAGGATGTAGTACTTCAAGATTTCCAAGACACAACACTTAGCTTAGATTGTCTTGTTCTAGTATGAGCAAGTTAGTTGGATGAATGTTGTCTTCTGGATAATAGAACTCGTGTAGTATAGAGTTAGGAAGCTAACTGGTGTCATAGATTTTCACGGACACAAGACTAAGATGAGACTGGATGATAATTTTCCCTGTGGGCTTGTGATAGAATGGTGCATGTTTGCAGTAAGTTTTGTTTGAATCCAGATCTTCAGAAATGACTCCTATAGTTTAACCTTAACTGGTAGCAGATCTGGGGACACAAACTGGTGTTCATTGAAGTTATTAGAAATTCTGTTACATGATGTTAGGCACAGCCAGGACTGCAGATGTTTAATATTTGCCTGGCATATTTTTTAATTTGAATTTGTGAAGTCAGCCTTATGAAATAAGCTTTTCATTTCATGCTAATCACTTTGTGTAATTTTAACTTCTCAAAGACAAATAAAACAAAACTTCAATAATGTTGAGTCTTTTTTTATGTACTGATAATGTTTGTGTTACAGCGAAAATTGAAAAATAAAGAAATAATTCGATTAGATGAAGAGAGGCAAAAAGAGGCAGAAAAAAGAAAAGAAAAAGAACAAAAGCAAAATGAACAACTTAGACAATATATTGAGAAAGAAAAGATGGAAGAGGAAAAAAAGATGGTATGCTTCAGTGACTTTCTAAGATAAAAATCCTACTTTCTAACTTTTAAAAATAACTGTATTTTAAAGGAATTGTGTGATTTCTTAGAATTCTGCCCTCACTGTTCCCCTTTTAGTTTCTTGAGCTGCCATACACTTAGTGCACACACAGAGAATAGCTAATCATAAAATCAGAGAGACAGCAGCAGTTTATCTTGCTGATCAAATCTGCATTTAAAAAAAAGGAAAGGCAATATAAGTAAGAGCAAGCTGCATTCTATAGTTAAGTTTTATATCTGCTGTTAAGTACCCTGGCCTGCTTTTACTAAGGCCCAAGTACAAATAAGAATAAAGTTATATAATTTAGAGGACTGTAGGACTGTTCATCTTTAACAGTGGTATTCTTTGTATCTTAATTATTTTTTTTCTTGACCTGGATGATGTAAGAAGTCCATAACACAGAATTCTGATGGACAAAATCTAAGTAAATTACAAAACTGTTTCTCTTCTAGAAATGTCTACATGTCATTTCTCTGAAATAAACAGATGAAAGTGTTTAGAGGAAAAAAAGATATGTAACTTAACCATAAATTAAAAACCCTACATCCTAGGAAAAAAAGATTAAAATTACTGTAGGTAGAAAATGTAATCACAGGAAATAATTTTTGCAATAACTTTATGCAGTTAAGAGTTGAAAGCAAATTAAATAAATAATTAAAGTAAGCAAAAGCATTTTTCTGTCAAATGAAAAATATTAACAAAGGTCTCTCTGTTGATGATAATACTTTATTCAGAATCTATAGGAATGTAATTTCTTGCTTTCCTCCTTTCAGATTTCAAGGCAGCCTTCTCCCATTGTTCCTGTTCTTCAGAACAAATTAATAAGAAAAGAAGAAAGGATTCCCTCTGCTGAGAGCCATACATCTTACTATGCACATGTATGATTTTTATAGTAAACTTTTACTGATTTATTTAATGTTTTTTATTTTATATTTTAGTGTTTGCCAGTTATTCCGGAATACCATAAATAACTGGAGACAGTCTTTATAGTAGCCGGTCTTGTAGCTCTGAAATTTAATGTTCAATTTTATTCAAAATACTGAAGAAAATCTGGGGCAGTGTTTATTTTTTTTCCTGCATGTGCATTTTCTGTAGAGATGAGCACCTGATTTTTGAGTGTGCATACACTGTCCAGACTTACTCAGAGCCTAATGATCCTAATTTTTAGGATAAGAAAGTTTATGTCTAATCTGGCAACTCGCTGTGTTCAATCAGAAAATTTAGCTCGGGCATGAAGTTGATTCCTAGCTGTTACAATGTAATCATCTATGATACTTGAATCTCAGGCTACACTTACGACTTTTTGTTGGGAATGCATTTTTTGTTGTTTTTTTTGTTGTTTTTTTTTACCAACTGTATGAACTGGGTAAAAATTTAGAAAAATGAATTTGCCATGGAAAGGATTATTTGGCAAATATTTTCACTTTTTAGTGAAGCTTCAGAAAATGTTTTAAGTAAGACTTTAGGCCTTACTCAAAACTGTTGTTTACCCTAGATGTTATGAATGCTCTGGAGGAAGGTCAGCTTATTTCTGTCTTTCCAGTACGTGGTATAGCTTTGCTTAGATCTCTGAATAGTCCGTTATAGGTATTATCATAATAATTTAGGTTACACAGATTTTAAAACACCTTAGGCATTAACAACCTGTAAAGTTACTAGTCTGTCTTCCAGAAGTAGAGGTAGTTAATTTAAATTATAACAAGGAAATAAAATGTACTTAATTTAAAATGTACTACATAAGTACAATAAAATGTTCTTATGTCTGCTATATTTTCTTCCTTTGACATATCAACATTTCATATTCATTATGATCACTAGGATCCTCCAAAACCAAGGGCTCCTTCTCCACCTGTCCCCGCTAGAAGAAATCAGTTGCGTGCATTTGGTAGGTATCATCTTTATTGCAAGCTCGCTTCCTATTACACCAAAATTGCTCTCAGTTACAGTTCTCTTTCTTACCTGCAAAGGAACTGTCTTACAAAGTTTGCATTTCTATGTGTTCCCTCTGTCTGAATATTATCAGTTTATTAGTACAGTATGTTTGCTGTATTAATGTAGAATAAAAATGCATTTATTATGTGTCTTCATCAGGAAATATTTTTTTTGGTAAAAATTCTGATAATGAAATAATCTGCATGGGAAGTGCTGGTCTTTCAGTCAAGACAGTGATGAAGGCTGTGTGCAAAATGGGAGAGTTGGATTGGCTGTGTTAAGGGTTAGACCAACAATGTGTAGAGCATTGCGCTCCTAACTCTTAAATTCTACTTTCCTTTGTTAATCTGCCTAATCCTTTGATTGTTCCTTTTCACTTTCGGTGGTGGTTTTAAAATTCAGATGTGCTGGGAGGATCTCCTTTGCTCTTTATATGTTAGTTATCTTGGCAATATGTAGGTGAAAGGCAATAATTTTCCTTCTGATTCTTTTTTACAAGTATGAAAGAAGCATCACATGGAATGTAACAGTAAATGTTGTCCTAAAATGCTACCCACCTGCAGTCAATACCAGGGTGCATCCTGGGGAATTACATCTCTTCCACTCGATGGAGGGCAGAGTGGCTCTTAATGCAGCTCTAGGAAATCAATTGACTCAGATCATCTGTCATGACAGAAATGAAGATATACGAGTTAAATTTTATGTTTGAGGATTTAAGCTAGAAAAATATGCTTTTCTTCTGGCTTCTGGACTCAGAAAAGGCCAGTAAAATATCAGATTATTAAGCACATTATTTGGAAAATAAGGAATTGATGAAACTGTTTTAACTTGTGGAGGGAGGCTGTTCTGACCATAAAAAAACAGCTTAGTCCCAAAGTAGATCTAAAAAGTCAACATAAACATGTACTAAAAATAAGTGTTGAAATTAGAACTCTTGAACACTTAAGAGAGTCTGCACTTAGCAGACAAGTATCCCACTTTTGAGTCAGAAAACAGAAATGAGGTTGTGTGCTTGCTGATACCACCTTTATTCCTCTCGTCTGCCTCTGGAACTCTGAGGACTGTGTGGATTTGCTGATTTAAAAATAAGGCTATTTACTGGCAGCACCCAGTTGCTGGTATTTAATTTTCCTTTTTTAAATCCAGTGAAACATTTCCATTGAAGTTTGGATGCTTTCTGCTGTTCAGGGGATCTGGTCCTTGTGCAGTGTCAAAATACTAGCTGTGACCTAACTTCTAGTGTATCAAACGCTGTGATTCTTGTGCTTGTATAATCCTTTTTTGAATTAACAGTTCATTATCTCGCCTTTTTTTTTTTTTCTTTCACCTTCCATTTATGGGATGGGCAGAAGAGTCTCTCTGACACTCTTTATTTTTAAATTGCTTGTGTTAAATTCCAGAGGACAGAAAGAATATGATAAATGAGTTATCAGAGATGAGAAAACAGCTTCGTAGCGAGGAGAGGCGGCTGCAGGAACAGTTGCTAAATGTGGCCAGTGATGATGATGTACCAATTAAACGGTGAGAATTTCATCTTCAGTTTTAAAAGTTAGATTTTGCATAGCAACTCAAGGCTACTGTGTATTAGTAGTTATTATTAACTGGCTAATATACATGAGTGAAATGGAATATAAAGATAGAACTTGTATATGAACTTTTCTTCATTTTTTCTAATGTATATGTTTGTTTTTTGAAGAATTTTGGTAAAGCTTAGGATAAGAATGGTTGTACTGGTAAGGTAGAAAGTTGCAATAACCCTGTCTTAGAGAGTGGTCCAGAATAGATGTCTGTGGCAGAATTTTCTCTCATTACCTTTTTTCCTAGTGTGTAATTTGTATCTGTAAACTGCAGTACCAGTGCTGATGAATATGCTCATGAATAGCATATTGCTGTTGGAAGTACTTTCTTTTTTATTGAAAATCATGCACTTTTCAATTAAAAAAATTGGCTTACTTACTTTCAAAATATATCAGTTAATCATGCCAATTAGTTGGTGAAGATTAATCAGATCTTCAGTCTTGGTTCCACTCTATAAATGAGTGTTTTTTTAAGTTATCCCTAATGCAATATGCAGTGTCATTACTTTCAAATTTATATTCTTGTTTTGATAGCTTTATTTAGATAAAAGATAATTTAGATAAATTTAGATAAAAATAAGATAAAAGGAGCTTTATCAATATTGTATTTCCATCCAACTTACTAATATTACAGAGTTTACTTTTATTCTTCTTGGTTTAGAAACTTTTCAAGCGGGAGGAGAGAGAAGAATCAAAAGGACATATTTGAGATGGCCAGGCTTCGTCTGCAGGCTCCAGTAAGGCGACTTTCCTCAAAGGAGGCACGAGATCCTGTCAATATACAGAATATCCGGGAATTTAATGAACTTAAACACAAAGGCAGGTAGATCTTCTTGTTATTGATGAAGAAAAGTAGTGAAGCATCCATCCTCTTGCATGCCACCCAGGGTTTAGAGACAGAAATAAAAGTCAGGCTTTTCACAGTTACTGCCCAGATTCAACATACTTGTAGACAGCATTTTGTATATAGAATCATAGAATAGTTAGGGTTGGAAAGTACCTTAAGGTCATCAAGTTCCAATCTCCCTGCCATGGGCAGGGACACCTCACACTAAACCATATCACCCAAAGCCTTGTCCAACCTGGTCTTGAACACTGCCAGGGATGGAGTATTCACAGCATCCCTGGGCATCCTATTCCAGTGCCTCACCTCCCTAACAGGAAAGAATTTCCTCCTTATAGCCAATCTAAACTTCCCTTGTTTAACTTTTAACCCATTACCCCTTGTCCTATCACTACAGTCCCTAATGAAGAGTCCCTCCCCAGCATCCCTAGAGGCCCCCTTCAGATACTGGAAGGCTGCTCTGAGGTCTCCCTGCAGCCTTCTCTTCTCCAGGCTGAACAGCCCCAACTTTCTCAGTCTATCTTCATACGGGAGGTGCTCCAGTCCCGTGATCATCCTCGTGGTCCTCCTCTGGACTTGTTCCAACAGTTCCATGTCCTTTTATGTTGAGGACACCAGAACTGCGCACAATACTCCAGGTGAGGTCTCACGAGAGCAGAGTAAAGGGGCAGGATCACCTCCTTTGACCTGCTGATCACGCTCCTTTTGATGCAGCCTGGGATATGGTTGGTTTTCTGGGGTGCAAGTGCACACTGCTGGCTCATGTTCATTTTCTCATTGACCAGCACCTCCAAGTCCTTCTCCACAGGGCTGCTCTGAATCTCTTCTTCGCCCAACCTGTAGCTGTGCCTGGGATTGCTCTGACCCAGGTGTATGTATATAGGTATATGTCTTTCTGTGTGGCTGTTTCTGCAATTGCACACAATACACATTGTGATGCCGAGTTATCACTCAGAGTACTCACCTAGCTTCTAGTCCTTGCTGCTTGAATTTCTTAGGCTTCTTATGCATTTCTTAAGGCTCTTATGCATTTGATACTATGATGTTACTGAAAGTAGAGTGAATTAGATTTATGTTTTTTTTTGCCCACCAACAAATTATGATTCTGTGTAACTTTCTGTTCCTCCTTTACCAGAAAATCATTACAAAAGTGGCTTATCCTCTTGGGCAATGTCACCATTATTTTTAATGTTTTTTTATTACCTTGTATCTGTCGCTAGCTCTTTAAAAATGTTTTTTAGGAAAAGTTGGCTTAGGGAAGAATTTAAATTTCATGTCTTTGCTCTAGATTCTGAGACACGAATGGCCTTGAGGCACATGTATCCTGATTCTCCAAAAGATGACCAGACTCTAGAGATTCAACAGCAGGCACTGTTGAGGGAGCAGCAAAAGAAACTTGACAGAATGAGAACAAGGAGAGAAACAGAATGTAAGGAATGAAAGATCTGAGATAATGATTTTTGTTTATTTGTTTTGTATTTGATAAGAATTAAAAGCCACCAGCTGTACTTCTTTCAAGTTCAGTGTCAGCACTGTGGTATAAAACAGTAAAACACTGGATGCTGAAATGCTGTCATAATGTAAAGCACAAAAGAAATTGCTGTTTTTTGTTTTTGTCTCATCTTGTTTTTTAATTACTGTGGCTGTTTTCTCTTTGGTTCCCTGAAGGTAATTTAACTAGTGCTTAAAAATAGCATGTCTTTCTTCAATCTTTCCAAAAGTTACAGTTGCACTTGTACTAGTGGACTCAGTTTTGCAAGATCCGAATTCCGCAGAGAAGTGTTTTTCTCTCTAATTCAGACTGTGTTAACTAAGTTTCTGAAGAGACAGTAACTTCATTTCTGTGGTGGTTTAGCTAAACTCAGCTGCTCCCCTGCCCACATTCCCTCACTTGTACTCCTTGGCAGTATAGTAGGGGAAGGAGGGAGAATAAAGTTTGTTGGCCAAGGTACAGACAGGGAGGTTGCTTGCTATTTGCTGTTGCAGCCAAAACAGACTCAACTTGGGGGAAAATTAACCTAATTCTCATAAAATTAAATAAATATTTAACTAACGATTTTGAGTAGCACAAATAAGAAGACAAAAAGCAAACTCACACGTTTTCTGCCCCCTTCCTTGTGCTCAGCTTCACTCTTTCACTCCTAATTGCCCTGCTCTCCTTCCTTGGTACCACACTGGTACCTTGATGCAGTGAGTGGTGTCAGGCCATTGGGAGTGGGTAGCTGCAGTCAGTACATAAGGAGTTTCTCTCTGTTCCTGTCTTGCTCCTTTCTGCCTGCTCCACCATGGTCTCCTCCAGGGGCTCACTGGGAATCTATGCTCCAGTGCTTGGAGCACCTCTTCCACCTCCTTCTACAGTGAATGTGCTGTCTGTTGGTCTGCTGCTCACATGCTTTTGTCTTTACTCCTCGCTGCCATGCTTTGTTTTTTCCCTTTCTTAAATACGTTTTCACAGAGGCACAACAAGCTTGACTGATGGGCTCAGCCATGTCCTGCAGTGGGTCTGTTGTTGTATGGGGTGTGCCCAGCAAGGGGCAGCCCCTGGTATTTTCCTGCAGCCCTTCCCTTGCCACAGACACCCAGTACAATTTCAGGTTGCTCTAGATTTTTTTAATCCTTAGAGATGAGGTGAAAGTTTGGCATAAAAATACCCAAACATATCTGAAAGAAAAAATAGTTACACCTTTCCATAAGGCTTTAGAAAAACTGCATGCCTCCTCTTATCACTGGTTGTGCTTTGAGGCTTGTTTGTGTTACCTGTTGGTAGATCCATAGGTGAGTAATATTAACAAAATTGGTACCAACATGTGAAGGGTGATAAGTTACTTGCAGAATGTTTGGTTTAGTAGCCTGTTGAGTGTAACTCTCATCCATCTTGGACAAACGTGTTCAGACTGTGTGCAATATTGCTTATGGATAACAGCATCGCAGTTTCAAGTAAGTGTATCAGTACCATTTCCTGTGTTAATTGCAAGCTCTGGAATATCCTTTGATGTCTAAATGAGTGTGTAGGGTTGTGTTCAGTCTTCCCCTTTGTGAGATTAACTGAAATGATGAAAAACAATTCACTAGCTTCAGCTGAGTTCTGGGGGTTGATTTTGATTTGCCACCATTAGAATATTTTTCAACAGGCCAATTTAAGAAGGGTTTAATTTATGTTGTCTGGAGCAGAACTTCCATCATTTAGAAAGCAAATTTGCCTTTTCATTGATTTTTAAGGGTAAGAAATCATTTTAGATGTGTGCTGAATAAATAATGCAGGCTTATATAGCGACAGCCTGAAGAGGCATTTCCTAGAACAGTTTAGATTAGTTGGTAGAGAAGCAGCTGATTTTGAAAAAGATTTTCCACTGACGCTTGTAGAGGATCCTTGAGCAGTTTTTCCTCTCTTTCTCTTACTGCTTTATAACATCATTTAACTTTATGGTCTGTCATTGTGTACTGAGCAAGAGAATTAATTAGTTGCTATGTATGACTATTTCAAGTTTATTTTCCTTGGAGACAAGTTCACCATCTTCCTCTCACTGGAAATATATGAGTAGTTTTATTGTCTGATTTAAGGCAGAAACGAAGATGAGTTAAAGCAGTATGTATTCTCGTACTGTAGGTGAAATATAGTATTATAGGCTGTAATGGCAAAGGCTTACCTTTTTTCCCCAAGCTGAAGTGTTCTGTACTTTGTATGCTTTATACACTGTTCTGTCTGTTATGTTTTTTCTTTCTTTTCTTTTTTCTTTTTATGTAAAGAAATCTGTGCACTATTAGTGGAGAAACAACCTGAGGAACTAATGATTTTTTTAAATGTCCAAAGTTTTTTAAATGCTTGCTGTGTCCTTATAAATAAGGCAGTTATTTTGCAGACTTCTGGGTTATTATTATTTTGGGGGATAGGAGAGAAAGACACAGGAGCAGGTCTGATACCGTTGCACTGCAGTGCTGGGCTATGCTTGACTGTGCTTGAGTAGGATATCGGGAATGGGCCGGTTAGTCAGTTCAGGAGGAGTGACAGCCTCTGTGCTATGGTGTTTGATGTTAGACAGAGGGTCAGCTACAGAAGTTTGCTAGACAGAGATGGAAGAAATAAAAACTATCTTACTAACTATTTTATTTGAACACTTAAACCAAGTAAGAAGAGTAACTTCAGTTTTGGTTCCTTGTATATATCCAGCATGCATGGGGTCATTGTTAGATTAACTTTCAGGATAATTCTCTCTGCTCTCCAGAGGTGAGGTTTTTATCCTTAGAAAGTACTTTCCCCTTTGAAATGCTTGCCTGCTAGTTGAAGCTCTCTTTGAAAGCTGCAAACATGGTGTGCTCAGCATGTTGAGCATAAAATCACTCCTGGGGCTTTCTGCAGTCTTCTGCTCCGATTATTTCACATTATTTCCCTGGCAGAAATCAAGGGAACTGATTTCACCTAACAGTTTATTGTGACACAGCATCCTTCTTGCTAGTCAAATTGCTTGTTGAGATGTCCCACCTAGGGGAAAGCATCAGTAGTATTGAGTTCTGTTGATGTAAATACAACGGTTTATATATACAAACATGCCTATTCCTGGCAAGCAGATATCTAGACAATAGAATAAATATTTTTTGAGTATCCATGAGTTTTAAATGCAAAACTGTTGTAATATTTAGCTTCATATAAATAAGACTCCTGACTCACTCAGTGTAGCTTTTGATAGACCAGTAAAAATAAAAAAAACCAAAGTGGAGTTAGGAAATACATGGCTCAGGTGGTCCCTAATTATGGAAAAAAAATTTGGTTTTGGCTCTCTAATTTTTGAAATTTGATACAGTATTGGTTTGGTTTTCTACATATAAATAAGAGCAATTTCTCTCCATTATTGTTTTTCTTTTTCGTGTGTCCTAGCTGTGAAGTTCAGATGAGTTTAAAGTGTAACAGTTTAGCACTAGCAACCACAGGGATGTTGAATACCATTAACTTCTGCTTTTTTTTAAAAACATTCAATTCACAAATGTTTTTCATGTAATAAAAATGGGACATATAAAATTTAATATGTGAAGATGATGGCAAGAAAACCAAAACACTTATGATAGGGAAGAGAGGATGATCTTTATTATAGTAAGAAGGCCATCCATTCTGAGTTCTTTGGTACACTTTGGAAAATGAGTTTCTGTTTAAATGCTTTTTCATCTGAAATTACTTAACCTGGTGTGTTTTCTCAGTACCACATGCCAGTTGCATTAGGATTCAGTGGTATGCAGAGCATGATGAAAAAACATTTCTTGTTAGCTGTGGGACTGGGTATTGTTTAAGATGCAGCAATTAAAATAATATAGATCTTAAGGTATCAACAGACAAAACAGAAGAGGGTAAAAGAGAAAAATGGAGCATTCACACAGCAACCTTTTGTGCCCTCTTGTGTTGCTTTGATGGCTTAAACCATGCTGCTTTCCCAGAAGTTGATATTTTTTACATTACTCAGTCAACACTTGGACATGACCTTTCCATAGCAAGTGTTGACAATGTTGTTGTAAACACAGCACAAAATTAGTTCTGACTGTTGCAGTGTAGGCAGCTTTTCAGAATTCAGCACAACTTAGTGTGATTTTAGCATTTAGTGAAGTGTGATTATATCTTCTTAAAAATACTGGGTTTTGGTAGCCACAAAACCAGTTATGCTTCCTTTTTCTGGATAGCAAGTCAGTTCTTGAACCAGTTGAGAAGCACTGATTTTTGTTAGTGATGAACAGTATAGTTCTAGTGCGAAAAGTATGTTTGCTTTTTGGGAGAGACTGATGAATCCAGCCTTAAGAAGGGCTCGCACATGCTCAGAGTTCTTCGAAATAGTGTACTACTGAGTTCTGTTTGATTTCTGTGATTCTACATAAATTACCATAAGAAAACTGGAATAAACATAGCATTCAAAATGTTTTAAAAATGCTTGTTGCAATGTGTGTAATTTAAAGTAGTAATGTGTAGTGATCTTCATTTTTGTAATAATATGTTGATAAAACTTCTAATATACTTTTAATACTTTTATCGTTTTGTCCCTTGTCTCTGTGCCTTTTGTTGATCAAGATGATTCTGCTTCTGGTGGCAACCCACAAACCATGAGACTGGTAAGAATTAAACAGCTTTTTGTTATATTGCTTTGTCTTTTTCAAGTACAAGAGATACATACTATGTCTTTCACAGATTTGGTGAAAGGAACTGCACTTAAAAAGACAGCAAGCTTATTTACTTCTCTTGCTTGTCAATACAATGAGTAACAGCTTCTTTAAATTTGACATACACATTGTTTATCTTTGTATATAGAGACAGTCTGATTCTTTAAACTCCCTTCTTTTTATTCACTAGTACTTACTTTATTTTCATGTGATGTTAGATTGCTGCTGGTCGTGGGAATTAATAGAAAAAGCCAACCCAGAAGCTGTTGCTCTGAATTCAGGTGGCTTAAATAATGCACATAGCCAATAATTATTTGTTATCTCAAATGGGATTTTTATTTTCTGACTTGGTGAGAAGAGTGAAAGAACGTGCTGTCTAATTGGAATTCTACACTAACCTGAACTGCAAAATAACCAGTTGTGTCTTAGGGGAATGTGGAAGCATATAAAATGGAAGACTGTACAAGGGGAAAGCCATTA
This sequence comes from Pezoporus occidentalis, assembly GCF_034315485.1. Classification (NCBI taxonomy): domain Eukaryota; kingdom Metazoa; phylum Chordata; class Aves; order Psittaciformes; family Psittacidae; genus Pezoporus; species Pezoporus occidentalis. The sequence continues at coordinate 4,536,135 of NW_026915724.1, read as the reverse complement.
GCCTCAAGGATAATACTAACTCCACACAGGAATTAAATATTTTCTTATTAAAATAAAAAAAACCCACCTTTATGTATTTTAAAGTTGTAATTTACTGCCTGAAATTCTTCTTCAGAGCAGTGCTTTTCAGTGAAGAATTTGTTTTCTCTTGTTCTGTTTCCTCTGATGGTTTCTACTGCTTTGATTTCAGAGTGGTTTTCAACATAAATTATTCCATAGTAGAATTTCTGTAACAAATGGTTGCAATTATGCAGTGAACTAGAAGTATTACTCTTAGTGCTTGTTACGACTGAGAAGAAATTTGTTGTTTTAATGCTTTGATATCAAAGATTGCATGTGGTAGGCTAAGTGAAACATGGAATCATTCTTTATTTGTTCAATACATCATACAAACCTTAGGTGCAAAACTCACTTCTAGTGCCGACTGTTCTGAAACTCAAGCAGAGTTACAAGGGTATGTTTCTTGATGGAAATTACTGTGTTACACTAATCACCACTACAGTTGCCGTATGTAAGCACATTCAGCAAATGGGATTACAACAGAAGAATAAAAAATCCCTAATGTTTAAAGAGAACATGAGTTATTTAAAAATGTATAGGTATCTTGTAGCCGTAAAATAAAGAATAGTACAGAAGACAGTAGAGCTGGTATTGATTTTGCAGGAGTTTGGCAATTAATTTCTATTAATTATAAGTTGGCCCAGAAATATATTGAGGCATCTGAATTTGCATGTCTCCTGTCTCACTTTTGTAGTTCAGGAATGAATCTGATGGATTCTTCAAAAATTCACTGTTGGAGTCGGATAGCGCTTTTATTGGTGAGTTCATATCTCCCCTTAACCATGTTACAAGTGTACAGACATGCCCTTTAACCTAATGACCTGTCTTTAAAATGATTGTTACTGTTTTAAAAGTTGCAAGGGGTGTAGCTATGATGATTGTTTTGAAGTATTAGAAAATTATGCCTCCAAATTAAAATGCAGATCTTGATGGAAGTGTACTGCATTAAATTTGTGTAGGTCACACCTAAAATTAATGATGCTGCTTGCTTGCTTTATACAGCTTCACATCTTTTAATGAGAAAACACCTTTACATGCTCATTGGGCTCTGACTGGGATATTAGTCTTCTCAAGGAGCTTTTTTGACACCTTTCCAGCTTTGCATGAGGAAAAGCTAATATTTGTTCAGCAAATGTGTAGCAGTGGTTACAATGGTAGAATATGCAATGCTGTCCTATTATTCTGCAGCAAAGAAAATAATTTATTAGCAATCACAGTTTGCAAGTATGAGCTGTCTATAGTGAAATATAAAAGTGCTGGGCAGCCAGTGATTCTTTTCATCTTTATTCTTTTGTTTTACAAGCATGCTCAATTTTAAGTCTTATTATATGGGCATAAGTGATTCATTCTAATCAACTGAAGTAGGTGATTTTTAGTTTTCTTAAGAGTTTTGTATAGAGCAATGTGTCTCACACTGTCTTATGTCTCTTAATTCAACCTTTATATGCATGCATGTGGAAGTGCTGTTTCAGATATGATTGTTTCCAGTCACTAGAAATAATAAAGCTAGAATTTATCTTCTCTTAAAAAAAAAAAAGCCCCAACCAGCTCAAGCCTCCATGAGTTATTTTCCATTAGTAGGCATTGGTCATCTATGAGAAATCATCTTACAAGGTTTTATTCTTTGCTGTAGGGGAGATGCAGTAGATTTCTTCAAGTGCTTTTTAATAAAACTAGGTATATTTCTATGTACCAATGATTGTTATCTCTGGATTTGGTTTAAAAGCAGAATGTTTCGTTTGAAGTGTATTCCATCTTACTCTGCTAGCATGCAGGTCTTTGAGTACAGTATTAGGAAGGGCACAGGACGGGGCTTTAAGGTTTGTTCAGTGCATTTGATACTCTCTGTAGTCTGCAATGCATTCATTCTCCTTGAGGTTAGGCAATACTGTGCATTAGTTACAGCCCAAATGATGAAAAGATACTTTAGGAGAGTCCGTCAGTCTAGAATATATCCTGTTATCTAACAGGATGAAATAGGCACTATTGCCAGAATAAGCACATGGGGAGAATGTGCTGGGTGGGCAGACATGCAGCAACACTGCAGAGTACTCTCCCAGCCTCCAGTGATTTGTAACTCAGAGGCTTGCTTGGTCAAACGCTGTGTGTTTGCATTTAGTAAAACCATTGTTAAGATAGGTTGCCTTTCAAGAACTGGAATTGGCATTTCTGAATCCCTCTGATTGTTTACCATCAGTGGTTTGCGTGGATAAGTTTCCTTATTATGCCTTCTGTGAACTCTCTTAAATCTACTCTGAATGCACCACCTGTGTAATGGGGCGCTCCTTGGTTTTAGTCATGGCTTTCACAAGGTTTGTGATATCTATAACCCTCCCTCCTATTTCCTTCTTCTGCTCATCCAGCTGATTCTTGCAGCTTAGTTAACTTACAGTACTATTCATCCCCTCCATTTTTTCCTTTTTCTTTTTTTCGCAGATCATTTATGACTGTGGTGAAAAGCATATTCTCCAGTACTGAGCTGTAGGCACTAAAGCATTGTCACCTTTTGCATTGTTCAAGCTTTATAAATAGTTATTAAAATTCTGAATATGAATCTGGTGATTTCCATCCCTGAAATGAAAAAGGAAAACTGTCATTTATCTGTGGGCTGCCTTCTCTGTGAATTGTGCTGCTCACACTGTCTGAGGTCTCTTGTGAAGTGTTTGTGGTGTATTTTAACAATGTTTTAGTTTCATAAGAAGAGCAAAACACTGCCCTCTGTGGTTGTTTTTCTTTGGGTTTTTTTTTGGACATGGGTTTAAAATCTAACTCCATTTTGTAATAGATGTTAGCATTACAAATTGATTTGTCTTCATGTCCTAGGGCTCAGATATTTGAGGCAGTTCTGAGTAAAGAGATTTATCTATTTCTTTTCCTCTTTATTTGCCTCACTTGAAACCCTAGAATTTATTAGTGTTAATGCAGTGATTTGGAGGCATGTCTGTGTAGCAGCATCTGAATGATAGATACGGAACATGTAGCATCTCACACTAATGAAACACTACAGGTACAAATAAATTCTTCTTTAGCTTGTACTTTGTTTCTGTTGGGATAAATTCACATGATTTAACAACTTTTTGTATTCTGAATAACAGCAATATTTGGAATATAATGAAGCTCAACTGATCTTGTAACTAAAATTCTGATAAGTGGGTTGTTAGCCATATATCATTTCAAAATTATGCTTTGATTTGTTTTTACTTGAGCCATTGTGACGAGAGCATCAATACCTTTGGTGAAACTGGGGGAGTGAAAAGGGGAGAGGGGAATAAAATTTTCTTTTCTAGGGAAAACCCAACTTGTAACGTGAAGGGATTTTTTTTTTGAAATAGCTGTCTGTGTCTCTGAGCTTCTCAATTTTCAACAGCAATAATTGTTACTTAAAAAAATTAGTTTTAAGATCTTTGAAACTTGTCAATGATATAAAATATTTCATGAGAATGTATTTTCAACTCGCTAGGAAGTGGAAAATCCCATTCTTTCCACAGTTGTGGTTTATTTTTAATGTCACAACACGTCTTTTCAGGCAAATGCTGCAGAATTGTTCAGTACTCTCTGTGTGTGTATATTTACACACATTTATCTTTTTTAAAATTAATGTGTCATACTCCCCTAAGAGCCTTTCCAAAACATGACTGTTGTCAAAGAGTAATTGGTGGTAATGGATTCTGTACTGGTTTTGTTAGCCAGAGACCTTTCTTTCTCTGGGAGGCTCTGTTCTGTGAGCCTGAACTGGAGAGACTGAACTAGAAAATGGAGCCCACTGTCCGCACCAAGCAGCGGCAAAGGCATAAACCAGCCCCAAGCAGTGGATACGGGTCCTGGAATGAAAAAAAGTATCTGTTTGAAACACTTTCTATTTGAAGTTATTGTCAGAATCGGCAAAGGAAGGGGAAATAGACAAAAGAAGTGTGAAGCAGAGATGTCACCTTAGGGTTCATTTATATTATTAAAACTAGATGAAAATCTGCCACTGTAATGTGGTACAGGTATGATAAAAAAATTTATTTACTTACTTATTTTTATATGAACAGATTCTAACACTTATTACATGAAAAGACTAAGATACAACTAAGGATATATGATTAAGGCACCAATTATGTTATCATAGAACATCCATATATTTACATACATGATTTATTCCATGACTACTATGCCTCCCATTTACCCAGTGTTCTCTCTTTCACTACATTCAAGTACTCATCTGCTTTAAAGGTCTAGGTATAAAGAAGGTATGGTGATAGGTGGTGGATCTGCAGGATGTGAAATGCTTTATCCTCTACATGAGAGAGAGGTCTCAATACATATCTCAAGATATTCCTTGAAGTTCATCCCTTGCTGCTGTTGTGGTACCTTGTTCTTTTGTCTGCATCTGGATTATCACTGGCTTTATGCAAGATGTCCTAATGAATAAATTCCTTTGATTCCTGTGATTAAATCAAGTACAATATATTGGCTCATTTCAGAACATAAACAGGTTTGAACACTGCCAAATATTTTGATTGCTTTGAAAATGATTTCACCTGTTTTTCCAGGTGCTAACGGGGAAACATTTCCAGCCTTAGAAGAAGTTAATTCATCACCGCAGCTTCGACCTTCTGCAAGGGAGAGGAGACGAATGAAGCAGAAAGCTTTGGAGTGTGCTGTATGTATGGTAACTGGATTAACCTAAACGTGAAGGTGGACCACAGATCTAATGTCAGTTTCTGTGGTTCCTTAGTGGCTAGATGATATGGATGCATCGATGGGTATGGATAAGTGTACATGTATAGCTATTTGCCCTTTTTAAAAGGATACCGTTTAACTGATGGATTTGTGTGTTTTGGGATTTTCTGTAGGAGGGTGTTCCATGGGGTCAGACACCATTGCTGCAGCCTGACAGCTCTTCTTTGCACTCAAGCTTCAGCCTTGATATTGATCAGTTGAAAGGCAAGAATGAAGAACGTTTGCACAGACTGACTGAGCTCCAGCAGAAATCTGCGTGCTTAGGTATGCCCTTTGTGGTAGAGGTGATGCAGTGAATACTAAGTAATGACAATAATTAAAGGAACGAATCTTAAGAAACTGCTTGTAGTTGAAGCAACTAGCTCAAACAGGAGTTATTTACAGAGCTCTGTAGTTGGTGCACGAGGTTCACCAGCAAACTTCAAAACAGCTTTAAGTTTAGAGAAGGGTAGTAGGAAAAGATGCTCTAATTCCTATCTGATCAGCCACTCATACTTGTCCTGTCTGTACCACTTTTAATACTGTGATGTGTCACTGCTAGCAGTAAGAAGTATCTCTCCGGCTGTGTAACTGAAATGTTAGTGAAAAGAAATGAAACTCCAAACTGATGAATGTTGATGGGGTGCCTGTGTGAGTTTATTGGCATTCCTAGGAATCAGATATCTGTGGTCCAACCAGCATGAAGATAGGCCATAAAATTGTCTATAAAAAGCACTTAAATTTCTAGTTAATTTGAATTTTCTATAGGTTTGTTAACATAAATGATCATTCAGTATTTGAGGTTTATTGATGCCTCTTTCACTATACCTGCACTTGAATTTATTATGTAAGTCTTGTAACCATATAAACATCAAACTTGAGGAGTTAATGCAGGGCTTCTCCGTTGGCTGACTGCCTGATGTAGATCCATTTTGGGTATGAGGTACCAATTATGGCATCCATTAGTGGCCTTCAGTTTCTCACATGGATCGTGACAGCATTGATAAGCTTTGTGCTAATGAGTTTTTCATGTGTGTCTGAAATCTCCCCTTTTTTTTAGGAGGTGGTTGCTATGCTGTCTAGGCAATTACAGTATCAGTATCCTTTTTATAAACTTAATGAGAGTACAGATGCTGACAGTGTTTCTGTTGCCATGGGTACTTTTACGAGCACTTCATCCTCTTCTCAATAGTTTGTTTTAACCATCTCACTGTGATTTTTAAGTCACTGAAAAACCCCATTCATGTTCATTTCTTTTTTAACCTAAACAAATGCTTCTGTTTGTTATGGTCCCCAGAGCTACAGCCTTTATATATATATATCTATATCTATCTAGTTTTTGTGTGTGTATGTGTATATATAGATATTTGTAAGTCTCTATGTAGCTTGTTCTTGGATCACATGGGAACCATCATTCATCCTTAGTGTATGTGCCTCTTGGAAATGTAACAGGAGATTCTTTTGCTCAGCTGTGGTTGCCAGGGCTGCACTGCTGCCTGCCTCCTGTTCCCTCCTCATACTCAGTGACATTACAGAAATAATGAATGAAGCAAAGTGGGGTTATTCCTTTTCCCTTGCTGTTTGACAGAACCCTCGTGGCATCCTCTTGCTTTCCTAACAGCTAGGACTGTTATTTCTCCTCTGCTATCAGAGATGCTGCTGGGGGGGAAAACAACTCTGCCAGATATATAGTTAAGGAGCTCTGGTTATGTTCCTTTTAAACCAGTGGGATAAGGCAATTGACAGGCTTTGATAAATTATAAGAGGTGATCCTGTTGGCACGGCAGGGAGCCTCTGTTCATAGCAGTTCACTTTCCTTTATGGGACTGATGTGGGAATCCTAAAGCCACCCAGAATTGTTTTCTTACTTGGAAAACCAGTGCATATTGGAGCCAGGCCTCCTTCTCTTGTTTTCACCCATCCAAAAAACATTCCCATCAATGTAGACTTGGTGAGTGTTTGGGTGATGACGTTTCTGCAAGACAGCAGCTATTTTTTGTAGTGGGCAATGTATGCATGTTCCTAAGTGCGTAAACAAGAGCAGGCTCAGCTGCAGAAGAGAGACTTCTCACAGCTTTGAGCATGTTAAGTATGTATGTGGTTGAGACCCACATGTATATGAAGTTGCCTAAATTCCTTGAGACTTAGGAATTCCTCTGTGCCTCTAAGTAAAAGAATGCTGGAGCGGAGATGATCTACAGCAGGGCAGCAGTACTGATTCCTGGTAAGAGCAGGTTGACAGAAGACAAACAAACACCAATATCCAGTCCAGGGCACTGAAGGAGTTTGTTCTCATTTATGGGTAGGGTGTGCTGCTGTCAGTGGTTAGTGGGAATCCAGACATCACTCAATTTCCAAATCAGTATTTCATGTGAAGGAAAGAAGGCTACTTATCCCCAGCCTCCAAGTACAAACAGTGAATTCTCAAGTGGCAACTCCAAAGAAAATTCTTTATATGTAGCCCAATTAGGAACAGGTTGTTTTTTTATGGAGTGTACAAAGTGTTGAAATTGTGATGAAGCAAGTTCTGTACTGCAGCTATCTGTTGTGCTGTCTGAAAGCAGTACCAAGTGAGTTGTGCTATAGTGTTGTGCACGATGACCTGTGATGATCTCATCTCTGACAAAAGAGTTGTTCTTCCCTCTGACTGCTGGAAGATCCAATGGCTTTGTTTCTGAAGGCAGCAGTAGTTAAGTGCAGGGAAATGCAGCCTTCTGGCCTCAAAGTCTGCAGTTTGTCTCAAAACAGATGCCTTATTTTTAGTGTTTATAATCTCTTAAAGAAGTAGCAAAGAGAAAATTGATTTTCCTTAGGTACTGTTTTTCCTGCTGTGTGCTGTTGTTACATACGTTATGGGGGGTTAACACCTGCAGGTTCCAACTGACAGCAGAGTTGGTCTGACCCAGGATTTAGGAGGGAAGGAAGTTCACTGCCAGCTTTACACCGAGCTCAAGCACTGGAGATGACAGGCTCTAGAGAGAGGGAATTAGTTACGCTTTCAGTGCTACAGAGAAGTTTGATTTTAACTGAGAAGGCTTGGAGGAGGATCAGATCATTGTCTGTATGAAGTGCAGAACTCAGGGGTTCACTGCCAAGTTCTTTTAGAACAAAAAGGATGTGGTACTTTGGTTTACAACTTGCATCCCTTAGGCACTATGAGGAAAGCTGAGCCTTCACTCTCAGCGCATGTGGGATTGTGCAGTTTCTGTCCTTCCCTTGTCTACACACCTGGTTGCTGCTGCTTCTGCAGGACTTGGGCTCTCCTACCCATGCTTACACCATCAACTTTCATGTTTTAATGAGACGCTTCAGAGAAACTTTGGTTTAAAATCAGATTTTAAAAAGTCTTTTTTTTTTCTGAATAAAAACCTGACACATTGCTTAAGTGAAATGTTTGAGCACTAAAGAACACACAGTTCGGTTACGTTCTGCTGAAATTAAAATGTTTCTACAAAATTTTGGTGCGTTTTTTCCTAATCTAGAGACTTCAAACATTTTTCTGCCTAGCTTAAAAAAATCCCCAACAAACCAGAACGTCCTTTTACATGGCTCGTCTTTAAAGAAGAAAACTGCAGTTTTCAGTTGGTATAGGTGTGGAGGTTTTCCATTGTGTCTTGGTTTATTTATATATGTAAAAATTGTGTCATGAATCCAAAGAATGAAGAGCACAGAGAAATGATACATTTATATCATTTTGTATTTATGCATATAATATCTAGTCATGTTGTTTGATAATCCACACTACAAGCTGTCTGTTTGAGGTATTAAGTGTGTGTGATTGCTGTCAGATTTGTAACAAGTAGTAGTGGAGTTCAGAGTGACAGTGACCCCAAGCTCAAAGGCAAGGCTGTTCTGGTGTTTTGGGGTTTTTTTGGTGTGCTTTGTTTTGTAGCTGGAAGACGTTGACTTACCTGTCCCATGTGCATTTCAGAATGACATTGCATTAAGGTCATTAGCTGTGCTGAACCATCATGCACAGACTTGCTTGTATTTGCACTGTTTACCAGTGGTAAAATATTTCTTCCCAAGTTATCTCCTGCATAAGAGACTGCCTATACCAGGGTGTTTAGCCATAGCACTACAATTAATGACCTTGTTTTTATGGGCATTTTCTATGCATGTATGTAGTGACACATTTGACTTCTCCGTACAATAGGAGGCTTTTGGAAAGAACCTTTTGCCAAATCTCCCTGCTCACGGCAGGAGGTTGGAACTAGGTGACCCTTAAGGTCTCTTCCAACCCATGCCATTCTGTGATTCTACGAAATCCATCCAGGTTTGTCCTTAGGTTGATGTGGCAGGAGGAGGAGCTGTTGACATTAACGATGTGGAGTCTGCTGCTTACTCTAGGTGGGCCCAGTTCCTCAGAACACCAGCAGTGTGTTTCAAGTAGAAATGAATGTGATTTAAAAGCATTTTTATGCATTCATAGCAGACAGATAAGCTTGTTCAGTATTACAGAATGTTGTGGCAAGCTTTTGTCCCCTTTAACACATATATGTTGCTCTCCTCTCTCAGGTGATAACCTTTCCCTGGGGGAAGCGGAGGACCTGTTGAAGCCTGCTCCATCCAACGCTGGCAGGCGGCCTAGTTCTGTTGACACGGTTGCAACAGAGCCCTGGCTGCGACCAGGAACTTCAGAGACGCTCCAGAGGCTCATGGCAGATGAGTCGAGCCCAGCAAAGCTTTCACCTGAGGCCGCGCTACCGCTGAGCTGGCAGGGGCTGTCCACTGCGCACGGCTGACCCAGCGCCCCCGAACCGCTGTGCCTTGTGCAGGCAGGGGCCACGCCGCACTACTGCACTTTCCAGGGCTGCCGAGCCCTCCTCCAGGGATGTAGCATGGAGATGTAGGTAGGATTTTAAATAGCAATAACAAGGTAACAGAAGCTGCAGTGCAGTGGAGATGGAGGGCAGGGATGTTTTGTATTGTATGCTGTGTGGAGGAATAGTTTAGTGGTTTTGCACTTTTTAAATGAGTTTCAGCCTCAGAGCTGGACTTACCACAAGAAACTGTGTGTTTGTGTGTGTGAATTTAATATTAAATCAAAGTGAATTTTTAGCTTTGTTTATAGTCAAACTCTAAACCAGTTTGGAAATAGAGTAACCCAACAGCTGAGGTGCATTTTAAGCTTTCACCAAAACAGTAAGTAACTCGGAGAAAGGCACTTGCTTTTCATACAGTCGGGAGTGCTGACCTGCATGAAAGCTCAACTGTTTCATGGACTATTAGCAATGTATCTTATTCCCTAACCTGTTATGTGCTGGAAATACAGATAGTGTTGCATATATTTAATTTATGGTTCTGATTTAAGAGTTAATAAATTATTTTATTACTAAAAGTGTGAAAGCAGATTTTTCTTATTTGCTTATATTTACTCATGAACAAACTAGAACATTGAGGCTGCCTTCAAAGAAGCAGAAAAAGTACATATGGAAAAAGCATTGAATAAAAGCATGGAGCTTTAGCAAGAAGGACTTGTAGCTACAAGCAAGATTTTAGATGTTCAGTGAACAGAAACACCAAGATAAAGGGTAAGGCTGTGACTTTGCTCTGGGTTAGGAATTCCCACGCAGAAGCCAAAACTTGACCAACAGGGAAAACAAATAATGAAACCAAAACAATTTGTAAAAATGTCTTTATTTTCACTAAAATGCTGCCTTCAAGGCAGTCTGCCTGCAAGGCAAGGGCCTGTCTGTGATGACAGCAGGCTGGGGATGCTTACTGAGAGCTGTAGTACTGCAACTTTGTGTTGTGCTTCGCTTCTTTGCGGGTTTAGCATGTTAATTCTCAGACAACAAGTGCCACATTGCGCGCAATCCTACCCCTTAGTTTCTGGCGTACCAGTTGGGGTATGTCAGAAATGGCCAGTAAATAATGGAGGGAGTGTGGTGTAATCCAAGGCCTAGGCATGTAACATAGGGCTCATGTTGGCTTGAATCCCCAACTAATTTTAAGCAGCTTAAGTGAAAAGGTTTTATGTACAGTTACCACCCTACCAGCACCTTTCCTGATGAAGTCCACCTCATGTATTTCACACCTCAATTTGTCACGTGCCAGCCCTCCCCTTGGTTTTGATGCTCAAAGACCCTCTTCAGTTGTTTTATGCGTTGAACTTTGTGATGTGTTAGATACAGAATTTGTATCTAAATTCTGTGCTAGATACAGAATTTGTCTTCTCCCTCATTGAGTGGCCTAGTTAAAGTAAGTGTTAGCCTAAAACACCAGGCTTATTTAACTGCAAGGAGCTTGGTAAATGTCACTGACCATCCCATCCAAGCGTAGGACACTGCACAGCCCCACTTTGATTTGCTTCCTTCACTGCTGCAGTGACGAGACCACTGAACCTACTTTACCCTCACTGCTTAACAGCATTTAGCATTGTGATTTACACTTTCATTACAGCTGTCCTCCCCTTGACACTGAGGCTGATACCCAGGATACTCTTGCTCCTTCATATATTTCCCAGTCTTCCTTTCAGTATATACAAAGCTCAGCTGCCAGCACAGCCTTTTTGCCCACCTCCCTACATGATTTTATTTTTATCATGACAGTCTCATCTGCAAAATAAAGCAGCTGCATTCTGCAGGCCTGAGCTCAGAGCTGAGCTGACTGATGTAGAACTCATTTCCTGCCTCTGACCCTGCTTTTCTGATAACGATGTGTAGATGCAAGTTGAAAATGATACCCAGAGTACAGCAAGTGCAGTTCTGGCACTGCAACAGCTAAAGAGAGGTGCAGGAGAGAGTCACGATGTGCCAGGAGTTCAGTTTCCAATCATCCAAGGCTGAACAGCGTATTAGGCCTCTTCCAAGTAAGCAATTAATAAGGGAAGGCCTGAGAAGGTCATGCTGTAAGGTTAAGTCCTTAGTAAATAGGAGCACACAACAATGAAGCAAATAAGGCTTAAAAAAATCTCAACCCCACAGATCACAACCCAAACTACCAGATGTTTTAGGTAATCTGTTGTACTTGGTGCTGATGAATCTTCAACACAGCCATTTAAAAAGGAAGTGGGCATACATGGGTAAAGGATATGTGACTAGCTGTTACAGCAGTGCTGTGGGTCACAGATAGTACCAGTAACACTACTTGCCACTGGTGTAAGGGAGAGTCTGGTATCAAGAGGAATGGGAAGACATTATAGGTACTCCAAGCATTATTACTGATCACTGTCAGACCAACAGACCTTGGGTCTGACCTAGTACAGTGGTTTAACCTTTAAACATTACACAACAAACTGAAAAAAACCCAAAATACAGCCCAAGAAGAAAGGCTGTACAACTGCAGTTAATTAAAATAACTCAGTTCTCCCCCTTCTGATTTTGTTAAACGCAATTTGGTTTTGCTGCACTCCAGTTAACATTATGAGAAAACTCCTAGTCACAGGTCATGCTGTTTAATTCCCTTCACTGCACTGAACTGCTTACTTTTGTGAGCAGCTACCGGAAGATATATTTCTCTGTCGGGTCAGACTCCCTTGTCCACTTCTCAGTTGTCACACTTTTATCCTCTGCTAGTCCCAAGTTTTATCACAGAATAGTTTGGGGTGGAAGGGACATTAAAGATCATCTAGTTCACTAGAACCAGAATACTGCCAGGTACAGGGCAGCCACAGCTTCTCTTGCCAACTTGTGCCAGTGCCTCACCAAATATTTCTAACAAATATCTACTCTAAATCTCATGTCAGCTTAAAACCATTCCACTACCTGGACTTGGAAGAAGTCCATCTCACATTTCTTGTAGGCCCCCCTTTGAGCACTGGAAACTGCTCTAATGTCTCCTTGGAACCTTCTATTCTCCACACTGAACAAGCCCAATTTGCTGGGCCTTCCTTCATAGCAGAGGTGCTCCAGCTGGCTGACATATTCCCAGGCAGCAGTCAGACAAAATGTTATACTCTGTTTCCTATTAATATGTTAATTTCCAGAAAGCAGACTGCGGTGTTTGAGTTTCTATCTGTGCAGCACTGCAGGGTTCATTTGACTGGTCAACCTACAAGCACCTCTATTCTTTCCACAACTATCAACCAAGGGCACCCACCTATCTGCCCCCAGAGGCCCGGGATTTGTTCCTTTGGAATGAGAGCACGAGAGGCAAAGGAAGCTGTAGGACAAGTAGCTGTGGGTTAGACTGGTTTTGATTGCACTGATGAAAGAGTTCAAAAACTTTATTGACCTATAACCTGATTAGAATATGCCAGATGAGAACCAAATATTGTACAGAAAGTTGTACAGAATATTTTTTTACATAGAAAACTTTACATATCTGTACCATATACATTTTGTCCATCTGAAAAAAATTTCTACATCCATTGTAATACAGAATGCTTGACAATCTTGTCTTTAAACCATCAGAGCACAATTCACAGTATGAATACATTTCCAATAAATTTAACCATCCCCAAACCATGCCAGATTTGTTACTTGAATATATTCAACACTAAATTCTGTACATAAGAGTGAAATCTACATCAAACAAAAAACATCTGACAGCAGACACAACCTAGACTTGTTTGCAGCGATTCAAGTTCCAGTCCTGGAAGGATCATCATTTCAATGGCTCATTATAGTTAAAAGCCCTAAAACATGTATATTACAGGCAGTTATGTCAGTCGTGATATTTCTACCTCTGTTCTTGACAAAAGTCAGCAACACCAACTTCTGGGCTACAATGAAACCAAAAAAGAAGGTAGAAAAAAAGAACGAAAGCAAGAAAGAAAAGAAAAAGATCACAACCCCCAAAAAATAAACCCAAACTTCTAGTGCATCTGGTAAACAGTGAAGTGTTACGGGTTTTCAGCAAATCAAGAATACAGAAATAAAACAATCCAGGAAGAACTGTATAGTGTTAAAGAGTTTATATTACAGACCTGCATCTCTGTACATTTTTCACAGAAGGATGATTCCCAATGTCTCAGACAGCCTGAGTGTGCAAAAATCTTAGAATATCAGACATAGTTGCTAAATATCTTTTCCCATGAACAATAATCTTCTTTTCACTATAAACATTTTATCATTCAAAATACAGCTCTCCTGAGTTGTACTTCTTGCAGAAGCTCAAACCTTTACATATATAGTTCTTTGGGTACATTTTACTTTCACACCAACCATAAACATCTGTTGCTAAACTGCTGTCTAGGACAGTAAAGGACACTGCAGCCCATGCTGACAGAAGGACTGTGCTAAAAACTGGCTCTGTGCTCAGCATGAGCCGGGTAAGAGAAACCAATAGAGATAATCCGTCAGGAAATAAAGGGACTGGAGTATTGCAAGCCTTAATTACAGTTGTAAGCATCGGTACCGTTAACCCTTGGATACACGTTGCCAGACAAAGAAATCATTTTTATGGATATCCAGACAGAATGGCTCAGCTACCTGGTCCTTTTACTTAGCTGAGGAATAGAAACTTTTCAACAGAGCAATACTCAGTCACTATCTGCTACTGCTTGCTTAATCCAGACTCCTGTTCTGGTGGCTGGGATATCTGGAAAACCATACCAATCCGCAGAAAAAACCTCCGCAGAACAGCTCGAAGTTCAGGAATCAGGTCAAATTGCATAATTTCACACAAGAGAGGGTAGTAGAATGAGGCATGAGCCTTGAACTGAGGAGAAAACAAACAGAAGAAATTATTCTATTACACATCAGTACACCTCAGAGGGCATGCTGCCAGTGAAGGGTTTTAAAAGCTCTCCCAAGTCAAAGTGAGAAACCCACAAAGGGACAAGCAGGAACACTTTGTAATTGAAGCCAGCACTGCTAGAGTAAGGCTAAGACAGCAGTGAGGTACTCTGACAGATGCTCAATGGCTACACACAGCTCCTTTCTAATGCTTGTTTTTTAAGAGAAAGTTTTTCTATCACCGGGTTTTTGTTACAGGGGACCCTTTTCACTTAGTATTTCAGCCAAGTTTTGTTAGAAATAAAGGGAGATCCAAATATGGATTTATTTACTGCAGAATTGCTTTGGAGAAGGTCAAAGTGATGTACATGTAGCACTGGAGGCATAAACAGGAGTTACTTCTTTGAATAAATTATCAGCCACTAATCCTCTTCCTCAGCAGGAAAGGGGTAAAAGCAATTTCACACATGCTTCTAAAAGATTTTAGCATCTTTTGAATTTTCTCAGACATGTTTTATTTCATCACTTCCTGCACCCTCACTCTGCATTACTCTCAGTGCGTCAAGTGTATGCATTTCAATGTACGTTTCCTCAATGAAGAGGGTCTACAGAGCAGAAGGAAGTTTTAATGTCAAGTATTTAACTGTGTGTGAAGAACTGGCCTCAAACTACTTCTTACCTCTAAGTGTTGTCTTAAATACCATTCCAAACAGTTACTTACCCTTTCATCACTTATCTTCAGGACTTTAGTCAAGAATAAGAGTAATAGATTAGTCCAGGCTTCCCGATGACTTTCTGAAGTAAGAGTAAGGAAATAACTCAGAGCCTCACTGCAGACACTAGAGAGAAAAGACACAAAATCTAGTTAACTAGCATCTGACTTAGAGCTCTACTGCAGAGAGGGCTTTACAACTGTACCAGTGTAGAGGCCTGGTGCAGAACAGCATCATTTTATGAAAACTACTGTAAGCCCGAGTAGTAACAGAAAGCAGTGATTTTTGTTCAACTCAAAGTCCCAGGACTCCAGGAATAAATACACTAACAAATCAGGACTGCGCAGTTTGTGCATGTATTTAAAGCATATCAAGTGCTTTTTGAGAGTTATTAAACTGCATGTGCCAAAACGGTACATAGACTTTAAAAATCAGTCTCATGCTGATGTAACCAGCCCTGCTCCCTGGTCTGTAAACCTTAAAGTACTTCCACTGTGTTACTCCCATGTTTTAAGCCCTCTGTTATATCAACACTTGCTTGAACAGCTTTGCAAACTAAGAACATTCAGGTGAAACTCAGTATTCACAGTAATAACCAAAAGGCCAAAAGTTTCTGTATGCCCACAGGCTCCTCCATCCCAGTGCTCCCTGCAGACAAAACCAAACTGCATCATTTACCTAAACCATCCAAGGAGAGTGAAATAAAAAAGCAGGGTTTAGTTGATAGAACCATAGAATAGTTAGGGTTGGGAAGGACCGTAAGATCATCTAGTTCCAGCCCCCTGCCATGGGCAGGGACACCTCACACTAAACTATATCACCCAAGGCTTCTTCCAGCCTGGCTTTGAACACCGTGTCCACCACCTGTTAGCTCGAGGAAGTTTACTGCAAACAGAAGTCTACCCTTTTAAATAAACATTCTTTAACATCAGAAGTAACATCAACAGGTTCAGCTATGTGGAGCTTACTTGAGTAGCCTTTGCTGGACTTCCTCCCATGCACTGGTACGGCTTTCATCCATGTACATACGGAACAGGATGCGCAGCCCACAGGCAAGACTGCTAGTCTCCTGTTTCAGAAGATTAGGCTTTGATTTGCCTTTAAAACCTAGAGAAATTCCAAGCATCTGTTTAGATTCCTGTTTCATCTGACATTTTCCCTTACAGTCCTCCACCTTCTAAGCATCTTCTGCATATAGACAAAAGAATCCCCTTATGGAATTTTTTTCTCATAACATTTAGTACAATGGAGTCCTGCTAAAAATTAACCTACGTATATGTACCAGAATTGTGTTTGGCATCCATTTTTGTATAGGCTTCCAAGTACATCTGAAACGTGGGTGTATGTTAAAAGTGCACTCTAACCACTAGAACAATGGACCAATTTGTCTCAATCATATATATATATATTTATATATATATATAGTGTATACTGGTTTATTGCTGGTTTTGGATTCAAATATTAATATAGCTTACTGTGGTGCAAAGAATAGATCAGACGCAATGCTAAAGAGAGTCCATTTTCCAGCTATTTCAGAAAATGACACTTATACAACATTGGTAGGTGAAGCAAACACCCTTAATAGTTTTGGAGTTTTCTGGTGGCAGCTTCCAAGTATGAGGCTCACACCGACAACCAGGGATCAGCTTGGCAGCTGTAACCCAGTGAATCCTTAAGTCTTAGGAAATCCAAAGGGTATTTGCTCAGATGAGGTGGTCTCCCCTTAGGGATTTTAGGGTTATGAAGTTAAAACCTTATATTCAATTTCATTTTCAGCATCCAAGCACTTCTGACCTATTTTTGGGTCAATTCAAAGCACAGTAACACATTCTCACAAAATGACTCTCCGAGGTGACTGACTCACCTGCTTTCCAGAGAGCAGTTCTTTGTTCATTGTTGGAGTTAAATGCTTTAGCAAATCTGTGAGATTCCAGCAGACAATCGAGGAGTTTGAAAAGCTGCTGTGACGTTAGAAAACGATACATCCCTTGGTCTTGTGTATCCACATGGACATCAAAGTCTACTGCATCTCTCTATTACAAAGGAAGAGATCTCAAGTAAAAATTTGCAACTGACTTCAGCAAGCTCCAGTGATTAACTCAGATCCTACCCTGTTCCCATCTGTACTCGTGTTTAAACTTAAAACTGCATTTGGAAGTTGTATCTACATCCCAGTTACAGAAATCCCTTTAAACAATACATGTTTTAACCTCCACAGTGCACTGCCCCAGCACAGCAAGTGCAATTTAATACAAGATGTAAAAGACCTTAACAGTCTGCTGGAAATTCTCCAGCACTTCTAAAAACTGTAAATTAGAACATGTTATGGGAATTTATGAATTTTTATTCGCTAGAGGAAAACCTGTTAAAAAGAAAGACACCAATCAGTTTTACTTACTTGTGCTGCTGCTAGATTCTCCGCATCCTCTTTTTTGCTAGTTGCTGGGAAGAATACAATGTTGTCGATAGTCTGAATGAGTTCCAGTTGTACAACACATTTGATTAAAAGAGCAGCAAATAACTTCTGTTCTGGAAATTCTTTAAAGGAAAGAAAACTGCTCGTTAACTGATGAACTACAATACTTGTTTCTTTTTTGAGTTATTTTGGGGGTAAGTTGAAGAACAGTTTAACCTCAAGCACATTCATAAACCAAACCTGGAATCCACCCACCTGAATTACTCTTATAAAACCAGGACTGACAACCATGATTCTATGAACCACTGTTAACAATTGGCAGGTTCTTAAGAACTACTTCCGAACCTTAAAGCTGCCTGACAAATACTGGACAAATATTCAGTGTTACCTAAAAATCACCAGAATTAGTGATCTTGTTAGCATCAGTGCAATGGGAAGAATGACAGGCTAAGACTGCACAAAGGCAGAGGAAGCTTAGGACAGCACTGATAAAACTGATGCTTGTTTGTACTTGTGGCAAGTACTCTAATACCACCAGGTATGAGCATTTTAAGCACCAACACATTAACTCTGACAAATATCTCAAGTATATCTTGATATACGCTCTTCAAATCAGTCTAAATACACTTTCCTCCCTGCTCCCCCCATCCCCCAGCAATTGCTTTTGTTGCTCTCTGCACAGAAAGAACTCTGCTCTTCATTAAAAACAATATACTGATCTGGGTTAAAAGCCTGTGAGTTAGCAGCTGAACTCTAGATTTGTAAGGCACAGGTGAAAAACGTGGACCCACAGGACCCCAACAGCATTCTGTCATGCTACATGAAGACAAATATAATTTTCTTCACATGATGTTTCTCAAGTTACAGCTAGGGCTATAATTAAAGATATTAAACCTCTGCTAAATAAACTTCTGCTAACTACTACTATGTAATGGATATAAAATGCCAAATCACTACAAAACACGCACTTGCTGTTGGCCTGGTTTTACTCATTTCTTCACCTACTGTGGACCCTGGGCTGGGTTGGTATGGTCGTCCATCTGAAGATCTAGGCTGAATAGAATCATGAATATCTACTGACTTCTGTGAGATGGTATCCTGAGAAAAACAAAACAAAACGATTAAAAACTAACTTACAGAAACCTCCTGCGATCTGATCCCCAATAGTGTTGTGCTCTTTATAGCTTCAGATTGGCTGTTTCAACACAGATTGAATGTGTGAGGTTTGCTGCAAGGTTTCGATACTGGTAAATAGAGCTATCTGCTCTGATCTACAATAAAATCTCTAACAGCTTCTGTGAGTATTCCTTTTGTAACAGGTGAAAATATGAACACACAGCTCTTAAATGACAAGTCTGATTAATAAGAGGTATCATCAAACTTCAATCTTTACCTGGCCTTTACTCCCTTGAATGTTCTCATTTACAAGCTCCTAACATGTTTGTAGGTGCTATGGGAATTTACCACAGTAAAATGATGATGAAGGAGAATATATGTGGGTCAAGAAAATGTTTTAATTTAAAATGCTCTTGCTAGAGAGCTGCTTCAGCAGACTTCTTCAGTGTATTCTTATTCTCCATCTTGTAATATGTTATATTGTGAGGTAAATCACAATGACTTTGGCAGATGAATTGCTGGGGTTTTGATTTATTTTTTTAATAAATATCTTCCTTCTCGAGCAGTTGAATGTGAAGTGTTAAGACCAGTGGTAATACCTATTGTTTGCATTTCAGAAAGCACCAACCAAAATAGGGAAATGTCATTAATGTAATTAATGGCAAAATATGTTATCATTAACTGCAAAGCAGTTATATATAGCAATTGTTGCCCCTTTCAACAACCCAGCACCTCTATTGGCATTTGTTCCGTAAGTGCCACTGGAGACTACACATTAGTTCCCTATGTTGTTAGCAGGATTTAAATCTACACATACAGTTCCTATGAAGAATGTATCAGCTTCTCTTGCCAGTGAATTACAAAGGTTTTCATCTCTATTAAGTATAAACATACTTTCAATAGTAGATAATAGAACACTTCATTAGATTTGAACTGCCTGAAGAAAAATCAGATGGAAATACCTAAAGCCTGCAAAAATTCTACCCTACCAAAAGAAAGCATCCAAAATGTATGTTTTAACACTATTTATTATACAAGTTCTGTTAACTTTGGAGTAGTAAAGTGCTTTTTTTTACACATAAGACAAACTTTTTGAAAACATTCAAGTTAAACTATTTCAAAGAGAAAAGATCTTTCAATTTATTCATGACTAAGACATTGATTATATTTGCCATTCTGCATGCTGTTATATTTGACATAAAACACAGCCAAGATAAAACCTTTTATATATCAAACGACTACAAATGACTGAAGGTATAACAAACACATTCAGTCATGGATGTAAAATACCTGTATAATAAGAACTGGCTATCACTGGCTATTTACGCTCTGTTGAAAGTAAATGATGTTAGCACTCCATGAAGTTAAACGGAGGGAGTCAAGTCTCTCTTAGTAGAACTCATTTGGGACCATATCCTTGAGCAATTTTTATCAAATGCTTCATTAATCTATAAAGAACTTGCAGCAATCTAGTGAGAATGTCCAAAAGCAAAACTAATTCTCATGAGTAGTGAAGTAGCTACACAGCTGCCACTTGTAGGCAAATCTAAATTTTACATCAATTTATTCAATCACTGCTAAGGAATCTGACGGTTATACACATTCTATTTTAAATACTGATGTTTAAATTCTTATTACCAGAGAAAATTTGAAAGAAAAAGTCAGTCTAATTGGCAATCTTTCCACCTCCAGCATTTTCTCCTCATACCAATATATCAAAGAGAATACTGAGCAAAATGAAACAAAAATGATGGCCCAAATCGGAAAACAAACCCTAAATACAGTATTACAGAGACCTACCAGACACAGGACATTACCTAAAACATACACAGATAATGACCAACAGCCAACTTCTGCAAGCCAACTTTGCTGCAAACAAATGCTTTCTCTCAAGCATTAAATAGTGCTTTATTTGGAAAAAACCCTTTTCAAGTGCATCAAAACTGAAAAATGGGTTTAAACCAAGTGTACTTTTCACTTCTTCCACACCAGAACACTTTTGCATCAAACTCTCAAAGTATTTTTTATTTCAGCAGCTTACCAATTTTTCCTTTGCATCAGAGGGAGACACAGAGCCAAACTCCCCACTGACTGGTCGCCAAGTCAGCAGCCTTGAAAACACATAACCAGCACCAAATTAGTAAGTTTGAAATACAAATCAGAACCAATATTCTAAAATGCCCTCTTCAGTATGGTGGGGTTTTTGTTTGGTTTTATTTAAATCAGTTGAACAGAGGGTCAGATACAGATAATTCCGTAAGGCAATAAACTAATTGATGGTTTAAGTATAGATTTTATTCTTCCACACATACTGAAAAATTTAAGTATTGGGTTTTTTGAACTTGACCATTTCTGCCAATGGCCCTGGACAGACAACTGGCTTATGTGGAGGCTGATTCACTTTTCTCAGAAATACTGAATTTGGCTTTGGACAGTGCTCTAGTGCCATTAGTGGGCCTTGTTACCTCACAGTGCCTTAAGATTCACATGGAATAAGGAATGAATGTACTCCAGGACAAATCAGCACAAACGTCTGGAGATGTTCTGCATTCTCTGTCTGGGATATGTTACAACACTGCAGTTCTATTTCCACTTAGGATTCAACACTTCCACTTAGGATTCATCGCTGTTACTAGGTATCAAGTCACTGACAATACTTCTGATGTCTTCCCTAGCACTTTTTCTCTTAAGGATATTTGCCTTTAAGCACTAAAAAATTTCGGCATTAACTGATCTTACTGAGGCTGGCTCTTCCTGCCAGGAGCTGAGGGAAATTCAGTTACATAACCTAAGTGGCCCCATCATCTCTTGTTCTTTCAAATTTACTGCTACACAGTAGATTAAAGTAATCTGTCACTGTTAAGATCTCTTAACTATTTAGCCTCAATCTGTGTGAGGAAACACATGATGGACATTTGTGTCTGCCATCCTAAATGAGATCTTCACCACTGTGTTAAGGATCCCAAGTTAACATATCACTGATGTCCACACAACTACAGACCATATAACTAAAAAGACAAACTGGAGATAAGATAAAATCTTGAGGCATGTAATGAGACAAGAAATAAAGTAGAGCAGAGAACTGAATTGATTCTTGAAAGCCACCAGGACACAAACTGCAGATTATTCTGGATTAGAGGTAACATTTTTATTTTGGGTTATAAAGTCTTACACTTCAATCTGCCAAAGGAAGTAATGGAATAATGAGCCATTATAAGCCAGTAAAAGCTAGATCATCATAATTTGTGCAAGGAACCAATTTTATGTCTTGAATTTCCTGAGGGCATTCATCCTGACTTTCTCAGCACCAGCGAGCCAAGAGTTGCTCTCATGAAGCTTCAAAAAACTTCAATTAAAAACTTACAAACAGAATAAAAATGAAATAAAAAGAAGACTCAAGCAAGCTGTTAAAATGAGCTAATGAAGTATGGGCTGGATGAGCACACAGAGGCGGACTGAAGGCTGGCTGAATCGCCAAGCCAAGAGAATGGTGATCAGGGGCATGAGTCTAGTTGGAGACCAGTAACTAGTGTACTCCAGAAGTTAATACTTGGTCCAATTCTGTTCAACATCTTCATTAGTGATCTGCATGATGGGGCAGAACAGACCCTCAGCAAGTCTGCTGATGACACAAAACTGATACGAGTGCTGCTACCCAAAGGGACCTCAATAAGCTAGAGAAACGGGCTGACCGGAACATCATACAGTTTAACAAGGGGAAGTGCAAAGTTCTGCTGGAGATGAACAACCCCTGGCACCAGTACATGCTGGGGGCCACCCAGATGGAAAGAAGCTTGGCAGAGAAGGGCCTGGTGGTCCAGGTCAAGGGAGGTGATCTTGTCCTACTCAGCGCTGTGTGCAATCCTGGGCTCCCCATTAGAAGAGGGACATGGATATACTGGAGAGTCCAGCAAAAGGCCACAAAGATGATGAAGGGACTGGAGCATCCCTCCTATGAGGAAAGGCTGAGAGAGCTTGGACTGTTCAGCCTGGAGAAGAAAAGGCTCAGGGAGAACTCATCAAAGTATATAAATACCTGAAGGAAGGATGCAAAGATAACCAAGCCAGGCTTTTCCCAGTGGTGCCCAGTGACAGCACTAGAGGTAATGGGCATAAATTGAAAACTCCTCTAAACATCTGGAGGCACTTTTTCACCGAGCATGAAGGAGCACTGGCACAGGTTGCCCAGAAGCTGCGGAGCTTCCCTCCTTGGAGATATTCAAAGGCCAGGACATGGTCTTGGGGAAACTGCTCTGGGTGGCCATGCAAGAGGCTTGGACCAGTCAACCTCCAGAGAGCCTTTCAAACTCAGCCCTTCTGTGTGATTCTGTGTTAGTAACTTCGCCTATCAAGACCTCAATGATCCTGTGGAATCCTGACAAGAGTAGTTTGGGCTTTTCTAGTAAGTGATCCTTGCTGGAACTGGTAGCTGAGTAAACAGTCTAGTGCTAAGTTTTCCAAACAAGGAAATAATATGATCTTCTTTCTTGCAAAAAAGGGAATTTGCCAAGAATGGGCAGAGGCTAGTACTGCAACCAGGAACTCCTGCAGGCAGTGCTGTACTCTTAAATTGAAGATGTGGAAGATGTTTTATATGAATACTAAAAAAGAACAAATTAATCCCACCTGATCAATCAAAACCTCTGTCAAGACACTTCACATTTTATAGAGATTCATAGCATCTGACTGCTTCAGAACAATTAGCAGTAAAGCACTTGCCCATAAAACCTGCATATATACACTGTGATTTGTCTCTGTCTTCATTTCAATGGTAGCTACTATGTTACTTCCACATATGGTAAAACAAAGCTAAAAGGAGAACCTGATGCCTTCGTTAAGTATTGGGACTAACAGAGAGACTACAAAATACAAATATAAAATGCCAAACCACAAGCCATAGAAAAAGAACCAGATCACGTAAAAAGAGAGGAAAAAAAGAGAAGGAGCTGTACAGAAAGTAGTATCCTCCTAGGCTCAGAAAAGAGAAGGAAAAAAGAGGCAGTATAAAGACTCCATTAAAAATGTGAATGAATACCTGTATGTTGCTATCATAATTTTTATGTTACCCACCTAAAAAGCTTCAGCTTTCATCGAAACAAAAAGATGGTTTTGAGCACTTTTGTGTCACCCAACAATTATCTGGAAGAGAGCAGGCATGCTTTCCCCATAGGAAAGGAGACTGATTATGTATGTTCAAGGGATTACTTGTGTAAAATCCAAATAAGATTTACTTTACCCTGCAAAAGTTGGGAACTCCCCCCCACCCAGAAATATAAAAAAGAATAATATAAAGAAGTTCTCAAAGAAGGCACAGAAAGATTGCAAAAGGAGATGAGAAGTAAAGAACGGAAATCTAGGGAAGGAGTTAGATACCCTCCTACGAAAAATAACTCATTTGAAAAGCAGACGTGCCATAAGCACAGGAAATAATGCTTTCAGCTGTATCTGCTTTGACACATATGCAACAAGAGTATTTTGAATGTGTCTAAAACCTTAGATGTCCAATATGGTGCTCTAGAAGGATTTCTAACATTCACCTGTAAGAAATTTTGGTCATATGTGGAAATCAAAGCAAATGTTCTGCTAGTGAGTATTTACTTCAGAATCTTCCCAGGTATAGGCCATAGTAAGTTACGGCCAATTCAATTGGACTTTTACATCTGGAAACTCGGTTTCAAATTCTATTTCTGGCAGTTACCAAAACGCAAACAAATTTTCCTGCTAATTCCCAGATGTTCCAGTTTTACTTTAGTACTATTTTTTGGATGTAAGTAATTCATACCTACTCACACAGAAAAGTGGGTGAGGTAGTGATAGATGGAATAACTCATCTTTTAAGCATGAATGAAGCTCTCTTACAGTGCTATCTGATACATAACTCTAAATTAAGAAAAGACTGATGTGCAGAAGGTTCCCTTTTGTTTCAGTTTTCTTTAGGCCTGAACTAGGTTAATACCCAGAAGCAAATGTTATAAACTAGTTGATAAATAGAGAACAAGTACAACAGTTCAACATTAAGATGATCAGATTTGATAACTAGTGGTGTTTCACCTCAGTATTGCTGGGATAGGGGAAAAAACCCCTCATCTTTGTTAAAATGCTGAGTGTGATCTCTTGTTATTCTGCTCTATGATGTATCCGTATAACGTAATACCTAGAACAGTACAGGCCTTGTTCCAAGAAATTTCACATAGAGTTAAATATGAAAGGAAAAAGTTACCAAATACGCCAGATAATTTTCAGTAAAAAATTAGGATTCATAGAAACCTATGATGGAAGTTAACTATCATCCACAGAGGCTCAAATCTCTTGGATTGTTGTAGTATTTTAGTATGCCGCAGAAAAAGCCTCCTAACAAGTCTACCTATCAATAGCACGCTTCTGTTATGAAAAGAAAATGACAAAAAAAACCACAACAACGTAGTACTTCTCAAAACATCCACCTTTTAAAAACTGAATTAGGTTACCGTTTCAGGGTTTGGTTTTTTTCCCCTTACTCCAAATGGCAATTCTAGCTTTTAACAGTTCCATCATTTACAACACAGAAGTAGTATATCTAGCACATAATTTATCCCTACATTGCAAGAATGTTTCCCTTACATAACAGCTTTTTGTTCACCCCAGCTACTAGATACCTAACAGTTTGAAATTAGTAAGTCATCTAGCTAAACTATTTTACAAAGTATAAACATTAACAATCATCTTACGCATGAGGGATCGTAGTTTTGAAAATATCCAGCATGCAAGTACAAGTTTTATCCCAGATTTCTAAGGTAAACTTTTCACCATTCAAGATGACAACATTCTCCAAACAGTTTGTACCAGACCGTGCCAGTTGCTCATTGTCTGAAAGACAAACAGTGCATTTGTTTATTCACATGCAACACAGTAAAACATTAACATTGTTTAGCATAATTTGGTACAGTCCTACCTTGCTGCACACACCAGTACAGCTGCGCAAATATATCATCCAAAAGAACGTCACTAAGTACTTCTAAATATTGTGTGAATACATCACATATTGCATAAAGTGCGTGATTGCAAGTAGTTGTCATCCATTCAGCTTTCTAGAAGGGAAAAGAAAAAAAGTTACAACTTCGTTTAACATGAAACTTTTAGGATATACACCCTTGCAGGCAGACAGATAATTTGTATTTACTCAATTTGAATTGCTTCATAGTGACACGCAATTCCTTTCTATTATTTCAAAACACCTAAAACTTGGAGCCCCAACTTTTGCTTTGCTAACTAACTAACAGGTTTAAAGAACTACAGGAACAGACAAAGCAAACTAAGTTTTCAATGTTTCTCCTAAATATTTGCCAGGGAATAGCCAGAGACTCCCAAACAGCTGACAATTTTGATCAGACTTTTAATGTTAATAATGTACACATAATTCACATTAAAGACATTTCTGTTTCACTTCCTTGTCAGGACAGTACCTGGTCCTGGTTTGACAGGTCAAAACCTGTTTGGCTGATCGAAAGGATGTAGTGAAACATAGTGCTGTTTTGGGTAGGCTCTTTTGGTTGGTTGGTTGTGGTTTTTTATTTCCCTAGTCATCAAAAAGTTTTGAATTAGCAGATCTTATTTCTTCTGATCATGAAATGATGTGTACTCTGATTCCAGACACCATTTGTAAAAGCTGCACTTCTTACAAACCCTAGATCTGTTGCATTTTATGATAGTCTGCTATTGTTTGTAGTGTAAACTACTAGGGCTTCAACACACATGGTTTAAAAAAATGAGAAAAGTGACAATACCTCTGACAGAATGCTAATAAAACAAAGTAAATTCACTAGAACCACAAGTTCTATGCAAGTTTTGTGGTTTGCTTTATATTACTTGATAAGCTATGTTGCTAATCAGGTGTTCTACAATAATATAGACCTCATCTATATAAACACAGATCCCACTTGTTTTCACCTCAGTCTGCTGTTCTGGCAGTTTCATGTTGTCAAATATCCTGAAGACAATTCGAAACAAATCTTGCCACCAGTGTTTCTCATAAGTATGGCCATATGTCTTCATTATTTCAAACATTACTGTTAAGCCCCTGAAATGAAGAAAGAACAACATGTACTAAGAGTTACAAAAAGACATGCACTAGATCAAGTATGTCCAAATGTAACAATTTAACACATACGGACTATAAACTGCATTTAGAGTTTATCTTCAATATTAACATAATGCTGTCTGTTACGTGTTAGGAAAGTTAAAAGTTGTCTTCCACATTTCACTGTGTTCAATGTTATGTTCTCTGTGTTTGGACGAAGCCTTGGGTGGCATGGTTTAGTGTGAGGTGGCCCTACCCATGGCAGGGGGGTTGGAACTAGACGATCTTAAGGTCCTTTCCAACCCTAACTATTCTATGGTTCTGTGAATGCATAAACTGATTGTAAATTCAGCTGAGCTGTTTTAAATAGTTTATAGATTCTATAATAAACATGAAGCAGTCACTGTGTTTTAATTTACTTAAATGTTAACTTCAAATGAACTATTTAAATAGTTCATGGCTATTCATCCTAAACAGGCGCTATTTGAATATTTAACTTTAAGGAAGTGAAATAATTATCTATTTAACATAATGCCATTACAACCACGTAACTTCATTGTTCAGTATAACGGAATAGAACGATTTCATACATAAAGAACACAGACTTTCTACATTCCAGCATCTATTTAAAAGGTGTTTTTAAAAAGTCTGTTTATAAAGAGTTCGGTGTTCCCACAGCGGTTATCACCTAAATTAAAATATCTAAGTCATTCTACAATAGCTGTGTTTACTAAGAGAGTTGTTTCAATTTTAAAAGTACGAAGTAAGCCTTTTAAAATTTGAATTACAAACACTGATTGTTACCTGGTTCTTACATCTAATTTGCATCTATTGATGATACATGACAACTCAAACAGGATTGGGAACCATCCCCGCACCCACACTCTGTCTTCAGGAGCTACATTCATATCATCACTTGTGTATTCCTTGAATGCCTTTAGAAGAAAAGACAGGGTTACACAGAGTCATAAGAGTTAGGTATTTTCAAAACAGAACACTATCTGAACTGCAAATAACAATCCCGGCTATATTAGTACACACCCTGATACCTCAGTTGAGCTGGCAATCAAAATAGTAATACTAAGAAGGTCAAGTGTTTTCAAAGTAATGCTTAGCATATGATGAAAAATAAACTAAAAAAAACCCCACCAAACAACATGAGACATTCAAGCATCAGTTTTTGCCTGCACTTCAGTGTGAGTCTCTTACTCTCTCTTTATAGAGACAGCACTGAACGTGAGGTTCTACCATAACATTTTGAGGATATAATGTGTTTTTGCTTTTGCTGTTCCAGCAGCTCTCAGGAAAGCTAACCACTGCTGAACAGGGTGGATGGAGACTGGGGGAGAGACTGAAGAAAAACACAACTAAAAAATCTGATACTTTCAACCCCTGTGGCATTTTATACTCCTATTGCTTCTGAATAAAGCACATTTCTCATTGATCTCTGAAACTTGAAGGAAAGCCAGTAAGATTAGCATGAGTACTTTTTTCTTTGCAAAAGCACTACTGATTAAAGCACTTCTAATTTAGTTAATACAGACGATACCTGAGGTCTGTCAGATACGTATTTTGCACAGTGGCGAATGAGGCGGATGGCTTCCATACTAGTATCTGGAAATGCTGCATTGCAGGCAAATTCAGACAAGCACTTTACTGCATCCTGGAAAGAATCTATCGTTGCTGGGAAGTGTTTCTCAAACACAATTGCTGGAGAAAAGCGTGAACAGAAGAGAAAAACCATCATGCTTTAAAACCTATTAACTCTTAATACAAACCGATTGTAACAGAAGTCATGAGAGACTGGTTCATTGATTGGAGTTGTCAAATGCATGAGTAGTAATAAAACCTAAGAAATGAACACTCAACCATAAAATCACCTAGAGGGCATTCTGCTTTGACAGTAAGTATCTAAAATAAAACAAGGTAGCATTTAATATAAATGAGGGAAATTTTAACAGCTGAGCAAGAACAGAGCAATAGGCTTACTGCTTAATAGTCTGTATGATTAGAGCTTAAGAGGGATACCTAGAGCAGAGAGTGACATCTACAAAAAGACTTCCTTCAGCAATATGGTCCTGTTGCCTTTATTTTATGTCGCTTTTGAGGAAAAAAAAAATAAATAATCAAACCCATTCTTCATTAATGCTGAAAAAGTTTTAGGAAGTTGAAGAGGTTGAGACAGAAAAAAAGAGGTCCCTTATGGCACTTAAAGCCTGAGATCTGAATTAGAATGGGAATTAAAATATCATCATAGTGCCACCTTGCTCAGCCCTTTTTCCTTAATAGGGACATAGACAAGCACAGTTCAGAAACAAGGAAAAGGATAAGCAAACAACATAATAGTAAAATGACTATAGTGACTATTAAGTAAAATTATCTAAGGCTTGACTTTTTTTACTCCAGAATGCTATACACAGGTAAGCTTGTTTTTTTTTTTTTTTCCTTTTTGAAAGGCATAAAGGAAGACAGATAACTATAGTCTTATTGAATTAATTTCCTAAGTATTTTTCCAGAGGACTGGTCAAAAGTGTAAAACATTGGTTCTATAGCACGAAGTGGGCTTTACTCTGCAGCCTGTAAAGCCAAACATAAACAAAGCTTCTCAGTCACTGGAGTTACATGGACTTTTATGATGTCTGAACATGGTGAATACTCACTGACAATGTGTCCTGTAGTCTGGAATGCAAGTTCCACTATACTTTCATCCTGATCTGAGGCTGCCAGATGAAATACTGAAAAAATGTTTTTCCAGCCAGAACGAATGTTAGCAGCCTGGGAATTTACCATCTGTGCAATACAGCGTACAACCATATCTCGAATAGTAGGAGACCTAAATTATGGTAATAAACAATAATTGTTTAAACTAAATTACATCATCAATTAGAACAGTATAATTACCCAGCAACTGATTTTACAAAAGCAATTTGAAACATTAATTGCAGAAGTTGGTGCTTATGATCCCAGGTGATTTAGTTAATTGTATGTTATTACCTGTTTCTCTTCATGATATGTTCAAACGGTCTTAGAAAGTCCTTCTGGAATCGGAAATTAGCAAGTTCTCCTTTTTCTAAGAACTTCATTGATAACTGCCTTAATGAGTCCACTGCAAAAATAGCTACATCTTCATTGGGATTGCAGCCAACCTGATAACGTAGAGTAGAAATGCATAGTAAGCTTGCATCAGAAATGGATTCTGCCTAAGCGGCCTTCACATTTGATAATGGAGAAATAAGCAGAACTGGAAAATTAACAAAATTAAACAGTAGCCAGTTCCACAAACTGCACTGCTAATGCAATTCAATAATCCTAACCAATTCAAGCTATTTTCTACATTATCTATCCTAGCATTTAAAACTTTCTAAAAATAATCAAGCTGCCTAGAAAGGCTTCAACAAGCTGTATTAAAAATGCATGTCAAATATTCACCTGATAAACAGTCAATTCAAACTTGAACAGAAAACAGCCTTGTAACCCAAACCTCATATGACATCCCTAAAAATTAGAATATATAAATAAAGGCAGATAGTTCTAGACCTAGGTCACAATAAATAACGTTAAGCTACTTATACAGAGGGAAGAAAAAAACAGTGTAATTCAGATGAGCACATGCTTTCCCAACAAAACTCTAAATAAAATTTCTTTGTATCAGTAATTCAAGGGTATGTAGTATAATTATTAACGGGAATACCTTATTAAAATGATCTCCAATAACTTCCCATATTCTAGACCACTGTAGCCTTATCCGGCCCATGTTGTAGTACGAAATTTCTACTATCTTCTGCAGACTAAACATTCGAGGGTGGGTAGCAGACAGCAGTTCATCCATAGAAACAGCACAAAGCCAGCGAACGAAATCCACTGTTAAATGACCACAGAATTAGATGCAGTATTTTCACAGGGTTTAAGACAAAACTGCTTTGTAGTTTATGGGGAAGGGGGGAAAGATAAAACCTACCAATAGCATTTCCATCCAACCTTGTAGATCCCGTAAATATTCTGTAAAGGGCAGTTTAAGACACTGTTACAATTTCTTAAAAATTATTACTAATTGTGGAAAAATACTGAGCTTTGAAACTAGAATCAGAAATATTTACATTTTTTTAATATTTAAAAATAACTCCCATAAGCAGGTGGGGAGACTGGGAGGAGAGCACTGATTCTAATACTATCCCCTCTCTGACAGTGACTGATGAATAATGGCAGTAGTTTATAGACTATTCATCCTTGCTCCAAATACAGAAGTCAGACTTTCCCAGTGATCAATTCCTGTTTATCATGACAAATACTCGAAACACTTCACATTATGAAGAGGGGAGAAATACTGCAAATCTAAAGAGCTATTATGTGTCTGACATTAAGCATCCAGTTCACTTGATGTGAGATTACTGCAAGGCAACTTTCATTGAACTGACATTGATTCTTGCTGCCTATATTCAATCTAATAATTTTAGATCAGTGAAAAGGCTTCTTGCCTAATCTTTGTTCTGTTCTTTCCTGCAAAAATACTTCTGGCTCCAAGAAAAAATGAAAAAATCCACAAAACCAAAATGCACTTTAATAGTGTAATATTTATATATTTTTTTCCATCTAAGGGTAAGGTCTTATTATTAGTACAAGGTACTGAAATATTGCTTAAAAAACTTGAAGTGGCAACAGCAAATTTAATCCAATACCTGTCTACAGCAACAACAACACTTTGGGAGCTGGTTTCACCAATGGATTCCTGAATACTTGCTATCTGCTTCCAATCCACGTTTCCACCAACTACAATGAACAAAATTGGAAAAATAAGTAAGAGATAATAGAGAAAGGCTGGAAAGAAAGAGGG
Source organism: Pezoporus occidentalis (assembly GCF_034315485.1). NCBI lineage: Eukaryota > Metazoa > Chordata > Aves > Psittaciformes > Psittacidae > Pezoporus > Pezoporus occidentalis. The sequence goes on along the minus strand of NW_026915724.1, from coordinate 4,504,616 downwards.
AGAGAAGTCATGCCACTACCAGTGTAATTAAATATATTTCTAATTCACAAAAAAGAGAAGTATATTATTAATTTCCCCTGCATGGTTTCAGCATCTCATTGAACATTTGCACGTCAGTCTAATTCTCTAAATTCTTTATCCATTTATAAACTGTATTACTCCCAGAAAATTGTCCACATTAGAACAACTGTGTGAATAGATACAAATGAAAAAAAAAAATTAATCACAAGCAAAAGAACCGCCTTTTTCTCTGTATCTTTCAATGGGTATTTCAATGGTAATTCTGATACTGAAAATATAGAACACATGATGGAGAATATTGCACAGAGGAGGAATTTTCACACTTTATTAGCAGCAAGTGAGTAAATCTATCCTGGTAGGGTTTTTTTAATCATTCACAGAGAAGAGCTCCCACTAAAACTCCATGTTACAGCTATATCTCAAGCGCAACAAAATTATCACCTAACAATAGTGAGAAAAACCTGTAAATAAAAATAGCAGTATTGAGTTTGGAGGCTAGAAACTGTCACCCACACCTTGGAAAGATCATGTTAAGAAAATGCTAAATCACAGCGAGCAAATTTCTGTCTATGTGGCTATGTAAGCCTTCCTCCATGCCCCATTAAAAAATAATAAAAAAAAAAATAAATTAGGAAACTTGCAGGAATCTTGCAACCATTGTGGGTACCCTGTATTTTCTTTTTTTTTTTTTCCCTTGGGCTGCCTATCAGAAAGATAGGGGAGAAGAGACTTGTAAGGAGGCCAGTAATCTGTTCTCAGAGCTTTGCGAAGACAAGAAGCTCTCACATTTCAGACCGCCTTCTGAAAGTTTGCCTCTGAGTCTTGCTGTGCTCCACACTTGGAAGTGGCTGGAGATGACTGGCTATTCATTCTACATAAACCACCCATTTTTCCAGAGCACAGTAACCTTTTTGTATATACAAGCACACATACGTAACCTCACACTAGTATTTCAGCAACTTACATTACTGTTGGGTTTGACTGAGACTTCTCGTATCTCTCTATTCTTTTACTGGCACAAAAGCTGTCAGTACCAATTAGCTTCTATCTTGGCAATGCTTTAACTAAGAAATGTATCAAATGAGCAGCTGTGTGAACTTGAAGGGCTATTTCTAAGAAGTTAGGTAACCATAACAAACTCCGCAAGTTTGCATGAAAATTCCTTACACCACTGGATTTCTAATCAATGTTGGAAAAGATACACAGACAGAAGATTCATGTTTCAGCAGGTACGAGATCTTTTACAACGAAATGCTGAGTCACCTACATAATTCTGCTTTATGAAAAACTGATTCATCACATTCCTTTGTCCAAAGAGGATTTCTCCTTATCGGGGAAGTACTCTTTGGCTATGACCTACTCAGAGCAGCAGTATTTACCTTCCAATTTTGTGAACAGAAACTAGAGAAGAAAGCTGAACTTCACAGTTACAAGTCAGACAACATTCCTATCAAAGAAACAAAGGAATAAGATGCTTAATCATCTACTTTTACAACCCACATGATTGTGAAGCTTTGTATTTTCAAGCTGGTATGAAAGATGAAGCTTTCATGTCACCAGACTGCAACTTCACTTACTCCAATTGTACAACTATTTTCTTTACTGTAAAATATATGTCTGTATACATAGAATCAGAGAATAGCTGGGGTTGGAAAGGACCTTAAGATCACCAAGTTCCAACCCCCCTGCCATGGGCAGGGACACCTCACACTAAACCATATCACCCAAGGCCTTGTCCAACCTGGTCTTGAACACCGCCAGGGATGGAGCATTCACAACCTCCCTGGGCAACCTATTCCAGTGCCTCACCACCCTAACAGGAAAGAATTTCCTCCTTATAGCCAATCTAAACTTCCCCTGTTCAAGTTTTAACCCATTACCCCTTGTCCTATCACTACAGTCCCTAATGAAGAGTCCCTCCCCAACATCCCTAGAGGCCCCCTTCAGATACTGGAAGGCTGCTATGAGGTCTCCATGCAGCCTTCTCTTCTCCAGGCTGAACAGCCCCAGCTTTCTCAGCCTGTCTTCATACGGGAGGTGCTCCAGTTCCCTGATCATCCTCGTGGCCCTCCTCTGGACTTGTTCCAACAGTTCCATGTCCTTTTTATGTTGAGGACACCAGAACTGCACACAATACTCCCAAGTGAGGTCTCACAAGAGCAGAGCAGAGGGGCAGGATCACCTCCTTCGACCTGCTGGTCACACTCCTTTTGATGCAGCCCAGGATATGGTTGGCTTTCTGGGCTGCGAGCGCACACTGCCGGCTCATGTTCATTTTCTCATCAACCAGCACCCCCAAGTCCTTCTCCACAGGGCTGCTCTGAATCTCTTCTCTGCCCAACCTGTAGCTGTGCCTGGGATTGCTCCCACCCAGGTGTAGGACCTTGCACTTGTCATGGTTAAACTTCATAAGGTTGGCATCAGCCCACCTCACAAGCATGTCAAGGTCCCTCTGGATGGCATTCCTTCCCTCCAGGGTATCAACTGAACCACACAGCTTGGTGTCATCAGCAAACTTGCTGAGGGCGCACTCAATCCCGTGTCCATGTCAGCGACGAAGATGTTAAACAAGACTGGTCCCAACATTGATCCCTGAGGGACACCACTTGTTACTGGTCTCCAGCCGGACATTAAGCCATTGACCACAACTCTCTGTGTGCAGCCATCCAGCCAGTTCTTTATCCACATCCATCAAATTGATGTCTCTCCAATTTAGAGACAAGGATGTCGTGCGGGACAGTGTTGAATGCTTTACACAAGTCCAGGTAGATGACATCAACTGCTGTACACCGTCCATCAGTTCTGTAGCCCCATCATAGAAGGCCACCAAATTGGTCAGGCAGGATTTCCCCTTAGTGAAGCCATGCTGGCTGTCAGCAAAAACACGGACGTAGGCTATACGGGTTCTCACAAGAATTTAGATTTACAGGAAGGCTGCTCGAAAGCCATAGTTTCAAAGGATCATAGAAAGAAATTGTAAGTATCTGCAACATGGAATTTGTGGAGAAGAGTGAAAAAACTAAACAGTTGTTCTAACAGTGCCTAAATGCAAGAAACCCAAACTGAGTTGGCATTTTCCTATAATATTGAAGTGGTATTATTAAAAACTAATATACATATAAAAAAAAAGTTAAAAAAAAACAAAGTTTCCATATTCCAAATATGCACTGTAACAAACATTCAAGAAAGTCAATTCAGAGAAACATTTTATGCATTTGGGCACAGCCTGTCTTCCTTAGTAATGTAGTTGAAAGAGGGGAAAAAAGTCTTTATGAGCTGGATCTCCACCAACAACTAGCAAATATGATTTACAGACACCTGACTACAGTTTACATTCTTGAGCTATTACGGCTTAAAATCTTTAAAGGCCAGTCACTTCAGCATACAGAAACTGCCAGCATTTGGAAATAGCAAAGTTGGATGGGCCACTGGGGAACACTAAACTGGAGGATGCATATTAGAAAGGCAGGGAGAAGCTCAGTATATGAGACGCTGGCAGACGCATTAATTTCAGGCACAAGGTTTCCCTTCAGCAGCTCTTGGCATGGTGAGGGGAGCACAGAGGCAGGCCAAAGGGGAGCCTGAAGGAAAGGAAAAGACTGACTGCAGAGTCAGAAAAACTGTCTGAGAATGCAAAACCAGACATCTAGGACTAGCCGAGGGCTACGATCAGTAAAACCAGTAAAATAGTAATTTCTCCTAGGAAAAGAAAAGAATAGTTACATTAAAATTTGAGGGAACACAGAGCTCTTGCTCAGCTGCGGATTAAGCTGCTTAAAAGGCAGGAGATACTGAGCTTCATACTGAAATGGAAACTTTCTAAAGTCAAATGAAGCTATACATACTTCCTTAATGCTTTCACAGTTTCCTAATACCCTATACCTGTGTGCCTTCAGCTGTCTTCCTATTTAAAAAAAAAAAAAAATAAAAAAAAAATCAACCTTTTCAAGATAGCTGAAGCTAAGGCTGGTATAGTTTTCTGGGATAGGAAACAACATCTTATTTACAGAATAAATTTTGGCTCTCAAGCCAACCTACAAAAGGCACTTCTTCAGTGCCACAGTAACTAAAAGAGGAGGAAACAGAATTTCACCATTTGAGCTAAAATAACCTCCTACTTGGTTTGAATACTGTGGCTTTCTTGCAGTTTCATAACAGGATGCTTAACCTACACATACTAACTTGCCTGACTGGTAAAATACTTGGTAAGCTAACATTGCAACATCCTTAAATCTGGTCATGCCATCCTGTCCACAATCCATTCTTATTTGGTTGGATATATTGTAATAGAAATTAACAATTTATCATTTTCTAACATTTCCTGCTCACCCATTGTAGCATTAATACTTACCAGAGCAAAACAAATACTCCAGAAATAGGAGTAACTCTATTCAAAGTCTAAGACAGTTTTACAACTTCTTCATGGTCTCGTCTCTGAATCACACAGTCAACAATAATGAAAACAAAGGACAAACTTTAATATCTGTCTGAACAAAGCCAGTTAAATGAAATACTTTGTATATCCATTACTTACCCAGTCCCAGCCCCACAAATTCATCGGGTGCCTGATCTTTTGTTCCAGTAAAAGAACCTTCCCTGCCACGCACTGTCCCTGAGATGTAGCGGGGTTTTACTCCAGTTCCTATTAACTGTGCCAGTTCAAGTTGACTAATGCATTTCAGAATCTATTCCAGGAAACAAAGAAGTTGTTTATCAAAAGAAAGCAGTCTGAAATAGTACAAAATAAGTAAATAGAAGTCTTTAGGCAGATCTTTAGAAATAAAATATTCTAAACACTCAAGGTCAGAAAAGTATTTCTGTTCTATCCAAAATGAGTATTAATTTATATATTATTGGATTAGTCTTTCATAATTTAATTTGTCACTTGGACATGTTTTACTACTTTAATTGGCTGCATAATATGCAATTCTACATTATGTATGTACAGAAGTACATACTTGGCACTTATCTAAAACCCACTATATTCATGCACAAACAAGCACACTACTATGTTCAAAATCAATACACGTGCTTTCTCACAGTTTAAGTACAAATTACTTTTATACCTCATGCCAGGAATTTCCTAAGTAGTTTCCATCTGTATGAGCCACTGTGATGAGAGTTTTAATCGTGTCAATATTCTTCTGCTTCATTTCAGTAATACCAGAACTCACTGTAAGTAATGTAAATCTTGCTAATGCTTGGACATAGGCATCTCTTTCAAGCTACAAATGGGAGGGAAAACAAACAGAAAAGTTGTCGGTAAGTATTTTCTCAGTTTCTTGGTTCTTAGTGCAACCTGTGTGATTTCAGCAGCTATATTGTTTACCTTTTTCTTCCTAGAACTGAATTTCTAAAGCATTCTACATAGTGAAAATGTCTCATCTTCTTCTGTAGTAAGCTGTGGGATAAAACCAGGCTCTCTCTATTAAGGAACATGATGTGTAATGTCTGAAAGAACACAACACTTTTTCTGTTTTTTTTTAGGTTTCTGGCTTTGGTATTTTGGGGAGGTTTTTTTTTTGTTTTAGGAAACAGGATGTTGTTTCACAAGAAACATGGTTTCTTAGTTAACTTAGTTAATACTCTTGTGCTATACCTGGACCTACTCTGAAAATTCTGCCTTAGCCGACTCTCTCAAGTTGTAGGGCAGTTTTGGCAACAGAATCTAAGTAATATATCTAAAAGGCATATTTTGCCAATTCCAAAAAACTGCTCTTTAGTTGTTTTAATCCACACAATTTGGAGTACTCCAGAAGCTTGTGAGGCAAGACTGCCATGGGTGGGTGAACAGCAAGTGACCTATAATCTAAGCAGGTGAAATCAATCTTACAAAAAAGGGATGTTCCACATGTGGTACTTGATTTTTAAGTACAGGGTACCTATGAATACCAAAAGAAGCTTCTAAGATCCCATATGAACTAATTACAATGATAAAAGGGATTACAGTTGAGCTCAGACATGAATTTTACATTCCCATTATGTATGACCTGAAGGCCATAAAGTGAAATCAAGAGTTGTTGGCCATCAGAGAAACAAACGACAACTATGAAATATATTTAGCTCTTTGGATGTTTAAGACTATTTTGAAAAAAAAAAATCATTAAGCACATAATAAAATCAAATATAAAATATATAAAAAAGTCTTAGGAAGAATGTCTGTTTCGTAAAGACAAACACCACAACAGGCTGCAGTAACAGGGTGGATTCTCACTGAGCCACATAGCATGGCTTCCACATTCAAACCCAATTACTACTACAGCATACACTGGCAAAGGAACAGCAAATGACGTATAAGCACAGAAACATGGAAGTTTCATGGAAAGAGTACTATGCACAGAAGCTTTAGAGTCTTCTGTGTATCTGCTGTAAAAAGAAAATGATTTCAGTTCTACCTTCCCTTTCTGTTCCATACAGGTATTCCCTCCTCTGTCCCTTCTCTAAGCCATCAAAGTACAAGAAACGTACAATGCGTCAACCACAAAGTAAAACTAGATGATATAAGCAAATTAAGTACATCCTTTTGATGTGTATCTTGTCCCAGATGCTTAAAGACAAAAGCCAGACTGTGACAGCCTAAGATTAAAAGCACAAATAATTAAAAACAGACTCTTTAACTGATATTTTAGAGGTGAACATGCAGAGTTTAAACTGTATTGTGTACTTCCAGAATTTTCTTAGAACTAAAAAAGTCTACAGCTCCCTCTATTATCTCTCATGAAGTGTAAACTAATGTTAACTGTTCTTAGGCACCAATCTGAACTTCTGTATATTTATTCAATGAAATAATTGTTTGTGGCAAACAATGATAGGACAAGGGGTAATGGGTACAAACTGGAACACAAGAGGTTTCACTTAAACTTGAGAAGAAACTTCTTCTCAGTGAGGGTGACAAAACACTGGAACAGGCTGCCCAGGGAGGTTGTGGAGTCTCCTTCCCTAGAGACATTCAAAACCCGCCTGGACACATTCCTGTGTAACATTATCTAGGTGTTCCTGCTCCGGCAGGGGGATTGGACTAGATGGTCTTTTGAGGTCCCTTCCAATCTCTGGCATACTGTGATACTGTGATACTGTGAAATAGAAAAGCTGCCAGCACCAGTCAAGCACCAGAGGAAAAACCTGCTTCCAACAGAAAAGATCCCCAGGTCAGCTCAAGTGCAGATCTGCCAGTCTCCTTCAAACCGCTAGAGCTATCTGGCATCTTAAGTCAGACTACACTGCCATCTAATCAGGACCTTGTGCAATGGAATAATCTTGGATCATACGTAACATACTGAAATCATCAACAAACTGGTATTGTTTTTAATGATATCAACAAAACAGAATTCCCATAGGAAACCAAGTAGTAATACCACTTATATTGAAAAAACAAACCAAAAGTTTTTAAATTTCAGCAAATGAGAAGTGCGGGTTTTGAAATGTCTCCAGTTCAATCACGTCTGTCCCAAGCCAATGAAAGGGAACAACTGATTCTGGTAAATTCTTGGGGCATGGGGATCTTGCAGCATGTGTCCTCGCCCTCCCCATCCAAGGCACACCACTGCAGGTCTGGGAGCCAACCTCTGCAGCTGCTGAAACTGATACTTGTACCAGTTCCACTTTTGCAACTTAGAAACAAAATAACAGGAATGTGAATTTCACTGCACTACTGAAGGCTCCAGGGAGGGCTCTAGTAACCAAATTTTTAAGCCTGTTAAGCTTGGGGGGGTGGCAGGGTGGAATGAAGTGGAAAGACAGAGGAAGGAAACATTACATGATCTCAAATGGGCTTTTTTAAGCAGCTATATCAGAAGTCCCAGTGTGCTTTTCCACATTAGTGGTAAGTTATCTAAACTGCTAAATACAAGTGCAAGGGGAGAAGGAAGCAAAGCGTTCACTATCATATCACAGTTCAACAGTTTTTACTGAAAGTTAGTCTTATGAGGATGTTGGTTTGTTTTTTTAGTTGTTTTACTTTTGAAATGTTTTCAATACACACATGAAATAAATGCAATGTCAAACATGAATTTTGTTTGCCCCCTCTCTTCAGCTATCCTTACAATGGATTTATTGCAGATCAGTACTCCATTCATTAACTAACAGTCTACAATAACATAATTATATATTCATTACCAACGATGAAAAAAGTGCCTGCCCCCCCCCACCCCCCCTCCAGCTTAAACAGAATTACCCTCTGGAGCCAGAGGGTCTGGAATTCTTGGCCTTGCGCTTAATGCAAGATACATTCATGCATTACATCAGGAACGACATTTTCAGCGTCACAACTGTTAAAATGGTATCCAATAATAGAAGTCTTGGATTAGTATAATCTCTCTGAAGTTGGGATCAGTATTTCAAACAGTTCACAGAGATACTATTTTACTTATGGAACAGGTTAGAAAGACTCATTTTATGAATCACAACAAAGGTAAACAGCTTTGTAATAAAGCTAGAAAGAAAATACTTTGACATGAAGTATTCAACTTGTGGGGATACAAAAATTCACTCCATAGGCATGGCAGCCACGTACCAGTTACAAAACACTGGGAAAAATGAAAGGTCACTTTAAAGCGCTTCCAGTCAAATATCAGATGAAGTAGTAACTGCAGAAGCAGGCAGTCTCTAGGTATTGCAGTGCATACAAGGACTCCTAGAACCTCAGTAACATTCTGCTAGTACATAAATCAAAGTATTGTCTCAAGCTCAAATTTTTTACCTGAATGTTGAAAATGCAAGCAATGCGGATTGCACATCGTATACCCTCCAAACAAAGAGAGGCGACTTCTGTGTCATCACAGTCCTGCAGACCCACACTGAATGCAGCCAGAAAGGGTGTCCATGCCAACTGCAACATACGCAAAATAAAAGCTCCATTAGCAACTGTTGGTATTTGAAGGGAATGATATAGTTTCAACAGCTTGCTAAAGTGTAAATCCTGTCCTTAACTCACATCATTAACCTTGAAGGTACCTTTTGCCAAAACAGAAATGGAATAGAATAGACATGAAGCATAGAACACATGTAGATTGATGCTGCTCTCAAAAACACTCTCCTTTACCAACCAACACACACAACCATTTTCAGATACCTTGAAAAAAAAAAACAATCCCCCCCCCCCCCCCCCCCCCCCCCCCCCAAAACTCTGTCATTCAGAGTGTCTACTGGAGGTTTGGCACACTCAGGATTATTTTTATTTCTCATTGTAAAAAGATGATGGTTGAGTCAACAGTCTCTGCAAGAACCAATGGTGTGCAATGGATTCTTTATGATGGAATGTATGTACTTAAATAAGACAAATTTGCCCTGATAACACTAGAAAGAAGGTGGGGGGGGGAGGAAGGGAGGGTCAGAGAGGGAGAGGGTAGAGGAGGGAGAAGAAAAGAGAGAGTAGGGTAAAATAGGGTAGCAAACTAGTAATTCCACTAAAATTATAAGACAACAATAGTAAGAGATGGGACACAACTCTTTCCTTGATCTCTTTGCTTTTAATTTTCTTGCCCTTGGCCCTCAATCTTTTTCCATCTAAAGAACTGTAGATGCTTTAGTTGGGACTAAGACTGTAATAGACCCAAGTAAAAATTATTGCAGGAGAGTCCATGCAGTCCTGTCCTTGTGATCAAGGCTCCCTTTCCCACAGGCAGAAAAATCAATCAGAAGATGCAGAGGATCCTGCCATAGCTACACGTGGTCATGGATCAAAACCCCAGGATATCTGGATGATTTTAGAAATAATTTCACCTGAAGAGAGCCCAGATGAAATAGTCACTGGGCACAGCAGGGAGCAATATATTTCACGCTTCATTTCATAATAAAATGATGCACCACAGAGCTTTGGTTTCATTTAAGCCAGCAATTCCAAAAGCACAAACTCAGAGAAATGTTTAACACTTGCACTTACCAAACCATAACTTCAGAACAATATTAAAGGCATCAGATGCATTCTTAGATCCAGGACTTGATTTCCTATTGCATGACCTTTAAAGGCTCCTTCCAACCCAAATTATTCTATGATTTTATGTTCCAGAACTGTATGTTTCTCCCCCCCTCTTTTCTAATCTTTCATTCCTATTGAAACATACACTGATTTTAAAAAACATAAAATTGAAACTCTTTGAGAACTAGCTAGAGATTGGTATAGTATGCTTTATAACTAGATTTACGCTGTTATTTGTAATAGACTGTTTTGTCCTTAAAGGTGAAAATTAAGTCTCTTAAAACAGACAATTTTTGGCAATTTAGGTGTGTGCATAATGTGAATTTTTCTTCTGTTTTCCTAAGTTACCAAATATATCTGTAAATACAGTTATAATGATAAATTTTAAGTTTGCATCAATGGGTGAAAGAGATACCCAGAAATTCATAAAGCTTTGATGAAATGAAAAGTAAAACATCTAAATAAAAAATGTGAAATATTTAAATTCCACAGTTCTCACTTTTTTGAGAAGACAGCTCTCTGTTCAACATATTACACTGTCCTCAGTACATTGATTATTTTATGAACTAATAAAAGTTTGTAAGTAAGAAGACTTTTTATTCATAGCACCTTCACAAAATACCTTTAGGGTGTTAATTTACCCCAATGCTTTGTATTTTGCTCCTTTGAAAATGAATTTGCAAACCTACTTTCCAGGTACTAAAGGCTAGGAATATTATAGAGTAATAGGTCGGGTATCTTAAGGAATGATAGTCTATGAATTTTGTAAAATTACCTGCATGCAAGTTATTTCATGTCAGCCTCAAAAAAAGTCAACTGAGAGAAATTATCTATAGTACACCTCTGCTGAGTGACACCCTGAAAGAAGATCCTAAACAAGGGCTTCAGGCTTCATTTAGTGTTATTTTGTACAAAGAGAGTACTATTCTATTAATATGGTGATAAAGAACTCAAAGGTTTCCCTCATGGACAGCAATCTTACAGCTAGATCCTCAATGTGCCCAGGTGGCCAAGGTACTCAATAGCATCCTTGCTTGTATCAGAAATAGTGAGGCCAGCAGCACTAGGGAAGTGATTGTCCCCCTGTTCTCAGCACTGGTGAGGCCATGCCTTGAACACTATATGCAGTTTTGGGCACCTGACTATAAGACATTGAGGTGCTGGAGCATGTCCAGAAAGGGCAACAAAACTGGTGAAGGATCTAGAGAGCAAGTCTTAGAAGGCTCGTCTGAGAGATCTGTGGTTGGTTAGTCTGGAGAAGTCTCAGGAGAGACCTTACCGCTCTCTACAACTACCTGAATGGAGGTTGTAGTGAGGTGGGTTTTGGTCTCTTTTCCCAAGTAGCAGCAACAGGACAAGAGGAGATGGCCCTCAAGTTGTGCCAGGAGAAGTTTAGACTGGCTACTAGAAATGGCTACTAGAAAAAGGGCTGTCAAACATTGGAACAAGCCATCCAGGTAAGTGGCTGAGTCACCGTCCCTGAAAGTATTTAAAAAACATGTAGATGTGGCACTTACAAACATGGTTTCATGGTGGACTTGGTAGTGTTATGTTGACAGCTGGACTTGAGTTACTTAGGCCAAAGACCATATCCAATTGCATACTGAGGCATAATACACTACTGAACATACTCTTTCATCTACAAATCTGAACCACTGGTATGGAAAAGGCATTTGGGATGCAGACAGCTTTGCATAAACGCAATAGAAAGGCAGGTGTTTAGAATAATGTTTCATACAGGTCCAGGTACCTCCCCTAAAACTAAATGGCAGTCCTAGGCTTTCTGAAATACCAATTTGCAACAGACACTGGCCAGAATTTTGTTCTGATAATCCCAGGGTTAATGAAACTGAAGTAGAAGGCTCAAAATCCCTTCTTTCCTGAAGCAAGTTAAACAACTTACAAAAAGATCATAACATAACAGATGCAAATCTTTTCAACAAGTACTTTTAACAAACCCTGACAGTCAGTATTTTGTGTTAAGAAACTGTGTGATATTCTCAGTGAGTATCAAAACATGCATCTCACCTTAAACATGGGTCTTACATGCTCGAGGTGTGTTGCACTAGTAAAAGGTGCCTGAACGTGACTCACTGCCTCCATAAGTGCTTTAGCTGTTTTGGCCATTTGCTCCATTTCCAAGTTATATAGAAGTCTTCTCTGTTTTTCACTAGCAACACCTGTAAACACATTTTTCCTCTCATTTGTGCATGTTTAACAATGGTGTCTTCAGAAATATAATTCAAAATTTTTCATTAAGTACCATACTCTGCAGAATTTTTTATATTAGTTGTACTTCCTAAAATTACACCAGCAAAATATTTCTTTTACAATATAGATAAAATTTAAGTCAAAATAATGTATAAAATGGTTATTGCAGGAAAACACAATGGCCACCTTAGAAACAGAAGGCACGACTATGTGTTTTATGCCCTATGCCTATCAGCCACATCATTACTTCATAAAGCCCTCAAATGCATTTTCTATGTTGCTGTTCAGCAGCAAAATCTGTCTTCTCCATGGTCAATGCACTGAATACAGGGAATTCAGCTACAAGGGGAAGTGAAAATAACACTTGCATTTAACACAGGTTTGAACATCATGCATTTATGTTAAAAGGAAAAGGTTACGAAACTAGGAGTTAGGACTCATTTTGAATTAAGTAAGCGGTGCTTGCTTCATTTCTCATTTTAAAAAGGAGATTGTTTCATTGAACTGTAGAGACAACACTTTGAAGAAAGCTAACACTGCAGCTACTTACTTTGTTTACTGGATTTTGTGGGTATTGTTAATTCTTTTGTTTCTTTCATTGAAATCTTCTTTCCAGCTATTTCATTATAGATAGCAGACAAATATTCTTCAGGGAGATCTTTACTGTCATTGATACCTCTATTCATTTTAATATACTGTTCTTTTGTCATTTTATTCTTAACCTGAAACCCAGAAAGCAGCTATTAATATCAACAAATGAGGCAAGTTCATAGCAGTTACAGTGCTGCTCATAAAGCACCCAAACAGATGAAAAGTTGACAACAAGGACAAGCCTGCTGATTCAGAAGACATTTTTGAGTATCTAACATATGCGAGATTACGCTGTCAAGTCTACAAAATAACACAAGGTCATGTGAACAACATACACAAACATTCAGTAGGATCTGAAGATCAATAAGACACACATTACTAAAAAAAGGTGCTTTATCTTGTCATACAGACCAAGCTAGCTATTACCTCAACTTCAAATATTAGGCTTTGACTGCAGGTTTGCTGTAGTAGATTGACTGCAGTAGATTGCTACTGTGAGTGCCATAATATGAAAGCAAATCCATACAATTCCTATTCAGAGAGTAGGGAAATGATACCTTACAGAAAGGTCTAATCAAAAGAACTTAAAATCTCAACACCCATGAAACACATATTGTTACTTAAAAGATGAACAAAACCATTATTACACATTAAATTACACACATGTTGGTGTTAAATGTTGGTGTTGGACATGAAGCTTTTACAACTACATTGGCACAAAGCCTGAAAATTAGATGTCTGTGGAGTACACAAATATTTTTCTAGCAACATACCTGTGGACTGTGAAGATCTGTTGTCAACATGATAATTGAATAAGCTAAAACATACGCAGTATCTGCACTGGCAAAAAGAGTTTGCCTGGAGGCAGAAAGGACAAAAAGAACAGCAGATTTAACATAGTAGGAATTTTTACTTATTCATCTTTCCAAAGTTCTGAAGACAAAGTATGGCTTACCCTTGGTTACATTCTAAATATCTAGCAGCAAATTTCTCCATCAGGCGATCAATTTTTTGAGCCTCTCCTGGAAGACGGAATCCCTCTAGAAACATACGCAGAGCTGAAACAAAATCCTTTCCGGAGAAGTCGTGTTGGTCCACATATGCATACATGACTTCTTTGTTAAATTTATCATTGTCTCCCAGGAACTCCCCAACCTGAGTCTAAAATGAGAACAGAAAAGACAAAGTGCATTTACAATGGAAAAAAAATGTAAATGTGAACAACAAAGTCATACTGCCCACACGTCCCACAAAAGAAGAGGCAGTTGAGAATGATGTATTTGTTTCTCCTCTACTCTCTGAAGCAAAGTATTTTGGCCATATATTACCTCATAATACTCTTACAGGCTCATACGTATCTGCCTGCATTACTTTTTCTCTCATTTTACTCATGTACTATTTTTTCTAATAGGTGAATTACATGAGTGCACACGACAAAGTTAAGATTATCAATGATTACTTGTTGTTTGCTGTAATGATTTTTGTAGTTAGGAAACTTACTATGGGAATGTCAAGTTTACTAAACTTCATCTCCACTAGAGTACAGATCTCAAATAGATTTATGTAATGCTCAAATATAAACAGCTGGCACACTAATGCATCCAAGTTGATCACCGTTAACACAACAGAGTACAGTGAAAAATACTGTGCATTCATATTAAAATGTCTGTATAAATAAACTGAGCTTAAAGATCTCTTTTGATGCCTGATTCTAAGCTCCAATTCTGAAATTTGTGACTTCAGTCACAGTTGCAAGCATGGGCACATATGCAAGCCTTTCCTTACAGAACAATGGGAGTGGCTACTAAGCACAGCGGTGCAGACTGCCATTTCAGAAAGCAAAGGTTTTCATGACAATAACCACGACATATTCCTACCCCCCTCAGCCAGTATTGCAGGCCTCGTCGAAGTCCAGCAACAGCTGCTAGTTGTAAATAAAATCAAAGAACTAATCTAGATTAAGTAACTTTCTTTTGGGAGCTAGCAAAAAAATGCTTCTCATGCTGTTGAATGACATTATTTTTTGGCTGTCTCTGAAGGACAGTTACTTCTGGCAGCCCCTTACTGGACTAAAGTACATACTGTTTAGTAAGATGCTTCTAGCTGTATTACCTACTAAGTACAAGTCTCCCTTTACCCTTTGATGAACTGCAGGATGTTATAGTACAGTGTATAGCTCTAATGCATACTCAAAATTCCTTGAGCTTACAATTTTAGAATTTGTAGAGAGAAGTCTTTTCTTCACTGTACAATAAAACTGAGCTCTTCAAAACACTATAATGTGATCTGCAGTAAGTATAAAATCCATCATCATGAGCAAAAACAACCATCAGGAAAAGAGTTTTCTTACTGAATCTAATCTTTCCTCTTGATGCAAGAACTGAGCAATATCTTCAGGGGTAGTGCCAAGCATTCCTTGTTCTTGCAGGTACTGAATCCCCCTCTTTGGTTTCTTATTGAATCTGTACAACGAAGATCAGGATGGAATGAGAGTTAACACACTCACCTACACACAAAGCCGCACCAGCTTAAGTAAAAAGATTCAATGATTTTGGATGAGGTAATGAAAAATCTATGTATTAAATACTTTTCCTTCATCAAACTGTGCATTAGACAGGAATATGCTATCCCCTTCTATGATTATTATTCCCTTTATCATTGGATGATTTTATATTTTTTCCCCTGTAAACAGCCTCCTCTTCCTCTCTGCTACATAACTGCCAGCATGGCATCTATGCAACTCCCAGTAAAGAATCCTAAACAGTATGATTTACTCTGGCGCTCGTGAAGAAAAAAGTATTTCGCAGAAATAGCAAAATCTTGGCTTGGAATGGAACAATTACGCTCTGTTGCTTTTGGTTTAATCTGTATGAAACAATCAAGAAATCTATGAGTCGCCTGCAAGAATGGAAATGTACAAAGACATGGAACCATGTAACTGAAAGAAACTGAAATCCTGAAGGACTAACAGATGCTGTTCAGGTTTGAGAACCATACTGCAGAAAGCTTTTATTTTTGCATAAAGTGCCCTCACTAAGCAGGCAAGGTGACAAAGCTGAAACCCCACAGAAGATTCATGTCCGACTGCACAGAAAAATGCTATCTCCCAGTTCTAATTATGACAAATTAATTAATCAGAAGAAGCATGAGATTAAGCATACAGATACTTTCATCAATAATGTGTGCACTAGAACAGGTTGTATTCAACTGATCACGAGTTCAATGTTCTTTTTATCCAAATATAAAAATCTTATTTTAGACAAGCAGGTCTGGAGAAAAAAGAACAAACATTCAGAGTACTCATCTTCTAGCTGTGAGGAATTAGGTTAACACAAAACACTGTTGACAGGCTCCAAAGGGGACACCATTCAGCACTCTTTCACCAGAGGAAGTGCTGTTACATCCAGTTTTTTTCCTAACACAAGATGAGTATCTATGAGGAGAAGGAAGAAAAACCCAGGAATCTTCGTAGCTCCGTAAGAATCCACCCTCCCATGGGTGATAAAAGGGCACTCACAAGTCAATTCCTTGTTCTATTATTTCCTTTTGTTGCTTTAGGACCTCAAACTGCTCTGGGTTGTCAGTGCCAGACATCTGTGTGCTGTAACTGCCAATTCCAGATGAAGCAGTAGAATCCAAGGAGTTTAAGCTTCCATATCTATTAATTGTCTCAGGGTGTTTGGTTTCATTGCTATCCTGCTCTGTCGGTTTTTCTTGGCCTATAAATTGGAAAGGGTTACATACATACAAAATGCATACAATGAAAAGAAATTAAAAACACAGGTTATTCTTTACATCCTCTCTGAAGGTTTCTAAAACTCATGATGGTTATCTTCAATTACCCATTTGTTTTTACATAAATATTCTGCTTTTGCTTTGATTGGGAAAATAACAACAAAAAAATCACTACAATGTATCAAGGAGGATTCTTCCAGTCCATCACATACCTGAAATTTAAGCCTTAAATTACAACTATAATTTCTAAACACTTAGGAAAAAAAAATAAAAAAAATCGAAACAAGCATGGCACCATGGAAACTCAGTTACAGATCTTTCCTTTTATTTTCAAGTCTGATGTTACTTTGACCTGAAGCAAATCATGCTGTTTTTGAAATGGAGTGTCTAGAAGTGTTTATGATCACACATGCCAAGGAGCTGGTGCTCTCAGTTCACAGCAGCAGCTGTGCTAACCACCTCTAAAAAGGTTATTACTTCACCTACCAATATTATCTGCTCAATCTGAAAATTCTACCATAACCTTAGTATTTTTTCTCTCAGGTCAGATGGAAACCAGATTAAAACAAGTAATGATTTAGTTACTTCACTGCTTACAATATTGAAAATCCTACATCTATATATTAATGAAAAAATTCTCTCCATCCAGCTTGCTTCAGTAGTAATTTGATCAATATGAAGTTAGATGAAATTAAGGGAGCTTCAAAGTAAGTTTTGTGAGCCTTTTAAAATTACAAATACAGAAAATAACAGGATTTAGTAATTTTCAGTGTAGTAGCTTTCTAGGACTTCACATGATTAAGAAAAGACAATTTATGATATGTTGTTCAAATTACATTAATCCAACTTACCAATACTTCTACCAAAGAAAAAAAAAGTTTATTATATTTTTTTAATGCAAGAGGTTTTACCTATCTGGAAACCAGCAGTATCAAAACACTGGAAAAAATGCACTAAATGCCTTGAGCTTTAAGCATCTCTTGACTAAAGGCAGAAGAATCACATCTTGTGTCTTACCAAGTGTTGTCTGAGAGTTGGGATTTACATATTGATCCTTACTCCACTCCACCATGCACTTCAAGATCGAAACTAAGCATTCCAATCCTTTTTTTCTCAAACTTAATTCCTAGAAAAGATTTTAAAAGCAATACATGAGTGGAATGGAGAGTTTAGACTTAAACTATCATGGGAAAACCTATGAAGCTTCCTGAAGTTTTGGTGGAATTTTTACCTGAACATTGGACATGCCAAGTTCTTGGCTACCCCTTCCTTGAGCAATCTTTGATAGGTCATTAACCAGCCTTTCAAATATATTTGCTGCATTTAAATCACAATCATAGTTCACATAGATGTCAACAACACTCTGGGCATCTATAAAACAATGGGACATTGTCAAACTTAGGAAAAAAAAATAAATCATTCAATGAAAGGAGTACAGTTTTGTTCTTTAGCATAAAACCGTAAAAAAAAATAGCCAAATGGCCCTTAATACCTGCGCATATCCTTGTCAGCGTTTGTATAACCATCCATTTATGATCAAATGAGCTAGTAGAGGTTTCCAAGATATACAGGAATATTTCTTTGAAGAAAACCTAACAAATATTCCAAGAAGAGGGAGAAAAAAAAAAAATCTATTAAAAAAGGTCACTTAACTTTGATGGCCAACATCCTGACAGAACTCTGAAAGCAGCACTTTAGAGGTACAAGGTAAACAAAAAAAAGAAGGGAGGAAATACAACTTACACTTGATACATTCAAATTAGGAATTTGAATTATTACTGATGTACTTCTGGAGCTCTGTCCAGCTGAAAAATTTGGGTTATATTCTGATCACTCAAAAATGGAAGAACCTGGAATAATGTGAAATCTTGAAGCCTTTCTGAACACTTCAGCCTAACAAGAAGTCTAAGTTGCTGTTAAGAGTTCATTGGGGATCTTGACAGAAGATGTATTACCTCACCCACAGAATATTCTTCTCTGTAAGATTATAATATTATGCCACAAACATAACAAACAGCCACTTACACAAATTTAAAGTATTGGACCTTCGTTAGAAGGGAAACTTCCTGACACAATAAGGATCACTGTGGTCTTAGGTTACTGGAAGAAGGGTACTAGTCACTCACAGCATAAAAAAATGCAGCAGGTCCTGTAACAGGGAAGTTACTCTTAATTAAAAGAGATTTAGTTTTCCCTAAAATTGCTTTAGTACAGATGCTTTTGTTTGGAACAGAGCCTATTTTATTTCCTCTCAATTAGTTCCTCACCAGATTCATTAATATTACAAGCTATTTCAGCTCAGCATGCTTAGCTGCTTGGGCAGGCTTTTTCTCACTTCTCCCCTGAACAGCAGCAACTGCTGAAACAGCGCGTGAGCTCAAAATGTGAACTACTACATGGCATTACATCACCACGCCACACTGCATTACACTGCTGTTCTGTACTTCTGAGAGCTGACCTCTTCACAGCCAGTTGTGTGAACACCAACACGAGCTTTTTCTAGAACACTGACAATAGTCTCAAGCCATCAAGCTTCTTCAACAGCAGCATACAATTATCCAAAGACGCAACTACTCTTGTTTTTAATATCAGATACTCCTTTATACCACAGAATTTCTACAAAGATTTTAGTCAGACAGAGATAAGTGTAAAGCTAATTTTGCTTTAATTCAAAACGTTTGGGGAAAACCAGCAACACTAATTTTTAAGCAACTTTGATGGCAAGCCATTTCCTCAAGCAAACTGCGCTGCTAATACTTATATTTTATTGGCCTCTTTAGAGAAAAAGGGGCACACAGCAAAGTACCAGTTATTAATCTTAATAAGGAAAGCATCCCTATGAAACCTAAGGAGTTCAACATGTAACAGATCAAAAACTTTCAAGCGCTTAAATACACTCAAGAGGACTAGGCTGGTTTCAGTCACAACTTTGTGTAATCTAAACAGAGGAAGACATAACATTTTTATAAAGGTCATGCTATGAGCAATCCTTAGCTATAGATTTGCTGTTTTCTCATCTTTTACTGAAAGACAGTAATGCTATAAACCATCTGAATTGGGAAAATGATTATTTTATTTTTTTTTTGTGATACAGAATTTTAAAGAAGTCATTGATGAAGCACAGAAAAAGTGTCAGGTATGAAATTTAACCCCAAATCTAAGCTAGAAGAGATAGTACCCGGAAGGTCTGCATACTGTAAAGACACTTTAGATCTATATGCTTCTGAGACAGAATTGACTTCTTGCTTCTGGTGTCAACTTTGGACAAGCATTATCTTGGAATGAACAGCTGCTCAAAATTGTACTGATTTTTTTACATTTCAGATATTTCAAAATACTACCTATCACTATGTTACTCACTGCAATTCATGTCACAAAGCTGAGACCTGACTTTACTCCTACAGTATCAGAAAAGTAAACCAGAAATAAGCTAACTGTTTAGTCTGGTCAACTGATTGCTCCTGGGTGGGAGCAATCCCAGGCACAGCTACAGGTTGGGCAGAGAAGAGATTCAGAGCAGCCCTGCGGAGAAGGACTTGGGGGTGTTGGTTGGTGAGAAAATGAACATGAGCTGGCTTCAGTGTGCGCTTGCAGCCCAGAAAGCCAACTGTATCCTGGGCTCCACCAAAAGGAGCGTGACCAGCAGGTCAAAGGATGTGATCCTGCCCCTCTACTCTGCTCTTGTGAGACCTCACTTGGGACTATTGTGGACAGTTCTGGTGTCCTCAACATAAAAAGGACATGGAACTGTTGGAGCAAGTCCAGAGGAGGGCCACGAGGATGATCAGGGGACTGGAGCACCTCCCGTATGAAGATAGACTGAGAAAGTTGGGGCTGTTCAGCCTGGAGAAGAGAAGGCTGTGGGGAGACCTCATAGCAGCCTTCCAGTATCTGAAGGGGGCCTCTAGGGATGCTGGGGAGGGACTCTTCATTAGGAACTGCAGTGATAGGACAAGGGGTAACGGGTTAAAAGTTAAACAAGGGAAGTTTAGATTGGCTATAAGGAGGAAATTCTTTCCCGAGGGTGGTGAGGCACTGGAATGGGTTGCCCAGGGAGGTTGTGAATGCTCCATCCCTGGCAGTGTTCAAGACCAGGTTGGACAAGGCCTTGGGTGATATGGTTTAGGGTGAGGTGTCCCTGCCCACGGCAGGGAAGTTGGAATTTGATGATTTTAAGGTCCTTTCCAACCCTATTCTATGATTCTATATACAAAATGCTGTTAAAGCTTAAACAGGGGAAGTTTAGATTGGATATGAGGAAGAAGTTGTTTACTGAAAGGGTGGTGAGGCACTGGAATCGGTTGCCCAGGGAAGCTGTGAATGTTCCATCCTTGGCGGCTGGACAGAGCCTTGGGTGAGATGGTTTAGTGTGAGGTGTCCCTGCCTATGGCAGGGGGGTTGGAACTAGATGATCTTAAGGTCCTTTCCAACCCTAACTATTCTATGATTTTATGATTCTGTGAAAATGAGAGTTTTAAGATGGCTTCTTCAGTTATGGAAGGGTGGTAATGGTAAATACAGTTAAACGACACCCCGGTATCTGGGACTTGACTTGCTGCAAACATATTCATTGACCCATTTAGGAATACAATTACAATACAATTAAGGTATGACTATACCTTACTTGAGGGCAGTAATACCTGAATATTTAAGTCAAAGGACCAAGGCAGGCTCAGTTGCAACGGAATCTGAAACTATTATTTTAAAATATGCCAAAAAATGTCTTACACAGATGAAGAATGTAGCCTCAATCCCGAAATACACAGATTTTGCATATTATAAGTCAGAGCATATGGCTCTCCTTACAGCTCCAAGACACTGAATGTGAAGTTTTCTACTTGTCTACCCACATCTTCTGAATAACCTTTAAGATCAGTAGCTGAAAGAAAAGGAATTCTTAGCTCACAACCAGGAAAAAGAATAAGTTTCTAGAAACTGCTGTCCCTTGTACTTTGTAATAGATGGATACTTTGGTAGCATCAAGGTTTTGGCTTTCCTATTTGTGAGGAGGAAAGACAGCCCTGCTATGTGCTGAGGGTCCTAATTTAGCATATTCTAAAAGCTGCTACAATATTGTAGGGTACCCTGTATTCAGTTTTCCTCAGATATGTCTTCATCCCTTACCCAGTTTTCCTCAGATGTGTCTTCATTTCCCACTGGGAATTTGGGGAAAGAATAGCAGTGGTGGAAGCTGATCAAATTTCTGTCAGGGAAGCTGGACTGCAATGCATTTACCACCTACATGCTGACTTGTAACTCTGCAAAAACACAGCAAATCCAGCACTTGCTGGGAAGCAGGCTGTGTGACTGAAAAGCAGCTCAGCCCAGTCTGTCTGATGTGCTGAACACCACACATGCACTACAGTCTTGTTGAGCACGCCCAGTTTGTCTTGAAAGTCTTCAGAATGCATCGTATTTTCAAGGCACATCACTCATCAAACCTGTATTTCTATCCAAGCTATACTCAAGGAAATACTGGAAATCCTATTGCTTTTTCCCCAGAAGGTATCAAAGTAACCTGGTAAGTGATCAGAACACAAGACCCTTCTGACATAATACTGGCAAAATTAGGTTCTTCCTCCAAAGCTGCCACAACATACCAACTTGCACAGTCACATTCATAGGTGAAGAAATCCCTGAATTCAAGGTCCTTATAACAGCAACATTATCAACATTTCTTAGCATCTTTTCATGTACTTTATCTCTACACTCAGAGGGCAATACATAGGCTTCAGTATTCACACAAATACTGAACATAAAATTACCAAAATGAAAGTAGGAGCACATTGTGCACACTACTATACTCGCTGAGGAGAGAAGTTCTTTATCACACAGGATACACAAGGTATCCATGTGGTTCAAATGGCCAGAATCATTCCCACAAGCTGCCTGTACCCTATAGCACAGGAGTCAGAAGTCCAGAACAAAGCCTGTATATATGTCTTGCTTTCCTCTAAGACTTAGAATATACTGATCCAGTGAGAAAATCTGCAGTGTTTGTCAGGACTTGGATAACTCTCATTGCTAAGAATATGGACTTATTTCTACTTAAGGCCCCGGGAGTTAGATTGTGCATTCACTTTTTGAGACCAGAGGAATGAGATTATCTTATTTAGGATATATATTGATGTAGGCCCTGATATACGAAGAGAAGTGGTTACACTAATCAGATAGCTGGGATTTCGCTAGAGAAAGAAACTTGTTCAAGCAACCTCAAAGAGAAACACAATGTGTTTCAAGGCATTAATTTTTATTCTGAAATTCCTTTGCAAAACCATGTATAATGTATTCCTTTCATAAGTTTACTCTTTTTTAATTTGTACTACATAGTGCAGAGCTAAGACTTCTGAATTGCATTACTGAACATTAGTTGACCAAGATTATCCACAAACCTACTCATTTCTGAGTTTCAGCACCACACCATGATAATACCACGCCACAGCCAACAGAAAACTCTACTTTGAAATAGAGGAAACTAACTCATACAGTAGTAGTAGCGGGTTTGGGCATGATAAGTTGACTGTAAAAATTCACCTCAAACACAGCATAAATCAAGGCATGGTTTGCACTGTAAAATTTCTTAGTTTATGTTAACATCTATTATTAAGGGATGAAACAGCCTTACTTATTATTTTCCCATCACTTTCTATTTCACCAAACAACACCACCACACCTCACATTACTTCTGATCTTACAGAGTAAACGTTAATTAATTTGTAAGTATTCCAAAGGAAATGTTGCTATTTTATCTGAAGGGGGTTTCAAGGTATTCTTGCAAGCAAGTCCATTGTCCTGGGTTCAGCAGTAGCAGTCATTTTTCCCCTTCTTGGTAGCTGGTGCAGTGCAATGTTTTGACTTTCAGCTCGGGGACAGAGCTGATAACAAGCGATGTTTTGGTTTGGCAAGGACTTTGTGAGCCTCATGCTCTGCCAGGGAGGAGGGGAAGCCAGGAGGAAGCAGAGACAGGACACCTATTATTCCATACCACAGCACGTCATGCCCAGGATGTAACTGGGAGTTAGCCGGAAGGGCTGGGAGACTGCAGGGTTGGAGGAGGTATCGGTCGGAGCTTGGTTGGGCCTGGGGGGCGAGTTATCGGTCGGCTGGTGGTGAGATGATGTATTCTCTTCCCTTGTTATTTCCTTTATCATTATTATCATTGGTGGTAGCAGTAGTGATTTGTGTTATACCTTAGTTACTAAACTGTTCTTATCTCAACCCGTGGGAGTTGCATTCTTTTCGATTCTCCTCTCTGTCCCTCCGGGAGCAGGGGGAGGGCAAGAAAGGGGGGGAAGTGAGCGAACGAATTACCTGACTGGGTTTAAACCACGACAACAGCATAGGAAGATCTGGCAAGTATTACACAAAAGCAGAGATTCCAAAAAGAGAACAAATTTATATGAGAAAAGAGCAAACTACACAAAAATATAAACAAATGTTCACGTAACACCCCACCCCTTAAATTAGGAATTCATGTAACATACCTCGATCTGCATCTTTAGATGAGTCTTAAAGTTTGAAAGGAGGGTAAGAAATATGGAAAGTGAAAGCTCAAAAACTTCTGGAACTGATGAGACTCCATTTTTTGACAGTGCAACACAAAGGTACTGCTTAATAGCATTAATAAACATCTCATTTGTCCTGAAGACAGGTCCTGCATTTTGCAGAATGGACAGAAGCAACTGCAATGAAAGAATCTTTGATCGCAGTTCATGAGATCTAGAATAAAACAATGCAGCATATCAGCTCAGTGTAAGTCATAAAAAATACAACAGTCTCTTGAAAGGTCAGTATACACCACGATGACTTTGTATGTTAATGAAATAAAGCTTACACAACCTGATGCCGAAAGAGTCATAAAAAGATGTTGATCTTTTTTGTTGAAGTGGTCACTCTTCAGCCAAGAAGCTGGACAAAAATAACCTTTTGCAGTTACTGTTTCTCTCTATTACTACTGAACCGCTCTTCTGCAAGACATCACTGCAGAACACCAGCAACAGCAGGCAATGCTGCCCATCTTAGCCAGAGGATGAAGGGAGCATTTTTTCCTTTGAATGGCTATTTTTTTCCTGGAAGAACCCATCTAAAATAGCCAGTCCATCTACAGAACTTTGAGTACCAAAAGCTGGAAAATCCTCCTCCTCCTCCATTTCCACCAGTATGGAGAGCTGAAGGATCATAAAGACAGCTGTACTGCCTGACCTACTTGCTTCCAACACTGAAATATCTTTTCTCAAATACTGTATTTCATATTAGTTATCAACCACTGTCCCCATCACACTCCAAGAGCAGCTAAGCTATATAACATGCCTCACTTAAGCGTTGAAATAGCAGTCAGGCAACTGTAGCGTTGTCAAGGGCTCCACAGTAACATCATGTTTTTTACAGAGTGAGATAAGCTAGAATTCATGTCAGAAGAGTGCTACTATTTATGCTTTAAAAAAACAAAACAAAAAACAAACCAGCCCCCAAAAACCCCAAACCACACACACACCAAAGTGTAAAGGAAATCTGTATCTATAAAAATATAATGAATTTAAATAGTACTCTGGGTGAATGCATTCTCTCCCACTTGTGATAATCTGAAAAAAGACTACAGCTCTTCTGAAGAGCAGGTACACACACAAATGGTTTTCCCAACAAGACAGTCCACAGTTTTCACAGAACAACCACCCACTGACAGAAGGACAGTTATGAAACAAAAGGAACAGTGACAGGAAATTTTTCAGAGTACAGCCCAAATACAGCAAAGGAGCACTTCAAGTCAACATGCAACACGCACAATAGTTGGCTATTTGCTTGTATGCTGCAAAAATACTAGCTTAACAACAACAGCAACAGTAATTCCAGTAGCAAGTCTGTTGCAAATAAATTCAATGCTTTCTAGATGCTGGCAAAAAAAAAAGAGGGTATTGATGGGGAAAAAAAATTAATTGATCTGCAAACATTTCAAACTCATAGAATATAATCCCAAATTTAGAGTTTGTCTGAAGACACTTTTGAGAAGGAAAACACTGGCAGTTAAATTGAGTGAGGAATTTGATCCTCACATTCCTCTTAATGGAATGCAGGTCAAAGTAAACGCCCCAAAATAGCTCTTCTTAGGAGTTCTTCAAGAAAATGCCTGGCTCTGGACTCTGAACAGCTGCATGGAACCTAGCATAACCTTTTGACGCAAAAGGCCTGAGTTTCGCATCCCACTGTACCAAGTATGCAGGTAGCATGTGACCAGACCACACTCTGCTATGAAATGTAAGAATTTAAATATGAATTTCAATGATAAACACAATATTAGATATTGCCTACTTTCAGCAAGAGTCAGCTCGTAACTGAAGTCCTAACTTGCTGGCCTTATTAATTCTGTATGATGTGTAAAGTCCACTTAATTTAAAACAAGTTTAAGGACTAAAATCTAGTAAGTGAACCTTCAAGACATTTCTCCCCCATTTTATTTCATTCCATGGAAAAAGAAGATAAAGACATTAAGACATTAACCAGGTTCCCATGCACATAACCTTGATTTCAACTCCCAGCCTTCTGATTTTAAGCTAAAGGTCCATGTACTGTTAGCTAAATTTAAAATAAAGTAGCTGTGAAGTCTGTAATTAACTGGAAAGAAGACTTTTTAAAAATGCTGTAGATATCCTACACCTCCTCTTCCAATTACAGCATGTTTGTTACTAGTTCAAAAAGCCATCAACGCCTCAGAACCACCAATAAATTCTAGGCACTCCTCCAAACACAGGACATCTTTAAATGCTTTTGCAGCTAATTCTTGTTGCCCTAAATGCCATTTCCTCCAATTTACTCTACATGAAGAGCTTAATCCGTTCCAATACAAACGTCAAGGACTCCATGGATTCAGGTGAGATTCTCCAAGTGCCTCAATAGCTATTGCTGCTCTTTCCAGAGGGAGTTAACCCATTAAAGCCTTTAATAAATGGACAGTGTTAGGCTCAGAGAACTGACTAAAGCCACAGGATTTTCATGGCATTTCTCCTTCTTAAAAAGTGAGGAAAAACCCCATGCCTTAGTCTTCATTCTTTAAGGTCCTGACTTTCTGTAGTACATCACTAGATAATTTGAAAATGGCTCTAGACTAACCCTTCAAGACCCTTTTTACTACATCAATTTTTTTGTCAGCTTATTAAATTTACAACCCTTATCAGCAATTAAAGTGTCTTAAAGTTACCTGCTGTAAAACTTAGACCATGAAACAGTAAAGCTGATCCAATTTTGAAAAATACTGAGCCTCCATCAGAAGTCATACCATAGTTTTAATATCTTATGAACAAAATAGCAATCTTCTTGAATTGCTTCTAATGTTCAAAAACCATGCATATAAATTGTATTCAAGATCACAAAACCAAAATCCTTTGCCAGTACTCACAACTAATATTAGCACCCACCTATAAAGGAGAGTATTTTTTTGTTTACCGTAAAGCCAAATTGAAAACATGCTATCTTTAATCTGAGGACAAGATTTTTAAAATAGCCATATAAAGGGTGTGTTTCAAAACATTTTTTTATTTTTTTATTAATTAGGGATATTGCCAAAATTATCCAACCTGAGCAAAAGAATGGAACATTGTATCACGAATTTATCATAACTACTATCAGATCAGAATGAGGAGCTTATATTAAGTAGAGTTGGGTGTGTGCACTGGATACCCAGTATGCAAGAGATGTAAGAAACTATGGGGCATAAACAGAACCTAGGTATTACTTAAAAGCAGAGCAACATTAGGTGAGACCAAAAATACCTGAAGACCTTCTGTACAGACCCTTCTGAAAAGCATTAGGAAGAGCATCCAGGAAGAACATCAAGGTATACTTCCCAGAAGCAAAGATTTTGTTATGAAACTTCAAACCAGGCAGATGGGTAGCACCAATTGCTTTCATTTGACATACAAAAGATGGATTAGAACATAAAAGTACCTTTTCAAAGTTTCTAAGTTCATTTTACCATACCATTATTTTCTCAGTGACTAAGAACTCTCAAAAATATTTAAAGAACCTTCTTCCCCCCCCCCCCCCCAATAGAAAGACTGGTTAGGAGAACTCTCAATTCTACTTACTTTGGATCTGGTGGTCCATCTGACAGGGGCTTCATGGAGAGTTTACAGAGTGACCTGAATACAAGGAAGGCATCCTTCTGTAAAATGTGGGAAAACTTAGCACCAGGGGTAGGTCCTGAAGAATTTCCAGATTCCTAAAGAAGTTAACATATTTCAGTATTCCATTTTGCATTAGCAGGGTGTGTAGGGAAATCCCCACCTCCTAGCAACAAGAAGTTAACATATACAAATATAACCAATTCACTGTAGCTTTATGGTCTCAAGACTAAATTAACACAAAAGAAAATAAATATTCTGTTGGCCAGTTAAAATAAACTCACTAATAAATAAAAGTTAAAAGTCAGAATTAAAGACTGTCCTGAAAATAGTTAGGTCAAGTCTAGCTAAGGTAACTTGCAGTAAATTCCCTTCATATATCTTCAGTATATGACTAGTGTCATAAAAGCCAAACATAACAGTTTAATAGAGAATGCAAGTATTTACATATCTGTCGCAAGATACAATTGGTAAAATTTCTGTAGTACAATAATTACCCCTATTACTAAATTCTTGCAACTCTGTACTTTTGCTCCTTATATAAGCAACATGTTTAATGCTTATCTATTTGTATGGCATATGTGAGTACAGCTTTCTAAGCTTAAGATCTAATATTCCCAAACCTAATTACTCAGTACACTTTGGCAACAGATACCCTGTCAGTTGATATTGCACACATGCTGGTATCTTATACAAGAGTGTATTTTCACATCTCTTTTATTAATGAAAATCAAACCCTCTCAGACATGAAACTTTTAATCTGAAATTGCTGCATTAAGGCCATGCTATAGGCTTGAAATATCTATTTATCAGCTGAAAAGAGCACACTGAAATTACATAATTATGTGTATAATTGGCTACATTCTTCACTATGTATATCAAATGCTAGTTTCTCAGAAGCACTTCATAAAACAGGGAACTGAGCTGTCTAATTTTGGAACTGTATCCTCTATGGGGCAATATATAACACATACTACTTTTTTCATATTTCCTAATTTACAGCTGTCTGTACCTGAGTGTCGTTGGAAGAGACAGATAATCTGTCATCAGGTAAAGATGGTGTATAAGCAACAGAAATTGGAGTCCCTGGAATTCCATTTGCCTGAATGTTTTCACTGTCACTGCCATCCTCTAATGTTACAATTGTGCCATCGCCACTTGCACTTTCAGCAGTCCCTTCCACATCTATTAAAAAGATGTAAGAATTATACACAAACATAAGACTGCAAATTAAAAAGAGTTTTTAAATCTAATATTTAAATACTATATCAATCATAACTATCATAGGAGGAGCTTAAGGCAGAGTTCAGATGTCATTACATAGCTAAAAATATTCCCAAATGCTCCTTAATTCCCACTAATGGAAATTATAATTAAAAAACTGACAAAATTTGACATTACTAGGTTCACCATTCTACCAAGTTTCCAAGAAGTACTAGGGGAGGTGGGGGAAGGCATTCACTGATTTGATATATACTTTCTAACAAGCTGAAGTATGTAGTGCAACCCTGCTACTGCAGACAGGCCATTTCTGAAGAGTTTATGTGGAAAAAAAACAGGAAAAAAATAAAGGAACAAGAACTTGGATTTCTGAAAAGAACATTAGTCTCCAATTCAGGGAGTGTACATTAACACATGAAACCTTGTCCATTTTACTATTAAATAATGCATAGCTAGATTTGAAAACCAGCCTAATGAAGACAACTGAAACTGTTTCTTTCAGCATGTTAGTTCAATGACATATTTTAAATACTCAGAAGTGTTAAGATAATTCTTAATGTCAAGATTCAGACTGCAGTTGCTACTGACTAGACAGATACTAATATAATACCTCCAACTACTATGTTCACCATTTCCTGCACAATACTTTCTACAATTTCTTGTGCCTTCTCTTCACACTCATTGCTTTCACCATCATAAGTTCCTCCGTCAGATTTAGAAAGATCTTTAAAAAGAAAAACAAACCCAAACAAAAATTAATGAGAAACTGAGGAATTAAGATATTTTACTTGCATTTTTCATTTAAAAATTAAATTACAAATATATTGATAGGAGAGTGCACCTTAAAAAAAAAAGTGTTAGGATGCTTTCAAAATAGTATTTGCATAAGATAAGCACTCCAGCGTTTAACTTGTAAATGGTAATTAATCCGCACACCTACGTCAACAAAAGACATTGATTTTGTATCTTCAGGTACACTAAACACTGAAAACTGGTAGCTTTGAGATTCTATTCTCAAAACCTTTCACAATATTACATAGGTGCAAAAAGTGCACTACTACAGTGACTACAACAGAGTGTAAGACTAAAGGGTATTCATGATAAAGTTTAACAGTGGTAACAAGGACAACAGGCATTTTTACATTACTCAACTATCTCAAAATATATGCCTGTCTCCAAATTTGGGAGAGGGAGGAAAAAAAACCCCAAAAAACCCCAATCCTCAAGCCTTTCTTCTTACAGATCTTTTCCCTCCCCTCCATTAAAGAGAAGTACACACTGATTACTTTCTGCTGCTGTGGCTTGGTCGGCTTCTGTCTGTTCATTTTCAGCACTAGAAATATCAGATCCATTTTCTGCCTCTGTATCTTCTTGAAGGCTCTTGTCCACATCATTTGTGTTGTGGTCAAGTTCCCTCTCATGTTCTTTGGACAGCTGTGTTGGAATATGTCTCAAATGGGGTGACTCAGGCTCATGATGGCTTACAGGAGACTGCTGTAGATGGTGTTGCTGTCTGTGTCTTTCCTTTTCCATCTGTTTTGCTTCCTGAAGCTATAAAAACATTGCAATCACATAAGAACTTCACCACTGAAACAAAACAGGGAGCTCTATACATACTGTATGCATTACTTTATAAATACGAAATCTTTATTTTTTTCTGCTTACACAGTGCATTCACAAAGTTGTAACAGTTTAAGAAAATGCATCTTTTGTATTAGAAATACTTCTAATATCTAAACTCTAAACATCCAGGGGAAAAACACAACAAAAAACAGGAGTTCAAACTGAAAAGAGCCACAGTTCCAAAACACTACAGAAGACAGATCCTCAGAGAGAAATCATACTTAAAACTATATGACAAAGACTAGTTTAGTTTTGTTGGGTTTTTGTGGCACTATAGATCTCCAAGTGGATGTTGCCTTCCAAACTACAGCTCAAATAGTTCCTTCTAGCATTCTTTAGTGATTATACAAAAATAACTGCCCTGAGCGTGCAAAACAAGCAGAACAGTTTATCAACTTGCACAAAGACTAGATACAGTCTGGCAAAAATGAAGAATTCCTTAATAATATTTCTTCCTTAAAAGGACAGTAACTGCACAGATTTCTGAAAGCATTCAGGTACTGCATGGTTTTTGTCATGACTTATAAATATGGCATCTCATAAATCTTCAATTGTGATAGTACCATGTATCTTTGTTTTGTTTTTTGTATTAATATAGCAGAATTACTTCTAGAGGTAGCTAGGAATTCAACCAGTTCTCAAATCCACGCTTCCACTTATTCATTTCTTTGGTATTTTGTGGTGTTATTTTTGTTTGTTTGTTTTTTGTTTTGTTTTTTAATAGGCGTTATAACAATTACTTTACCTTACTGATCTTTATTATCAGCAGTAGAAGGTACAGGGCATATACTGGGGTCCCTGCTGACAATTCGCAATAGCAGTTTCAGTGAAGGAAGTATCTGTTAGTGACTACTATGCATTAAAATGTTGAAAAATATTATATATCACTCTTATGCCCCCAACATATATACCAGATTTTTTTCCTCTCCTCAAAGTACATAACTTATTAAAGCCAAAAATTTTAATAATCATGACAAACCAAATCTCTCAAGCTGGTTTGCTTTTAAGAGCTAGTTTCTATATAAAGATACTGAGATACTCACTGCTTGATTTTCCATACGTGCAAAAATGACATTCAGCATTTGTGTTAGAGTGGCCTTGGCTGTGGTTTGATTTATAAGATTTTTGCTTGCTAGATAGATATTGTAACATGTTCTTACAGCCTGTAGCACTGTTCCTTCGTGGATTTCTATGTGTTGAGATGTTACTGCAGTGAGCAAAGCCTAAATAAACACAAACACGTATTTTCCAGTAAAAACTTTTCTTATAAATCAGTTTATAAATTAATATAAAAATTGAATCACATTTAAAATATAACTAAGCACATATCTCGAACTGCAGTTCAATTACATTTCCCCATGCATTCTTACATCCACATCAGATCATACATACCAGTTACATTAAATTGAAAGTGTTTTTAATCAACATATCTGGGAAATATTTGGTTCACAGAATGTAACAGCAAGAAATAAACAATGGAGTTATCAGACAGGTAGTTAATGAAAAGTCATCCTAGAATTTTCCAGACACAAAACATGAACAACAGACCAGCTGTGAAGTCTGGAGGGCAATCCAAAGGGTTCAAAACCTATTTTACAAATAAACATAAATGTGCAGAATAAAGACTGAGTATGAGACTAGGCAGTTCTAACTACCCTTTCTAAACACTGTTTCTGGGTAGATGCCAGAATACTGGTGTTGCCCTCTGTAGGCTTTCACTTCTTTCTTTCCATTTGAGGTAGTTTCTGCTTCCCTCTTCTCAAAAAAAAAAACCAACAAAACCAAACAATCCTCTAAAAGATCAAGTAACACAGAAGTATTATGTGGCGTAGACACAGGGTGGATTAAAGAGCAGAGACAGAGGCAGATGAAAGATGAGGGCAGGGCGTGGAGACATTGTCAGAGGTACGCGTTGGAGAGTGGAAGGAAAGGGGTAAAGCTTGGTGCACAGGAGACCAGGCTTTATACTGATGCCTGCACTCCAGTAGAAAAAATCTGGGAATTTTATGAATTAAAGACTCTCACAAAGTTAATGATTTAAGGGGTTGTTTAGGATAAGAAAGAAAGATCTGGAAGCACTGGAAAGCTCATACTCCTGTAAGTTTGTCACAGTTAAAACCAAAAGTTACTGCAAGTGTTGTGTAATCTACTCATCAAACCAAGCCGCATTTCACTAACTGACATTGTCAGCACCTCTGTCCACACATGGCACCAGCAAGTGGACAAAGAGAATCTACTGCTCACTCAAACCCTTTAAAAAGCACTGTACAGCCTAATGGGAAAAGAAACCAAACACCCTCAAAGACACACTTAACTGAGCTACCGCTGAAGAGATCTGAATTCTACTTCTAGATAAGCGGTCTGATTAAGGTTCCTTCTTTTACCTGTGGTGCCTCAGCTCTTTCATCAGTGGATGTTGGGAGGTACATATATTTCTTACTGGAGAGTATGACCACTAAACAGCATCTCATGCTACAATCTACAAAGTAGTATTGCCTAAATGCCCACTACAAGTCTCTTGAAATAAAAAATAAACAGAAAAAAGTATTAAGAAAACCCCCAACCAATTGAAAAGAAATCACAAAGGTATGTAAACTGTAGATGATGGCTTTGTTAAAGGATTTTAAGTCTCTGAACACTGGTACTGTTCTTTTCTGTCCTCACAAAATTCAGTTTGTCATTAGCCTTCTAAAACTGAAGTGCCAAGTTGAAATTTATACCACCATCCTTAATTCTTACCTTCTCTCCGCAATGCTTCAACACCATCACAGAACTTATTAACACACTGCTTCTGCTAGTAGAAACATCATTCAGGGAAGAGGACATGCAAAAGCCATAACAAAATTGTGGTGCCTTATCTGGATAGAGATCAGTGACAAATGGTGGCCCTCAGGGGTCTGTACTGGGACCAGAACTGTTTAGTATCTTCATTAGCGACACTGTCAGTGGGATTGACTGCAGCCTCAGCAAATTTGCAGACAACACCAACCTGAGTGGTGCAGTGACATGCCTAAGGGATGGGATGCCATTCAGAGGGACCTGAACAAGCTCAAGGAGTGAAGCCATGTGAACCTCATGAGGTTTAACAAGGCCAAGTGCAAAGTCCTTCACTAGGGTCAAGGCAACTCCCAGTATCAATACAGGCTGGGAGATGAATTGACTGAGAGCAGCCCTGCCAACAAGGACTTGGGAATTCTGGTAGATGAAAAACTGAACATGAGCCAGAAAAAAAACCACAAAATCTTGCAGCCCAGAAAGGCAACCATATCCTGGCTACATTAAAAGAAGAGTGACCAGCAGGTTGACAGAGGTGATTCTGCCACTCTTGTTTTTAAAAGTTACTTCAGTTGATTCAGATTATTAAATGCATGCCATGACAAAGGATGGACTAGGACACCTAGGAGCAAAGCTTGGATAGAAAAATGCCTCCCTTGCACAGGTCAGAAACAGTAAGCTACTGCAGTGGCTTTACTGCCTATGGAATCAGAGCATTAGGTTGCTCTTTTCTATCACAGTAGATTTGCTGCTCAAGGCTTTTTGCAACCAAGTTCCCACTTCTGGTCGCACTTCGCTCATCTGTTTTCATCCAATATGTTCAGTGTGAGCTAAGGAGAGAGGATTAAAAAAGAAAAGAAAACAAAACAAAACCACCCTACTTTATTGTATTCCTCCCCTTTGCTGTTCTTTAGGCTCTGAAGGAAACCTTTGTGAAAACAATGTTAGCACTATCTCCTTATATTTCAGATCCTTCCACAAGAGCCGCCTTAGCCACAAAGCCTGTAAAAATACCATCAGCCATCAAGCTTTCTTTGTTCTGAAACTACTGGCTATCATCCCGACTTTGAGATTGTTTCCTTATGCTTTCCTTCCAGTCCTTCACACCTATTGTTCTATATTTGAAAAAGACCTATTGTTCTGTGCCTCTACCTAGTTACTATAAATAAAGCTTATTCATTTTCATAAACAACCATCAGATGGATTTGGGAAAGGAGAAAAATATTCAGGATCATTTCTTGAGTTACAGGCTGTACCTTTGTGCAACACCCATGGTATTTGTACTTTTAGCCTGAAGCATATTTGCCTTTTTAGTGAATTTCCTTTTATGTAAAATGAGTGCGTTAGAACACGCACACGAGATACCATGATTTGTGAGGCAAAATGGATGTTGTTTAAAAAGGTAAATTAAATTTACGTTAATTCTCTGCTAAAAAGTCTGTCTGTACCTGTACTTTTCATTCCTCTCACACTGAATATTCTGCAAGAACAGACTGGTTATGGTTAAAGAAAGGAACTACAATGAGGAAAACAATTTAACAGTGCACAAGAGGCAGGTGCAGCTACATACAGACTTGCTAGTAAGCCTAGTTTTCAACTCAGGGACTTTGTTCTCTTCCTGTCAGGAAATCCATTCATCTTTGGAAGATTTATGACACAGTACAGCTGTCATCTGATCAGCAACCACACTTACTTTGTGTGAAATACTCATAATTCAGTTGCCTGGGAATTCTCAAGCTCTTAAGAGAGCACATAAAACACAGTGTCCCTAACCCCTCTCTCTACTGTATTTGCTATTGGAACCATGTAATTCCATCTGCTTTGAGAAGGGCCATAGGGTTATTTTTAATAATATTTTTTAAGTGAATTTGAAGTCCAAACATCCACTTATGTTGTGTGAGCATGTCACTACAGACTGACTTTTAGAAAAACGCAGGAGACTGAAGTCCTTTAGCCACAAAGCAACAAGGTTGGACGAGGCCTTGGGTGATACGATTTAGCGTAAGGTGTCCCTGCCCATGGCAGGGTGGTTGGAACTAGATGATCTTAAGGTCCTTTCCAACCCTAACGATTCTATGATTATATGCTTCTATAAATGTATCAAATAACTCTCCAGATATATCATTTTTCAGTATGAATGACACTAAAAAACCCTATAATCGTACAGAACGCAACAACACAGTTCTCTAAGCGACATTTTCATTGTGAGCAAGGGGTGATATTATCTCCTATTTTTTACCATTTCCAATTTGTTGTTACTTATATCATACATTTATGTTATACAAATGTTATACATTTACCACAGCTTTGAGAGACTTATGTTTATCTTAGTTTACCATCTTTGAAAACCTATGGAAATACACCGTTAGGGTATGAAAAATAGAAAAACACAGTGTTTGCTTTCAGCATGCTTTCAGTCTAGACAGTGATTTCAGTCAACAGTGTCATATGGTAGATTCTACACTAGATTTCACTGACAATGGAGCATTAATTGTCAGTATTTGATTATTTTTTTCCTACTTAACATCAATTTTAAGGAAAAAAAAATAAAATTCCATATTCACAAGCATGTGGTCAGTTACCAGTCCTGAAACACACTGAAGGATTATGGCTGTGGACAGTGCAGAAAACAGAACTGTGTTCTAGCTTCTCCTATGGAAGATAACATAAAGAACACAAGTCATGTAAGAACATAAAGTTTTATCTTTTTCACTGAAAAGTTATATGTTCAAAATGAACAAGAATATAATACGGAATTAAACTGATGCATATTTTTTTGCAAAACAGAAGTGTTTTATGTCCAACTCTGAAAACACAATCCTTCTGTAAAAAAATAAAACTGCAAACTGACAGGACAGCATTTTCAGATTAAGTAACTCAGTTTTTCTTAAGAGCCTTCTCAATTTGGAATCTGTTTTCACACAGGTTTGTTTCAAACTTATCATTATTTTTACTCCTCAGAATTAGTTAGCTTTTACAGTCTTCCCATTCTGTAATCCAATGAGTTGCCCTCTATTTTTAGTTAGTTTCAAAAGGTGACTTGTGCAAGCAACATTTGATTCAACTT
The DNA here is from genome assembly GCF_034315485.1 of Pezoporus occidentalis. Classification (NCBI taxonomy): domain Eukaryota; kingdom Metazoa; phylum Chordata; class Aves; order Psittaciformes; family Psittacidae; genus Pezoporus; species Pezoporus occidentalis. Next base: position 4,468,342 of record NW_026915724.1, on the reverse strand, counting down.
TCCTTGTTCCAGGGACATTGGTCATACTGACAGCATGACTAGTTGCAAGAAGACACATACAGGAGTTGACCTTATGAACAGTCTGCTGCACAGGGTAGATTCAGAAAGTGATCACTAAAGTAACATTCAACTTTTCAGACTACAGCTATCAAGCACACACAGAAATTTTTCTTGGCCAAACATGAGCATGTAAAGCTGTAAAAGTATCTAGATGATAATAAACACTCATTATACAGCAGACCAAGGACAGCAGATCTTGATCTCATGTTCCATCCTTCTTCCTCATCCTTATTCTTGCTTTACAGACTTACAAAAAAAACCAAAAATATAATTTTGTCATAATTGTAGGTCTTCAGAACAAAAAGGCCAGACAGAAAGTTCAACTAGAACCTCTGCATATGTCAAGAGAAGTTTGCACACACACCCACACCCACCCCACAAATGCCATAGTAGCCCTAGCAGAGGAAGCCAAGGCAAAAAGGTTCAATCAAGGGAGGCCATTTCAAGAATAAACAATTTTAGTGGCAGCAGTAGCCTAATTACTTGGTTTTTATTTCTACCGCAGCAACCCCCACCATAACAATTGAACAAGAATTTGCATGGCTTCTCATCAAAATAATGCCAAATCAAACTAAACTACAAGAGGAAGGAAGGAAAAGGCCAAAGTCTGGTTTGCTGTGGAGTCTGCAGATAGAAAAATGAGGGGATAACAGAGATAGGAGCACACAAGTAGAAATAGGGGCAGAAAAGTTAAACTGGCCATCAACTATCAGAACCACCACCAAATACACCTCAAAGCTTAGATACCTGAAGAGAGACAAACTACACTCCTCGGTCTCATTAAGATTAATTTCCTTGGTAGTCACTAGAGAGGTAGTTTCAGAACACCTAAGTGGCTCTGTTTGTTGGGAACCCGCTTAAGATGACCCTGCCACTGAAAAGTCATCTAGTAATGAACACACAGCATCTTGTTCGAACTCTGATCCAACGCTAGCTGCCAGATGTTAGACTGAGGGCAGCATGCTATAAAAGGCAGTCCATTCAGCATGCAGAACTGAGATATTCCTCCAGGAAAGGTGTCTGAATCATCAAGGTTCTCAGATTTTACCTTGGTGTTAGTGACACAGCTGCCCTGCAGAAGCACTGTTCATGTTGTGAGTAACAGCCTGGGAGTGCAAGAACAGAAAGTGGGAGATCCAAGACCAGGCCTTCTATCTCCCTGATGGCATTAAAATTCTTCAGAGAACATACTAATCACCAGGACTACAGAGGAGACTGGCAAGACACATAATTCATCCTTCAAATCATACTGGAGAACTGGGGTCCACCCTCAGCCCTTCAGTAACTGAAGAGTTACGACACCTAAGAGAGTATGACTGACTTAGAAGTTTCATTATTCCCCCGAAGGAAGTCAAAAGTTCTGGGTTTTGCTAAAGTCATTTCTAATTTTCATGTTTTTTTATAGTGTTCAGTGTACTGGACAAACATGGGATCAAAGCCAAAACAGTACTCTTCGCTCTCTCAAGCTATCAGCATGGCAATTAGGTAAATCTGAAGAGGCAAAAAGTTAAGGCACTAAAGGAACTTACACACTTAATGCATTTTACAATTGTTGAAGAATTTACTTTCTCAACTACTTTCTTGGACAGCAGGAATACCAGCTCATGGGTAACTCCCTTCAGGGGGGGAGGACCAGAATAACAATGCATTCAGAAAGAAGGCATCACAGTGAGAGGGAGATATAATGGTTTCAGCCACTGGAAGTTTAAACTAAACAAGGAGTTCCTTTTGAAATATGAAAAATGTCTTAAATGCTTAGGCAGAACAACACAACAGATCTAGGCAACAGCAGCATAAACCAACACTTGTAACAACTATCTGCTGGAGAAGTGGAGTGCCAAGAAAAAGATCTGAGCTAAGAGAAGGAGTACAAACTGCATTCTGCAGTCAGACTAGTAAATACAATCTGTGAGAAATGTCAACACCTCAGGATACATATACACAAGAATATGAGGTAACAAACACTCCATTACTCATTACTAACTTTAAATGTATTCCTCACTACTGTTCATCATCACAACCATTCAAGGACTACTGTTACAGGAGTACAATATTTCCACTAGGTGCCTACCTTCTATTAGTTGGCATCATAATTTCCTGTAATGAATACCCATAATTAATAGGTGCAATCAGAAAACAGCTAAAGTTCCCCAGAAACAGTTATCTGTAAAAACTCCACATGCAACATTCATATAAGCTGTAGAAAGAAACCTTAGACCTCCTTCAAACAAAAGTCTATGCCACAGCAGCACAAAGCTACTATGGTAACGCCTGACTGCCAGGTCTAATTGCATTTCACAAAACAATTCCAAAACAGATTTCAAGATTTGCTGCTTAATTACCATCTTCCCCACTGGGAGTGCAGGATTACTTCATAGCAATTCCTCACAATTAGAAAGTGCCACAGGTCTGCTGTGAATGAGATTTCACTCAGTGGTCTGTGCACAAGACTTCAGGTCACAACCAAAAATTCACCCCAAATGCAATGGGAGAGAATAGGGAAAGGAGCATAAGATAACAAGTCTTCACCTCAAACAGGATCAAGAAAATATTTTAAAATTACCATTACATTTACAAATTAAACAATTCTGCTTCTGAACTCTGAGATCATGAACATCTTTTTGCTGTCAACACTACAAATACTGGAAGTATTAATCATTACCTTTATTATTTGTAGCTGAACCCCTTCGTCTGTCTGAGGGCCTTGGAAGCAGCCACATATTGTCTCAATAATTCTATCAATTAATTTTTTGCCTGGAGTTGTACTGTCTGGAGCATTCCCTGTCAAGTGCCCATATGCTATAAGTTTCTGGAGGGAAGAAAAAAACCACGCATAAATAAGAGCTTAAAAAATAAGTCATTTTTTTGTTATAATAAACAAATTCCCTAGATCACTCTAACTTGCACAGAATAATTAAAACAGTACATTTTACCACGTCCCATAAAACATCAAGGATTTTTCTTAAATGTCCTCCAGATTTATTCAATTTTCACTCAGCAACGGCAATATGAAGTTTGTCAGCAAGTTTAACCTTAAAGCTTTTGTTCATCAGTCAACAATGTTTTAAAACAAACAGAATTCCAAAAAATAACTCACATCGCTAAGTCTTCATATGTAGTCAGCACAGAACTGTTTTTAATACCTGATAACCCAGCTGCAAAGGCTTTCCATTTAAGTTCACTGCTATTCTTCTGGTTTTAAATATTCTATTATACCTACCTTTCTCTAAGTCTTCAATACTTTGAAATGGAATTTATTACAAAATTAACAAAATCCTCTTCCAAACACTTCAGGCATGAGAGTATTTGTAAATCTCCATGACCTTCCTACTTAAAAATACAGAGTAGCAATGGATCATAGTGCAATGGATCATAGTGCAACAGCATGCCAGCCCTTCATGTGCCCGTGAATGTGAATTTATTGAGTTTACTGTTGGGCTACTCAGGAGAAGTGAATGGCTAAATTCCCTGCTGCAGAATTTGTTCTGAAAACATTACAAGAGCCTCTGACATTTGAGAGGCTTGACATCTCAAACTGCAAATATTTTACTGCAATTGTCAACAACATAACATGAATTCGATAATGCTATGCTTGCTGTGTTAGTTTAACACATAAACACATGGAAATAGGTAGCTTTACACTAACACAATAAAACCGATTCAAGCATGTAACTGTGGTAACACATATATGCACAAATAAACATATAAATACACTACATAATAAGACACACTTGGCTGTGTGTTTAATAAAGTAAAATAATAGAAAATCAATGACATTATGCTACATAAAATGTACTTCCCCTCCAAATCAACAGAATTTTCAGTTGACAGTTAAAGCTGATCTTCATACAGACCTGTAAACAATCTAGAGACGTACTGACAATCCTGGGGCACTTAGACTGGCATGCCAATTCAAATGGTAGGAAGTACTTGTCTGCTTCAATGAAGCTTGTTTTTGATTTCACAGGTGGAAGAGTGCTTGAACCAGGCTTTGCTTCTCCATGAGGGGGGCTAAACAGAGTGATTGTATTAGAATGCTGTAAGCAATCACACAAATAGTTACCACCACAATGCTTGTGAATAAGATAAAATACCAAGAAAATTAACATTAGGAAAGAGTAACTTCTATGAAGTTAACACAACAGTAGTATGGTTGTATAAACATTCTTAAATATTCCTTAAAGCTTTTATACTTCATCTGCTCCTTTGTGGATCTGGCAAACTGTCCCATTTTGCACACTAAGTGGATATTCAGTGGTCCCTGCTGTTTGAAAGGCATAAAAGACTTGTTTCCTCTGAAAACAGGAAGACTCTCCTTGGTTGACGAAGGCAAGAAGGGAACAAGGGAAATCTATTCAGTGTAATTTCCACATTAAATAATAACTCTGACAGAAGTCTCATCTGTTCTTACTAGAACAGGTAAAAATTCAAGCTGCCAAAAATTTTAATGACCCTAAAAGGTAAGAACTACCCAACTACTGTATTATGATACGAGTTGGTTTAGTACTTAGAAAAAGTACATCTATTTTGGAGGTTAAATCATATCTGAACTTCAATCTTAGGCATACTCGGGAAAAAGCAAACCAACCAACCCACCAAGGAAGAGAAAACTGCAAACTCTGCTCAAATCTGTGCTTCAGATGACACCAATGAATTGAAGAGTTCAGCACTTATCAATGCCTCTCACTTGGGCAATATATTTGAAATGACTAACTACAAAATCTGAGAAAATGGTAAGCTGTTGAAGTCTTTTTGCTTACAGCACCTTAGAAATGGCATGCTCATCAGTACTCAGCTAAAAGGAACAATTACGAATAGGCAATTTTTCACTACCTTGTGTGCATCAATGCAGTCCGCCTTTGACTCAAAGCAAGATGTTCAGATTTGTCGTTCCACAGAATAGCTCATCACCTTTCTATAAAGCATTCCTGACCTTTTTTATGCACACATATGAATCTTTACATAAAAAGTAAACTACACTGTCTTATGCAGACTTGATAAGTGGTATTAAGAAAAAAACAAACAAAACCCCGAAACCCCTCCCAAGAGAGGAAAGGAGCTTCATATTCTGTAGACAAAGATTATAAAATTCTTGCAGCAATTCAAATACATTTTTACAGAACAAGTAATTTCAAATCCGGGTCTTATGCATTTGATGCAAATTAAATCAGATGCTTCAAGGAATGTAGAGGATAGCAAATACACATTTTTCATGTTGCTGAAGAATGAATGCAGTCCCGTGCATCAAGGAAAGAGCCTTAAACTAACCAGCATGATAAATTATTAATTTCAGCTTTCAAGGAGCAAGCTGGATTGTCCTTGAGAAGATGTTTGGAACCACATTCAAACAGCACTTGCTTAGGCTGCTTAAAGAGGGCAGCTAAATTCTAAGTCTTAACAGTAAATAATTAATACTAAAATTCTACTTTCTACTAAATAACTTCTATTTTGAAGCTTTAAGGGCTTATTCCTATGTATTTTTTTTCCCTGAAGCAGGGCAGAAGTTTGTTTTCCTGTTGGATGCATAACTTTATTTATTGCACAATGCTGTTCTGCTGGAAAGAGAGCTCTTTTGGACAAAACCCAAATTAGATAAGTTACAGGGGAAGTACATGACTCTTCTACGCTCTTAAATCCTATAAAAGCTTTTCTCTGAGGAACGGAGAGGTAGTATCTCTTGCCCATGTCTTATGACAAGACTCTTGTCATCTAGTCATTATGTGTACTGATGCCATTTAAATTAGGTTAAAAGAGCACTTCACAAATACAACCAGGATTTTTCAGAAACAAGGACCAGGCCATGAAGAGATTCCAAAAATGAAGAAACTGTATCTACTGCAGAAGCCTGAAGCTTCTCTTAATTGAAAGCTATTTAAAAATGCACAAAATAATAAATATAGAAGATAATGCTCTATTTGTCTCTGGAAAGAACTCAGGAAGATCATCTTGCTGTTGATGGATAGGAAGGGGATAGCAGGGACAGAGGAGAGAGAAAGCCAAAAGGTCTTTCCTTCTTAATGTCAGTGAAGAAATTACTTCAGCTAGTTTTTTCCAGCAGACTATGAAACCAGAAACTGTCCCCAGCAAAACTTCTTCTGCCAAAGGATCTGCCAACCATAAGAATTACAAAATATGCTTGAAATATGCTGATGTTTACCTATCAGCCATAGGAACAGACTAAGGTATGTATTAAGCAATTAATTTTAAAAATTGTTTTGGCAGCATTTCCTGTATGAGGGTTATATAAATAAGCCTGTTCTTTTCTATTCCATTCCCCTCCATCCCATTACTAGAAACCAGTTCTGTTTAAAAACAAACAACAAAACAAAAGAAGCAGTTTTCCATGTAAACATTCTGACAGGTGGAAACTATGTATTTTTCACTGCATTCCAGACTAAACATGAGATCACTTTCCTTGGATAGGAACCAGAAAAACCTGAAAGAATTAGCTTTAGAAGTCCTTTGTTAGGATATTCAAATCTCAATTACAGAAATATGAAGCTGAAAATAATTTGATAAACCAAAAGGTTTCTCTTTTCTTAGGGCTAGAAAAACAGTATTTTCTACTGCATCTAAAAGTTTGACTCTGTAATAAGAATAGCGCAAATCCATTCACAGTTTCCAAGTCCAGTAGTGCCTTCATAGCAGCAAAAGGCTACAGTCAAAATAAAGATAGCACCAAAGAAATCAAAATGTTTTGAAAAAGGACATGCGTAAGGCACACACATTATACCCCCCCAAAATCACAACTTTAGATATTAATAGGTCAGAATTTAAGCACCAAAATTTCATAGATGAATGAACCATACTTGTACAAATTATTATATATCATTGCTCTCGTTATATGCTATTTAACCACAGGATCAGGTATTACTTTCCCTTGGTCAATGTGCAGAACAAATATCCCTCACTGAATATTTAACATTAAGCATTTTTTTCTTATCATGCTTCACAATGTGGACTTCTGCTTTATTTATAATACTCAAAGTAAAGCCTATTATAAAAGCACATTACTTTGTGCCTGAGACTGCTCTGTGGTGCTTAGTGCAACATTTTCTGAACACTACACAAATATTACATTTAATTTTACAACCTTACTATGAGCTGATGATATTGACTTTATTCTCAGATCGGAGAAACTAAAGCACAGTGATTCAGTCTGATGCATCCACAAATCTGATAAGCTGCAAGACTAAATTTTTAAGCATATTTGATTATTAAATTGTGCATTATATCTTTCAAAACGAAGTGCCCACTGGCTTCCTTTCCAGCTACAAGCGCTCATATTTTCCAAACCAAAACTTGTAGATTTCAGCTCAAATACCCAGGAGATGAGCAGAAATCATTAGTGGCCTATTTTGATAGCTGTGGTTTAAACGATTTGGCTAAACCAGAAATTCAGTTACAGGTCCCCAGGCAGCACTCATCTGCCTAAGCTGCAAGAACGCTTTCATCATCAGTTTCACCCACTGATCCAATTCTTTCAGTAAGTGGTATAAGCAATCTTCACCACACAGCCTTGACTCATGGTTAGTAACGTACACTGAATGAAGATGATCCTGTGGAACATGTAATTAAACACTAATAATGGGTTCCACAGTTTACCAATACCTAAAAAAAACCCCAGTACTCGATGATAGCAGCAGAGTGCTGAATAGCAATTTTGGCTTCTTCGCTTTTAGAGCATTTGTCTCCAGAAATCTACATCTATTTCCTAACAAGGTCTTTTCCAGACACTGTATTTTCAAATTACACTCGTTTCTCCACCCATTCCCACTTCCTCCCCCCAACTTCCTCCCCTCACTCACACACAGTTGAAGTCTTTTATTTGCAGTCCAGGCTCTTCCCTCTCCTCTGAACTCACGTCAACAGCTCAGGCCCCTTCACTAACACTTTCCTCTTGTGCCACCTACAAAGACTTTTTCTAACCCTGATCCCCATCCCTACCCTCTCTGGCCAGACAGTATCAACCCGCTCTAAGTTATCTTCTGCCTCTAGTCCCAGACCCTGTGCCTTGCACCGTAACAGACAGTCACAGAAGCAGCATTCTTATTTCCAGACATCGCCAACTTTACAAAACATACTGAAAATGGTTTTCAGAGAGAGCCCATACTCCCAATGCAGAATAAGTATGGTACACATTTTAGAAAGTTAAAAGCACTATCACTCAATAAGATGAACTATCACATACCTTTGCTTTTCTGTTTCAGCCTTTATTTCCTCTGTAAAATGAAACAAAGGCATAGTTATGGAAATGGTATCATAACCACAAATATAAAAATAAGTAACTAAAAATGACTGGGAAACAAAACTATTTAGGCAAACATTTGAAACCAGAATTAGTTTAAAACACAAAATACAGGTTTATAAGCAACTTTGTAAGAGCTTCTATTCTTCACTTGCACTGGTTACAAGCCATATCAAAATTTCTTTACAAACCTTAATATTCAAAACGTAACACTTAACTCAAATCCAGCCATGTCAGCTAAACACCACATCCCTAGAATGTTTTTGCCAAGACACTGGCAAGCTTATGTATGCAGAAATAATGAGGAAAATGCAAATATTATTAAAACTGTTCATCTACCCATAAAGGATATACTGCGTGTTAAATGCAGGTTACACAGAAACAATAAAGACTCCACCATTGCCAATTCTTACATGAAACCCTGATGATTAATTATCATTTTTGACTTTCAACAGAGATAGATACCAAGGTAATGACTAGAGTGAAGAAAAAAGAAGTCTGTAGCACCTCTATTTCCTAGTTTAATGCTGTTGACAATAAGTAATTTTTAATAATACATTTTAAAAGTAATTTTCAATTACTGAAACTAATTTTAGGAAATTTCAGGAGTACTTTTTGTCTGTATTTTCCAGTTATTTCACACACTTAAATCATAGGAGATTCCATAAAGACTAGGAATTTCAATGTCGTAGGAATACATTCCTGAAGTCAAATATACAAATGAAGTACGAGTATATGTGTATATATATGTTTAAAGAAATCTCAGAAAACCTATTCTATCATCAAGTCCTGCTCAAACATGCAAACACACCATTAACTAAAAGCAATGCTTCATTTTTTTTGTGCATAAGCTTTAAACTAGTGGCATGAATTAATCCAAGAAACAGCTAGTCCAGAAGTGGTTCAAATTGGTGTTATGCAGGACTACACAAAACATGAAAATAATTCGATATTTCACTATTCAATATTTCTCAGTAAGTAACAATAACAACAAGTCTTGTAGTCAGTAATGTTTTGGGAAAGTATGCCCAAATCCTGTCAGATTATGGTCTTTGATCCATTCAGTTGCTAGAAGACAAATTCCTGACCACAAAGAAGGGGGAAAAAAGCCCCTCTTACTCCCTTCCAGCATCTTCTTACCTTTCATTGTTTTACCTCTCACCTTGGCATTCACACCCAGGAACTGCTCTCAAGTCTGTCCAACAACCATTACCAACCAGATAAACTGCCAAACGGCTTCTGAGTTCCAAATTCCCAACTAGAACAAAACTGAACAGATTTTTTCCCAATACCCAACTATTTTCAACACAGAATGAAAACACAGTAGATGGCAGAAACTAAGGGAATCCTAATGCTCTGCTTAGATAGCAATACCATTAAAAACATCAATGAAATATTTATAAATTTGTTTGTAAAACGACACAAGGTATTAGAGTAGCGTCATTAAAAAGGTGGTGGTGGGGCAGAACTAAACACGAAAAGTAGAAATCATGTCTTACAGAACTTGCATTAATTTGAGTGACAAACTCCTTTAAATCCTTTCTTTATATATATTTAGTTCTTAAAAAGGATTAATACATGAATTTAGAAACCACTTACACAATCTGAACTTAAGTCATGCTAAAAAACATTTGTACTGTTTTATACTTATTCAAGATTATAACCCATTTTATGGTATTTAAAATGAAGAAAGATAATTTAATTCAAGAAAAAGTAATGAATATTAACACAAATTTCATTTTATGATTTTATCGTCTTTTAATAACCTGAAACAAACACAACAGTTTTAACACTTTTACTTAGGATCACTTAGATACGGGAGTAAACTACTCTACTGACAACAAAGATTTGTGCATTTACAAGTTATTTTATACTTTGGCTAGGAAAGAAAAACACCATAACAATGATTTCAGACTACTGCTATAACAACAAGAATGCAAAGCTCCACTTCATGTCCAATTCTGGCTACACTTCTCAGACTGCACCATGCCACTGGAACACTAACCCCCTAAGGCTCACCACTCCCCCCCTAGGGAAGGTGCAAATTATAGTGGAACTTGCTCATTTTTCAGAAAGAGTTTTGAGTATTGAATTAATATGAAAATTGCTCAAGGAAGTACAAGTAAGCCAGTTCTCAGCTCCCCACCCTCTCCATCTCCCCATGAACAGTATTTTTCCAGTAAAAGACAGCACATGTCCTAAGCACAAACACTCTTCCGGCACTACTTAAAGCAGATGTGACAGTAGGTGAGTGTTCAGACAACTCATGCTAGTCAGCTTTATAGGTTCCAAAACAGTGGTTACACTGTATGCTTAAGCACATTTATTGAGCTGAAAACACTGCATGAACAAAGACAAGTCCCTGGCAAACAGACACACATAAAATAACATTCAGGAAAAGAAAGATCAAAACCAGCAGTTCCACTTTGTGCTAACTCTTTTTATTCCTGAACTAGAAGAATGTATCAAACACAGCCAGCTGTCATCCTGATGCTACTTCAGATTATCTCTGAATTTATTCTCTGCATTGTAAACTACAACAGTACCTGCAAAGATTACCAAAATAACGGGAAAAAAAATCAAAAAAAAAAAAAATCCGAATCAGAGCTGCTTAAAGCAGTGATGCTGCTGATATTCTAACAAATTATGACTATTCTTTCTTAAAATACTGTAACAGAGTCTTCAGAAAAGAGCACAACAATTCATATCAGAAAGCAGAAATTTCTGTAATTGAAAGAAGTATACTATGATTACAAGGAAAAAGCTTATGCAGGTGTCGATCTAATTAAATGTTACTACCATTTCAAGCAACACTGCATCAGCTTATTAATGCTAAAGCACAGATTTTACAACCTTTGTTAAATAAGAAGACATGTCCTTAGAGCGGCCAACATCAGTTATTTTAGAAGACTAAAACATTTTAAATGGCAGATAAGCACATGATACAATACAACTGCTATGAATGAGGTAGACAGCAGACTTAAAAGTTTACTTTTAAGAGAAAATCTAGTTTTCTTCACTGTCTGATTGCTCCCCCTGTTCTCCATGCTGGAACACAGCTTAATCACCATACAATTTCATGGTCGTGTAACAATCACATCCAGTAGGAAGCATACAAAAAATTCAAGCAGTGTTACCAGCAGAAAAACAGATTATAATAAAGGTAACCAACAATCCTCACAGCAGATAAATAATCTGTTAAAGATAGACGAACCAGAACACTGACCGATATATTCTTTCATATGTGAAAAAGTAATCCCGGCAAAACTAAAGAGTATCTGGAAAAGGGAGATGAAGCCAGGCTTAAAAACACAGGCTGCTTCCTTGTTTGCTCTCCCTCTCCCTCTGAAACACACAACCAAAACCCCAAAGGAGAGGATCCCAGAGCTGGAAAAGCATCATCTCACCATCTCTATTCGTCCTGGGAAGGGGGAGTAAGAGAATGCAAGATGCTGGAACAGGAGAAGATGTCTGTATAAAACTAAAGCTCACAGTCTCCCTCTGTATTATTTGCCATGTCTACATATTATCTGTCATTACTATGCCAAATACCTCAGATTATGCTATGGCACTGAAAGGATGTGTCCTAAAATGGAACTAACTGGGGTATGTTTAGTACTCTTGAATAAAATTCACACACAGCTCCAGCAGAAGACGTCTTCATAGAGTTCTATCACAGAATTAGTGGAAACATATGGCTTTTGCACACAGAAGATAGAGCTGATCAAGGAGATGCACTATTTTGCAGTTTTACAATGGTACACATCAACTGTTTCACAGAGCGGGCAAAATAAGTCATGTACATTAGTTTCAACATAGTTTTCCATTTCATCTACACTTGCACAGACCATCATAATTTCAAAGAAATTTCTGAAAATATCTATGATCGCCAGTATACAGGTGTCCTGCTTTTGGTTGTGACAGTTAACTTCTTTATGGTAGCTTGTATAGTGCTGCATTTTAGCTTTGAGCCAAAACCAGTGCTGATCACATACAGATGCTTTAGTTACTGCTGAGTAGTGCTTACACATAGCCAAGGCCTTTTCTGCTCCTCACAGCACTGCACCAGAGAGTAGGCTTGGGATGCACAAGGAGTTGGGAGGGGACACAGCTGGGACAGCTGATGACCCCAACCGACCACAGGGATATTCTAGACCATGTGGTGTCACACTCAGCAATAAAAACTTGTGGGGGAGAGTCTGCCTGCCATTGCCTGGGGACTGCTTGGGCATCAGTCACCCAGCAGTAAGCTATTACTGCATTTTTGCAGCACTCATGTTTATGGGGTTTATTTTTCTTTGCTGTGTCATGCCCCCTGCTGCCCCCTTCCCCCCCCCCTTTCCTTTTTCCTTACTAACCTTTCTTTACCTCAACCCAAACTTTTTGTACTTTCACCCTCCAGTTCTCTCCTAGATACCAGCTGTGAGCAGCTGCATGGGGCTTAGGTGCTGGCTGGAGGTATGGAGTTAAACCACCACAACAGGTTTCAATAACGTCATTCTCACCTCTCCAACTTTAATTCACTGCTTCAGCATGTCCTTTGAACATTTTTTCTTACCCCCTTCAGAGTCCTTACAGTTTCTAGTATGAAAAAAACAAACTAGTTTCCAGTTTTCTTACTGTCCCTTTAACATCTTACAAGCAGCTAATCTCATTTGTAACTATAAAATTAACAAATCTGTCTGTAATGGCAGTGATTAACACCTAATAAGCAAGGTCAAAATGAGCCAAGCAGGTGCTGGGGGCAATACTGCCTTAACTGGCCTATAATGCTGATTAAACTCCAATTTATAACCAATTCACAGTTTAACCCCACTAATCTGATTCTAAGGATGATTTAACCTTAACTACACTGAAGGGTATCTCTAAGTCCCATTTGAAATTTGTTTATGACTGGCTTATTCCCTTGGTTCCTAAACCAACATTCCCCTACATCTGAAACAGTCCCTCTTCTCCAGGAGAGTATTATCTTTAGATAATACTTCCTTCTGCTTACCTGCAGTTACACTTTGGCAGAAGTCAAGGATAACTTTCTCATCAAGGGGGTAACTAAATAGCTATCTTCAGGAATGGTTCACAGAGCTAAATTCTGTGGTATCAGCTCAGCATCAAGCTGTACAATAGATTACAAGGAAAAGAGTTCTTCTGGAACTTGCCTTGGGAAAAGGGCAAAATATTTACCATAAAATGGAAAAATAATGCAGAGGTTCATCACAAAGTATGGTGCTAGGAAAACCCTACACATTTAAAAGCATTTAATACATATCTCACATTGTATTTTTTCCATTCTTGTATCAGGATTGTAGTAAAAAACAAGAGCATATTACATTCCCAAATACATTCCCAATGTATTCCAAGCACTGCCTGCCAAAAAACCACATGCGTAACTCCCAAGCTGTCCAAGGTTCTGCACATCTAAAGACTAATAGTATAAACATCAGAATTAAAGTTTATTTAAATAACTGAAAGTAAATCTATTGGAACAGAAAACATACTGAATTTTCAATGGGGGTAAAAAAAAACCAAAACCACCAAAAAATAATAATAAAAATTAATAATAATAAATATAAATATAAATAATAAATAAAAATAATAATAATAATAAAAATGTAATGCCTATTCCTCTGCTCACTGGGAGAGAGGCAGAAGCAGCTACTCTTTCACTTAACACTGCAAAACAATTTGTATTTTCCAGCTCTTCTTAACACCAAAATGAATGCAGATGACTAAAAATCACAATGGTATTACAACTTTAAAAAATAAAAAAGGAGGGTATTAAGTATATCATTAACTCAAGAGAGTAAGCAGCGGCATTTTAAAGAACTGTAACCATCCTGGTTAGAACCAGCCAAAGCACGACAGGCTGCAATACTCCAGGGAAACAAGTGTTTGGAGCTCACATTATTTATACCATAGAAGACTACTGTGAGAAGGAAGCAATTTGAATTCAATTATTTCAAGTCAAAGCAGGTGGATGAGATCCGAGGAACACACAGTGAAGAGAAATTTAAACTGTACATATCTATATATATATATAGATATAAAAAGTGAAATCCCGTTAGAACACTAAAGGCTTTGCTTGAATTGAATTGGCTTGCTTCTTTCCATCCAAGCATTCTAGCGACTGGCTTCAATATCATACAAAAAAAATTAATTTAATTTGGGAATAAAATAACACCAAAATTTTTATCATCTACAATACTGAAGCTATCCTCCTCCAAGGCAAGGTATATGAACCTAGCAGTCCAAAGGTACTTGTCAATTTAAACCTGTAAGATAAAGTTAGCAGTATTTTAAATGATATGAAACTAAAACCTCAGTATTTATTTGAAAAGAACTTTAAGTATATTCCCAACTATGTAATCAGATCATTACGTATATGGTGATAATTTAAAAAAAAAATTACTGAGTTCGAACTCATAGTTGTAAAACCATATAAACATGATGGGAATAAAACCAAGTCCCCAAAACAATCTCTCCTTCAGAGAAGTAATATTCCAAACAGACCATACTAAGTCTCCAGCCAAAAGGTGTTAGTAGTATGTATTTCTAAATAGATATCCCAAACTTTTCTTTTCTTGGTATCTGATAGCTGTTAGCTCCAAGCTGTGTCAAAACCAAAAAAAGTCTCTTGCCTATTCAACTAAAATAAGGAAGTACTAAAATCCGAGAGCCAGTAACAGACTTCAGAAAAAAGCTAAAATAATTAGGTCTAAGGAATCGAAATACTCGAACTGGAGAAACATGCAGCCATCTTCAACTCAAGCTCCACTGCATTCAGACAATGATGATCCAGAGATTATCCTTGGGGCAACTTCTGCCCCAAGGGGCAACTTCTGCCAAGTTAATACGTCTAATAAAAAACAGCAAGTTTGTGGAAAAATAGATGCTGCAAATTCAGCACTTGCTTGTACCTAAATATTGTTCCTAACATCTAAACCCCTTATAGGTCTTCTGCAAAGCCGAGGATTTGCTAAGAGACAAGTTGTGTCAAGCACAAAACACTGCATAGAAATTTTCTCCATCCTTCCAGCTGACCACTCTTCTCAATCTCACAGAGCCTCTAAACTCTGAACTACTCCGGTTTCAGTATGTTTTCCTGTGCTGAAAATGTATAGGAAGAGTAACCACCAAACTCAAATTATGGTATTTTCCTCTCCCATTTTAACTGTAGCACTGTAACCAACTTTCAGTAACTTTTAATACCCCTATCTTCAACATTAATCTATATCAGTGTATGTAAATGGCAAACAGACATAAACCAAAACCTTTATCAGAAGTCACAGTGGGATCTCAAATTACCATAGAATAATGAAACAGATTAGTGCAATGCTGTTTGTTATTCCCCTGAATTACCAAATCAGGCTGACTTGCCTGAAACTGGTAATAAGCGTATGTGAATTCATTAATAGGAAGCTACTACTGAAATTAGAATTACTTTAGGTGGCCTGCAGAAGAAACCACTGACTATGAAAGCTGAAACTGTCCCTTAAATGGAGTTCTCGAGATGCGTATCACAGCACTGTGTCTTCTTGTAAATCCTTGTTGTGGTTTAAACCCACCCACACAGCTTGTTCACTCACTTCCCTCCGCTCTTGCCCTCCCCTTATTCCCAGAGGGCCAGAGAGGAGAACTGAAAAGAATGCCACTCCCACGGGCTAAGATAAGAACAGTTTAGCAACTAAGGTATAACACAGATCACTACTGCTACCACCAATAATAATAATAATGATAAAGGAAACAAAAATGGAAGAGAATACATTACTTCACCACCAGTCGACCAATAACTCCCCCCCCCCCCCCCCAGCCCAACCAAGCACCGACCGATACCTCCTCCAACCCTGCAGTCTCCCAGCCCTTCCAGGTAACTCCGTTACCTCCTGGGCATGACGGGCTGTGGTATGGAATACCTCTTTGGTCAGTTTGGGTCAGGTGTCCTGTCTCTGCTTCCTCCCGGCTTTCCCTCCTCCCTGGCAGAACATGAGGCTCACAAAGTCCTTGGCCAAACCAAAACATCAGGCCAAAAGTCAAAACACTGCACTGCACCAGCTACCAAGGAGAAAAATGACAGCTACTGCTGAACCCAGGACAATCCTATGAACAGCTCTCTCCATCATGCCTTCTAGGATGCACAGAGATCTCTCTTCCCTCAAATCTTCCTGAACACAGAGACATAAAAGATGGACCAAAAAAAAAAAAAAAAAAAGAAAAAAAAAATCCTATTTGTGGGCAGCCAAGAAGAGGCCAATAGCAGCACTGGGCTTTCAGTTTTTGTTCTGTTTTAATCAAGGAAGCTGACCTAAAGAGAGATGGGATAGCAAGAAATACAGACCCGAGTGCAAGCATATACAGTAAAGCATGAGTTTTACCAGTATGCATTCTCTCCATTATAGGATACCAGGAGTGTTTCTTTCCTCTCAAAATTTTTAAGCCCAGACTTTACCATAAAACCCTCACAGTTTATTTACACACCTGTTCATATGACTTCTATTATTCGCTGGGGTCAATGAACCTTTTATTCTACTCAGTTTCCTCTATCTGCAAGATTACAGTTCATGCAGCTATGATACGTGGATGGAAAAGAGCAAGGCTCCATGCAGATTTAAGAAAGTCACTGCTGTGGTCTTTGTGCAACATTTACCTAATTGCAAATAATTCTTGTACAGACAAACAACCAACCTTAAGAGTATTTTTGAACACTCCCACTTGCTTTCCATCCCAATGTATTATGCTGCTGCAACTTCATGTTTACACGTACTGAAGGAGTAACAGAGGAAGAACAGATTAATTACACTATTTAAGAAGCAGGGTTCCAAACAGCAGTTGTATTTTGAGTCTGACAACTCTTGATGAAATTGTGTAGATCCTCCTTGTTGTGCTCTACAAAATTCTGAAACCCTTTAACCAACTGAAACACCAACTCATATCTCACTATCTTAGAAAAACAGAGTAGTAAGCTTTGACGCATGTACAGAATTATTTGTGTACATACACACAAAGTAGAAAAAAAAAACAAAAAAAAACAAAAGCCACAAAGCAAACTTTGTTCAGATGAGGTGCTCCAACTTTAGAGGACACTAATCTTCTGAAGAGAATGGTAATATAAGAAAAACATTGCATGTTGTTACTTCCTATACCATATTTTCTGGTATCTTACAGGTTTGCAACAAATCCTATTGGAGTATTTCTCTATTTTTATATTTGAGATTCAAAAGACAGTATGTCTGATAGTCCTTATTAGGCTTTTTATCTGTGAAGCAAGCTTCTAATTTAATTTTCTTTTTAGATAGTCAAGCACGCAGAGCTACAGCCTCTCCCCACCCCTGCTCATGATGCAATATCATTTGGGAATATGCAACTCTGGAATAAATTAAAAAACTTGAACACACAACCTGTCTCCACAGAGCCAGCCTTGCTACCTGCTCCTTCTGCTCATTAGGTATGACATTTTCAAACAGAGAATCCCTGGCAAATCTACTAAAAAGAAGAGCAGAGTGGCCTCATTCTGCTTAATCTTAATTCAGAATCATTCAATCCAATAGGATTTTATGACAAGATTTTCTGCAATAATCTACTTGCTAGACCAAGTTGATACTACTGTCAAGTTGCTTCACTGAGTACTTGGGAAAAAGAGGAGGCGTGACACACACATATAGGTCACATATTGTCAAAGATAACTGAATTGTAGTCATTATTAGTAGCATTTATATTCAAACGTGCCTGTAAAGCTCATTTTCTGCAGCAGTAAATCCTTCTACCTCCCGTCAATATTAAATGAGTCTCCATCCTTTACTAAATCTACAGCAAAATCCAAGCATTATCCAAACCTTCACCCCTTTAAAGAAATTTTTTATCCTCAAAGAATGGAAATAAACTTTTTGTTCACCTCTTTAAACACAGAGGTTAACCACAAGAGGTTAAGCCTCTTAAATGAGAATAGCCATTTACATTTATTTTAATCTAGCAGGGTTGTTCCAGCCTTTTTTGATACCTCATCCCACTATCCCCAAATATTAGTTTGACACTTAAGGGCTCATGGCACAAGTTGCTGAAAAGGTGTATTAACATACAAGCAATTTGGTTGCTCACCAAGTATATAGTCATCTAACCAGTTACAGGAAAGATCTTGCATAGAGCTACAGTTTTACAACATGCTTTAATCCAATCCAGCTGAGGGCGACTACCAAAAAAGGTGGTTCCTCCTATTCCACATCACTTTGTGCTTATTTGTACACCCTTATACAATCACTGCCAAGGCACAAAGTCTAAATAGCTTGACAATTTTAGTTTTCATTGGGTCAGTGAGCTATTTCAACTCAATGTACAGCTGCATGATCACGAGTTGCCACACCTCATGTATCACATGTTTCACGAAGGAAGAGCTGTAACAGAACAGCTCATTGCAGTGGATGCCCACAGCTGCAATGGACTAAATACACTGCAAAACCATATGAAGTTTACCCACTATGTTTCATCAGCATTAATATTTTTTTTGTAATTAAGACAGTTTTGCAAGGACAGTAATGTTTATTTATTAGGTAAGAGGGGGGAAGCCTGCAGCTGTATATTCCTCTTCATATTCACAATGTGTATAGTGTTCTCTGACCCTTCTTTCTCACGTCCTATGTGAAAATTCTTTTGAGTTGTATAAATCCTGGCTCTAGAGGCTACAATCCCAGCATATAAACACAGCAACAGCTATCCAAATAGAGAAGCAGGTAGCACAAAACATTATAAACAGCACAAACTAAGTACAGTTGGATATTTTTATTAGGGTTTTTTTTTGCAATTTTTTGCTGCTTAAAAGCAGCACATATACCCTAGACAGACAGATAAGCCACCTACTGCTAGAACAAAGAAAGATTACTCAGGAAGAAAAATCTTAGAATGTAGTTCAATGTGTAAAATGGTACAAATGTTTTTGCTCCTTAACATCCCTTTCCTCCTGACTGCATCATCATTTCTCCATATTACACCACTATAACTGTCTGTGCATGCCTGCTATAAAATCGCAGAGGGGCCTTCCAAGTTGACAAGTAATAAACACTGCATTAAGAAAGTAAATGTTCACATTTTTAACTTGTATTTTAAAAGATTTTTGTTACAAAATATGGATCAGTTCCTTAATTTGCTTTTATCATGTGGCCAAGGGTATGATGGGTAAGAAAACAAATGATTTAGCCAGTGTTATTGCTACCGCTGGGGATATATGGGGTGTTAACTATAACAGACTGGGATCACAGGAAGAACAGAAAGATAAAGTCAATACAGAAACATCAGGATGTGTGTCAAGTGAGGCAATTTCTTTCTTTACTAAATATGAGAGGACAAAATACTGCAGAGATACAACCGAATCAAGATAGACCCCCTAGAAGAGTCTGATCAAAGGATATGCTACAATTATTCAGGTCAGAATAACTGTAATTTACAGAAAAAGCAATTTTAGCTACTGAGTGCAATGGTATACATATACAAAAAGGTTCTTACCAGCTGTCTCATAAAAATACCAACATGCTGGACTAAGAAAAGTACTCTGCAAGTCTTTCGAGATTAAAAAAAAAAAAAAAAAGCAGCTTCTCTGCCTCAGTAATTGATTTTTCTAATATTCTTGCCAAGAAGCACATCTGCCATCTAAGTAGCCCATAGCAAAGTAAAAGAAACTAGTTACCAATTTAAATTCCATAAAATAGGGATTACAATCAGCATAATTCTTTCCAGAAGCGACACTTCTCCATCATTACAAAGCGTGTGTGTGAAGTTCCTGAAGAACCTCTAACTCCATTAGAAAAGTTAGGAATCTACTCACTAACTTAAGTTTAAGGAAGGAGAGGAGAAGGTAAGCCTTGCAGGACAACAGAATTTAATGGTTTGAAATAATATGCAACTCCTCTTGTTTCTCTAAAATAGCTTGTACAAGACAACGGGACTTCCCAGCACCACCACCTCTCGCTTACCTGATTCAACTGATGATATGCATTAGTGTCTCAGTATATTCAAAGAGAAACTAGAGCGAAAAATCAGACAAATTCCCAACAGCATTCCTCTCTTATCGATTTTCTCAACTATTCACTAGTTTATTTGAATGAGTATTTGCTACACTCAGCAGAACCACAGCTTGTACTGTGTGTAAGAACAGGACTGCAGAGGCTCTGTGAGCATGGTGGGTTTATGCTTCCTCAAAGCCAGAAGGAAACCAGTAGCTCTGCTGTTTAAGATTGTGAAACATGTTTGCCTAGTTCTACAGATGATGAGTCAGCGATAACTCTTAATTTGCCACAGCAGATTGACATTTATCTGAAATTTAGAGATGTCGAAATGTTGCAGCCTCAGTTCTTCTGCTCCAACCTTTAAGAAATTAATTTGGATCTAGGTCTTTGTATTTTTCCCTTTGAGCACTGAATACAGTTATTTTGCATTCATAGTAGAGACCAGAAATTTGAGATTCAGTTTTAGATATATGTGCACTCATATATATAAACACAAACACATGCACACACAGGATCTCCATATATAATGTGATTTTTACTCCCTAGATCTAACCTGTAACTTGAAGAGGAAGTTCTAACTAAGCAGGAAACACCACAAGTATTTAACTAATAGTCTGAACCAATACGTAGGTCATGACTGAAACTACAGTTGGAACACTAATACATTTCCAGCCTCTACCATTGTTTCAGACATCTTGATAAACTTCTTTTGAAAAGGTACTCTTATCTACTCAAACACAACACAGACTCTTTTATTTTGAAAAGTTAAAATTTAAACTCATGAATACAGGCAAATAAAATAATTTATTATGTATGCTATTTCTGGCAATAGCGATCAGATATGAAAGAAGTGCAGCATCATTTCTTACACAGATATGGCAATGCACATTGTATCGTATCATGCCAAGTACCCTCCCCCTCTGTCCTTACCAGAGTAGTCTGGTTTCTCTCATTTTTAAGATCAGAAAATCCAGCACACCCCTCATACTGTGTTTGGAAAAGTGTGAGTTTCTGCCAAAACACAAAGATTACAGAAGCAGAAACAAATTCTGCAGACACAAAACTTCATTTGATACAGGGAAAGCATTTTCAATCAATCAATTTCCACCTGTCTGAAAAAGCATCTCTGAAATGAGATATATCCAGAACAAAATCCCATGATTTGTAATTCATCTGAAAGGATGTGAGCTTCTCTTTGAAGATCATCTTTAAATCTGACCTTTAAGTTCAAAGCAGGCAAACACAAGCAGCCCAACTTTAAAAAACCCAAAGACCTGATAGAAAGAAATTATCTCACTCCTCTGAAATATAATTGCTGGGTTCTTCCACCATATCCATCCCTGCAGGAGAGAAATTTCTGCACATTCACTTGCAGCCAAACAATGTGATAAATAAAGGCTTAACAGAAATACATCTCAAATATCTGAGTTAACATTTTTGCTTGCACTGACAACTGGAAAGGCATCGCGAATATTCAATGAAATATTCTAATGTCAAATGTCATGTTCAGGTTAGGATTCAGTCTGATGTATGTGATGTTTCAATCTGCATTGTTTCATGCATACTCTGTGTCTGACCATTTCTAAGTGCAAATTATCAATGTAATCAACAGCTGAGAAAGCGGTGCAGCAGACTGGGAGGTGTCAGAAGGTGTGCTTCAGGACTTGCCCAAGCATTCTTCTAAGCCAGCAGTGAGCTGATCAATATAATCAGTGGAATACAAGAGATTTGATAAATATGAAGGCCCCTAACCTTAGGTATCTTACTCTTTACCCACAGAAGACAGATAACATGAACTGAAGTCACAAATCCAATTTCTGGCTGTATTTACATAAATTATGACAGCAACTCAAACAAAGGAAAAGACTTCCCTTATGCACATGGGTTACTTATGAATCAAACTTTTAGGGCTAACCAAATATATATTGGAAAATCAAGCTGCAGCATATTTTGCAGCAGTTGAGCTCTCCTGTTATACAAGCATTCTGTCCTCCCTACTTCAGCTACAACACAGCTTTTTACACCTACATGCAAAGTTTAATTCCAGAATTAGTGTATCTTCAGTTCATGATGCCATTCCCAAAACACCACATTTTCATCATCATTTCATGTCGTAACACAGGTATTTGCATGCAGCAGCTCTAGTCTATTTAGCTAAGAAAACAATTTTCTTTTTTCTTTGTAGTTAAAACATGCATTTTAATATATAAAATATTAAAAAAGAAGAAAATTTAGCATAAACATTTTTGAACTTTTACACTACCCAGTTCAAAAGCTGTTTCATCACAGACTGCAGACATACTGAAACTAAATGAGAACATATTTCAAACAAGAGGAAGGAAGGCAACTAATCACGCCTGACAGAAATGAATGCTTCATGAGATACATAAACAGGTGAGCGCCCAAAGAGGAAAACCAGAACATAGCACCCCTATCCCAGATTTTTAAATAAAGTCCATGTAAACTTTAAGAACTAGGGAACATACCCAGAAATCAAACCTCAAAACATCAGACTGCAGTGGACAAAGATAAATAGAAAGGCAAAATTTTCTTAAATCTGAGTGGCCAACAGCATAGGCTTAAGGAAATGCAGATCATAAAAGCCAGGGCAAGAATACTGCAATAGTCCTCTTCCACCAGCATCTATCTAGCCATCTGTGGCTTATACTCTTCCTGCATAAAGACTGCTCCTGCAGGTTTGACAACCCTTGCTAAATTTTCATTTAATCACTTCTTAAGCCATTTAAACTTTTGGGATCAATGTAAGTAACAAGCTGCAGGAAAGAGTTGTTTTTTGGGTTTTTTTTTTTTTTTTTTCCTCTACTTTAAATAAGGTGGTTTCTTTACAGGATCTCTGGATCTGCATTATGATAAATTACAATCAATTATTACCACTGCATGTCTATGCCGCTTACAATCTTACAAGCTTCCTTTATGTTCATCCTCCTCATTTATTTCCCCTCCACGGAGCAAGCACCATGTAGTCTGCTTGATCTCTTCCGGAAAGCATTCCGTATGTTCAACCATCGTTGTTGACTTCCACTGCACCATTTCTAAGCCCACTATTTCTTTGGGAGGCAACAGAGAGCAGATTTACACAAGGAAGCCGGATACCTTTACTGCATCAACTGCTGTAACAGCTTCATCTTTTTTCCTCTATTGTCTTCATACTTGTCTTTTTGATAAAAGAATTAGTATTTTGATGGACTCATTCACTGTAAATAAATTCTTCCTCCCAGACAGATAAGCCTTACTTAAAGCCTGTGTTTGTGCATGCACAATTTAGACCCATTTTCTCTTTCCACTCATTTGGATTAGTTTGCATTTATTAACACTTAACTGCTGCCATTTTATCAACAAACGTGTCAGTGTACCACAGCTTCTGGCTTTAACAGGTTGCTTTTACTCTTTTAAATGTTTTCTTCTGCTAACCTTTGTCACCTCACTCCAAAACACCATGAAACTCTAAAGAACTGAGATACCTCTCAATTGGGAAAAGCAGAACACATACTTCTTTTCAGCTCAGTACTTTCAGGAACCTTGGGTGAGCAACCTGGTTGATGTAAATGTTGTTAATGTAAATGATGTTAATGTAAAACTTTACACTTATTTACACACTCATCAACTCTGCCTTACAGATTTGTGATGGTAAGTTTCCCCTCTGCAAAGTCTGTGCCATTTCCTCCTCACTACGGCACACATCCATTCTGTCCTCTACCAGCCTTACTCTGTGCTACAGTTCAGACTTGCCATGCTGAAGTTCTCAACACTTTTTCAATCCCTTATACACTTGGCACTTTGTAGACTAAAACTGCTCACATTTAGTACCTCTCATCCCTTTGTTAGCAATCCATGTAATATAAAAATTTCATTCTCTATTAAACATTCTGTAATTTCAGATTAGAGGGCCTTCAAAAACTCCTAATCCCAATGAGTTAATAGGAACTCTGGATTAAACTCCAAATTGGCATTCTTTTTCCTGACTCACTCCTTGCAATTCCACTACAGGAAACTTCCTCTGTTTCCATATACAAACCAAATAATGTATTTTGGTCTCCTTCCATATCTTTGTATTCCCCAAATGCTTCTGTGATACCATTATAATTTACGAGCCATACAGATATGGGTCTGTTTTCTCCTTCGCTATTTGTCCACACCAACTTCATCACAGGCTTTTGTGGACAGCTGGTATCCACTTCCTCTGTTAAGAAAACAGGTGACAAAGAATCACCATGTTAGCTCTGAGCACTTTGCTCCCTTATAAAAATAATACATGCTTTAGTAAGTCTTTTTCACAACTACTATGAAACTGAATTTGAGCATATTGTTTGAGCATGTAACAATGAGAATGCTTATTATTACAAACCAGCTTCAGTTGCTACATCTTATGCTAGTTCCTGGGCAGTGCTTGAGAAGGACTCAAGAGCTGCTCAACACATCTTAATTAAATGTTACCTGTCAATGCAGATGATTTATTTACCTAACGTGACTAAGCTTTCTGTACAGTACAGCAAATTAAACATCCATGCCAATGTAATTAGTACTATGGACTAGAGCTTTTCAATAGACTCCTCATTCCTGGCCTGTTAAGACATCATCTTCGTTTTAAAACCGCTGGTATTTCAGCTGACCAGTTTTGAAGACTTCCGTCATGCATATATAAGCAAGCATACATTTGTTTTTTGACACTGTTACCTACTGATGAAACTATTTCTTCAGATGTCTCTTATTTTCTATGTTCTACTTGCTCATATGATTGGCCAGTGACAACTATGACTGAAATAAACGTTTTACTAATGCTTTGTTTTTATTCTGGCAAAGACAGGCTACTGCTGCAGAACAAGACCATCATTATGTTTCTCCGTCTTGTGTCTGGACCATTTGGCAGCATGAACAAAAGCTACATGTCCACTTTTCACACAGCCCACCTTTTCGGCAACATTTTGTCACGTAACGCAATCCTTCAAACACTTACTTTTCCTTAAAATTTTTGGGTTTTTTTTTCTTTTCAGCAATGGCAATGCATCCTTATTCCACACTTTTTAGACTACAGAATATACAAACTACTGTGACATACAGTGAAGTCTCTCAAGTTTCACAGTATATTCAAGGTAAGAAAGGCTATTATTGCACATCTGCTGTCCCCTCCATGAACAGAAACATACAGTGTATTAAAGTAGGTAATGTACATGGAGAACAGATTCCTGGAATAAAATAACTGCTGGCATATAATGATGATTATTCTATGCCAGGGACGTGAGTATATTTATCTGGATGTAGGTGTTTGACTGCTAGATTTTTTTTTTTTTTTTTTTTTTTAATAAAGAAAATCCAGAGTTAAAACATCAAACTATGTATGCAGCAACCAGTCCCACACACTACAAAAGGGAACCTTCATGCTCTGATGATTAGCCTCATGACAGGGGCAATCATTTCCCATAAAATTTTCAATGTCTCTGAGATGGTTTCATATACCTTTCTGTCAAGCAGTCAGTATTGTGAATTGTCAGACTTGATACAACTAGGACAATAAGCTCTTGTGGAATGTGAAGTTCTACGAACAGCTAGAATCAAATTAAAGGATTCCTTTGTAATATGGGAAAATCTGCATTTTACTTTTAACTTCCATCTTTGCTGTAGATATCTGACTGCAATGCTTTTTTGCCTTTTTGAAAATGTGTAGTTTAAAAGATAATTTACAAGTTGGAAATTACTAAGCTTTATTTCAGACATAAATATAAGATCCTTATTAGCTCATGAGAAATGGCAAAAAGCCCCACTCAAACATGCTCCCATTAAGCAGCCTGCTTACCACAGTAACTTCAAAAGCAATCTGCAAGTAGGGATGAAAAATAAAGACGCAAAACACATGACACTGCAAGATACTTACCCATTTCAAGAACTAAAACTTTAAAGGTCACATGTAAGTCTACACATGAATTATTCTACTGGTAACCTTCTAATTAAAAAGGCATTATGCCACCACCTTTTTGCCATAGCTCTGAATCATAAGAAAATCATCATGTTTTCCAGATACACTAAGATAGCCAGAAGACTACAATTTAATGATTTGTCTATAAAATTTATCAAGCTACATTTGACAGAGGAAAAAAGCCCTGCCTAACACAGTAGTACAGACTTCATTTTTTTTTTTATGCCTATGCTACACCCCCCAAAAGGCTACAAGCATATCAAACTTTTTAATTTTCAAACAAAAATTTGTATGTGTAATAGAAAGCTCAAACTTTAAATCAGAAGTCCTGATCTGAGATCTTCCAAACTAAGCTTTCAGCGGGATCACACTGTTCCTGATCAGTTACTGAAAGTCCCATTTTCATTAGATTCCAATATAGGAAGCAGCTCAGACCAGACGCTTGAATGAACACAAGATGTAAGAATGTATTACACTACTTAAAAAGCTCCAGTGTGACCAACTTCAGTATGCTACGTTATGTATTAGATTATTAATAAGACTTATTTTCCATTTCCTTTTATTTACATAGAAATAACAAATTTAAAGTTCAGTTGTCGGTTACGACAACTACTCATATGAGAACTACTCTTTCTTTTCTCAGATGCTGATCAGAAGGTTCCCACTTGGAAGACTACTTAAAATAAGTCACCACAACACAGTACTGTTAACTCCACCCATGGTGAACAGTGTTGTAACAAGGGCTCCTTATCACTGCTTACCAGTGTGGAGGTAGAAATCTTTTACAAAAGTCAGAGTTATGAATCACTAGTGCATGTACTGCCACAGGTACAAGCTATGTAGTACTGCACCTGCCACTGGTACAGTGTATGTACATTTTACAGATACTGGCAATAAATAATAAAAGAATCTTTAATCCTGTCTGTAAAGGTCCTCAAAATTACAGTTTATTGTTCTTTAAAAAAAGAAATTAAAAATCTTCGTCTCAGAAAAATTTTACCTGAATTAAATTTAAATTAAAAATTAATCTGGAAATAAAAGGACTGAATTTCTAGATATGCCTTTCATGCAGAGTAGCACAAGGCTGCAGCACCAGTGTTCAGAAAACAAGAAATGGTTGCGGAAACAGGGGCTGTCTCTGAAAACGGAGGACAGAGAGCCAGCACATGGGAAGGATGTTATCCCCAGCTAACTTTTCCTGTCTGTCTCCATTTCTCTGTTGAGAGAATTTCACCCTGACACAGCCCTCACTCTGGTACAGTCTCAGAGATCAGCTTTGGGCAGAGGGAAGGGAGAATTCCAGTTTGAGGGGTGTGTGTATGTTATTTAAGTGAACACCTACATAGAAGAATAAAACAAAATCATCCAAAGGGTAGACGTAAGAAATGTCTGGGTGCCATGTCACCTGCCTCAAGCTCATCACTGAAATGCCTGGAGAGAACAACAGACAGCAGCTTCTGCTTTTATGTGAAAAGGAGGCCATAAAGGAAAGAATGTCCAAGCACTGCTTTTCCTTCAATGTAAAAGACAGTGTTAATAATTTGAATGAAGAATTTTATTTTGAGCTTTATAATACAATGTATTATCAGGGATAGAGATCAAACTTTACTCCTCCCCCTTTCTGCATCTAAGACAAACCTAAAGCTCTCCCAAACATCACTAGCCATCAGTCTGTTTCCCACAGTGTTTGATACAGTTTTATTCTCTAAAATTGTTTCTCTGTACAGCAAAGTTTCTAAGCATTCGAGATCTATTTATATGCGTAATTATGCACACATAATCACACAAAATAAAGTGTCATGTCTTAAATCACAAGTTGAAAGCATCTAAGTGTCTCATTTCACTGCAGGTGAAGAAAATTTTAATCATACTTCTCAGGCACTTAGGCAGCAGTTATACAGCTTTCAAACTTCCATGCAAATGCAGCTGTCCTATCCTAGCAATTTTACTTACAGCAATTATAAGCCCCTGTTTCCATTTCAGGATAATGAAAACAGAGGTTAGTTTATTCCTATCCACTTTCCCATACACTGCACAAGATCCAGTACAGGATTCTTGCAGATGTCACAGTCCATTAGCCAAATAAAGCAAGCCAAGTTAAGACTGCATTTTCCAGGCTTCCCGAGTTGCAGAAAAAAAACCCAGTGAATTTATACCAGCTGCTGCACACTCGGTCCATTCAGTAGTACCACCCAGACATTTATATACATTGAAATATCCTGCAAGGTTGTTTGCCAGGCATGCACAGGTATGATAGTTTTATACACAATAGAACCACGCCTTTGCAAAAAATATCTTCATTTTAAAAGGCATTCCCATTAGTTTATGCTTATTACCTGCATTAGAAGCACAGTTTTGTGCAAGTACATCTCTGTTAATTTGTAGCATAGTTTTAAAATTATAATATGATGGGAAGCTACCAAAGAAATCAAACCACTGCCACACTACTTATATTTAGTTTATATATTTGAAACTTTGTAAGTATACCCCATACTATTCAACTGGGCAGCTGAGTCTCGTAGCATAAGTTACTATTTAATATTTTTATCTCAATTTGAAAGTCCAGGAATATCCTGTCCCCAGTTTCTCTCAAACTGCAAAGATGAACACTGCAGTGCTGAAGCACATTGGTCATTCAAATGTTCCTGACAACTACAATGTAAACTGATGCTCAAGAGTCCCACACTTACATCAAGTAAAACCACCAAGTGTTAAAACACCCCTCTATCCAGAATTGACAAAAATACCTTGACATTAAATATTTGCAAACCTAATTATACTTTTATTTCTAAATGGGAAGAAGTATAACATTACAAAACCTGTTATTATTAGAACAGCAAGTGCTAAAGAGAGTGAGTGCAGAATTTGTATTATTAATGGATCATCTTTTTTAAACCTATCTTCATATGCATTTAAGGGCAGACAGAAAAGAAGGCTTGAATAAACCCATTTATCTCAAGAGTAGCTATTTTCAATTATCTTAAAAATATCTTTTTTTTTCTGATAGAAGAAATACATGAAATGAAAAAAGATTGAAGAGCACTGGACAGCAGATATTACCCACTTGAACAAAACCAAGTATAAAATAGCATAACATCAATAACTGTGTAATGTTGCACCACATTAGCGCAACATGATACACAGAGTACCAGAAATGCTGGGGGTAGGGAGAGGCAATTATACGCTACATGTCTTAATAAACGACTCTTGGTTTTGGCAAAATTTACTTAAGCTGTTAAGAGTGTATATACAATTCTGTAAAGCTGGGACAAAAGACAAAGAAACGTACCCAAACATGACAAAAGAGCTAGGCAGATAATACAATTAGAATGAAACCTGTTTAGCAGAACAATTAAATGATACTAGAACAGAGCTAGAACAGCACACTGCAAAAAACAGAATATGAGCCAGTGAAAGAGGCAGCCAAGTGAGTTTATCAAAGTAGAGAGGGACTATGGTCTACTACAGTGGTCAAGTGTAAACCTTTGCTTTACATGGTTGGGTTTGTCTTTTTATTTTAAAATCTACACAAGATGCTACTGAAAAATTGTTCTTTGTTCAAGCCCAAAATATATCATGGGAGGAAAAAAAAAAATCAAAACTGAGCAGAAAGGTATTTTGTGAATCTAATCAAACGTTTCAACCAAATACATTACTGCTTTGAGATCCTTCACTAGCATGAGTACATTCCATCACAGCTTAGAGAAGAGCTACAAGTAGCCCCTTTAGAGAACAAACACCATCCGAATGCAGCTATGATCACTCAGTTCAGGAAGTTTTGGTGATTTATCTTTCCTGGAGAGGTGAAAAAAAAACCAAAATCAGTAAGCAGGTGACTAAGGTGGAGAAAGTGGAATTACCTCTCAAATTGAAAGCTCTAGCTGTCATTTTTGGGTTTCACACTCACAAACAGCACTTCCACAGTACACTAAACACACAGGCTTTGGTATCAACAAACATCGTTGAACTTACAATTCCCATAAAACCAAGTATGACTTTCTTCTTAAAGAAAAAATTTCCAACAGAATAATCTTTGCAGTTTAAGAGGAAGCATCCAGTGTGACTGCCTTTTACAAACTCCTGAAAAGCACAGCCAGATGCAAGACATCTCTGAAACAATTAAAACATATTTTTTGAGAAGAATGAGTGATACAAAGACTTGCAGAATCAGAGAATAAAACCAGCCCACTGTTTCCTACCTGTGTCTAAATAGAAGCAACACTTCATCTTGATTCTTGCACTGTTTCTTTCATTCTCTAATTTGTATGGCTCTTTAAGCATGTCTGGCTGGTAATAAAATCCACACACTGCTGAAACCAGGTGCAATCGTTACTTTAAAAGTTGTACCAGGTAGTATAACCTCCACATTCCCTATCCAAGCTTCAAAGCTCCTCTTGACTAAAGCATCATATTAAGAGCTGTTTCCTCCAGACTTTAAGATCTTTTAAGAGCTCCTTGCTTCCCAGCTAAAGTCACATCATCAACTAATACATCCACATTGAAAACTAAAATGTAGAACTTTAAAGAAAACAATTAAACAAAATCAAACCCAGAACCTCCAAAAGAAATCCAAACAAAATCTCCAACCTAAAAGCTAAGACAATGGTTACAGCAGAAAGAAGCAAATGGACAGAAAAATAATAATAAGAAAGTAAATACTTCTCAATTCAAATGGAATTTTATCAAGCCTTCTCCTACCAGTTTGGCAATTTTTACTTCTAATTGTGTAAATTAAGAACTGAAGAACACAGGAGTTACACAAAACTAAAATGTGGAGATAATGTCTTAAAATCCATCCCAGACACTTAAACTGGTGGAGGGCACTTTTCTGTTGTTATCTTTTTCAAATCCTTCCTGTTTGGCATTTTTATTCTCACATAACATATCAAGCTACTCCACTATCTTGCCTGGGATCAACATTACCCCAATACTCTAGTAATCACCTAGGTCATCCCACTCATCCTTGCAACAATGTTGGCAAAGCAGCTGATCTCCTTCAGTCCTTCAGAACTTTCTCAGTGTCCTAACATTATTAGAAATCAATAAGGGAATTCTGCCAGGTATTTCAAA
This sequence comes from Pezoporus occidentalis, assembly GCF_034315485.1. Classification (NCBI taxonomy): domain Eukaryota; kingdom Metazoa; phylum Chordata; class Aves; order Psittaciformes; family Psittacidae; genus Pezoporus; species Pezoporus occidentalis. Next base: position 4,437,045 of record NW_026915724.1, on the reverse strand, counting down.
CTTTTGGGACTTGAGAGACCTATTTTTAGCAGCTCTTCTACTTTTGTACTCAAAATGGGAAGTATCCCTCAGAACATGTATTTGTATTTAACATTCCCCTGCACTCCATTAAGATTTCTAGAAAACACACAGGCTGTTTGATTTTTGCCTTTTTTTTTTCTTTTTTTGGGGGTGGTGTTTGTTTTTGTTTGGGATTTTTTTCCTTAATTTTACATTCTAGTACTAGGTGGCTGGCTTTCCTATAAACAAAACACAATAGCTACCATTTGTTCAATCTTTTTTGCACAATAATCTTTCTATAAAATTCCACAGAAGCATTTTATGTTTTCCCTGGTTGTTTGGAGACTTTTTGTACGTATGTGATATCTATTAAAGGTTTGGTTTGCCTAACAATAACCTATAGTTTCTTTTACTATTTATTCAAGGACATGAAAATAACTACCAGCTATACACTGAATACTTCTTGGTCTGCATCTACCTGACTAGCACAGCTAGATCACACACTCCTGGCTTTCAGACACACACAACAGAACTCTGCCTCCTCATAAAAATTTGCAAGCTTCTTACTCAGTTCTATTTCCCTGACACCTCCCTCCTTCCTCCAAATCTGAGGAGTTGTGTTTCCCAAAGCCACTTCAGCCTCTGAGGCTCCACTGACAGTAGCTGTCTTTCCCAGACAAAAATACTTTCTTCTGGCAAACCACCAATTTACACATCACATATGAAAGCTCTCTGACTTGCAAAAGACATGAAACTGCCTTCCCCCAGCCTATCAGAGTCACTGAGTGACTGCTGCAGAATTGAATGAGAGTCATGTACAAGTTTGCTGGTCTGGCTTCCCAGGCCCCTGGCAGCATTTGTTTACTTTAAAGTACTAACTAATCAGAACCTTAATAAAAGTATCAACACCAATGGAAAACCCAAACCTGGCAGGTAGGTGCCCCAGAAGAAGACAAGGCTTCCTCATCTAGTTCGAGAGTCAATGATTTCAGCTAGGAGCTTCACCAAGAACAAGGAAGAGAGACCGACTAGACCTCCACTGGCTGATGCTTTCCTCCATGAACACCCATGTGATAATCCTTCCTGAGAGCTAAACAAGTCAGTGCATTTAACAACATATTACCTCAATGCCAATTTTTCTCTGATGGACTCCAGAAAAGGTCTGGAATGGACATCTAACATCAACAGCTATGCTAAGGTTTTTTTCAACTGTAATCTAAGACAACGCACAACAATGGATGCTATTGTCATCCTGAAAATATGAAACAGCAATTAACTGGGGACACAAACCAACAGAATAGGGGAAAAGATGACAAATGCAGCGATAATATACTGGAAGAGGGTACAGAAAAAGATCCAACTCAAACAAAACCTCACAAAACAATAAAAATACTTCATCGTAATAGATGCAGCCTTCTCCACAAGGCAACAACTTTCATTTTATGCTTCAACATTCCAGTTAGTGCTCCAAAGTACACAGCAGAACAGAGGTATTTAAAAGCTGCCCTGTGTCACAAAGATGTGCTGAAGCCTTTCAAGATTAGATTTTAAAAGATACTGAAAATCAATGTTAAAACTATCAAAATATCAAAGGCTTTAACTAAGGACATATTTCAGGACAAAGTTGCACCATTTTTTTTTTTCCTTCCATGACAAAAAGCAAATATTTGATACTCATTCTCTATTAACTCCATTGACATTTTTCTAACCCCTTGTCTTCTACGAAAGTGTTTTTACGTGTACCCTGCCAATCAACCCCTTTCTGAAGGCAGATAAAAGCTTGCCAGCATTACCATTCTTTACAGCCAAGAACTGATTATATTTAAAACAATAAGAATTTCCACTATGCCCCACAAATTCAACATAAATGGCACTTTACAGCTCAAATGCAGAAGGCGTTCTGGAAAGCAGTTTATGGGGCCAACGAAATATTACTGTTACCAAACAAGATTTAAATCTTTGCAAGAGTAGGTAAAGCCTTAACCACACAGAAACCCTGCTAGTTAAAACCCAAACTTAGCAAAGCAAGCAAGAGGAGGGAAGGGCAGAGGCACTTTTGTAGGGTTATATATATTTTTTTCTCAAATATACATCTTGGTTTGTACTAGCAAAGAGATCTCCATTTATCTTGCTTGCTTACTTCAAAGTAAGTGTTTCAGAAGAACAATTACAACCAGAAAATACATTCTCTATGGACAACTGTAACTTGTATATTGTGAAAATAAATGCCTATAGCACGTGCAGACAACAGTGCAACACCAATTCCTTTGTAGTCAACTCCAAAAATCCTGGAGGCTTTGGCTTCTAAAAAAGGATGACTAATTTTGATGAAAGATGGAAGGTTGCTTCCTGAAAACAGCATTATCAAAAATACAGACAGAACTTTAGCTCATCCAACACTTGCCCAGTAAAATTAATTCCAGAGGAGTAACAAGGCAATGGTCTTCAAAATGCATTTTTAACTGTTTGTGCTAGCCTTAGGGTTTTTTTCAATGCACCCAGCATTTGCAACATGTACATGCATTTCTGCATTAACTATTAACCTAATTTACCCTGATAATAGAGCATTATTATCTACACATGCAAAGGACATGAGACCAGGAAGGGTAAAAAGAGAGACAGAAAAACCTAAGCAGGTGAGATTTTCCCAGGCCATTTACAAAACTGAGTAGGTATAGATGAATCTTCCCACCTCTGGATGAGTTCTACTCCAAATGTTACCCATTTTCAGTAAAAATAAGATTCACTGCTTAATTATATCCTGCTGCTTCATCATCCTACACATGCATTTAATGGTAGCGCAAACTGAATTGAGCTATTACTTTCACAGTGCATGAGACCTACATCACCCAGCAGGATCTTTGTGTGACAGACTAAACAATCCAAGGAGCACTGAAGAACCTTTTAAAAGTAAATTTCAACCCTCTCCAGACAGAATTCCAAGCAGCACATGCATGCTTTTCTTCAAAGTACATACTAGATACCTATCTGTATCATTTTACATTAGTCATGGTTTTGGAGTTTTACAGGACAGTTGCTTGACTCCTGATGTGCAGTTGAACTAGCAGCCTTTAATACATGCAGGGAACTCTGGTTTGCTCAGCTTGGTCCTTTCTGCAGACAAATCCACACCCCAGATTCTGACACAAAGCACTAACCATTTCTGATCAGTCTATATAAAAACATTACAATCAGCTGAGGAACCCTGCTTCCCCCCCCCCCCAGTAACTTTTCTGGTCTCTGCATAATGCAGTGTATTTATTGTAAAGCCTCCTAGACTGTAATATGGCTAAAAACCAATACAGAAACAGCAGTGCAGAGAACTAAGAAGGGAAGGAACATCTAAATCTAATCCAGCTGTCAGCCAATTTCCTGCCTGATGCCCCCTGCAAGTGGCCAGTTTTCAAGATAAACTCATTCCTTACATAGATTAACGTAGCTGCTATGCAAATATACAATATGAAGTTCTAAATTAGCTGTATTTCGTTAGGTGACTAGAGAAAAATGTTACATTTGTTACACAGAGAGAATGTCTTTCAGAAAGGACAATGATATGTGAATAAATACATTAAACTTGGGAGTCAACTGTTCTGCATTAATCCAGACACAACCTGGTGCATCATTATATACGGATACAAATATCGGGCTTAATGTCATCCCTGTTAAAACCCCCAAATATTTATCATTCAAGCTGCAATATTTAAGATTTTGCTTTCTTACCTTCTAATAGCCCGGAAAAATGGTTATACTAGAAGTACGTCTCAGCACCTGTTCAGAGGTCAGACTACCACAGCAACATATACCAGGAATGTTGCGGGGATTTTCTACCTCAGAACTCACAAATCAAAAATAGCTTAAGTATAATCTGAACAGAATGCAACAGCACAGGTTTATAAGAAAATACATAGGGATTTAAAATGACAAAGGAATATTCTTAAAGATTCTTAAAATACTGCTTGTCAATATCAATCTAAAAAGCAGAGTTTTAAATTGCCTCTTATACAGGAATACCTGTATTCCTTGCTTGTTTATCAAATACTTGAATAGCAGCTCATCTTATGCAAACAACGTAAAACAATGTAATAATGGATTTAGAAAAAAAAATAATTTGAAAAAACACTCCAAAACCCGAAACAAACAAACAAACAAATCTGGTAGTCACAACTACTAGTTATAACATTTGATACAGTAATAGTAAGCAACATTTTACTACAGTCATGCAGTTGGAAGAAAGATCTTAATGGCACAGTTTAGTATTACATCAGATTATTTCAGTGAAGACTAATAAATTAAATATTCAGACTGAAAAAAACATGATCTTGCTTTGAGGATTTACAATTATTTATATGATTTTTAAAAGCTACTTTTTATTTACCATTTTTAAAAACCCAATAAAAACTCAACATTAGACTTTGCAGGATTAACTCCAACTTGAACTTAACTCTAAATTACTATTTTTCTAATGTTTTATCAATAATGTTGTTGCTTTCTAAAATAAAGCAATATCTCAGGAATAAGAAGTCTGCACTCCTTACTTCAGGTGGTAAAGCGTTCAGTTGAAGAGTACTCTCCAACAGATGAAGAGCTACATGAAGAGAGCACAATACATGCATCCCAATTCCAATTCTGCTACAAAAGCCACAGCTCAGCTTTAACACCCAGTTGTCTCATATGTTAAACATGGAGGATACTTACTTTGTTGTGAAAAGCTTTTTATAGTTAGACATAAGCACGACTCTGTTCAAGAATAGAGTATCTGAATTAGGAGTCTATGACACACAAAACCAGATAATGGACCGTACTACATTTACAATCACCAACTATATCTCGTGCCACAAGCTAAAAAGTATTTCAGTAAAAGTCTATGGTAATTAACTTAATGTCTGATATTTTTCAAGTTCATGAAGCCCTTCTATATACATTAGCTACTACACACAACCTTGTACTTCTTTTTTCCTGCCTCACTGGCTTTTATACCCAGACACCGTATAATTGTCCTGTTTTAAGCTCCAATCACACGATCAGATCCACAGGAGAAGGTTTCAATGAAGCTGTAGCATAGAAATCACCGGGATGTGTGCTTGGGGGTCCCCTTGCACAAATCGGTTTACAAGATAAAAGATGCAGACTCTACAGTCTAGATGGTTTGCTTTATAATCTGTGTAATACAATAGAGCCGTGCTTGGAGGCATCTGGGTGATATTTAGGACAGATCAAACTACTGAAGTAAAAGTACAACAGAAACACAAGATTAATACCAGTGTCTAATTCTATGGATAACATACAGGCTGGATAAAAACTCAGTTTAGTAATAAGAAAACATTTCTTCATTTTATTTCTAGCTTGAATACACAGTCTAAAGTCAACAGAAAGGACAGAGTTATCTGTCTAATCCCATCTGCCTAAATCGTAAGATTATTATTAACAGCTCTACTGGTGAGAAATGTAAAAAAACCACCAACAAACCAAAAACCAACCAAATAACATAAACCCTCCCCAATCTGTTTAAATTATTAATAAATAGTTGAACTACTGTGATTTGTCCCCTTCCATTTGACAGTCTTTCACAAAGAAAATAAGAAAATGAATGTTCTTTTAACAGACACAAAAAAATTAATGTATTGTAAAAGACAAATGAATAGAATGACAAAATGAACAGCTTGAAATTACTTATATTCATTTTTAAAACAAGGAAGTTTCAGTTTAATAGTATCCCTTCGAACAATTCATTTAAACAGACATTATTACCATATAAAATCAAGATAATTATCTCCAAACCCAGAAACAATTACAAAAGAATGGGAGGGGCACAGTGCATTTATGTATCATTTAAATAAAGGCCTTTCTCCAGAATCTTTCAGTAAATACATCAATATTTTGCCACATAGGCTCAAACCCTGACTATACTTATCACAGGAGAATTTTAAAGCCCAAGTTTTTTCATGCTGCCTGTTACTAAATGTGTACATGCTTTGTACTATCCAGCCCCGGCACTTCCCTGGCGCTTCCCAACGAGGTGGTGTTGATACAGCTGTACTACAAACCTAACGCCCCTCTTCAGCTCGAGGCACACAACTACTCCCTCGTCTTCCGTGCCCGCACCAGCTCATGCTGAGGGAAAACCCCTTCCCCACCAGCTGTTTCTCCACCAGTAATCAAATGGCTAAGGCTCTCCCTTGGAACACCTCCGGCACCACCCTCTCCCTCTCTAGGCCTCCTCCCCAGGGGCCAGCAGCCCCAGACGTGGCCTGGTGTCATTGTTTCTCGCTGTCCCCCAATCCCGTCCCTCCTCCCTTACCGCTGCCTGTCACCTGCTCCCTCCCTGCCGGCCGTCTGCTTCCAGGTCAGCTCAGCTCAGCTTGGCGCTTCGGCTCTGCCTATTCATCCTGCGAGTGGGAAGAAGAGCCCGCTGGGCGCCGCAGCGCCCTCGTCACCGCTGTCAGCATGGGGCAGTGTGCGGAACGTCCGCGCTCGGCGACGAGCGACGCTCTTCCTCTCGGCCCAGGGGCAGGGGCACGGGCACGGGCACGGGCACGGGCACTGCCATAGGGCTCCGCAGTAAGACGAGAGGCCTCAGCCTCTCCGCGCACCCGCCCCGAGTCTCACACAACTAAGCAGATCCTCCGCTCGCATCCCCAAACCCATGCCACGCTCAGCCTGCAGCCCCACCTCCCTCAGCCCCCTCTGCCTCATCTCCCCAAAGAGCCTCCAAAGCTCCTCTACCCTCGCCGCCCCCGGCCTTCCCCCCCCCGCAACACACACACCAGGCAATAAGGGAGGGGGGGACCCGGAGCGCACCCCGACAGCCTGCCGCCCCCTCCCGCCGCGGGCTGCGCCTCACCTAGGGCCACCTCGCAGGCTTTGCGCAGTTGGGAGTGATGCGCCTTCTTCACCTCTTTGTCGGCCAAGATCTTCTCCAGGGCCCGGGTCAGGAACATGTTTTTCGTCTTCTTCCCTTCATACATGGGCGCGATCGACACGGGAGAGGAGGAGGAGGAGGAGGGGTGGAGTGGAGAATGAAGAGCGGGACACCGGCCGCTCCCGCCGGGGGAGGGCTGCGAGGGGCCGGGGCAGGCCGAGCCAGGCGCTGGGGAAGGGCTCCCTCGGAGGGAGAGCCGCGGCTCTCCCCGGGGGACGGCTGGGGTGGGCCCGGGCGGCAGCGACAGGCAACCCCCGCGGCTGAGGGAGGACGAAGCCTTCTTCTTCTCCTCCCCCCCGCTGCGTGCTATCGCGGACGGCGCCCGCGACGCGCTCAGTCCCTGAGCCGCCCCAGGCCCGCACCCGCCTCCATTAGCACTGGCAGCAGCGGCGGCGGCGGCAGCAGCAGCAGCAACAACCTGCCCTCGCCATGTTGGAAGGAAACGACGTCAGGGCCGCAGCCGCGCGGCTGCGGAGAGAGAGGAAGCGGCTGTACCCCAGCCGGGCGGGCGGGCGGAGGGAAGCGGGCAAGCTGGGGAGCGCTCGCCTTCTGCCCGCCCCGCGGGAGCGCTACAGGTGGAGTAGACCCGCGAGAGGCGGTGGAGAGGGAGGTACGGAGATGGCTGCTGCTACCTGGAAACGGCTTGGAGGAGGAGAAGAAGGGCTTCCCTTCCGGGCCACTAGGGCTAGGAGGGGGAGGAGGAAGAAGGTTCCCCTGGGAAGTGTCACCTGCCCCTGAAGGGGGGGCCCTGCCAGGGGTAGGGCAAGAGGCTTTCTCGCAGAGGATCTGCTGTCTCTCCCCTGGCTGCGGTCTCCCCTGACGGGAAAGCCCCCGGGGTTCCCCCTGACGGAAGGAGTGAGAGGAGAGCAGCTCTCGTAATGAGAGTGCCGAGGGAGGAAGGAGCGCGTTAGAGTGCAGGACGCAACCAGGCTCCCTGCGCCCCTTCTCGTGGGCGCTCCCTCAGCCCCTCACCTCGCATTCCGGTGGGGCCCAGCCTTCGCCGTGTGGGAACAACGCGTCCAGTGCTTCTGGAGCCGTCTGTCCTCATCATTGCTGCCCGTCGCTCTCGGGCGCTGGAGGGACGCTTCACCCGTGAGTTCTCGTGGTTCCATCATCCCATCGCTGCCATCCTCTGCCTTTGGGACACAGTCATCCTACACTTCTCCATTGTATATGCATTAGGAGTACAAAGTATTTAAAAAAAAAACAAAAAACACCAAACAAATTTGCACCTTCATTTACAACTAAACAGTGACTTCTGTGTTGGTAAATTAAGATTTTATTATTTTCTTTTGTAAAATCGATACTTTTTGTCTTCACTTGCTTTCTTTGGCTTTTTTCCTTCCCAGAGTGCTAAGGGGTAATTTCCTTATGCTTTGGTCAGGTCTAAGAAAAGCAGTGAAGTGGGCCCTGCTTAACTGTTCAGCAGCAAAAACATAATAGGGCAAGTTTTGCTTTCAGTGGTGATATAACATTATTTTAAAGTAGTATGTGGCACTAACTGAAGCCAGGTCCCTTACAGAAAAAAAACTACTTGATAGAATAAAATATTAATTAAAAATAATCTGGAAATATACTGAATTTCAGGCAGAGTGGGACAAGGCTGTAGCATCAGTGTGCAGAAAGCAGAGATGATTGTGGAAACCAGGGGCCTTCTCTGAGCTCAGAGAACGGAGAGCCAATGCATGGGAAGGAGGTTATCCCCAGTTAACTTCTCCTGTCTGTTCTCTGTTCCTTTGTTCCTTCTGCATCAGTTGGGACAACAGCCTTCCAAAGTTAAGCCTGATCCCTTCCTCACGGAGAATTTGAGAGAGTTGTACCAGGTTGTCATGCCACCATGCTAGGGCCTTGCAAGCAGCCTTGTGTTCTTGACTGACTAGCGTATTTGAGCACCTCTGTTTGCCTGCAATGCTATGGTTGTAGCTGAATCCATACAGGTAAAGGGATCCCAGGTAAAGAGGCAGCTAATGCTGCTCAGTATTGTTTTAATCAGTTTCCCAGATGAAAAATGATCTGTGCCAAAATGATTTGTTGCTTTACAGGTAACTATATCTGGGCTTTTTAAGGAATAACATGGCATGGTGAATTCTGGTAAAGCTATAGGTGAATGCCAGGCCTGACAGATAGGGCAAGTGAAGATGAAGAACTTTTTCCTAATACCCATTCTAAACCTCCCCTGGAACAAGTTGAGGCCATTGCTCTCATCCAGTCGCTTGTTATTTTTTAGGACAGACCAACCCCTACCTTTCAGGTAGGTGCAGAGAGCAAAAAGGTCTCACCTCAGCCTCCTTTTCTACAAGCTGACCAACCCCAGTTGCCTCAGCCGCTTGTTATAGGACTTCTCCAGACTCTTCACCAGCTTCACTGCCCTTCTCTGGATACACTCCGGCAACTCAGAATGTTTCTTGTAGTGAGGGTCCCAGAACTGAACACGGTATTCGACATGCAGCCTCACCAGTAGTGAGTACAGGGGGACAATCACTTCCCTAGTGCTGCTGGCCACACTATTTCTGCTACAAGCAAGGGTGCTATTGGCCTTCTTGGCTGCCTGGACACACTGATGCCTCATGTTCAGTGTCTGTCAATCAGCATGGCCAGGTCCTTTTCTGCTAAGCATTTTTCCAACCACTCTTCCCCAAGCCTGTAGCGTTGCATGGGGTTGTTGTGGCTCTCACCTCGTTTCTTGTGTTGGTGCGGTTGTGCAACTGGCAGTCAGTCAGTTCGGCCCAGTAGTCCAGCCAAAGATCAGCCTCATAAGAAAGTTTTCAGTGCGATCAGTGAATTGATCAGACTTGTCTGCATATTCAGTAACTCTTACCCAAGAAAGGATATGGGGAAATGTGGTCAGGGTGATGAGAAGAGCTGGTCTACTGCTCATGGTTGCACTGTCTTCATAAATCATCTTGATGAGCTTTGAAACAGCACAGTAGTAGTTAGATTGTGATCACTTTAAACTAGAATAAGATAGAACTGCCACTAAAAGAAGCAGTCCTTCTTCCTGCTCCTGCTTATATGTTTCTTGCTTCCTTGGTCAGTATAAGCATTTACATTGTCATGTGATGAATTATGTCTGAATTATATTCAGAATTTAATTAGGTTGAAATTAATCTGACAAGAAACAGAGGATTTTTAATCTGGGTGTATTCCATATCCTGGTTCATCAGGCAACTTCACAAATACTTGTGTAGCTCAAGGGGATAACACCAGGACAGGAACAAGAAAACGGGCAGGAAGAGGGCAGACTTGCACTTTTTGGCAACAGTACCGGTTTATGCCAACTTAAAGTATTGTTTAAACTACTACTATTAATAAAAATTTTGTTCAGTATTTCACTGTGCAAAAAAAACACTCAACCCTGTCTCTCCATGTGACCCCATATATGGATGGATGGATGGGTCAATAGATAGGACCAGTGTGTTAGTCCAGCGTGTATGATCCTTTAATTGTAGTGGCTCACTTGTCACTTTCGTTAGCTGCAGTTTAGTAGTTCACATTTGTTCCAATTCTGTTCTCATGTACCAGATGCAGATAATCAGTGCATGATGGATCAGGGTCCAGATGGATCTGGCAGATGGGAACCTGGAACAGGAGAGAAACAATGTTTCTGTTCTGCACCTGCAGGCACCTTGGTGAAGAAGTTTCTAAGTTTCTTACTGCATGCATAATGTTTAACTGGTCTGATAGTGGTTCTTGCTCGTGTACTACTCATGTGCTACTAAGGTACAAAGAAGGCATCCCTTTGTGGAGTCACAGGACTGCCACCCTTGTAAAAAAAAGTAAAGCAGAATTCAAAGTATCCACTGTATCCATTATGCAAAGTATCACAATCTGTCAAATGAAAACTAAGAGATACACTCACAATATGTACTTGAATATTTTAAGAGATTTGGTTTTTGGTTTGGTTTGGGTAGGGTTGGGGTTTTCTAAATAAATTCAGGAGCTGAAATTAAGAGTTCATAATTTGTAGAGTGAATGTTACAAGAGGTTAAAACAGGCTGCAGTATATCTGCTGCTGCACTGAAAGAACAAAAAGCAAATATTTATTAGTTCAGGGAATATTGATCATTAGGTAATGCCTAGGTTGGTTTCAAACATTTGTACAAAAGCATATGACACCCTGGAGTGACCGATAACAAAATAAACATCCATCACTGTGAGGAAGCTCTTGCAAGGTGACAAATTTATTCCTTAAAGCTAAAATATACAGGCTCTTACTGTTTTGAAATACATTCTTAATAGTACAGTTAAGTGAGGATACATCATCCTAGTAAAGCATTATATCTGTCAGTTGGTGACAGCTGCAGGAAAAATGTCAGATAACAGTGAAGAAAAAAACCCCCCACCTCTTGTAGTCAATGGAATAAAGTTTTGAATTGTGGCTGGAAACTGTGGAGGACATCAAACATTCCCAGCTGTAGCTTGCACTTCTGTGCTGGAAGTTGTACTGGTGCATGTGCTGGAATGTGATCCTTTTTTTGCTAGGATTTTTTCTGTGGGAATACATTTTATTCTAGCTTACCTACAGGAACTGTCAGCTTCTTTCTTCAGCATTTTGCTCCTGCTTATAGATTAATAATTCAGTTCCCAGATTCCATGGCATCTCAGCATGCCATTCCCTAATATTGTGAATGAAGAAGGAATACAAGTATCCATCTTAAACACAGAAGGAAAAAAACTTTTTTAAAAAATGTTATATAGGGCTTTTTAAAAAGTTTCTTTAGTAATTTTTTGAACTTGAGGACTGATTATAGATATATCAACCATTAATTATCTGAGAAGGTGATTTTCTGAGATACCCTGTTGGAGAAAAGGTAGAGTTTCTTTTGGGGAACATAGAAATGAGTAGCACATCTTCATCCTGAACCAGGAACCTACTATATGGTTATTGTTGTATGTGAGGCTATGCAAATGTAAAGGTAAACCCAAGTCAGTATAGTGACTCCTTCATAATGGCAAACATTTCTGTCTCTGAATACCAAGAGTACAAAGTTCTGGCAACTTCCCGAGAGCCTTTCACTGCAAAAGAAGATGTATGGAGGATGTATGGCAAAGACAGCAATAAGAGCCACTGATTTATTGCTTCTCCTAGCCAGCTGCAGCAGATAAAATTGCTAAGGAACTGTTATTGGAATTTAAGGAGAAACTATTGAAAGGGGGGGGAGCCACAACCTGCCTTCCCTGTTTCTTGGAAAGTGCTGTCCCTACCATTACACCTTCCTAGATTACTGTGTGGGTGTGAGTCTGGTTAATTAGTTATCTCCCCAAGCACCTGTAATAGGAAGGACTTCCACAGTATATAGTTATCCCAAATTCTTAATCTCCAGTTTCAGTTTACAAAATAGGATTATTCTGACATGTTGCAAATTAGAAAAGTAATAAGTTTATTGAAAATGATGACTGTTCTATCTTTATATCCTAGCTTCAGACTCCTGCAGGTCTTTGTGACTGATATGGCATGACCAATGTAATGTGTGCCGAGTTGTTTTACAGATTAGGTCTTAAACATCCCAGCCCAACTCCCAGCATATTGGGAGCATAAAGCATTAGTTTTAACCTATTTTTTATATGCTGAATGACACTGTTCCCCTTGATCTGAGGTGAATTCAGCATATCACTTTAGAACTTGTGCATTTTCAAAGGTTGATGCAGATCTCGCTCAATAAATTGATAATAACAAAGGATGGGTTGAAAATGAAAAGGGACTGAGAAAAGCTGAATGGAATTCAGCTAAAGAAAAATATCCCTTTAATCTCTGGGCAGGGTAAGTCAAATGAATAACAAGGATGGTTTCCAAGTATTTTAATATCCATGTTGAAAAGCTTAGACAGAAAGGTCATAAAAGTCATGTGAACTAAGGTGAGAAGCAATAATACTGGAGCAGTAACTACTTTTTACTGCCATTAAATGATCTTTGAATCTGCCTGATTGTTTCCTTCAGCAACTGCAGTGGGTATTTCCCTGTCAAAAATGCAATAACATATATTTCAGCATTTACATTATAAGATGGGCTTTGTGACAGGAATGGATGATTTTGAATATGAATAACTAGAAAGATACAATTGAATGGGAGTTAGGGGTATTCTTGCCTAGAAGAAAGACATTAAAGAAGCACTGTAGTGTTTCATTCCTGTATCCCAGTTAACTCATTAAGTATTTACTAGATGTGTATTCACGCAGGTATCTTTACAAGACATTTTGAAATACCTACAACAGTTTTGGTTAGACTTCCAAGAGGTTTCTAATTTCAAGATAGATGTCAGAGCTGATGTGCAATTTGGATCATTAAAAACTGGACTGACTGGTTCACAGCATATATAATAGATGGTTTCTTGTCACAGTCAAAGCTGCAGTTGTCTGGGTTTGAGCCAGGCGGATCTGGAGTGTTTAATTTTGCTACCTGAAAGTGTGTATTGTGTGCTGTTTCTTGATAGAAGCTTTGTAATTGTAGATCTCCTCATAGAGGAGTAGGACAGTAGCTATCAGAAAGTATTGATGTGCCACTGGTGGAACTGTTGAGGTGCAATTTATAACTGTATCTGAGAAGGGTAAACAAACAAATGTTGTTTGACTGATAAAATCTTATCACAGTTTGTGTGACATGCAGCAGATAATTCTACATGGCCAAGTTTCTGCAAATCCATAGAGCCATTATGGATTTTGGGGGCTGGTTCTCTTCTCAGTTCCTGACAAATGTGATTTTGAGGTAAGTTGTGCTTATCAGTACCACAACCGTTGCTTAAACGAGTCTGTAAGGAGAAGGCTTTGCGCAGGGACCTTATGATAGATACATAATAATACAATTCAACACTAACAGTAATAGTTATGGTGTTTTATATGTGCTTGGACCATAGCTGGATACTTAGAAACCACTTAGAAACCATAACATTCAGTACAGGCAACATGAATTTCTGCAGTACATATGATACCTGCAAGCTTGCTTCCTTAATCTTAAGGACAATAGTCCATGAAGAAACATGTAGAGGAGGGCAGAGAATTGCCAAGCATTCGACACTGTCCCGCATGACATCCTTGTCTCTAAATTGGAGAGACATCAATTTGATGGATGGACCACTCGGTGGATAAAGAACTGGCTGGGTGGCTGCATGCAAGGAGTTGTGGTCAATAGCTCAATGTCCACCTGGAGACCAGTAACGAGTGGTGTCCCTCAGGGATCGGTGTTGGGACCAGTCTTGTTCTACATCCTTGTTGATGACATGGACAGTGGGATTGAGTGCACCCTCAGCAAGTTTGCCGATGACACCAGGCTGTGTAGTTTGGTTGATAGGCTGGAGGGAAGGAATGCCATCCAGAGGGACCTTGACATGCTTGTGAGGTGGGCCGATGCCAACCTTATGAAGTTTAACCATGCCAAGTGCAAGGTCCTACACCTGGGTGGGAGCAATCCCAGGCACAGCTACAGGTTGGGCAGAGAAGAGATTCAGAGCAGCCCTGTGGAGAAGGACTTGGAGGTGCTGGTTGATAAGAAACTGAACATGAGCTGGGTTCAGTGTACGCTCACAGCCCAGAAAGCCAACTGTATCCTGGGCTGCATCAAAAGGAGCGTGACTAGCGGGTCAAAGGAGGTGATCCTGCCCCTCTACTCTGCTCTCATGAGACCTCACTTGGGAGTATTGTGTGCAGTTCTGGTGTCCTCAACGTAAAAAGGACATGGAACTGTTGGAACAAGTCCAGAGAAGGGCCATGAGGATGATCAGGGGACTGGAGCACCTCCCATATGAAGATAGGCTGAGAAAATTGGGGCTGTTCAGCCTGGAGAAGAGAAGGCTGCATGGAGACCTCATAGCAGCCTTCCAGTATCTGAAGGGTGCCTGTAAGAATGCTGGGGAGGGACTCTTCTTCGGGGACTGTAGTGGTAGAACAAGGAATAATGGGTTCAAATTTAAACAGGATATTTAGGTTAGATATAAGGAGGAAGTTCTCTGCTGTAAGGGTGGTGAGTCACTGGAATAGGTTTCCCAAGGAAGTTGTGAATGCTCCATCCCTGGTGGTGTTCAAGGCCAGGTTGGACAGAGCCTTGGGTGACATGATTTAGTGTGAGGTGTCCCTGCCCATGGCAGGGGGGTTGGAACTTGGTGATCTTAAGGTCCTTTCCAACCCTAACTATTCTATGATTCTACAATTCTATAATTTAAAAACAACAATTTCAGGCATTCATGTCACAGAATGCGAGACCTCACCAGAATTTTCCCCAAATTTGTGAAGTCTTAAGTTCATGGTTTCACTTCACTGTAGTGCTGGATCAAAGGTAGAAGATTAAAATCCAAATTGACTTTAAAATCACAGTGTACTGTGTAAGAATGAGGTTGTGTCCTTCGAAATGGGTGTGAGCCCTCTACGAAGCTGAGTGTGCTCTTTTAAAAATCTGAGTGATAACAGCAGTGTGTTATAAGCAGGCTTTGCGTATTTGTGTACATTTGGTAAATGTGTTCACTGTGTGAAATATAATATTAAAATGTTCTGGTGTATCTGCAAACCTAAATCTTCTTGCAATAATTGCAAACATTAATTTATTAAAAAAATAAAATCACAAAACACAGAAATCTGTAGTCACTATTTCTATGCATAAATTCTGAGGTTATTTTTACTGTCACTGTACTAGAAAGCATGTAGTTCACTCAGACAATTCTATTAAATGTTTTACCATAAAGCTATGACTGCATTTTGGTTTTCTTGCTCAGGAAAAGCTCAGAGCAGATTTTCTTTTTAATGAAGGTTTTGGCTTTTATGAGAACAAGATTGGTTTCTGCAGTGGGAAGTTGAAGGGGCTATAGTTTACTTTGTATATTTGTTTACTAGTCTCAACTGATCATTTGCATCAAACACAAAGTTCTTATAGATTCTTATAAAAGAAGATAACATTTTCACTTTAAATTCAGGGACCACTATAAACTCAGTAGCCTTTAAATATCATATAATGGCTACTAGAAACAGGAAAAGGAGTTTACAGAAGAAACTGACTGCTGAAAGGGGTATCTTGTATGGATTCAGCAGGCAGCTGGCAGGCAGTCAGCTGCTGCTGGGGTGAAAACCACAG
Source organism: Pezoporus occidentalis (assembly GCF_034315485.1). NCBI lineage: Eukaryota > Metazoa > Chordata > Aves > Psittaciformes > Psittacidae > Pezoporus > Pezoporus occidentalis. Next base: position 4,421,071 of record NW_026915724.1, on the reverse strand, counting down.
GGTCTCACCAACCCTGGAATTTGCTGGTTTCAGTGACGGATTTGGAACTACCCCGTGATGGATTTTGAATACTCTACATTGCTTGATTATTCATGTACTGGTATGTTGTGTATCTTTGGTATTCTCTGTATACTGTATAGTAGCATTTGTTTAACTTGTAAAAAATCTGTCCAGGAAGAAAGAAGAGAAAGAATGCATCAAGCAGCTAACTCAAAGCCATGCACCTAATTGTTATTTATGGGGCTCTTACATTTTTGGCTCTCTCTCCAGCAAACTACAAGGACAAGAAATGAAATGTGAATGTAGAGTAACAGAAATAACTAGCAGGATTAAAAGAGACGTGGGAGAGAGGGACTGAAGTGGAGAAGCATTCATGGTCCACGGCACCTGAAAGACACTAGTCTTCACTTGTGGTGGCTGAAGAAATTAGGTCTGCCTGAATTTCATTTGAAGTTACATGACAGAAATACATGTCAACAGTTTTCTGATTATGTGCACATTACTTTCTATTAGGCAAATATTTACAGCTAAAATAAATAGCATTTATTTTTAAGAAGGCTGTTTTTTCCTTGAACGTCTCATGGGTAACCCTGAGAGTAAGAACTTCAGGCATCAGAATTATGCCAGAGCTGGCACGTAAACGTGGTTGATGTACTGGAAATTACACGGTAAGTCTCATCCTAGGGTGGAATTTGTCTTAATTAATTTTAGCAGTTGTAAAAACTAGTCACCCAGTCTAAACTGTCATCTGGACTCCTGCTATGCAAAAAGATTAGCATCTCATGAGTAATTCATGCAGTACAATGGTACCAAGTCTAAGATAGACATGACCTGTCATCCTCTATATCCTTTATTTTTCTCTACTGAAAAATATTACTACTTGGTACCCTGACTACAGCTTTCATACAGTTGAAGTCAGATGAGTAAAAAACCACCTACAGAACAGGACTGTGAAATTCTCTTCCCAGACAGGTGATAGTTGAGGCTTGCTACCCCAGGGAATGAATACAGAAAAACTAGAAGGTGAATGGTGACATTGGTAAGCCTGTAACTTAACACTTTGGGCTGTAGGATTATTGACAGTTGTTGTCAATATGCTGAAAAATAGTGACTGTTGTTAAGATTTGGATCTTTTCTTGTGGTGGTGTATGTATTTGTCAGGTAAACACAGATTTGTAGTTGGAGTGTGGGAGCTCTGATAAATAATACATATAAAAATAATTTTGCAGAGGTTAAAGATTTTTATTTATTATTTTTAAAGATATATACTAGGCAAATAGACCAACTCTGGTTGTGTTAAAAATTATTTCCCACACTGAATGGCAAGTAAAGTCATACATATCCAATAGTTTTCCCTTTCAGTGCAGCCTTGAGTTCTATACTGCAGTGAATTTAAGCAAAAACTGTGGTTTAAATAGATACACATTGTCAAGATTTAGTGAAGCCTAAGAGAGCTTTCCTTGGAAACATTCCTATGTAAGTCCCATTTCCTGGGTTCCAGTGCTGCTTTCCCCTTGGAATTTATTGCATGTCTTTAATTTCATACTCTGTACTGGTGGTGCAGTAACTTTATCCTTTTCAGGTATGGTATCAATCTATACTTGAGAAGTTGTGTACTTACAAAGTGCACTGCAGTGCAGAAGAATAGAAAAAAATCAGCATTGCGTAGCATGATGAAAAGTGGAAGAAGAAATGTGCTTCTGCCATGCAGGGGTATCAATATTTTGATGAATTTTATGACAATTGAGGCTTTCTGTAAAAGAAGCTAATCTTAACCCTCTTTACCTTTTGGTCTCCAGCATCTTAAAGCAGATATATAGTGCTTTTTGCACTTGCACGTGTTCCATTGTGGAAGTATGGCCCAAATATAGCCAGTAACGAGTGGCGTCCATCAGGGATCAGTGTTAGGACCGGTCTTGTTTAACATCTTTGTTGCTGACATGGAAAGTGGGATTGAGTGCGCCCTCAGCAAGTTTGCTGATGACACCAAGCTGTGTGGTTCGGTTGATACCCTGGAGGGAAGGAATGCCATCCAGAGGGACCTTGACGCGCTTGTGAGGTGGGCTGATGCCAGCCTCATGAAGTTTAACCATGCCAAGTGCAAGGTCCTACACCTGGGTGGGAGCAATCCCAGGCACAGCTACAGGTTGGGCAGAGAAGAGATTCAGAGCAGCCCTGCAGAGAAGGACTTGGGGGTGTTGGTTGGTGAGAAAATGAACATGAGCTGGCTTCAGTGTGCACTCACAGCCCAGAAAGCCAACGGTATCCTGGGCTGCGTCAAAAGGAGCGTGACCAGCAGGTTGAAGGAGGTGATCCTGCCCCTCTACTCTGCTCTCGTGAGACCTCACTTGGGAGTACTGTGTGCAGTTCTGGTGTCCTCAACATAAAAAGGACATGGAACTGTTGGAACAAGTCCAGAGGAGGGCCATGAGGATGATCAGGGGACTGGAGCACCTCCTGTATGAAGATAGACTGAGAAAGTTGGGGCTGTTCAGCCTGGAGAAGAGAAGGCTGCATGGAGACCTCATAGCAGCCTTCCAGTATCTGAAGGGAGCCTATAGGGATGCTGGGGAGGGACTCTTCATTAGGGACTGTAGTGATAGGACAAGGGGTAATGGGTTAAAACTTAAACAGGGAAAGTTTAGATTGGCTATAAGGAGGAAATTCTTTCCTGTGAGGGTGGTGAGTCACTGGAATAGGTTTCCCAAGGAAGTTGTGAATGCTCCATCCCTGGCAGTATTCAAGACCAGGTTGGACAAGGCCTTGAGTGATATGGTTTAATGTGAGGTGTCCCTGCCCATGGCAGGGGGGTTGGAACTTGATGATCTTAAGGTCCTTTCCAACCCTAACTATTCTATGATTCTATGATTCTATGAATATAATGCAGACAACTGCTACCTCTGTATAGACTCCACTGCTCTGCTTACTTGCACAGCAGATACCAATCTAGTTTTGGTGTCTTAGGCTGTATCCACATCTAAAGCTGGAAGGGTGGAAATAAAGTGCCAACTTGTATGGAGTGGGAAACACTGGAGTTGCCAGTGAAGGCAGTAAGCATTGCTAGACAGATACCTTTACCTCTTCACTAACATACACACACACTAAAAACTAATTATGTCACAGTGTTCCAGAATATTAGTTAACATTGTCCCCATGGGGTTATTTCAAGGGCAGGTAATTTTTTAGGTGAGAGAAGCTCAATTGTGGACTCTGACACTATCAGGTGAACAGAGAAGTGATTCTCTCAATTTCAGTGTCCGTTTGGTCTTCTCCGCTTGTTTGCTTTTAGAAATAATCTGAGCAGTATCTGCTTACTTTGCTTACTCAGGATGAAGATATTTTTACACTTCTCGGACTGTCATTCAATACAACATGATTAGTCTCTGCTTGTTTGCCAATTTTGTTTCTAAGTTTTGTTATTCCAGCTGTTTGTTTAGTCACGGATAGCCAATCAGTCTCCCTACAGGCTATCTGACCCAGCAGTCCTCTATTCAACACATTAACATTATTTCCTTTCATCTTTCTGAAGTATTGGTGCTTCACTGATTTTATTTCTGATTAAAAATAAAAATGCCTTTTCATACAAATCCAAGTAATTGCTGCTGCTCTTGGGGCCTAGAGTCTTGCTTTTTGATTTGGACTTTTTCTGCTCTACCATGTTAGACTTCTGTCCTTTACCTTTATTTTTAGTCCTGATACTGAGTGAAAGACATACTCCAAATGTTCCACCTTTGGTCTGTGCATTCAGAATTACAGTATGAAGATGATACATATTGTACTTAGTATGGTTTTACATAAAACTTTCCATAAATCATTTGTCTTCTGGGATTATTCCCCCCCCTTCCCCCCCCTTCCCCCCCCCCTTCCCCCCCCTACATACAGACTGTTTTGTTTTCAACAGAGGAGAAATCTCTGAACTCAAAAAGGAATTTTTAGTAAATCAGCTTTTCGTGTGTCCTTCAATAGACACTTAAATGAGGGAGAGTTATTCTTGTGCATATTCAGGCTTTAGCACTGATGGATTGTTTAGGATTCTCACAGAGGCACAAGGAAAACAAGGTAGTAACTCCAGCAATTGGATATAGCACTGTTTCTGATGGGCTGGGTGCCAGCAGATCTGCAGCCAGGGACACCAGTGAAGGAGCCCTTCACTTGGTGCCATGCAGAGGATCAGGAAATGAATGGGGACCTTCCTTTCTCTGTTGAGACACTGATGCAAATTACAACTTTTTATTTTATGTTATATTTTTCTCTTTTTTAAAGTGCAGTCCTGACAGCAGTTTAAACATGAGTGCTTACTTTCAGCTTGAGAGAGTTGTAGACAAGCTTTCCAACATTCATTAGCCAGTCTGCATCCAAACTGCTGTCTTAAGAGTAGCTCTGTCTCCAGACATGTTTGCAGGGAGGTCTCTGCTGAGACATCTCCTTAAGGTTGCACTTATTATCTGCAGTGTTGGTAGGTGAGTGTTTGACAGGTAGTGGACTGCATACACTGACTCCCTAAACAGCTTTCAGCATGACGGCAGCTTCAGGTTACTTCTACCTCAGCTTCTCAGAAAAGACACTTAATTTCTTGGAAAATACCTGAAAACAATCACAACAGCTTCAATAGAAAAATCTTTAAAATGTATAAGAAAGGTGACGATTTTTTTTGTTGTTGTTTTTGTTGTTTGCTTGTGTGTTGGGTTTTTTGTTTGTTTTTTTTTGTCTAAAATTATTGTTTTAAACATGTATTCCTGCAAATGGCTAACATACAGAAGAATTGTTCATGGTCTGAAGCAGTCCAAAAATCCTGGTAGCAGCTGGTATGGTCTTGTAGCCTCTCCAGAGCTACCCTTATCTACCATGACATTATGCTAGCAGCTTTTCCAGGAGCAGGATCAAGACACCTTTGATCACTCTGGGCAATGGTATAGGACCTTTATAACCCATGATGTAACAAAGGCTTTCTGGGATGCAGTCCACATTGGGAGTTGATGGCATAACACCTTCTTACAGCCTCTGCCCTAAGTGTTCACAATAGCAAAACCCCTCTTGACTCTATTATAGGGTGCAAGACATGAAGGGCTTGTCCCATGTTCTGAGCTTGTATTTGCTATGTTAACAGTAGTAGGGGATAACCCACACAAATACACTAGAGAAACTCCAGGAAGAGAGCTTTTTGTGTTGCACCAGTGAAATAGTGTCCAAGGCTTTTAGGGAACTGGCCAAATAAGCTGAATTTGCATGTGCTTCCAACAGGCAGAGGAGAGATGCTGAACACATGCTGCCTGCTATCAGCAGCCCTGTGGTTGCCAAGAATTGCAGCTACACCATTACGTAAATCATCACACAGTACACATTGTGCAGACAGACATCTTGTTTGTGTGTGAATGAATCTGCGTAGGTATGTGGGGAAGTTCACACATTTTAACAGGTTCATGATTAAAATTTAGTACCAAAAGTTAGGCTCTTCTAGCTGAAGTTGTCACTGACAGACAGTATTCAATTCTGTTTTGAAATGGAGGAAGAGAAGTGGAGACACCATGCAGCATGAAATAGCATATTCATCCTGTTAAGAGGAGGCTCAAGTACATCTCATCCTTTGACAATGCTCTGTGCTACCAAGGCCAAAGAGCAGTTCTGGTTCTTGTACCACATTAACAGGCATTTCACTCATTTAACCCTTAAACCACTGCCTGGCTCACAGGAAAATTATCTTTCCAAACCGTAATAAGTTCTGCAAATGTGATAATTGAATTTAAATAGAGTAAAGCAATTATTCCGTATAAAGAACTTAAAATACACCAAGTTGCCTTTTTTTTTTTAAGCAGCCATTTCTAGCTCATTAAGCAGAAGAACCCTGTACACTCAGCTTTTTGACTGTACTCCTTCAATTCAGCCCAATCAACCCAGATTTTCTCAATCTAGAAACAAAGTGAAATAAAACAAGGGAAATGAAACAGTAAGCAAATTGGTTGTTTCTGCTTAGCTTTTATATGTATATATATGTATATATTTCTATGCAATTTTTTTCAGTTATGCTGTAAAAGAATAAGCCACCTGGAAACTCTGGCTGTGATTTTAACAGATGAATTATTTTCAAGAAAATTGAAAATTCTGTTATAAAATGAAGCTTTCTCAGACTCTTTGGTGTGTGTATGTATCTTCAGACCTAACATAATATTCTCTAATAATTGCTAAAAAAAAACAAGAAAAGGGTTCATTATTTGGTTAAAAAAAGAGGCAGCCCTCCCAGCACTGAGCCATCCTGGTATTCAGAGGAATAGCTTGGCACATTGTAGTCAGCACAAAAGACTGAAACACCTGCTCACAGTCATTCCACAGTGTTTATTTCATTATCTATTATTTGAGATAAAGTATATGCTCCTACCGACCCAGGGGTACATTAAAATACTTCATTGTTATGACTATTTCTCCACATATATTTTTCAGTAGTGCTGAGAGGTGCTAAGGTGGCTGGACTCTAAGAGCAGGCAGGATAGATGAAATATATTGCCCCCATATGCCTTTATGGCAAATGGATGGATTTCCTTTGTCGTGGGCGAAGTGCACTTTCTGCATGGCTGGGGACAGTGGCAGATTTTTTTAATTAACATTTGAATCTATTATTTATGAGTGCATTCCCTGATGTCTAAATCCAAGGGCAAGCCCTGCCATGCTTGAATCAGTCTCTCAGGAGAGGGCTTGAACTACTCCACTGAAAGCAGGGAGAGCCGAGGCTTTCTGCTTGGTCGCTCCTGCCTGTCAGGCAAGGACAAGCATTCGGGGTCTAAAGAATTGCCAATTCTAAATGTCCTTGCTCCAAACATCATTTTCTAAGGAGGGAACTATGTGTTCTGTTGTGACTCTTGTTATCCAAAATCTGCAGATACTAACAGAAGACCTTGTTAAGGCAGGCCTTTTTGACACCACATACAGCCTAAAGCAGTGAATTTCCAACAAGCTGCATTGTGCTTGCGGTGACAGGCATGTTGAGCTGAGGACTGTGAAAACCACTCTGAACTTGTTCACCTTCCTCCAAGACAGGCCTGTCACCAGCAGCAGTACTCCTGGCTTTGTGGTGCTGATAGGGCTTGAAAGCCTAGTGGTTCGGTCAGACAGAAGGCAGCTCTCTCCACACCCTGCTTGCCTCCTACACAGTGAACGAGAAACCAATTATACCTGTTTGGACCTTACTTTTATCCTGAGTGGGTATGAGAATTCAGGCATACATTAAGCATGCCAAATGGCCTATGTTTTCTGTGGACAGAAGACGTTGAAATTTACAACTCAAAAGGTGTTTTAGGTGGTGAGTGTTTAAGAATGTTTTAAAGGAGTGCAGCTAATGTCACAGGGTTTATATTTTCAAAGTATCTCTGTAATTTATTTGGATTTCTGTTCTCTTGTCCTGTTTTCTACAGCAGAGGGGTAGCTGTGTCTTTGCACATCTAAGATATTATTATGGTGTTTTGCCATCATTTAAGGACTGTATGAAAATAGTAACATCTGGCTTTTAGGCACAGAAATCAAAAGCGAAGTCATCAAGTGTAAGACTAACATCTTTTATCAATGAATGTGACCACTGTACAACAGTGAGCTATGGGAATGGTATAATAGTTTCACACAGCCAAAGAAAAAATCAAAAGGGCTTACGAAAATACCTGTACTCTGTTGCATGTATTATTCTTCAAGTGATACCATTGAATAGAATGTAAACATAAAAATGGAAGGGGTTGTTTAACATTAATAAGCTAGAACAGTTGATTAGTAGCTTACTTTTGGTAGGAAATAAAATGCTTTCTTCCCAACCTTAAGAATTAGATGCAGTCTTTTCAATAAGCAGTTATTTTGCACAGTCCTCATATAGGCAGTGCAATCTGCACTCCGCAGTTTCTTACAGACAAGAGGATTGGCACTGGATATTTCAAAGTAGATGCATGTTGGCACTCAAGGTCATTTGAGCTCTTTCTATTAAATCTTCAGAAATTTCTAGAAAAGAAGTGCAGTTTCCCATAGGCTTTACATGTTACGAGTGATCAAATACATTTGCCTTTTCAAAGTGACTTCTGAAAAACACATGGGGAGCTTCACCAATCAGTTGTGCTATTTTTCAAGGTTTGCAGCCAAACTCAATACCTTTTTTCACCTTTGAAGGCCAGTTTTTTATCAATTTATGAATAATGATTCAAGGTAATTTCAGGGTAATTGTTTTGTTAAGAAGGGTGACTTGAAGAGGCATAGGCCTGTTTCCTTCATGTTAGTCTCAGTGTGGTTTTTTTTCTTAATTAAAAATAAAAGCTATCAAATGCCCCCAAATGTTCACAAAAGATTGTCTGAGCACTTTTTCAAATTTACAGAAGTGGTTATAATTATTCTATCAATAATCAATGGAAGTGCAACTCCTGGATTTCACATAATCATTGTATATGTGATTTTAACTGCTGGGTTAATAACCAGTGTTTTGCTGTTCGTGTACCTTTTATTGTCTTGAATGATAAAGTATACTTATGATCATAAAATAAATTCACTTTTCTCAAAACCAGTTATTGATTCTCTTGTCCTGTAGGCAATAAAGACTGCTGAAGAGTAGTACAAAGGGAAGAGAAGTAATTATGGAGATAAAAAAAGAACTGTTCAGTGAAGTAACATTTGTAAGTCACAAAGGCTGTTGTTCCATATCCAAGTAGCTGTTTTCCAGTAGTTCTTTCAGTAGGGTAAACCACTCTATTTAGAGTAACTCTTGCTGATAAATTGTCTCACATGTTCTTAATTCAGCAAATAGTGTTTGTTCTTTTCTAGTGACTGTCTTTCTGACCAGCTTTAATGACCCTGAAATTCAAAAAACCCAGGAACTGTTTACACTTGTATTCAGCTATGGGGCACTAGATTACCCTGTACAGGTCCTCAAAGTCAGGTCAGAGTTTTCATTTGCACATAATATGTAGTATTCAGGCTGAGTCCATCCAGATACCAGGATGTGGCTTTATTCATGGACTGGTTTTGATATCAAGTACTTCTAAATGTCAAAGCTTCTTAGATAAATGTAAGAATACTTGCAATTTTTCCTGTCCAAGAAGGTCAGCTAGATCTGCAATGCTACGTCCTTCTGGTACCTAAAAGAGCTTGTGTTTTTGTTCTTTGCGTTTGTGCTAGTGGAGATGTGATGGTATGAAGATAAAGCTGGAATGTTTCATTTGACCAACTGTTGGACTATGAGCAGGCGGAATCAAACCATCACATCTGAATCTGGTTTCTTCTGGCCCATGCTTGGAAAGGTTTCTACTGTAACAATCCAGAGGTAAATTTTTGCCTTATGCTCATTAGGCATCTCTTACATCTTTTGTTCTTCACTTTAGTGTCTTATGTCCTTGTAGTAGTTCAGTCATGTCACCTAAATCCAGAATAACTCACAACAATTGGTGCTAAAATTTTATTTACACCACTATTAAGGCCATTGGTCAAGAATCTGTGCATAGCAAGAGACAGTTACTGCTGTCTTCAAACTATTCAATGATCATGGTCATAAGCATCAGAAATGACTAGTGGGTAGATAAAATATCTTCTGCTTCTCTGCCCTGGATTTTTGTTAAACCAGAGTAGAAACTTGCATTCCTCAAAACAAGTCTGAACTAATCAAAGCTGGAAAAGCTTTCAGAAAGCTTGTTTAAAATAAATACTTTTTATTAACAGAATATAAAACAACAGAATGCAATTCTGCCATGTTTGCTCACTGATTGCCTTTTGCAGTCCTGAAAACAGTGGTATTCTTAAATATGGTGCTCCCTAGTCTTATAAAGGTTGCCCACTTGCTAATTTCAAGTACTTATTTAGAGAGGAGGTAGTTTATGTAAAAGATTGAATCATTGGTGTCAGTCATGTAAAATGATCACATCCTTGAACTAAAACTTTAACAATTAAATGAAATATGAAGAATACTTGGATGATTTTATTAACAAATATGTTTTATTTAACATGTTATGGCATAAGATTAAACTCAAAATTAATAAACTAAAATATATGCTTTTGCAGATAAAATAAGATCAAAAAAATAGTATTTTAAAAGTAACAAAAGCCCCTCAACAAGTTGTTATATTCTCTGTGCTTTCGTTATTATTCTTTCAAACATGGTGTTTATTCACTGTATTTCATCTGTAATGCTTCTGCTTTCACCTCTGGCTCACTTAAGAATCTATTCTTAATTCCTTTAAAACATGCAAAAAATATGACTTCCAAGAACTGCCACATAGCCATAGAGCTACAGAACTCACAGCAAAAATACTGATAAACAAGATATCAGTTAATATCAGTCAGTTTAAGGCTAGATCCTTGGCTGGTGGAAATGGGCAGACACTGATTGCAGCAGAACCCAGACGTACCAGTCAACTGCCAGCTTCCAAGTTCCAAGTCATGGCAAGTTGCTTTGTCTCTACATAAAGCAGAGTACTGTATATCCATAATGTTTCCTTCTAATTCTTACACATCTCTAGAACAGTTACATTTTCAAAAGCAATACGTTGATTTTGAGTCCACCCCAATACATACATTTGAAAATAGGTTTCTCTGAACAGTTAAAGGAAACCTTGGGTCTAATTCTTGCATTACATAAAAAAAAATATAATCACAAAAGTGCATATACATATGTATGTATACATGCAGAAGGAAGCCACATAGCCACCTGCAGCGTGGCCAGCTGCAGCTATATGCCATTTGCTGCTATAGACATAGGCCTGTGTCTCAGAGTACATATACACGAATGTAAACTTTATCCCTTGGTTCAAAAGACCCTACTAAGGGAAGTCGTCCTGTTAGGGAAAGGACTAAGTCCAAGGACTGTCTAGAAGTGGAGTTTTATTTCAGGCATCTCTATGTGGACCTGCTCCACTGAAGTTGCAGCATCAAAGCTTTATTGCAAAAAGAACAGACTATTTTACACCAAACTGTAACTAAGATAGTATATCAACTTTATGGACTTTTGTAGAGCAGATATTAAATGATTTTTCCATTTCCCACCAAGTAGATCTGGTAGAAACACCGTACTTTCCATTAGCTTCTATAATTTTGAAGTGGTCAAGCTTAAAATGGCAACTGAACACACTAGAAGGCATCAGCACTGGGAGTAAAATGCTCACTCCCAGCTCCTAGAAATAGCTCTCAATGACATTTCTTCAGCAGATGAAGAGTAATATTTTTAACTGCAAGCATGGTCTCTGTGCAGGTTGGTTTGATCAGCGTCTCAGGAAGTAAGAATCCAAAATGGCCAGTGTCACGCAGCTCAAATGCAAATGCGTAGGGGATGCCGTGTTTGTAGGCCCAGTCCATAGAGCTACCTGAACTCACATCTGAGAGGGGCAATCAAAAGAAGATTAAAAAAACCCAGGTTAAACACAGGTCATGTTGAAAGCAGCAGAGGGTTCATGTGGTGTTTTGTCTCCAGGACTCAGTGAGTATACTTGCAACTCCAGCTTTTTGCTTGCCCTGATCCTAAGCACCCTTCAGAGAAGGGCATGGGTACCCAGCACCAGTGAAAGGTGCTCAGCACAATATGGATTAGACCCTTGATTTTCACAGGAAAAGAATTAATAACTGACTTTTTTTGTGTGTAAAGCAAAATTTTAATAAAAGAGAACATATAGAACAAAGCCTCAATTTTTTCTTGTTCCCAGGCAAATAAAACTTTGCTTCCACAAAGATCTTCCAGCTGGATGGGAGCTCTGCATACTCCTAGGTTTAACTTGGGGACTTTAGGCAATTCTTTTGCAGGGAGAAAGGAGAAAGCTGATAATCTTCATTCTCCTTTTCAAAGTGCTTTTAAAATTATTTTCTCTTAATTTCTGCCTTCTCACTGTTTCCTTACAGCATAAGAGCATTTGCATAGGTGGTGTCTAATATTAACAAACCTTCCCAAGGAAGTGTGCTTCTTATGCTTTCCTTATCTTCATATGTTGATTACCCAAGACACTTATATTTATATAAAGATCCATCTCTCATGTGGCCTGCTGTCTTCTGTGCAATTCTGGCATTAATTCACACTGCTGTTCCTTTTCCATAGTGACTGACTGCACCGTAATGAGCACAAGATGCCAACTGTACTGTGAGATTGAGGCCCACAATAAAGTGGAACTCACATCTGAGACAAAACACAGCGACAGCAGAGGAGATGCAAGAGGTTACTTGTGAAAAATCTTGCTGTTTGCTTAAGCCTCTGACTTTCTGAATATCTCTTGTCACCACTGAGTGCACTCAGGCCTCATAAATTCAGTAGAAAAAAAAAGAAAGTGTCTTGCTGAAATGTGTTGAACTTCTGTTTCTCTTACCTGTCTATGTGGAAAGTTTGACTGACAAATGTTACATATTTAAAATGAGTATTTTAAAGATATTTTGTTATAGGAAAAAATGCGCTTGAAATCACTCTCTGAAAAAGGGAAGATTTCCAAGTAAAGATACTGTTGCTATCATTTATCATCATCTAGACAGAGAGGCACATGAAACTTAGCTTTTAAAGACATCACCCTAAATTTTAGAATTAGCTCTATGAATATCACAATTGCATCGAAGAAAAGTGAAGTAATAATGAAAAATGAAACCTACTTTCAATTATTTCCTCCTGTCGTGGTTTAGCCCCAGCTGGCAAATAAACACCACACAGCTGCTTGCTCACTTCCCCCACCCCCAGTGGCATGGGGGAAAGAATTGGAAGAGTAAAAGTGAGAAAACTTGATATAAAGATATAAAGGGTTGATATAAAAACAGTTTAATGGGACAGAAAAGGAAGAAAATAATGGTAATAATAATATAATAATGATAAAATAATTAGAATATACAAAACAAGTGATGCACAATTGCTCACAACTCACTGACTGATGCCCAGCGGTTCCTGAACAGCAGCCTTTGGCCAGCTTCCCCCCTAGCTTATAATACTGAGTATTATGTCATATGGTATAGAATATCCCTGTGGTTAGTTTGGGTCAGCTGTCCTGCCTGTGTCTCCTTCTAGGTCCTTGTGCCCCTCAACCCTTCTCATTGAATGAATCCATGAATTCAGCATAAGAAGCTGAAAAGTCCTTGACTTAGTATAAACACTACTTAGCCACAACCACACATTGGTGCACTATCAACATTATTGCCATTCTAAATCCAAAACACAGCAGTGCACCAGCTAGGAAGAAAATAAACTCTATCCCAGCTGAAACTGGGACACCTCCCAGATATTTTATAACTTAGTGTATTTACAGTATCTGGTAAAGATACGCTTTTTAACACCTTGTTTTGTCTATTTTTTTTTTTGTTTTTAAATCTGGTTTTACATGTTCTGAACATGTTATTCACTGGCTTTCACCTTTCAGATGCATTGCTTTTAGATCTCTTTTATTGCATCAATTTAATCTTACTGCAATCAACTGACTGAATCACTTACAAAACTTCATCTTCCGCCTTCCTCACCAGCCACAACTGGAACAAAGTTCACTTTAAACAGTGTTTGCTTTCTTTGTTATTATAAGAGTAATTTCCTTCTTACCATAGGTAGGTCAAAGTCACAAACCTGTGCTAGAGGAAAACTTACACAAAGTGCTAGATGCAGGACCATATCTGTATCTTATACCATAGGCTGACTGAAGAGCATTAACAGCATTATAGGCTGCTGATTCCTGTGGGGGGGGGGAGAAAAACAAATACATAAATTAGACTTTGAATTAAATACTGTAATAGGATTGGAACCTGATCATTGACTTCCTGCTCAATGTTGTGTTCCATGGCAGCTAATGTAAAATTATTTTAAAGGAAAAATGCATTATTTATTTTTATTGACAGCAATTCCCAAATTCCCTGAAAAACTTGGTTCAGTGTTTTCATAGCACGAAGAACCTTACTGCACTGTGAACGGTCAGTCTTTAAGTATTTGTAATTATATGTATATATACCAAATCAGTGACACAACAAATTTAGGAAGCATGTGAGATCATGAGATGAAATAAGCTCTTTTTTATGCAGTTTAAAAGCCATGCATGCATTTTCTGCCAGTACGTGTGGATGCATTTCCAAGTCCACTAAATCTCATCTCTGCTGGGCTTGTGAAGAAGAAATGACCTCTTGCGATACTCCACAGTGGTTCAGTGAGCAAGAGCGGGAAAAAAGAAGGAGGCAAATTTCACTCCTGAATCTGTGATGGGCAGGTCTGGTCTGCTGGTCTGACTTTCTCTGGGGAAAGATGATGTAGGCTTGGAGAAGTCTTTCCACTATTGCAGATATGTGATTTCAGTACTGTATGGGGAAAATCGGCATCTACAGTTCAACATCCATATGCATGCAGTCTGTTTAGGAACTCATGGTATACTGTGAAATGGGATGAGGAAGGCCTGGCCGATGGCAAATTCTGAGGGTCACACGTGGATAGTGCATCCAAACACAGAGAAAGGAGGCATGTCTTCAAAAGAAAAAGGACTGTGGAGAGTGAAGGAGCATCTAGAAAAACACAGAGCCAGCTCCCTATAAAGAGCAGGAAATGCATATCTTAGGAGCTAGAAACTTACAGACTTTGAACCACTGTGTAAAGCTGCAATGGTTTTAGATGTTTCAATTCTGTGAACTGAAGAGCTGTAGGTTTCATTTTATGCAAGTGTTCATGAGCTTGGTCCATACCTTGTTATCATGAGACACTAGATGAATGCACTGGGGAAGGATTACTCTATACTTGCCTTTCCATTTATACATTTTCACTTATCTTCCACTTGTTTGCCACTGTCAGGAATCATGATCATGGTTTAATCCTCGGTCTGACCCAATTCCTGCTGTGGGTCTTTGCCCGAGCAGAGAAGCCAGAGAAAACTGCTTTAAAATGTCATTCATGGAAAAAAACCAACAATTTTCACTTACAGAAAGTAGGGCTTTGTAGAGTTTGTTTTACACTGAGAACTGCTCTTAGCAAATGGAAGAGCACTTTTTAACTCCATATAGAAATCCGTTCAGCACAAATAGATTTTTGTTACTCAGAACAAGGATGACAGTGCTGGAGACTTGCCCCTTCTCTTCCTCTTGCCATCTCCATGAGTCAGTACATGGAGGAGGGGACCACTGAAGTCAGCGCTGCTGGGAGCTTCTGCTGGGCTGGGATGTGGTCACCAGATGGTGTGAGGGGTAACCTCTGAATTACCTAACACCAAAGATGAGGAGGCTGGGAGGAGGCCCGAGGACGGGGGAAGTGCTGTCACTCGGGACTGTTTCTCCTGTAACAGATGCCTCAACTTCTATGAGTCATGACACACATGACCCATGATGGGGTCAGAGGTGTTGTGTGGTGGGGTGGTCATTGCTGTGACCAAGGGAGCAGGAGACAGGGCTCAGCTGAGGGAGCTGAGATGGGTGGAGAGCATTGTCCTTGTAGCCACAAAGGAGAAGACTCCTTGTGCGTGAGTTTTGTATCGTACAGCAATGAGACAACAGAAGCAAACTCTGTTGAAATCTTACTGATGAAATAGTTTGATAATGCCCATTTAAAACCAGCACAACAGTTCTGTGCAGAGGCAGCAAACATCTGGTGGTCAGACTGGGAGTGTCCCAAGTCCATGTCCACCATGCAGGAAAATGTCCCTGGGCACTGTGAACTTGATGCTCTTAGCCTTGATGTGTAGTACTTGCTTCCGTTGTTGGACTTAGGTGCTCAAAGAAAGGGACAGTTCTCAACTGCATTATACCGCGCAGGCTGGACCCTGAATAAGTCCAGGCAACCGGTCTTTGAACACCTTTAAGGAGAAAGCTTCACATAAAATTACCAGATTTTTACAAAGACATACACAAACTCAGTCGTGCCATGTAAGTTCACTGCAAACACTAAGCAAATGAGTGTACAGGCAGGAAAGGGATAAAAGGTAGGTGAAATTTAAAACTCTCGACATGGATGAAGGTTTCTGCTGTTTGGTGGGGTTTTTCAATTTAAAAGAGCACTTTCATTTTGATTATCTTAAAAGAACACATTTCAGGAGAGTGTTAATAAGAGAGTTGTGCCTAAATTAGAACAGAATATGCATGTTGTGATCAGCACACAGCTCTCCAGTTTCAAAGCAGCTCTGAATAATTGAACACTTTAATCGAAATGGTAACTGACAGCTCACTAGAAAGATATGACCCAGACAGAGACATCCTTTCGTCTGCTCAGGATTAATTGTGGCCCCCTGTTAGCACCAAATGTTATTTGTCTGCTATGCAAGTGGAGTCCTACAGTTGTCCACTGTACACAGTCTGCATAGACCGACAGAGCTTGTTCCATCAGCAGGAGGAAACAGAGATCTGCTGTTTTCCAGCTCACTGTAATTTCTAAGAGAAACAGAGAATCTGAAACCTCAGCCTAAGGCACCAATTTGGACACTTCAGATATTAAAGACTATTCATTTAGGAGCACCAGGTGATGGAGCCTTTGGCTGTAGGCAAATATTAAAGCACACAAATAAACAACCACCAATATTCCATTCATTTTCAAAATGATCCCAATAATGAGCTTTCTAAATAACAGGATATTACTTCAGTTTTTTATTCCAACCTCCCTGTTCTTTTTGAGCCACTGCAATAAAAAGTAGTATGGAGTCCAAATATTGGCAAAATATTAGAATGGGATTTGGCTTCTATTTGTCCAGGGCTGTTGTCTAAAACGGTGCCTTTCTTTGTCCCTTTAGGTCTGTGCTCCACTCTAATGAGAAGCCTGATCCAAGGTCTGCCAAACCTAGGAAACACCTACTACACACCAAAAACTCGATTCCTTGGGTCTAAAAGCTGTGCATGGAAAGATAGAGTGTTTGTACTGAGGGCAGCTACTCCCTTTTGCAGGATGGAAATAACCCTTGAGCAGCAAGAACAACATGTACTGAAGATTTACTGGCATGTGTGAAAACTCTCAGAGACTCCTTTTCCTTACAATTACAGTGTCTGCTGTTGCCTTACGTTACTCTGGATATTTTCATCATCTACCTGTAGGGAAGATGCTGATTCTTCCTAATACCATGTCTTTACCTTCTGCTGTGTTGTCCATTCTTAAAACAATATTCTTGCACCTCCTGGTGCAAGGAACGAGATCCTGTGGTTTTAAATTCCCAGTCTATGTTTACTGGTAAGTGATAGTTACCAAGTAACTTGGGGACCTCCTTTTTCTCTGCCATTCCCCAAAAGAGGGTTAAGAAAGAATAAAAAGAAGATTCATGGATTTGTTCACAGTCAGTGCAGGGCTGGTTAGTCAGTCCTCACAAGCCTTGTATTTTTAGCTCCTTTGGCTGTTTAGTTAACTTGTAATTTGCTGTGTCGCAGGAATGACATCACACAGGAGCATTTTTAGTAGCTGTTGAAATTAAGTGTCTTAACAGAAATAAACCCACAAAGAGAGTTTAGCTTATGGTGCACTGGCTGCTTAGCCTCCTGGGAGGGCAGCTGAGTGAAACTTCAGTGAAGCTCCAGGGACTGACAACATCATTCATCCTGCACAGGATAAATCTAAGGTGCAGCTAAGCTCCCTTGGAGTAAACTAGCTTAAACTAGCAAGTTAAAAAATCACTGCAACTTTCAAGGCCTAAATGGGAGATACATGAAGAATGTCAGTCTACTGGGATCTGAGAGAAAGAGGCTCACAACTGGTTGGTGCAATGTATGTCTGCGAGCAGGAGCAACCAGAAAGTAAAGCTTAGCCACGTTTCTTTAGGAGAATAAACCATAGGGACAGTTTTATGCACAGGAGACTGGCTAAAAACAGATGTCAGATTGTGAGCAGAGGGAATAGTTCTGCATTTGGATGGGCATGGAATACATGAAATGTACAATCAATAGGCTTGCATAACACCCTTTTATTCTCATTAATTTATTTTTCTAATAGACAAAATCCCCTGATGTTAAGTAACTGGCTGTCTTAATGGGTTAAAAATACTGTGCCTGACCAGGATCATACATAAAGCAATCCAAGCTTTGCTTTTGGTAAAATCTATGAGATTTCTTCTCTAATTGATAAACATAAACCATTTCAATTTTACTTTGGTCATAACATTGAAGATGATCTTTGTGATCACAGTGCTTAAGTTCTGAGTATGGAGGAACAGAAATTTCAGCTAGATGCCCAAGGACTTAACAACTTAATTCCCATTACAGTTAATTAAATAAAACGATAATAACTATAATTAAAACCCAAGGATTTATCCTATGAAGTAATTTAAAGGGACTGATGGGTGGAAGGCACTATACCATTCTAATCAAATTACCACTGACTCATTATGAGTGAAGGTTATATAACCAGAAATGTGGTTGCAAGCAGATGCAGAATAAATACCGCTCAATATTAAATATGTGCAAAATATTGAAGGAACAAGTCTCTTCTCAAAGCAAAAAGCTATTATATAGGGAAGCATATTCTCCCAAGTTTTAATGTACTTACCACACAGTTGAAGTTTGGAATAGTTGCATATTTGTAAGAGTAAGGGTACAGCAGCATCTGTGCATAAGCGTGGAAGGACAAATAGGCTTTTATTTGTTTCCGATGTTTGCGGAGAAAATGAGCAACAGCCTTTACTTCAGGCTCAGACTCGGGAAAGGGACCACAGTAGGTGTCATCGCATGGGTGAAATGAAGCACCTTCATCTAGAGATTGAAAGAGAAAGTTGATGGTGAATGGTTACAGAGAATTTCCCAAGGGTCAGCTTCTGGCTCACCCTGTGTGGGCCCCTGTGCACAAGTGTGAAAAGCAATATACAGATTCCTTTCTTGTGATTGATAGGCATGAGCCAGTGGGACCTCAGTACAGCAAATCTGCTTATTCATCTAGGACACATACCAAGTTGCCAATTGGCCAGCTACATGCAGCTCTTCCCAGAGGACATATTTTTAACCCAACAGAAAAAAAGAGAGCCTGACTTCATTGTATTTTCTTCTCTGGCTTTCCATATAAGTGGCATATTTTATGGTAGCATTCCAGCATTAAAACTATTGAAGGGTCTCAGGGGGTCTATTTGAAATCAGAGAGGTATACCTCTTTCACTAGTCACTGCCAAGACAAATCTAGTCTTTAAGAGCATTTTAATGTACTAGCTATTACAGTGGTGGTTACAATGGTAGGTAGATAACCACAAAAGGCATAAACTAGGAGAGCGGTTTAAAACATGATAATAGTTCCTGACTGCTGCCTAGTTTTACTTTTGCAAATCTCATGCAAAAAAAAATAAAAATGACAAGACGATGGATTGATTGCTCAGTTAGCTAAAATAGGAATAATTTCAGTCTGTACAGGGCTTAATTTTCCTTCAAGTTTGGGGCTGGGGTTCAGTTGTGAGGCTGTCTTTCACTACATCAACCTGCTCACATGGCAGTAAGCTACAGAAGTGTAGCCTGCCTGTAATATCTCATGAGGTACTGAAAGTTGAAACTCAGAAAAGGAGATGTGGCAGTGGCTGCTTTATCATTCAGCAGTTCTGGATGTAAGCCACCACCTCATTTACAGCTTAGGGCCTGAGCCTAAAAGAACAATATCTATGCAAATCTACTCCACTCTTTTATCCACTGTGATTTTACAATGCCACATGTTTTACACTGACCAGCATAATAATAATAGTTTGTCTGTGACATTCCCTGGTGTTATCAGGGACTTACAAAAGCAGTGTTTTATTAGCTTTCCTTTGTATAGTAAGTACTGCCATCTTCAAATAATAAGAGCAGTGTGTGAGAAGGCATAACATGAACTAAACCAGGTTTTTGCAATCAATGTAATGCCAAAAATTTCAAAACTGGAAGATTTTAATGCTGCACCTTCATTTGTAATAAGAAAATTGAGGCTACCATTCAATGGCCACAGGTGGGGATTTCAAAAGGTATTAGTGCTTAGACTGCAGTAGATATGGAAGGGTTATATAGAGGGCAGATGGTCTTTTCCCTACAGAACAGATGGCCACCAAGGCATCCAGATCCCAAGAGCACTCTGCCTTGATGTCTTGTCAGATATTATAGCTAAAGAAGAGCTATTTAACAGACCCTCTGGAGCCTTTGCATTTTTTAATGGATGCTTCATCTCCTGTAACAGTGTTGTACCCTGATTCATGAAAATGGACATCACTGTTAATAAACAGCAGAATCCTACAAGCTAATGGTAAAGTGACCCAATGGTAAAATATGACTCAGTTTAGTGACTTTCAGTGAAGACAAAAGCTCTCTGAACTCTCCAGCCTACTACTGTGAGCCATTTGCAATCCTACCTGCAGTTGATGCATTTCCTTAAGTGAAAATGGCTGGTAGTAAAAAGAGAGGTCTTCCATGGTAGCCTTGGATAATGTAAGGGTATCAACAATTTGCATACTCAAGCTCTTTTAAAGTAACACAAGAAGGAAACAAAACAATACAATAATACCAAATTGAGTGAAATTTTTTGAGTTACAGTCATGAGAAGAAAATAGAATGGCATAAAATGCTACCGTGCTGCTTTATTTTTGTACCTGACAGCATATCAGGAGGACAAGTATCCTCCAACATCCATCATGAGAGCAAATGTACAAAGGAAGTGTGTGCAGAGACTGATAAAACCAGTGCTTTGGTACAGAAGGAAGACAGGGAGGGTAGATGAGTGGGAGCATGATTCTCAAACTTCCTTGCAGCCCCTTCTTGTGCCGATAGGGGGAACCGTCCTCTGTGAGCAATGGGGTACACTGGAAACTGGGATGAACTGGAAATTTTAACTCCCACTGCTGCTTTCTTGGGGGCTTTGGATGCAACCCCTTTAACTTGATTTGCCTCATGACATGATTTAGTTCTAAGTACCTCATTATTGCCTGTAAGGTTGCTATTTATTTCATGAACACTAAACCATTGTGCTAGTTATTTCACATATTTATGCATATATATATTGCAAAGAGCATTTCTACATAGAAATCTTGCTGTCAGTATTCACCTGGGTCTGTGTGCAATTTCTGTGCGCTATTTTGAGTGCAAGGCACTGGAAGGTGAAATCTACCACAATCAGTGATATGGCCTTTTCTTAGTCCCTAGAAAATACAGAAGCAACATCATAAAGCTTTCATGAAAGTCCTACACTAGAAAGGAAGAGGAAAGCAGAAAGGATGCTGTGTCTTTACCAACTGCTGCACTGCTGCTAGCATTCAGCGGCTTTGCTGGGGCTGGATTCTGCCAAAACACACCAGCTTGGAAGCCCCACAGTGAAGTTCAAGCCTGTCTGCAAACTGCAAGTGTGACTGAACTGAATTAAAAGGTTTTTACAAGCATGTGCAGTATTAAATGTTAAACACACCATGATTATACAAGCCTCAAAGTGTGATATGATCCAGATTCTTCTCTCCCTTATTTAGTGTCAGACTAATGAGAACATGGGGTGCTGGGTGAGGATCTTCTAAGCACCAGTCACCCCACTTAATGAAAGAGCTCTTTATTCTCTGGCAGACTAGAGAATCAGACAGAGTTTGGAGTCTCATGATGGAAGCAGAGCATGTGCTTGGTGGGATGATGAGCAACCTTGGAGGAATTTTTTAAACCTGGGGTGAGGGCTTGTCTTTCATGTTCCATGCAGGGGAGAAATGCAGCAAGTGGTGGATTGCGACACACAACATGTGTGTGTATGGTTACACTTTCACTCAGCCTAGAAAAAATGTTTTTTTGCATTACTGAAAACAAGACAAACATTTTCAGGACTGAGTAAAAAGTGTGCTTTAGTACAGTGTCTAGTGAGCAGAAAGAGCAGGGAGCAGAGTCATTTGAACCCAAGAAAGATTAATTAGGACTAGAAAGTGCACTGTGACAGTATTATTGTTGCACTGATAAGGTACTTGCAAAATGGCTTGGAAGACTTTGTAAGAGAACTGTTCATTCCAGCTATGCTGGTGACTGTCTCCTGAACAGTAAATGTGTGTCCCCCAAATACGTGCAGCAGTGACTTTACACATGTAAGTAAAAGATGGTAACGGCAATGCAGACTTTGGTTCATTTTTACACTATTTTTGCAGCATAAAGTTGCCTTGAAGATCATGTTAGCATCCTTGGGACTGTCTTGCATAGTGGAGGGGTTCTCAGCTAACATAGGCTTTCTGTAATTGCTTCTGTGTCAGTCCTCTCCTAACTGCAAGCAGAGCTGAAAAAAACCTGGAAGCGTATTTCACAGGTCCATACTATGTTGAATGTATGCTTTTGTTCACTCTCACCTCATTTGTAATCTCCCCTGGCAGACAATTCACACTCACTTTTATTCTTACAGTCCTGCTTAAAGAATTGAGTCGATGCAAGCCAGACTGTACAGTGCTTACTCCTACTGCAAGTAATCAGAGTATTGCAGAAACATCTAGAGACTTTCAGTGAAAGAGCGATGGGCTGAAGGGAGTGCTAGCTCTGTGCAAACATTATTTCTGCCTTTACAAGTTTGTAATACAAATAAGGAAGGTGGATGAATGCTGGAGGAGGAAACAGCTGCACAGGGAGTTGAAGGAAGGTGCTCAAGATGGGAGAGCAGGTCAGCAGAAGAACCAGGTATGTATATCACCATAGTTCACAAGAAAGTGCTGTGACTCTCTGCTGCACCAGAACTTGTATGTCTCCTTACTCCTGTGTAAGTCGTACTGTCTCGCTGTAAGATTTAATAAAAACCCCTTTCCTCTTCAGTGGACCCATTCTAAATCTTCTGCTGGGATCACATTACTGCTGAATTCTCTATGCACAACTGAAGTCAATTTTTATGAAGTCATTTACAGAAGTGCTGGGAGTTTTAAATTGGAGCTTTATGCGTTTAGAAGCACCTTTTTTCTTTATGAAATCACTAATAATAATGGCCTTAAAATATTCTCAGACATTTCTCTGTGAGGCCAACAAAGCAAGTCTGACATTTCCAAAGCTAAACCCATTTCAGAGACATTACTAAGTAAAATAAAATGAACTTTGAAATGTTTCCTAAAACTGTAAGTCAGGTAAATCCTGGGATGTGATGGGCCAGGCTCAATACTGTGCTTCAAGTTATTAACTTATTGCAGGAATACAGAATAGCTATATGTGTGGTTTTATACATCTGACATTCTCACCATGAAAACGTTTTATTTGTGATGAGAGGTGTTTTTCCAAAGCTCAGGACATTTTTTTTTAGAAGCTGGGAGGAAGATTTGAGTCCTGTCTTGTGGTTGTATGGGAAACTACCTCCAAATTTAACTACGGAAAACAGAACACTTCACAATGGATGTGACCTAACCTACTTACTCTGTTGGATAATTAAATACAGGGTAATCTGAACTGGTGGACCAAAGTGTCTCCAGACTTACCACACCATTTCACTTTCCAGTTGCGATTAGCATCAACACCATGACACCGAAACCTTGTGTTCTTTGATCTTGTTTTTCTCCAAAATCGATCCTAGCAGAGGGTATAAAATAGTTAAATAGCAATATTACTATCTTTTGGCAAAAGTCTATTTGTATACATAACAAACCAGCCACCCTAAACATATTCACTACTGTATTTTAACTGGGGTAATTTACTTCCATTTTCCTTGCCACAAGACCAGATTACACAGAAAGTCCCCTTTGAATGATGCACCAACCATTCCATCTTTTCAGAACAACTTTTTTGGTAATACTACTGATACTACTCACATTTGTCCAGCTAAAATGATATCCATCCACATTAAATACAGGCATGATATAGAAATACAGCTGAGTTAGCATCTTTCTCATGGCAGGATCAGTCTGGTATGTCTGAAGAGCCTAAAGCAGAAAAGCCAAAGAAAGTAGTTTCTATAATAAAAATAATTTCCCGATTAAATGTTGTGACAGGCTAAGACAGTCATGTGGCCTTTGGCAGTACAGAGACCTTTACTTTGTATGGCACCACTAACACCCTTAGAGCTGTACTTAAAGGCTGATACCTTCCTGTAAATGTGATTAAAGGCAGAATGTGAACATGTGAAAAAGGTGTTCGAAAGACTCTATTCTCTCTGCTTCTCTGTTTCTTTCAATAGCCAAGAAAATACAAGTCACCGTACAGAGAAGCAAATACATACAAGCATTTCTTGACATAGGAGCTGAAAGTCAAAGGACAGATTTTTAGTTGAGGAAATGAGGTTAGCTCCTCCCGTAAGACAATGGAGCGCTGTTGTTTCCGCCAGGTGGTGATTTGGTGAGATCAGACCAAGACTTAAAGTGTTTAAGGCTCACATCACATAAACTTTGGTTGTATTCAAAGTAATTTACTGTATGCATAATCATCAATACAGACAGCTTATTCCTTTATAGTTTAGAATACCCTCTACTTTTGGAGAATCTCAAGTATAGAGATTAGTAGAGGAAGTCTATGTAGGGGAAGTGTTTTCTTTTCCATTCTGTATCTTAGAAAAACATAGCAAACCAGAGGCTCCTCAGCAGTTCTGTTTGCTAGTACCAGAGATGCTCCTTCACCAGTTTCAGGAAGCTTGGACACCACATGCTGTAGAAAAAAACTGTCCTTTGTCATAGCTGGGCATCAAATCTGCAACCTTCAAAGTTTAAATCTTGATTCTGTAAGGGGAGGAATCAAGTGCTTCACCTGGCAGGGGGAGAATATATCACACTGACATAGGGTTCAGAGGCTGGCTCCCCTTCTCCTTGCGCTGTGATTACAGCTTCTGCTCTGCAGTGTTTCTGGCCCTTCAGATCTGAGAAGTACCATGTGTCTGGGAGGACAAAGGGAAATGTTTGCTCTGAAATAAACTAAGCTAAAAGCTTTTCAATTGAGAAATGCTGGGGATCAGAGTGAAATACAGGAATTCGATGCTTCTGGGCTCTGTAGCATGCAGCTGTTTGAAGCTGCCACAGGGGCTGACGAATCCTTTTTGTGGAATACCTGTAAGAAACACCCATACGATTGGACATGTCTGGGGCTGAAATTGACTCACGGAGGAGTCTGAACATTTGTTTTCTTTACTGAGGGCCTAATAAGACTTCTAAATACTTTTTCTAAGCTGTTCATTAATTACTTCTGTCGTGCAGTACTTTCCCCTTATTCATCCTCAGCTTTCCTCCCAGCAGTGCTCTGCACATGCAAGTCCTTCAGCAGATTCAAAGCATCATGTCATCCCTGTGCAAAGCCACCAACTTGCCCAGTGCTGCTACTCCACACCAAGCTCCTCTTCTGTTTCAGCCAGGCAAGAGGAGAGGAAGGCGAGCAATAGAGGGCAAAGGGGGAACAGCACGGAATGAAATGAAACTAGGGCAGAAGCTGGGATGGCAGGGTGTGGAGCACCAAAGGGTGGGATGAGATGTTTAAAGAGGGCAGGATTATCACAGGGAGAAGAGGATGACAGTGGGCTTTTGAGGAGAAGCTTGGTGGAGCCATGGGCTGCCTGGAAGAAAGTCACTGGCCAATGCAGAGGTTCTAGGTCTCCTGGCCCACATGCCAGAAATTCCCCAAGGATTCTTAGCTGGAATGGTATTGCATTCAAATTTGATTTACTTGCATTAGGAGGCCACATCAAGGCTACAAATATATTTGGATAAAAGTATTGGTATTCAGGGAACTGCAGCTATAGTAAAAAGTAATTCTGTCAAAACAGAAAGGAATGGTTACTCAAAAATAATGACTGTGACAACTGGGGCCTTGTTTCATTGTGTTCCATGTACAGAAAACACATACTTAAAGTAAGTAGGGCTACTCTGTGCATTAAGATAGCCCTGCACTTGAATCTGTACAGGTTTCAGAGCCTGTATGTTTGTAAGTGTCCTCTAAGTATGGATGTTAAATCTGTAAAACTGTTCTTACAGTGGAAAAAAACAAAGTCACCCTCCAAAATATGAGTCATCAAGGAAAAATAACATTTTTATTATGCTTATTTCAGGGAGAACTAATTTGGCTGGGGAAGAAATAATGCACCACACATCACTTTATTGACTTTTTAATGCTATTCTCTTTTTAGACAGTTTTAACAAATTAAGCTCAGGCTGTGTCTCTATAGTGGGTATTTCCATATCAGTGATAATGACATTGACCTATTTGCTTCTATCTGTATTTACGTATGCCATTCTTTTGCTGTCAGTTACATCTGTAATTATGCATTTTGTTACCCTGTAGTGTTATATACTGCATTTTATACTGCAATGCTGTAAGATTAAATCCTTTAAAACTTTAAAAATTATCTCCTTAAAATAACTACACATAAATAAATAATTTAAAGTAATATCCTTCTGAAAAATTGCATGGATGAGCTTTGCAAATTTTTCAGAACCTTTTGGAATTTGCAAAAAGTGACATGAAAATATCTGAATTAAGATTTGTTAATGTTCAGTATATTTTAAATCCTATGAAGAATATATTTTTCTTTCTAGGCAAAAGCACCACCATTTGAAAACCAAAACAAAATATAGGCTGCAAAATGCCAAGCCCCCTTTCATTTTTTAAAGCTACTCTATGTTATTTTAATGTCTGCTCCCATTGACAAAATAGGAGAGACTGTAGAAAGCATTATAGTCCCCAGTAATACACTTCAAGTTGATTTAGAGCCAAATATAGAATCATGGAATCATAGAAGGGTTTGGGTTGGAAGGGACCTTAAAGGTCATGCAGTTCCAGCCCCTCTGCCATGAGCAGGGACACCTTCCACTAGACCAGGTTGCTCTATCATTCAATTCCATTCTTTAAAGCTTCTATGCTTTTTCTTAATAATTTGGTTACCCTTTTAGAGCAGCATTTCATTAAAATGTAACGGACCTGGTGTGACCTTCTTCTTGATGGAAAGACAGAGTGCAGGTGGTATAACCTGGTGTAAGTGAGATCATATTCACTGTTTCTGCTGAAAATATTCTGTCCTTCCTACTGCTTTTATCTGGCACTTTTATTTGATATATGTAATCAGGAAACACAGACTGCAAAATCTTACCTCCCTTAACAGGGAGGTGTTTGGCAATGTGCTTTACAGTTACTAAGGTGTGTCCTTGCTGGAGCAAAGCCCACAGCTTGCCTTTTACGGCATGACTCTCAAATCCTCCAAGAAATGATTATGTGAACCACCCACCCTGGCAGTGCTGAAACATTTTCTCTCCACTATGACACAAGCAAGATGAATATAAACTATTAGTGAATTAACTGCCATGTCGTTTTCACAGAGCTCTCAGAATACAAAGTAATGTGACTTTATATGGCTTGATTCTGCTTCCCCATCACACAATCAATAGCAGCTTCACTGCTGAATTTGCAGAGAGCCAGACTGGCCCAATAAATGCTGAATAGTGTTATTAGTGAATGAACAGATGATACAGGAACCCTGCCAACACTGTGCAAGCAATCTGCCTGGGGGATGGGGGAAAGAACCAATGATTAACAGGAGGGGGCTCGATCATCTGGATCAGCAGAGCGGTGGTTGTTTGGTAGCGCTACACCAGCTTAGGCTGGCTGAGGATCTGGTCCATAGGAAATTTAATTTGGGGGATGAAGCGAACCAAAGAGCTATATTGTACACTGACAAGGCAATAAAAGGCAAGAGTTTAAAATGGATTTAGGATGCAGTTGGGCTTTTTATGAAATAAGGGGATTGACTGAGAAGGACAAAGCAAGGACACAGAGTTGAGAGAAACTGAAATCCAAGTTGAGCTTAGTAACGATTTGCTGTCCCTCAATTAATTATTATGAAGTTAAAGGTAACAATCAGCTTTTGCTGTTTCTAGTTTAGAATTAAGCAATCGCACTGAATTAAGCAGTTACCATTATAGCACAGGGAATTGACTGTATTGCTGTTCTATCAGAAATCACATAAAGCTGCTTCCAGCAAAACAGGATTAACTCTTCCATGCCATTATTAAGATATCACTTAAATCATACTTTCTGACAGTAACATACAATATTTTACTATTGTCTGTACATCTTACACTTTAGCAGGGTGACACTGTGATCTGCCATTCAGGCCTTCATTGCTACTTTATCAGCTTGGCAAGCTAGTAGTTAGCTCTGTTGCTATACTTTGGAAGAAGTACATCTTTTTATCACCATTTTCCCTTTTACTGCTAGCGTCCTGCTTTAGCATTCAAATCACGACCTGAATGGTAAGCCCATTATTAAGGCTAAGACACAACTGTGTGTCTAGAAACAAATGGCTTAAAATAAAGGGTCAAATTTTCCAGGCTGAAGCTTGAACTGTATATGGTTTATTTATTAATATTTTTTTAACACCAAGCAAAATCTTTCTTCCTCTTTGGCAGCATTTCCCACAGGAGGAATCTAGAAACAGCAACTGAGAAAAGTGAGTGTGCTGCAACTACTCTGCAGCATTCAGAAGAGAGCTCATAAAAATATTCCAAAAAGAAGGACCTGTAGGATTCCAAAGGCTTGCTTATGCTGCCTCTAAAGGATGCAGAAGGAGAAGATGCTGAAGCAGGGAAGAGGGGGACAGTGTCATGGTTGACATGTTAGAGAAGCAAACAGCAGTTACAGCAAGCTTGGGCAAGGCCTGGACCACCCAAGCGAATGCAGGACCTTGTGGGGAAGAAGCTGCGTAGTTACACAAATGTTAATGGAAATAGGAGACAGAACTTCTTGGCTCTTCTCTGAGAGGTAGTATATAAAAACCCCCTCATAGTTCCCGAATAAATCAAGGACTGCCTAGCAGGGAAAGGGAAGGTCTGAGTTAGCCTGAAGCACTGTGAGTGCTCTGAATGGGGCAACACAAAATTCTCTACTAGCAATTACATGAAACTAATAACCACCAGCTTTGTGGAGACTTACCAACAGTATACCTCTGAAAAATGTAATTCTTTAATTTTATGCCCTAGTTATGTTGGTTCAGGTTAGTACCTATTGAGGGCAACCCAACAGAACTCTCTTGAATGCACTGTTTAATTAAGTTGTTGAGACACAGTTAAATAATTAAAATGAAAATTATTGCTTGGAATTCAGTTTCTGGAACAGCTGTATTGTCCAACACACAGAATTTTCTTTCATAGTCCTTTCTCATGCTCCATAGTATTTCTGAAGATCAGTAATTTTACTGAGGCCCTAACTACTGAGCATCATCACACAGGAGGTAACTGCTAAAATATAAAGCTGAGTTTCTTCCCTAGGCCACGTAATACGTTGGAACAACAATGTGAATTCTCTTCTTGCCTTGAAGAAGAACATACTCAGCATCTTAAAAGCCTTCACAGGGTACAATTTCAATGTCCTAGTGATTAATACTTAACGTAGGACATCGCACTAGCAAGTGTCATTGAAGAATTCCTACTACAGGCACAACACAGCTGCAGGGTTACCTTTATTTTATCAAGATGTATTCACATTGTGAAAAACGAATAGCTACAAACAAAATGAAAGTAATTTTTATCTTAAGATCATGGGTAGGCAGGAGGATGCATCTGAGTAGTTGAAAGTGCACAAGAGAAATAATGCAGTACTTCTTTTTGGAAAACTGGAAATCATTTTAACTGTGGGGTTGTTTTTTCCTGTTTTTTTGTTTGTTTTTTTTTTTTTTGCCATTGCAAAGATGTCACAGCAAAAGAAAGCACTCTCTCTAAAGTGTCTTACCATTGAATAGATCCTGGGGAAATCCACCATGTAGCAAAGGAGAAAGAAATACTGCACAGTGTAAAAATAGTTTGCCAGAGCTTCTTTTAAAACAATGCATCACATGCCTCGTTGTGGTAATACCATGGTACTGCACTCCATTTTTTTTGGCATTGGCTTAGATTTTATCCATTAAAAGAAAAAAAGAATCACAACTGAGGGCCCAGTCTGGGAAACTATTGTTGGAAGTGTTCACTGCTACTTTATCTTCCTTCCTCTCAAAAGCGGTGCACATTAGTAACCTCTGCTTTCAGTAGCAAGGATGTGCTGGAGAGATGCAGGTACTCAGAGAGAAGTGGGGTATAAAATGGCTGCAGGAATAGCTAAAATCATTCAGAACTGAATCAGATGTGGAGTGGCAGGGGGAAAGTTGAGTAGAAGCAGTAACAACACACAGAACATAGACATAGGTGTAATTATTACACAGAAACTTCAAATGGCTGGAACAGCATTTGACACATAGAAAAAAATCATGACAATAAAACAGATTCTGCTTTTATACCAGTGCCTCTTGCTGTTGAAAGGCTGATGAATGAAGTACTGAGTGAAGAGGCTGGAGGAGGTGATCTCTCTAATGGAGAAAAAACAAATAGTGTTTCAGGCAGAAGCTCCTGACAGAGAAGAATGTGTTAGCTAAAGATAAGTAAGGGTGATGTTTCAAATATAGATGAAACAGATGGATTTTTCCTCCAGATAGCAGACATATAGGGAGCACTTGGAGGAGTCAGATTTTTTCTGAGGTTAGGGAGCTAAAAAGATAGCTGGGGAGAGTAGAGCTTGGCAAACAATAAAAATTAAGTTCCAGTGATTGTTCTGCATTTAAGACAGAGCTGCAGAGCATTTGAGGAGAGATCCATCATCAGGTGGCTTGTCCTTCAAGGTGAAAAAAGCCCAGTCTTCACAGTGCCATCATCACTGGCAGCTGTGAAAAAGGCTGCAGGGAGGCAAGATACAGCCCTTATAAGCTTCTGGCCTTCCTAAAGCAAGGGTGAAATAAAACCTGATGAACAGGAGGAAAGCTTGGATAGGAGGATTTCATAGAGAAAGAAGATGCAATGGTTTAAAAAGCAACAAAAAAATTTCAAGTCAAATCAAGATCAGTTGAAGAGCTTTAGCTGAAGGGAATGGACCTCAGAAACAAAGAATGTATCCAACCAAACAGTGAAAGAAAAAAGCCACAGGCACAGAGTGCTTGTTTTGGCCTTGCATGACTCTGATTCACTTTGGAATTTCAAATTATTTCAGAAGCTCTTCAGGTTTCTGAGAGCCAGCACTCAAAGATATGGTAAGAACGGTGGTGTCTGTCATCAAGAGAGGAGTGCCATAAATGTATGGCTTACAGGGAGAGGCAGTCATGTCCTTGCTTTCTTTCCTTTTTGGTTCAAAACTTCTGCTTGGAAAATTCCCAAAAATGGAGACAGAAAGCCTATCACAGGGTGAGCTAGCTGTATTGCCTTGAAGAATAGCTAAATACAGCTGTAATGAGCATCCTTTAATATTACTCTGAAATCCTGGATTGTGGGAACATGACATTTCAGCTGTACCTGTTCAAAAGACTTAAATCTGTTGACAAGTGATAGGTCAAGCATATAATCTTTAACAAATATTACTGTGTTGCTTCACATAACTATCATATGCACCCCCAAAATCAGGCTACTTCTGAAGTGGGTGAAAAACTGGTGTTGAATTTCATAATCAGCCAGTATTTTGGGGCTCTGGTAGTTAGGATAGCAAAGCGAAATAAATTTTCTGACTCCTAAAAGATTGCCAGTTTTGATGGACCTCGGCAAGACCCAGAAATGATCCAGAATGTGAAGCTGTTTTCCTAACAGCGTGGACTTCAGTGCTGGAATGAATGAGTGAGTGCTGCTCCGACTGTTGATGCAGCATACTGCAGATGTTTTGTCCATCAGGACATGGTCTGTGGAATTTTGCAGAATGAGTATAAGTCCTACACTGGCTTTCAGCAGATCTTAAAGTAGGAATACTTATAGCTTTATGGCCCTCTGACCACATGGCTTGCATGGTGCAGAAGAAGAGCCAACTCTTGTTAACAGTGACACTGTCTGGGTCTCCTGCTCGGACCTGTGTCTGATCACACTGTTGTCTTTATTCAGTTCTGTAGGTGTTTATGTATGTGCTGTTATTTTAGGTATCTTGCCTTTGCAGTCAAGCACTTCATAAACATTTCTGAGGAAGAATCTCAGGTCTCGAACCCTGCAAAATTCCTGGTAAAGACTAGTCTCTGGGGCCTGGTCCACGAGCCTGATGGCTGGCTAATTGGCATTATGCATCCCTTATGCATCCCATAAGGCAACTCATAAATCAGTCTCAAGCTGAGAATAGTGGGGGCAGGTGTTGATTTTTTTCATCTTGGACAGTCTGTGTCCAAGCTAACAGACAGCTCATTATGATGGAGTGAAAATATGGGATTCAAGCCTGGTTTTGTCAGCAATCAATACCAACGCCAGCATTCAAAATACCAAAATTTAAAATCTGCCCTCAACTTCTACCTTCTTTGTCTGGGGTTACCTGTCTGCTCCCCGGGTGCGTGATAAAGCACAAACACATCACCTTGAATGATTTGGGAACTTACATAACTGCAATCATTGACCACCTGCATTTCAGAATTTGGACTTTAGGCCACATATCTCACAGCTTAAAGTACACAGAGTATAGAATCATAGAATAGTTAGGGTTGGAAATGACATTCATTTCCTATTTGGGATTTTTCTGAGATGAGAGAGCTATAATAGCTCTCTTTAAGGCCCATCTTTAAGGGATGATACACTGCTGCAGGATGAGCAGGGCTTCAGAGGTGTGGGTTTGGATTCCTCTACTGTACAGCTCCTTTTCAGTGGGTCTGTGGATAAGGGTGAAGGAACATTCATGGGTAGTCTAGCAAAGTCAATGCCCTAACCAAACTTATCAAGTCACCTTGATCAAATCCAGAAAGTTCAGAAGTAGTTTTGAACATTGTTTCAGCAAAGTTCTTCCCTTAGGGGAATGTGCATGATCTTAGTGGATGTTTCCCTTAAAGTGGCCACTGGATTCTTAGAACATTATGTCAAGAAGAATTACAATCAGTGCTTGCTTAGTGAAGATTTTTAATGGCATTTCTTGAATTTTCTAATCTTGAAATACAAATTCCTGCATCAGAAACAAAGAATAGTGCATCTTTAAGTCACATCCCTTGTATGCTGTTTTCTGAAAATGTATGAATGACAGTTCAAGGTTATACATCATTGACATGGATCAAATGGCAACACTTATTAGAGGGAAGAAAGTCAAACCAGATGTAATGGGAATCTTCATCTGCTTCCACTAAAACTGAAACACAGTCTAGTTGTGAAGTTAATTTGGATAGCTGCCTGTGAACCATATTTCAGATTTTTAAAACAATGGTAAATCCTGAATTTGAGGTCTGGATAATTTGGTATCGGGATTCTGCTTCTCCTCTCACAACACCAAACCCAGTGAAGAGGAGTTAATGTCGTTATTTAACACATATACACATATAACTGTACTTTTACAAAAAGTCTATAGGGTTTGCTTCTTTGTTTCTGCGGGCTATTTAATTTGGGATAAAAACATGTTTGATACACAGATTTTGTTTCTGAAGTCTCCTGCTTTCTACATAGTAATAACACATAAAATAGTCCCATTTTTTCCAGTTTGTAATATTTACTAAGACATTTAATGTATGATTTAAATTTTTTTGCCTTCCCCCTCCCCAAAATCTTTTGCTGTGTATACAAATTCTGGGTTACATTTGATCCATTTTTCTTTGCAGGTTGCCTTCAAAGTAATCCAAATATAATCTGTTCCATTGCTTTTTACTGTTCCTTTTGCTTCCCTACCCCACCTACTCCAGGCTTCTTAATATTTCTACTCTCAGGGTCTTTTTTGCACCCTTTTCAAGCTGAGTAAGGATTGAAGTTGAAGGGGAGTCTACCGTAACATAACTGGTATTCTACTACAATACACACATGGACACTTCTTTCTGGCTCATTAGCTGGTACCTAAAGGTCTGATCCTGTGCATGCAGCGTGTCCTCTTTCTTGACTTGAAATTCAATCACCATAATGTAGGGTTTGTCAGAGGCCACCAGTATTGCTAACCCTGGTAGAACATCTGATTATCTTTAGCTGAGAGGCTACAGACATTTGGGGCACCTTCTACAGAAACAGTGATGTTATTAACACCAGACCTATGGAATACAGAGCCAAATCTGAAGCTTATGCTGGGATAGATTAGAATAAAAAAACACACAAAAAAGCAAACAAAAATCCCAACCCCCCCAAACCAAAGAGTCTTCACTTTCCTTTTGTTTGTTTCAAAATGTAGGTAGGCTGGGTTTGTACTTTCAATTATATTAATTATATATAATTATATATAATGCAGAACTCTTTCCTGTGCATTCTCCTTCTCTTTTCAATCTTTAACTTCTATATCTTTCTCCTTTTTTCTCTAGTTCTTTTTCTCTAACTATTGTATTTGCCTGCATACAGAACAAGCCTGCACAGCAGGAAGCCTCTTGCCTTCCTGGCTTTCCACACTCTAACCTCACATCCTCACTTCCCAAGTCTGCTCTACCCTAGTGTGCTTTGCATTTCTAGATAGATTTGGGTCCTGTCCAGCTGAACAACTTCAGATGCTTTGTAGAGAGTGGGGAGCTGCTGCCTATACACTGCTAAGCCATACTTAGCAGCCAGCTGCTCAGTGGCACCTCCACCCTACTGGAGATACTGTCTTCCATTGCCTGCAGAAAATTCATTGGCACTCAGAAGCTGCCACTTCCAAGGTGCAAGCAAGACACTGAAGTTTTCCAAGCTCAATGGGAATAGCTGGTCAAGTTTGCAGCACACAGTCTTGAGCCTGAATATTAAGTGACATTCATACATAGAGGTTGTTTTCTAAGCTAAATAACTTGAAAAGCCTTGCGGTACCCAGGGGTATGGGTACTTCAATGAAAACAAGTGACAGAGATCACAGGGTGAAGTGAAAGCTCAATAAAATATTTCAGGCTGCCTGCACGGTAAAGGGGTGCATGTATGCTGTTCCTGCTAGAAAAGAATCTAACATCACATAAATCCAACATTTCCTTTTGCTTGCCTTAAATCAATAGGCTTGTGGTGCTATTCCTTAGAGTCAACAAACATGCCAGGAAAAATCTGTTTCCAAGCTGACTGCTCTTTCTCAGAACTGCCCATAAGCGCCGGGGGAATGGAAAGTGGGCTGCAGAGGTGCTTAAGGGAGGAGTTTGCCAGCCAAAGAGAATTGCAGAGTTGGAAGCACGGAGAGGCCTTCAGCTTTCAGTTTTCCCAGAGTTCTTGGTGAAAATGCCTAATTCATTTAATGAGAAAAGCAATATCCTAAACCAATCTAATGTTCTTGTCTCTCCTCTCCCAGTCCTTTTTAATATCATGATGGAGAATGTGAGCATAATGTATTCTTATCCTAATGCTTTTTGCTTTAATGCTGGGTTGATGTATTGCTCTAAGGAAAGAAGAAAATGTATGTCATTTGTGAATAAAGGCAATGCACAACCAACATGGGCAGACGAAGGTGGTACATTCTTGTAGTCTCAAGGCACTCACAGAAACTTTCTTTCATCTAGGAAAATGCTTTTATGTAGTTAGCAAACCAGTCTCACTATCAAGCTACTCTTCAAGGATCTCAAATAACAACCAGAAGGTTTTTATATGCACCTAGACAGGCTATACTCTGCCATAAGGTCTGAAGAGAAATCTTGTGATTTTTACATTCCTGCCACATTGTAGTGCTTTATGGGAAAACCTCAGTAAGGAATATGTTTTTGAGCAGCAAGGCTTTCCCACCAGTGCCTGTCTGTGCCAAACATCTTCCTTCCTTAACTGCAGCCTGTTCTCCTGGGTAGGATAGTTGCTCAGAAGCTGCTCTTCTTCCTCAGGCTGTGAAGAAGATCACCTGGTTGAACAGAGACTTTGACTGGAACTCAGGAAAAAAGTTTATGACCTTTGGAAGAAGGGGCAGGCAACTCACTAGGACTACAAGGATGTCATGAGATTATGAAGGCAGAAAATTAGAGAGGGCAAAGCTTAAGTAGAAATTAATCTGTCTACTGCTATTAAAGACAATAAAATTGTTTCTATAAATATATTAGCAACAAGAGGAGGACTAAGGAGACTCTCCATCCTTTACTGAATGCAGCGGGGAAAGTAGTGACAAAGGATGAAGAAAAGGCTGAGGTACTTAATGCCTTCTTTGTCTTTGTCTTTAATAGCAAGACCAGCTGTTCTCAGGGTACTCAGCTCCCTGAGCTGGAAGACAGGGATGGGGAGCTGGTTGAGGACCCCATAGTCCAAGGAGAATTGGCCAGTGACCCACTACATCAGTTAGACACATGTAAGTCTATGGGGCTGGATGGAATCAACCCAAGGGTACTGAGAGAGCTGTCAGAATTGCTCACTGAGTTCCTTTCAATCATTTATCAGCAGTCCTGGCTAACTGGGGAGGTTCCCAGTTGACTAGAGGATAGCAGGATCTGAGGCACCAAAAGCCTGTCAGTCTGACCTTGGTGATGGGGAAGGTTATGAAGCTGACCACCTTGAGTGCCATAATGTGGCACATTAAACACCTGTTTATTAGGCCCAGTCAGTATGCATTTAAGAAAGGCATGTACTGCTTGACTAACCTGATCTCCTTCTATGACTAAGTGACCTGTTCAGTGGATGAGGGAAAGGCTATGGATGTTGTCTACCTAGACATCAGTGAAGCTTTTGACACCATTTCCCACAGCATTCTCCTGGAGAAACTGACTGCTCATGGCTTGGATGGGTGCACTCTTTGTGGGGTAAAAAAATCTGGCTGGATGGCTGAGCCCAAAGAATGGTGGCGAATAGAATCAAATCCAATTGGCAACCAGTCACAAACGGTGTTCCCCAGGGCTCAGTACTGGGGCCGGTTCTGTTTAATATCTTTACTGATGACCTGGATGAGGGGATCAAGTACACCCTCAGCAAGTTTGCAACTCCCAAGTTGGCTGGGGGTGTTGATCTGCTGGAGGAAGGCTTTGCAGAGGGATCTGGACAGGCTGGATCAATGGGCTGAGGCCAATTGTATGAAGTTCAACAAGGCTCAGCACCAGGTCCTGCGCTTGGGCCAAAGCATCCCCATACAATGCTATAAGCTTGGGGAAGAGTGGCTGAAAGCTGCCCAGTGGAAAAGGACCTGGGGGTGTTGACTGACGGCTGCTGAACATGAGCCAGCTTGTGTCCAGGTAGCCAAGATGTCCAACAGCATCCTGGGCTGTATCAGCAATAGTGTGGCCAGCAGGGCCAGGGAAGTGATTGTTCCTATGTACTCGGTACTGGTGAGGCTGCACCTCAAATACTGTGCTCAGTTCTGGGCCCCTTACTAAAGGATTAGTATTGAGGTGCTGGAGCAGGTCCAAAGAAGGACAGTGAAGCTGGAGAAGGGCCTAGAGAGCAAGTCCTATGAGGAGTAGCTGAGGGATCTGTGCTTGTTTATCCTGGAGAAAAGGAGTATCAGGGGAGACCTTATCACTCTCTACAACCCACATGAAAGGAGGTTGTTGCAAGGAGGGTGTTGGTCTCTTTTCCCAAGCAACAAATGGTAGGGTAAGAGGAATCGGGCTGAAGCTGTGCCAGGGAAAGTTCTGATTGAATATTAGGAAAAAAATTTTCACCAAAATGGTTGTCAAGCATTGGAACAGGCTGCCCAGGGAAGTGGTTGAGTCACCATCCCTGGAGATATTTAAAAGACGTGTAGATGGGGCTTTAGGGACATGATTTAGAGGTGGACTTGGCAGTGCTAGGTTAACAGTTGGACTCAATGAGCTTAAAGGTCTTTTCCAGCCTTAACAATTTTCTGATTCTTTTATATGATTCTGTGATTTTACTTTCCTATTCCAATGGAATTACAGAAAAGAGAAGTATCTTGATCTAAATCCTTAAATCAAAGATATTGCTGAACTGATCTGAAGCAGTGCAGTGGCACTGATTTACCTGGATCATTACCAGAATCACAATCTTCACATTTTTAGGTCTTGAAATAAAATTCTACTTCATATGTCTGCCAATATGTGTCTGGCATGTTTCTGTCCTGTGCCTAGCTGTGTCTGGCAGTTGCTATCAGCTTCATTTATCAAGCACTTAAGTGTTCTACAAATAAAAAAAAAAAATAGAAAAAGGTGATATAATAGCTATTTATTTTTCTTATCAATAATACGTTAGATCAGTTATAGCAAAACCCCAAGTTTATTGAACTAAAGGAATTGCATGACTGTAAATCATTAAACACTTACTTCTTTCACAAACCACTGGCAAAAGGCAGGGCCAATCCACTCTCTTGCATGAATCCCACAGTCTATCCAGACAGCTTTCTTGTAGGGCCGTGATCTTTTACCTAACTTCAAGTGTGAATATTCATAGAAATATCAATAGATCTCATGTCATTAGTGAAACACAATAACAAGACATTCATAGAATATTAGAAACACTAAACCATTTTGGATTTCCTCATATAAAGGAACACAAATATATTGTTTTCAAAGGTATGGCTGTGATCATGACAGGCACGTATGCCAACATCATGAAGATGCTCTGTGGAAAGAAAAAATTACAGTAAAAGTGAGATTTGTCATTTCCTCTTTTATGAGAAGTGATATCCTCAAGTATCACATAGAGCAGGGTGAGGAAAAATGATGCTACAGAAATAGCCTGATACAGAATCAAATTTTCACAACTCTGCAACAACAGATGACAAAAAGTACATTGATAGTTTTTTTGGGTTTTATTTGTTTTGTAACTTGCTGACATGCTCTTATTTGTGGTCCTAATAATGTAAGTTGAGAGCACACAGCCTTGTCAGTAGCTAGAGAGGAAGCCTATGTAGCACATGCTATGAAGCGCTCCAGAGTCCCCTGGGGTCTGTCTCCAGCATAACACTTTCCAAACTGTCTATAAACACAAAACTTTCCAATTCCATTAAATCCAAACCCTGCTAATTGAACTTGTCCTGTAATCTCTCTCCATGCATATCCAATACAAGTAAAGAGGATTCGGCTTTTAGTTTTCCAGCTTTTTGTTCTTTAAAGATGACGTTCACAGAGATACCTGGATCTTAGCAACCCATTCTTAGGAAACACAGCTAACCTGAGTCTCCAGTGTACATGCTATAACATAAGTAACAAAGTGTCTGTCCCTGATTAGAGGTTTTAGTCTGGTTAATAACTGCTCAGTCTTTACCTTGAGTACAAACAGTGGTCTCCCTTCATAGGATTTTCCAACAGAGAACATGTGAACAAGATCTGAATGAGTTTTATTCAGGTGATACATCCAATCCTGGATCTGCAAATACAGAAGTGAAAGCATTGCTTCAATCTTTGCATTTCATGGGAAGAAACAGTAACACATTTATTAATCTCAGCTCTCAGTCCCCTGTATGTTTTTGGGTTTTCCTGTCATTTTTATTTTTGTCTTTGTTTGGTTTTGTTTTCACACTTGAAATATTACTGGACTTTCATAGCTCTATTGCCAGAGGTCAGATGCAGCCCTCAGTCACAGGGTATTTTTTTTCTTCCATTTTTTTGTTGGAGGTATTTTATTGTTGAAATGCAATAGCTGTCTGTAAAAAAGCTGGGGATGGGGCTGATCTGCCATCCACAATAAATATTAATGGAATGAAGGAAGAAGGTCCCTGAATTTGCCTGTCAGGAAATCCAGTGGCAAAGAGATTGACCTGAAGAATTTAATACTACCTGCAATATTTGATTCATAGGCACCAGATCTCATTGAGATGCGGCATCCTTCATGCTCTGCCTAGCGACTTTGTTTTGGTGCAGACTGAAACTGTGTATGTGAGCACTCTGGAATCAACAGAAATTATTTACGCAGCTTATACATGAGTCTGTATCAAAGTGTTTTTAAGTCTTTGGGCTTCTTGTGCAAATACTTTAGCACTTGCTCATATGTCTTACTTAAACGACTCAGTGGGACTAATCACTCAATGAAATCTCTTATTCCATCAGAGTAAAAGGCCTAATTTAAAAAGAAAACTCAGAAGCTGTCCAAGATAGTTACATGTAAATATAAGCCTTGAATAGAAACATCAACATATATATATATTTTCATGAAGGTACTTATTTTTGAAGAATAAACATTTAGAACACTTCTGAAGATGAACAGGTAACCATAATTTGAAGAGAGTGAAATCTTAGTCTTATTAAAAACAACAGTGCAGTGGATAAGAGGAACAATATGAATTTTCACATACTTCTTCCAGGGAGTGATACACTTCATAATTATACTCAGAGAGGGACCTTCTATTCCTGTGTGACCTCAGTCCAGTTTGGTTTTCTACTGCTTTTTGTAGGTCTGGTATGAGAATCCTAGGTAAAAAAGACAATGGCATTACTCAAAAGCTAGTAGAACACACAGGCTAAAGCAGAACAACAATCACATTTAGAAGAAATATAGGAGTAGTTAAACCATTCTGACATTACTTCATCTATTATATTTTGACAACAGAGTGCTTCAGGCTTATTTTAATATATGCTGCTACATAAATACTCCAGCTGCTTTGAAATGTAAGACTTCAAAAACCACAATGAGCTTGTTAAGTGAATAAAACAGAAAGATGTAAATAACGTAGCCAACGCAAAGGAGAAGCTGCTTTTATTTGTTTATGGAGCAGCATTTGATCTCTTCTTTTATAATCCAGTTATACCAAGTAATCATGGATCACCAAAAATTGATTTCAAACCATAAAAAAAATCTTTTTAGGCTTAGAAAAACATGCACATACTTTCTTTTTGGGGTTATTGTACTGGCATGGAACATTACGTATACCTACAAGTTGTAGAGGCACAACAAAAAACTAAGAACTTGGCAGTATTATTATTCCGTCTGAAACACAAGAAACAACAACAAAAAAATCTTGTTTTGTGTGTTTTTTTTGTCATTTGTTATCTGCTCTGCAATAGTTGTTTGCCAGTTATTTTAAAATAACTCAGGAAAAACATGAATCAATACTAATGAAAATTAAATCTGCCTGCAATAAGAAGTGAGAGGCTCTTTGCATTAAGAGCAAAATGCAGCAGCAGTGGTGTAAGCTGAAAACTTCCCAGTTTTATGATAAAAACACAATAATATAGAAAACATCCATAAAGAATAATATTGAAGAAGTTGGAGCATCTATCTTTTCCATTATATATTGGCAGGAGCTGGTAATATTGTCACGGACATCAGTAACAATCCCTGTACAATGACATCTCTGTAAAACTGCGAGTCATCCTTGTATACCACCTTCTCCTAAAGCATGGCAATGTGCAATCACCATACCATCATTCCTGCAAAACGATGGTCACATTCAACCTTTTAAAATTCTACTGGTGTTAACTGCAATGACTGAAAAAAGATGGAAAGAAACTGTGTTAACTTTAATCCTAACTCAGCTGTGCAGCAGATGCCTCAAATAGGTCTATCTACATACAATATCAAAGTAAAGGTTATACCCATTA
The DNA here is from genome assembly GCF_034315485.1 of Pezoporus occidentalis. Classification (NCBI taxonomy): domain Eukaryota; kingdom Metazoa; phylum Chordata; class Aves; order Psittaciformes; family Psittacidae; genus Pezoporus; species Pezoporus occidentalis. Next base: position 4,380,051 of record NW_026915724.1, on the reverse strand, counting down.
GCGAAGCAATTGTATAATTAGGAATTATGTTGTTCTACATCTACATCTACCAGTTTCAGTAATCAAACTAAGGGCTTATAGTCTTGACTTGCTATACACTCTAAGACTGTAAAGCATTTAAGCATGTAGTTAGGTTAAAGCAGTGATTTTATTCAAATCATTAGGGTGTTTAATATGTTAAAAAAATACTTGCCTGCTTTGCTGAGTTCTGATTAATGTAAGTACCTACCAGGATCAAACTCTGTTTGTTCACTTTTACAGTAACAGATTTAATTTTACAACTCCTGATTGTTTATGTGCCTGTACTCCAAATGAGATTTGATAATCTTAAATGACTGTGTACTGTTCGTGCTTGTAACACAAAGGCTCTTAAGTCACTCAGGTCCTAATACAACCTAAGTGGCTTAATTGCCAGAGAACTTACAACTGAGGCAACTTGGCGGACTAAGAGCTTATCTGATGCTTGGCTGGTTTTCATGACCATTTTCTTGTCATGAAGTCAAACACTGGGAGAGATAAGACTGTCTTATAGGCAAGAGCTGGTCGCCTTGTTCATTATTAGGGCTGCTTAATACTCCCTCGTCTTTGAAAATTTGTCACAATTTAGGTGTCAGCCTGAAGTTTTACATGGTGTGTGCCTCACCTTTTCCAGCTCCAAAAGGGATGTAGGAATTTAACTAATTTTCAAATACTGTGTGAAAAATAAAATACATTTTTTAAACACATGAAAAAAAAGCCATGAGAAAAGGAGCTGTCTGAAGCCTTGCCCAGCACCTCAGTCCCTTGGCTGTGGAGCTGCACTCTGGCTCAGGGCTGTGGTCCCCATCCTGGCTGTGCAGGGGACATGGCTGTGCACAGCCATCCCAGCAGCCCTTCTCCTGCCATTCCCTGACTACAGCTATTGCTGCTCTCGTGGTAAATCCTCCCTGCTCTTGTGGAGTTACAGATCCCATGGGGCTTATCAGGAAAGGACATGCTCATCCAAGGCTTTGCAGAGTTTTGCTCCTGGTGGCTGAGACCCAGTGTACAAGGAGTCTGAAATGGGCAGTGGGGAGATGAAGGAGACCAAAGAAACAGTCTGGAGTTGACAAAATGCTGCCCGGCTTCCTTCTAAGCACCAACATCTTGTGCAGCAAATGTCAGAGGGGAAATTTTCCCTGTGGAAAATAAATGTAATGTTCTAGTATTTGTGGCACTCTGTTTCAGGTAAACTACGGAGACCCTTTGGTCTCACAGGTCTTGCCCTTGCACAAGCTGCTCTGCGACTTCAGTAAAGGTCTTCAAGTACAGGGAGTGTTTGTAACACATATAAAATCACCTTCTGTCATTTCATTAAAGGTGATTACTGTGAGCAGGAACAGCAGCAGATGTGACCACAATTGCTGGGGCACAGCAATTAAGGGACACTTTTTGTATAAGCACAGGAAAACAATTACAGAAATTCCCATCTTATTTTTAAACACAAATAAAACCAAAACAGTGCTACACCCACATGAAATCCCCTCTGAACTTCAGCTACTGGGTATGCATATTTAAGTTCCTTACATCTGTTTTTGTGTTTTTAGAATGAAGAAACAATAAGAGACCACTGTCATAACAAAAATGGAATTCTGATAATATGTATAATATACAATATGATTCGTGCTATCCTTCCCTCACTGAGAAATAAGTATAAATAGCCTCACGTAGAGCTTTATTCAGCAAATGTTTGAGAATTCAAATAACTCATCAGTTGATTGTTCAGATGCTTAGGCATTTCATTGAAAAGGCTTTAATGACAAGATCTTGTCTAGTATAACATATTGATAAATATTAGATCATAAGTATGCTCCAAAACAGTCATGAAAGCTTTTAAGAAATGGTATAAATTATATGTGATCCTTAGAGTGTATTTGTTCTGTGTGACTTGTGTTGGGTTATGAGAAATGGAGGTTTTTAAGAGAACTAGTACATTCCTTTATAATTCATGAAGAAGGCTCGCCTCTGCCTTAGCAGCAGCACACTTGTAAACAAACCTTGTTCCTGTTAAATACAGAGAGAGACAAAGCAGGCTGTAGGGTTAGTAATTACCACCCCTCTCTTAACATATGTGACTTCATATACATTGAAAACACTTCAGCTTGACTCAGAAGGAGGATATTTAATTAAAACTGCCTGCCTGTGGGAGATTTTCTGCTCTCCCATTAAAATGGTTGTTTTCTTGGCAATGTCCAGCAGTCTGCCGGTCTAATTGCTATGATGCGGAATGTATTCTCAGTTGCGCTTAGCATGGTAGTTGCAGACCTGCCTTGGAGGCCAGATCTCTGGAGCAAGGCACAGAAAACAAAGCACAGGCTTACGTGTACTGGATGTTTGCTTGCTGGAGGTAGGGCAGCAGCTCTCGGGATGTGTTCTGTGGTACTCGCACGTCGGTGACAGTACCTTCAATGATGTGGGAGGGGCTGCTGGGCTGCCACAAGTCCACCTGCAGTGCAGGAACCAACCTGTAATTCATATGCATTCAGTGTAGGTGGGGAAATCCAGAAGATGGCACGCTTGAAGCTTTGTGGGCAATCACTCTGGGCATAGTACAGACAATAGAACTGTATTGGCTGGTCCAGCTCAACATCTATGCTAATGGAGCACATTTTGAGAAATGACTGTGCCCAGTTTACCACAACTCTCATAGGAGATTTGCCAATGGGAAGAGAGAACATTCTCAGGAATGTGCCTCCTCAAACAGCTTGAAACAAAAGCTTCCTCCATCTTCATGCATCTCCTCAAGCTACTATACATTTCCTATGTATTGGCTCAAAGGGATTCCATGGGTCTTTTTATTTCACAAGGTATTTCTTATGGTCACTAGGGCAGTAAAAGAAAAGAACACTAAAGGGAGGTAGAAAGTGTAGCATACATCAGTGCTGTTTGCAAAGCCTACCTAAATTTTATTCTTGAAAATAAGGAGATTGGAGGTAGTAGAAGGGCACCAGTACTATGAAGGAAGCGGTGATCTACACAATAATTTTACATGAAATGTCAAAATAACAGGATTAAGATAATAAAATTACTATAATCTTGTAAAAAAACAAGAACTACTAAATGATACCACAATTATTATGTGCTATATATATTTGTGCATACCTAAGGGATGCTTCTTGTCCATTATTATCTTCTTTTGTTGTCAAATTTGAAATACACTTGGGGGTTTTAGCCCAAAATATGGATTTTCAAGAAAGCAAGAAAGTTTGCAAACAGGGACTTGAAAATCTGTGTTCTGCACCCTGTAGCAAAATACTGTTGTACTGCTCAGTTGTACCAACAACAGATGCATGTAGTGATCAACACAGGTGAGAACAGTTCATCCTTAGTCAGTGTGAGGAGAGTGGGAGAACACAAGTTAACAAACCTCTTCCCAGAGCTGCTGGATAATCTCAGGGGACAATGGAAACAAGTCTCAGCAACAACCTCTGTGCCAATGTGACAAATATGCATGTCAAGATCAACAGACCTTAAAAATATGTAAGTTTGTGAGCTGAATACAAAGAGGGGAATTGAGAGGGACTACCATGACCCTATAGCTCTTACAGAGAATTTAAAAAAGAATTAATACTTGATAAACATCTTTTGAAGTTTATTGCAATCAGCTGTGATAGGCTGCATTGATGAAAGTCATGGATATAGCTCATGAATGTCCCTTCCTTCCTTGCTTTCCAGATTTTTAAAGAGTTTTTTATCATCTATATTTTAACAGCTTTTGGCTTCTTCTTTGCCCTACAAGCTATTTTGAAAATATCTAATGAATTTTGCCTGGTCTTGCTACGAACCTCATTTGAATAGTACAATCTTGCAGCAGGGGTTTAATTCCCACTATTCCTCAAATTGCCCTGCGTAATAATATTCTGATTCCCAAGAAAACATATGAGGCTGAACTTGATGCTACCTCTTCAAGCAGTAGTCACTTCAGTTCAGTTAATCCAATAAAATGCCTGCTACTTTGGAAGGCCAAAAGCCCTGAAATGCAGGGGCAACCTCTTCCTGCCAAAAGCCCTCTTTGTTTCACACTGCCACAATATGGTCTGTGGATCCGTGTGATGGTGGTGGGTGGGCGCAGTGTCTTTTGAAGTCTAACACCAGGAATGGCAAAGTTCACAAGGCTTGTGAAGCTGACACCAGATATGACAGATGGTCAGTAGAAACTGAACTCATGGTATAATGGTGCTAAATCTGCATATAAATAAAGATTCTCTCACTGTGCTAACACCTTATGTTTGTTTGTTAGCTTATCTATCTTCTGTATTTTGAATAGAGTCATGCTGTAACATTTCACTCTAATTCAACATGGATGATTTTACACATGGTGAATTAGAAATGTGTATTTGACTTCCAAGATTTATTCCTAAAATACACATCACAGAGGGTATATTTGTTGCTCTCGGAGTAACAGCATATCAATCAGCTGAGCTTGAGCCACCTTTATAAAAATAACAACAAATTGTTATACACAAGCTAAGAGCAACTGAAGTGTTTCCTGGCCAATGGCAATATCTAATCATACGAAATTGGAAATAGAAGTTGCAGAAATGAAAAAAAAAATAATAGTGGTTGAGATACACCTGAAACTTGTCTTTGTTCTTCAGAGCTATTCAGGATTAATGTTGGGAAATTGGAGGGGGTAAACCAACCAGTATTCACTCTACTGGTCTCAAGATCAAAAGCTCTTTCATTTCTGCAGTATTATAACTGCCCCTCACATTACTGTCTGCAAGGGAATACCAAAAGCGGAAGAAATCTTCTTTTAACTTGTAATGAAGTCAGCAGTCTATTGCACACTGCTATCATCTGTTGGCGAAAATGCAATATTTCACTCCTGGCATTGTCCTGGAAGTGAGACAAAAAAAAATAATCCCATTTTTAGAATGCAAATTGCTCCTCTTCAGCTCAGTTTCCTGTTTGGGTAATTTGGTTTTATTTGACTCCTACTTCTTATCCTCTGCAATGTAAATGAAGCATTCAGTGCTCATCTGGCAGATGTTACCTGTGCTGTCCAGAGCACACCACTTCAGTGGCTGACTTAATTTTGCTTTATAAAGCATATAACAAGAAACACATTTCTCCAGCAGACATGTTATTTATATTGCAGCTTTCAGCTTCTCCTTGGCATGACACAGAGACAGCGCATGAAAACTGAAAAATGGAAGATGGATTTCAGAGCAAGCATTTTGGGTCTGAGCAAGTCCAACTATTCTTTACTCACTGCCAGCTTTAGGAGACTTCATCACTCCATATCCCACAGTTACTGAGGGTTCCATTGGGGTCATCACTGTTCTTTCAGCTTTATTCCTCTGGCAAGCATGCCTTGCATTTCCATCTTGTTCTCCACTGGCTAGCGACTGGTAGTGATATGAATTGTTCTCCTACCCTCTTTATGATGGGGTGTTGTTATTGCTACACATTACACATTAGTTGTTATATAGCAGTATGGATGGTGTACCAGTCAGAGCCAAACAACATTATGTGCTTGTGTGTGTGGTGGGACGTGTGTGGGTGGTGGGAAGATTCTCCAGCAGAAATCCTACAGAACCCCCTGAACACACAGACAAATATTTCAACCTCAAAATTTCACCTGGTATCTTGAGACTAGAAGAGAAGCTGTGCTTTAGAGTATGTCTGCAAACCTAAGTATATTTATCTCCCTTTCAGAACTCTCTCCTTTGCATGTCTTTCTTATCTCTTAGGCAGCAGGTTGCCCTTAGAGGGTCTTGGGCTGTTTTAAGTCTCTGGACAATAAGCAAAGGTCCAGGCAGGATTTTTCAGTAGGCTCACACTTGGGATCTGGCGACCAATTACTTCGTGCCTGATGCTGCACTCTGGTGTGACTCCAGCTACTGATTCTCAGGGACAGTGCTGGATATGCAGATGCCCAGCGAACGCTCTTTCCCAGAATCTCACTGGAGGTGTGAGCATCCTGACTTGCCTTCTATAAGAAGAAATTTTATGTAAAAGGATACAGACAGATCCCTTTTCCTAGAGGATTTAAGCACATTATTGCTTTATTTAACAAAAAGGTACAATTAATAATTGTGACTACATAGTAAGCATTCTTTTTTTAACTGTGCATTGTTTTTCAACTGTACATTCTTTTTTCAACCTCACTCAGCCCATGAAAGTCCCTGGGATTCAACCTGTGCTTAGGAAAGCAAACCCAAAGGACTGTTTTCCTTGTAGGCAGTTTCTTTTTAAACTGAGATGTTAAAGGCAGCTCAAGAATATAAATGTATCAGCTCTTACCTGGACACCTTCCAAGCTACAGAAACCCTGAGCTCATTAGTCATGGCTCAAGCTTTTGGTCAGTATGGTGATGAAATGTTAGCACAGGGCAAAGGGACAAACATTTTAGAAGATTCTGGTGCTCAGCAAGAGAATTCAGAATTTCTTCCTAAATTAAAAGTGATGCAGCTAATTTTGCAAGAACACAAACATTTCATTGCTATAAGCCTACATATCACAAACGACGTACACAAAGCTCTGTTGCCTTGCCAAGACAGAAACCAGACCAGGGAGTTATTTTCTTCACTAGTTCCAGGTTTTCCTCCAGTTTGTTCTGTGCCTGTGGAAAGGGAGCCTGGGAAGGAAGTGGTCTCCTTGTTTTTTCCCAAGGAATACATCCATGGCTGCATAAATCCGATAGTCCCTTTTTTTTAATTCAAATCACTGAAAGAAATCCCTGGGTTTTTTTTACACCACTGGGCTTATCCTGGCTCATACTTTGTAATTAAAGCCATTTTCCCGGGCAGCAGCCTCCAGTTGCTCCTCACTACTCTTTTGTAAACAGGTGTTTAATTTCTTCTTCCATTTAGCCTGAAAGGAAGATGCTTAGCCCTCTCATCAGGTCTGAGATCATGTATAAATCAGAAGAGATGATTGATGCCTGTCATTGAAAATAACTAGAATAACTCTGCCATGATTTACATTCAGTATCTGGACAAAATTGTTTATATGATTTATCCGTGTTATAGCCCATGAAGACAGCAATTTTGTTATGCTTTACTACCTGGCAATTCCAGTTTTTATACTTACTAAGTTGTATACAGCAATACATGCGCCAAAGCTGGCCTTGTCCTTAACACCACTGTGAACAGATTTCTTTGAGAAATTCTGTCAGCTATAAAGTTCAGAATATAATTATTGTTATGATGCTATCAGATGAAATGGCTTGGCAGTTCTGAGGGTCTTATAAAAGGGAATGCAGCCAGTAATGTAAGCAGTGGTCCTTTTTGCTCATGGGCTCTATCAGCATGTCATAGGCTCTCTCAGGATATATGGGTTTTCCATTTACATCTGTATGCTTGTGTATAAACACATAAACACCCTAAGCATATCATTAGATGTATTTTCAGTTAGAAATTTGATAATACAAGGTAGAGAACAGGAGAAACAGAAACTGCTGTACCCTCACTGATGTCAGAGGTTTGACTATAGGAGGCTTCATCACATTATAGACAAGAAACATCCCTCATATGCACATGTATAGTGTGCAGCAGAATTTTAGGCTCCTGTTGGTACATTTGCAAAGAAAAGAATGAAGGAGGAATGATTCCTGTTGACTGATGCTGATGGATAATTATAGCTGTGATGTAGTTCACCTGGAAAGTGTAGAATGGCTCCCCTCTAATGTCTTCACTCTTGCAAATGTTTTCAGGATCAGGACTGATTTCATCCTCACTTGCTCCTGCCCATTAGGTTCCTTAATTGGCAGTCCTCACTGCAAATCTCCTTCAGCTGCCCTTTATGTGCAGCAACATGGTCCAGTGGCAGTTAAGTGTGGGGTTCCCTGTGCTTTCTAGAAGGACTTACAAGGTAGTCCTAGTTGCTGGTGCAAAGTAATTTAAGTTTCTGATTGAGCACACTAGACATTTAATTGGCTCTAACTTTTCAGTATTTATTTGCTTTTCATTGGGCTGGTAAGAATAATTGTGCCAATAAATCAAGATTGATTCATAGGATTGCAGCAGCCATAACACTGGCAGGAACAGAATGCGAACAATGCACAGCTTGAAGTTTTGAGTTTTGCAGATCTTTGTGGAACTATAACACAGTAATGGTCTTGCCACTCTGCTTACACTGGTATAATTTTACACAGGGCTCTATACTACAGAAAAGAAGTCATAGGCTATCCTCAAGAGAGTCGCTGAGTTAAAACGCATACACTATTATGTGGTAATTGAACATCCGTTCTTACAAATACAGATGCCACTGGGCTAAGTATATTTGACAGACGTGAAACAGTCTTTAACAGACTCATTAAGAAGACCCAACCAAACCCCTATTTTGTTTCTTAGTTAACTATTTATGGCTTGGTTCATTTTTTAGTTGTTGCTGCACTGCACGAGAAATGGAATAGTAATCCCTGGGTCTAATCCTGCTCCCACTCGGGCTGTGCTGAGGACTTTGTTGAACTCAGGCTTCCTCACCAGTAAAAGAGGAAGCAGATTCCTCCCATTCCAGAAAGTTCAGGCTTTCTGTGTCTTGTGAGAACAATACACTCACTACATGGGCTCTCCTGTTCTATCTGGCATCTTCCTACTTAAGTTTTCCTGGAACATTTTCCTTCTGAGACTGACAAGTGGTTTACAGATGTGTATTTTGATATACTAACTAATAACCTCTGTTGTCACCAATGTTCCCTGTGTATCTGAAATATTGTAAGCATATCTGACTGGAACCCTAACTATGAATTAGGGAAAAATCTGAACTGATGACTAAAGCATCTGACTATATAGATGTATTCGCTGTATGTGCAAAGTAAAATACACGTAGTCCTGGCTACTGAGCTAATTCTCGCCTTCCATAAAGTAAGAATAGCTCCATTTGGGCAGAGAGGCTTTCTTACTGCATTTTCGGACAGGCTTTTGTTCTCTGAAGCCTTTTTTCAGCATTTGCCTATGGAGCTGTAAACTGTCAGATTTATAGCCAAGTGATTCTTTTCCCCTATTAGATATTTTTCTGATTCCCTGAACTGCAATGACAGGATCAATTCAGGGATTACAATGGATAAGCAGCTGCTGTAAGGGCTAGAAAACAAAAGGGAATGGAGTTGTGGCTTCAAGGCCTGCTAGGCTGGCTCCTCACAAAGTTAAGGAAGTGCCTGGCTGTGCCCAGGAATTTCTTTTGTAAAAGCTACTGAGGAATGAGTGGTGTAACTCTATTATGCCGGGAATGTTCACAGAGCAATAGCTTCTTTGCTACCTATACAAACAGCCTCTATTCCAGTCAGACATATGTGATAAAAAGTGCTTGTAGATCAGCGGTGAATTAGAAGTTATCAGTCAAGGCTCAAATGAAGTAGTGCTTCAAAAATAACGCTTACAAAGAAGAATTCCAGAGCAGATAAACAGAATCTGCCAGGTCTGAGGACCTGAGCAAATCCTGGTTCCATTGCAAAGCACTTGGGAATGTGACATTTGTTTCTGCCAGTCAGGTCCAACAGAATTAAAGCCATTAAAGGGCTCATAAATCAGCAACAGGCTCCTCAAATTGTCTTCTAAACAAGAATGAGTAGCGGACAATAGCCAGTCATTGGAGAGGTGTATGAAGCACAGGGACAACGGATGGACAAGAGGAGCCTGAGGGACAGAGAATGGGCAGTTCTGTAATACTCAGCGCATTGTGCTACTATCATGCTAAATATTTCTTTTGCTTGTTGATTAGTGTAATCATTTGCCTGCAAAAAATGTATTTCTGGTCTTCAACACGATCAGGAACAAAGATTTGTAATGTATCTACAAAAAGAGATAGTATTTATAAGAGCAAAGGACTGCAGAGAACATCTAAAATTTGAGATTGGTGGCTGTAATTGTGTTAGAGCAGCAGCCAGTCAAAAAACTGTGACGGTATAGCTAGGAAAATAAGTAACTCCATGAGTTTGGACTTGAATTGCTAAAGAATTTGCTGCATTTTAGTCTATCACAACCACATGAAAATGTTCCTTAACACTGCTATGCAAAATACTTGCATTCTTACATGAAAGTTGGAGGAGGAGCTCCACCGTCATTCACCCATGTCGTACTCATTCATATCTGCTCTAGTGGTCTTTGGCACAGGGACTGTTGGAAAAGGTGTTCAAAGTTCTGGGGTGGTTTGCTGAGCACAGTTACCAGGCTTTTGTTTTTCTTCCCCACAGAAACGGAAAGAAACTTGATGTAGGAACTGATGGCACCTCCAACTGCTACTACCTTTGTCACTTGGTGAAAACCAGAAACTGGTGTGTCTTGCCTTAAAAAGAGCATGGTGCTCTCTTCCATGCTTGTCTCTGCTTCTTACTACCTCAGCCACCCCTACTGCCCTAAGAAGCACTTCCATACATGGCAGTGCACAATGCATAGGAGCTTTCAAGCCCCTGCTCTTCCTGATCGGAATGAGAGCAGTCATTGCCAGAGCCAGCTGTGGCTGCTTTGCAGGCCGGGATGGTTGTCCATCAGACTCAGTACGTTTAGGCTTTTTGCTTCATTACTGTGAATGAGTTTATTGGTTGAATACATGCAAGTTTAAGCAACTTTTCAGAACTCATAGCAGACAAATTTTAATCTGTGGGGCTGCCTATTTTCACTGCCACTGCAGGTCTACATGCTATGTCTGCCCCAACAGGGAAAAAAGCAATATTTTGTCACCTACAAGTTAACAGAACCAGCCGATGAAGGAATCAGTTTATAATAATGATTAATAACAAAGCACTGTGGGCAATGGAGCTACAGACCAGAACTAATTTGTGGAAATTACTCAGCAAGTGATTATGACTAATGTGATTTGCCTTTGGGCAATCCAAGAACCAAAAGTTAAATGTGTGGAATGAAACATTCATTATCCATTATTCACTCAGTATAGGCACTGGCATTTGTACTGTAGCAGAGCCTATACACTTCAGGCAGGTTTCAGGGGTTTACTACACTGAACATTATATGGACATTTTTTTTTTCTTAAAAAAAAAGCGGGGCAAAAATCCCTCTAATTTATGCTAAATTAAAAAAGTCTAAAGGGATGCTAAATTTAAAAAGTCTAAAGGGATTACACCTTCTGTAAAAGTGTATGAGCTAACATTACAGCTCAGGTATTGGTAGAAGAGCAATCCTGTTTGAGATCAAAAGGTTTCCATGTGGATTAAAGCCTCTGAGTAATCATCCAGCTGCTTCTGTGAGTTTTGTTGCTTACGCTGTGGCTAGACTGCCACTGCTGCCCAAGTTAATTCCTGGAGGCATATTCTAAGATACTTCAAACACATCAGGACATACAGCCACTTCCAAGATGATCCTTCAAGGATGTATCAACTGTAGGTTTCTGTAAATGCTCATTCAAGAAAGGACTCATTTTATGTCTGATCTTCTTCCCAAAAGGGATGGACCATGCAACCTGTTAACTTCTACAGCATTGCCATTATAGTGGAAGAAGGCAAAGCTCTCCCCACTTCTTTGCCCACTGCCCTTATGTTTCTTTCAGAAAGAAAGCGACTAGAGCACACTGTAAATGACAAAATCTACTCAGGAAAGAAAAACAGTGTTTACCACAGTCATTAAGAAAGAGGCAGATAAAATGAGTGAAATATATGCTGCTACTCTTTTCAGTGCCCATTTATTTTCTTCCTCATCATTTTCCTTTTGTCCAGATTAGTGAGTGATAAGAAGGGGTATCTTTGCATTTGCTTTGTTCTCTGCCAGACACCAAAATACACTGCTTTGTAATAGGACCATCAGCATAATTTTTTCAAACTTCTTTGTGATGAAGCTTTTCAGAAGGATATACTCATCTGAACATCAGAGAAGAGTTTGCCTTTTAACTCTTTGCATTGTGAAAGGCCAGAAACCAAGGCTATGTGACTCTGCCTTATAAATGTAGATTTTAAAGGCAGAAGGAAATAGCTGGAATAAACACAGACCACTATGGGTCTATAGTAAAGCTTCCTCCACTAGGCACAGTGAAGAAGAATCATGGGACAAGATGCATTGTCTTCTCTTTCCTTACCAGCATAGATGGTCCATTGTATGCAAGAAAAATCCTGCAACAAGAATACAATCCGTTTGTGCAGAATCTACTCTGTGTTTGCACTGTCCTGGGAATTTATTCAAAACATTTAAGTTGTGCATGGGTCACACTAGGGCAAACCCACGCTTGACTTTTGCACTGCAATACCTGTGTTTCTATGGGCTGACTAATGGAGACTAATCCTGACATTGCTAGACAGTATAACTTTTGGTACTCTTGAAAGATACCTTATCTCTGATAGACCAGCTTGTCAGCATAGAGAAATGTATGTCTGAATTTTAACCTAAGTGCAGGTATCCTTCTCACTTTGAGAATGAAAATGATGCAACTTTTATTTTCACTAGCTTTTCTTGTTCTTCTAGTACTCACAATGCTGGAGAATACTGTCAGGCCATTTAATAACTCAGGTTGAAGTCTTCAAATGGCTTTAACTAAAACATTCACATTCTTCAGTAGGCCAACTATTTGCAGTTAATCCCAAAATACTTTCTCTGGATAAAAAGTGAAATTGGTGCTATTTCATGGTTATTAAGGTACAAAACTGCCATGTCTTGGAAGAATCCTAGTTCCAGCTTTATTTTTCCATTGAGGAACAGAGCATGTGAGTAATATAACAGGTTGGTATTAATTTACTGCTCAAACCAAAATGGATTCAAAAGAGATGTGTCTTAAACCAGTTCTGGCTTTCTGATTCTAATATACAAAAATCTGAAGCTCAGTCCTTGTAATCGTAGTAATCTCTGAATCTCTGTTGACCCCTCTGTTCATATCTCTGTTATTCGTCAGGCATACTGTGTTACGACAGCATCAGGACTATATCTGGGCTTTGTCTGTAGCTTATTTTGCACTTTTAGGTTTTGGGTTTTTTTTGGTTCATTGTCTTCTATTTTTTCCTGAGCACATTATCCTCATTGCACTTAAAGACTCATGTTTAAAAAGCTGAATATAAGTCCTCTGTCAGTTCAGTTTTCAACTCTGGAAGCCTGGGAATGGGGGAAAGACTGGGGAGACTGACAAGAAGACTTAAAAAATTGAAGTACTCTAACTACATGGTTCTTCATGTGAGCTGATGACTTGCAGCTGCTACTGATTGTTGCTGGTATTGTGAGTACTTGGCACATCTAATGTCATTGTTGATCCAATCCTTCATAAGTGAATAATTTTAGATTTTTTTGGGGGGAGGGCTAAGATAATGATAAATTAATGTTAAACATTTCCATTCCATGCTAGCCCTCCAGATGTCTCTTTCTCTCTGACCCAATGTAGATGGAAGAGCTCCAAGACCCAAAATGCAGCTAAATCCATCCTGTTTTCATGCAACTGGGTGTCAGCACCCTCTCTCTTTTTTGAATCTTCCTTTCAACTTCCTCAGCTTACTACCTCATCAGAATCAATCACTTTCTAATGAGCTAGTCAGATTCCAATGCAGTTTGCCAAAATTTTATTATCCTGCTCTCAGTTATAACATGCAATTATTTATTCAAGTTTCTACTGCTCCCACTTTGATGGAATTGGGTGAAGGAATCTCTTTCTGGGAGCCTAAGGGAGCTCTGTAATGAGAAACAGTTGCAGGAAGGTGAGTAACCCTCTTGCTTTGCAGAGTTTGCAATATGAGGAGAAAGGAAAAGCACATGTGGTCCCTCTTTATGTTCCAGCATCAGGGAGAAGAAATTAATGCAAATACCAGCTTCCATATGTATTTCCTGGGTTTATGGATAGATATTTTTTTTTTCCTAACTGGGAGTAAAACAATTATGCTTTGTGGGGTATTACAGTAACATTCACAGTTGAGGGCCAGGCCCTTAGTAAGTACTGCAGAAACAAATATAAGACAATATTATCTAAGAGAGTTGGGTATTACAGTAGAAAGTGCTGTAATATAGCATTGCAACACTGCCTCTGTTGAGCATTAAAATTCCTCATGCAATGTGCACTGGTTGGATGTCTTGAGAATGGGATTTATAAAAGACAGCATCTTGAGTGGGGAACTCACTGAACATGTCATTAAGAAGCACAGACGTGATGAAGATAGCCTTAGCTGTCCTACTTAAAGCTAGTAAGGCATCCATGTCTTGACTGCATTAAGCCTTCTGGGCTGAGTTACCTCAGGTAGCTCTGTCCACATCCTTAAAAAATGGTAGCAAGAAGGCTTTGTCATAACTGAAAGATGGAATGCTTTTCATGCAGTGTGAGAGCTCTTCTGAGATCTTCATTTTGTTTGATTTGATATGCAGACTGAGATTTGATTTACTTGTATCTCAGATGTTCGCTATTAGACTAGAAAATTATACGTACCTTCATTCTTTGCCTCAGTGAGAACACAGTCATTTACACAAGGTTTCAACATTGAAGACAGAGATACATCACAGGCTGCCTAATATTTTGCTGGCCTTGAAGACAGCGAGCAGTCCAGAGATTTTTTGCACATGCTCCCAGCACTTTGGTACCACTGGTGTTCTGTGACTCAAAAATGCATGTCACAGGACTGCCAAAGTTACCATGTTCCTTTGTCTATGTCCATAGAACTCTTTCAGCCAGACAAACAAAGGCTTAAGTTTGCTGTGTCAAATGACCTTAACTTGTGCCCATGCTGCCTGTAAGGCTGCCCATCAAACTCATTTACCTTCATAGGTGCAGGGAAAAGTCAACTGTTGCTCGTTGGGCTCAAGCAGACTATGAACTAACACAGGGGAAGAGGCAGAGCCTGGGACTTGTGTTCAGCTCCTGGAACAAACTCGACACAGCCATCAAGCTGTTACTTCACTGGATCTGCTCTGGCTGGGCTGCATTTTGGAGATTATTAACGAGGCTTGTACCTCCCCCAGTGCCTGAGGGCAGTGCATGTGCATGGTGTGGTCCTTCCCATGCTGTTGCAGGAGCCAGAGACATGTATTACAGGTACTCCCCATCCTCCTCTGACATAATAGGCCACATGCTGTGGAAAGGCTGCCTATGCCTTCATTAGCTGTGACAGCAAAGCATCACACTGCAGAGTCCTTTTCTGCTTGCTGCTACAGTGGCACCATTGATTTTCATTTATATCTGCAGAAAAAGGCCAGGGAAGAAAGTTTCTGGCTTGCTAGTGAGACTTTTAGATACTCTTAACTGCCCCTAGAAAATTATTCTACCAGAGAGATTCTAAAACTGAAGCCACTTCCTTTTACCTACTCCCACATGTGTTCACATCTTGAATTAACTCTGTGTTTTAAATAAAACCATCAGGCAGATAATGAAGCATGCAACTATGTATGCTAGCAAGAAGTGGAAGAGCAAAAAAATAAATTCGTAAGTATGGCACCTATATTATTTTAAAGCAATAAGTGTTTCTTGTTAAAACTGTTAGGCATGATGAATCCAATTCCTATGCTATTTTATTGGGAAATTAGGAATTTAATGGGCAAAGGCTGCTTTTCAGTATATAACATAGTTTGAAGTGCAAAATGAAAGGCATGTCAGTCAATGCACTACAGTCTTCAACAAAGATCAGAAAAGGAAGATGAAAATAATGATACTCACCTTAAGCCTGTTAAATGCAGCCCTCAGGATCTGCGTTTCCCTCTTGCTCTCAGGAACAACTCGTATGACTTTATCACTGCCAATAACAGAACATTGAATTGACACCTTAATGCTCTTTGCAGCAGCACAATGCAATAATAAATAGGTTCAGATAGATACTGTACTTTTACTCTTTTTCAATATCTGCAAAATGGCAGGTGAACTGGTGCTCTGCTTCTAAAATTGCTCCCTGGTTATGCACTTACATGGAGATGATTTGCTCTTTACAGATTAGGGTGTCAGCTTGACCCTCTATTTCTGTGTAAATGCTTTTGTTCATTCCTTCTAATATGAAACATTCAGGCTGACATCTTCCATACTGAATGTCTGTCTCAGATCAAAACAATTTTGTTCTTTTCCAAAACAATCTTTTTCTGAGGACAAGATTAGGTAAGGTACATTGCTTTTGTATGTTTAAACATTTAATGGGCCTTGAAGAGCCCACTGTTCTCATGCACTAAAGAGGGGACTTGACTTCAGAAGGGAGGTGACCTTCATATCAGGGACATGCTTTTTACTTTATCCATTAAAGCTTGCACAAATTTTGTGAAGAAAATAGCTGTTCATACACGCTAAGAAGGTTCTAGATAATAGCAGCTCATTTTATGCACTTTCTTTAGCAGATCTCAATGAACATAACTTTGCAAAGATGACACAAGAAACCAAATAGCAGTCCTTTCAATGACCACCATCCATGTCACAAACAATGGGAAGCTGGAAACCATAGGGGGTTTTCCATATAGGAGGTAATCATTCACCTAAGACATCATCATCATATTCCATACACAAGAGGAATTAAATAAATTTTTGTGGCCAGTGCTAATTCCAGCATTTTCCTACGTTTTGAGGTTTTGAATTTTTACTGTTGATAATCACTGCTTCTCCTCTTCCAAGAGATCCCAGAGGTTGTGTATTTCTTTATTTCTATAGTTCCATCCATTAGCCAGAATCCCCCTTAAAAAAATTTCTTTATCTCCAGTTTCCTCATTACCTGGTAATTCTGTGCAGTAGAATTTCCTTTGTCACTAGGAGAAGTTTGTCCCTTAAATGTATTGTGAACTCTCTGACCTTCCTGAAGCTTCTGAGTCTGACCAGAAGATATATGATCAATTAGAAGCAATATGGTGAGTGTGCATGTGCCAGCCTCAGTGTTTTAGGAAGCCTCCCAAGCTGCTGCTGTCCTCAGCAAGAGGCACCTGGCCTCGCCTTTGGTGTACTGCAGCTACAGCTCTGGTAGCACTCATTTTGGTTGCAAGAGCCCTTAATATGTATATAGGTAATCATTAAATATTGTCAGTAAGCGGTTCAGAAGAATGCACTGGTTGTTGGGTTTAGTACTACTAATGCATACTGAATTCTGAAACGGCTTACTCCACCTCTTTTTGGCACTCCTTTTCCCTTCCCCCATTCTTCTTTAGCCTTTTCTCTCCAGTCAGCATCTGCTCCACTTGGTTAGCCTTTGGTCCTTCTTTCTGTCTGAGCCCTTCAGTTTTGGTTTTCACCTGTCTTGAGTTTTTCCTGCAGACAGGTTCCAAGCCTTAAAACTCCTAAGTCTTCCAACAGCTTCATAACCTTAAAGTTTTGTGTCCAGTTAGACTCCAGGTTATAGCTGCAATAACACTGATGTACCCAGAGATGTGGACCTCAGTCCATTCTTCTTGGCTGCTGTTGACCTTACTTGACAAATGTCTATGCCTAAGCAGGTAGATTTCTGAAGCACTCTTGTTAAAATCTGGCAGCTCTAAAATGATAGGGGAAATTACTATGCTTCCAAGCAAAGTTTAACTTCCTGTACAGAAACTTGGAGAGAAAGGAATAAACCTCTTGGAGTACTACAACTGCTGCATCTTTATGAGAAAAATAGATGCTTTTAATTTATCATGCATGCCGTGGAAATATTCTTTCCCATTACTCATTTCTTTCAGAGTATTAAATTGCTGTTAGAAGGAAATGGGTATGAAGAAGTAGTGATTGCCCAGGACATGTGAAGGTGAAGTAACTAATAAAGATGCATTAGACATTTCTGGAAGGACTGAGACAATTGACATATGAAAATCAGATTTTAAAGAAATAAATAGTTAAGCATGTGTTATGCAGCTGTAATGGAATTTTGAAGGAACAGATATCACCTAGGTACAATCTTGAATTAATACACATCACTCCAAACTGTCTTGGATTAGCTCAGCAACTCTGTCATTTCCCATATGATGAAAGACCTGCCTTAAAGAGGAAAATATTGGTGCTGTGACAGATTGATCATTTGAAACATTGTTGGGAAATGCCTCAAGCTGTGTCTGGGTCTGCTGCTGGAGATCTCATAGGGAGTTCAGCGTACTGGCACTGTTAGTGTTTTATGAAATGATGGTTAAGCCATTATGACACGGCAGTTGATTAATTTTTTTTATTTTTTGTGCATGGAAAATGCAGGAATACAACAAATCCCTGAAAACTATCTGCTAACACACTTCTATAGCTAGCCAGCCAGTGGATAATCATTATATGTACTTCAGAAAAGCAGATACCAAATCTGGATTTACTCCTTATATCTACCAGTCGAAGAACACAGTCCTAAGGTTATTTTTTAGCTTTACATTTCAAACTAAAGAAATCAAACCACTACCTTAAACACTATGTGAAGTTATAGGACAAGTGGTAAAGGGTTCAAATTTAAACAGGGGAAATTTAGGTTAGATATGGGGAAGAAGATCTTTACTGTGAGGGTGGTGAGGCACTGGTATGGGTTGCCCAAGGAAGCTGTGAATGCTCCATCCCTGGCAGTGTTCAAGGCCAGGTTGGACGGGGCCTTGGGTGACATGGTTTAGTGTGAGGTGTCCCTGCTCATGGCAGGGAGGTTGGAACTTAATGATCTTTAGGTCCTTTCCAACCCTAACCATTCTATGACTCTATGATTCCAATACCCATTGAATTTAGTGTAGAAATCCAACAACCTTTCCAGTATTTAAAAGCCAACAACAAAATCTTCCAGATTATGGCCTAATGTGGCTGTCAAATGGCAGTTGCACCTCAAACACTCAGAACCACCCCCTGGTGAAGTTCTCTGCTATCCCTCACGTCTAGCTGCTGAGGAGAAAGAAGCAAGTGATCATTTATACATATAGGAAAATGTAGGTATACATGCAGATGTATGTCAGCTCTCTCCTGATTTACGCAGGTAAGGTTATTTTTATAACCATAATCTCTCCAATTCTTTTTTTTTAAGGTCTGTTTTAAATTTTCTAAACAAACAGTAAGATGGGGTATATTTTGTAGAAGTTAATACAGAACTTTATATCTAGCAGGACAAGCATTCAATTTACCCCTAGCAACTAGGCTAATTGGATTTAGAGCTAGGACTTAGTGGGATCATTTGAATTTTGTGTAAACACAGTTGAAAGCCTTTGCACAGGGCAATACACAAGCTTTATGAAATGAACTGGGCAGATAAGAGTTGTGAGCAAAGGGTAGAAGCCAAACTGCTGGTGTCCGCAGGGACAGCCTTGTGTATGAGCAAAATGGGTGACCCGCTGTTGGCTAGCACTGACATGCAATGGTTGTTTTTTTTTTTCCTCTTCATTGCACGGCTGCTTTTGAAACACAAAATATGCTACACGGTCCTGGGAAGGGTGATCTTCCCTGCCACCAATGGGGTTTAAAACCTACTGGTTTATTTCTTTGGCTCTTTTCGTTTACTTTCTCTTTTCCATTTACTTTATAGTTTTGTCTATGAACAGACCAGATGGATTCAATGAAGCCATTCTGCAGCATGTATACAACTTCTATACTGATGGAATTAGTAGTTCTCTCTCACGCAGCTTTCCTGCTGAAGTCACACAAAATGGACTGCATTTATGTACATTCCTCATTTCCTTCAGGAAAATCTTTCTTACTGTTTTATTTTCCTGGCTAATGTGAACCTTAATCAGCTCTCTCCTCTCCCACAGAATTCAATAAAGTATGTTTACAAAGGCTTTGCAAGTATTTTAAATACAATTTGAGGAATGATATGTTATAAATCAAGTATCTATAGAAAAAATGTAAAGAAAATAAATCCCTGTTTACAAGCAGCCATTCATTCTTAATGGTAGAGAAGGGATTATAGAGCTCAAGAACAAGCTGCCATAGCTGCTGCACTTTAGTGGTTCATTAAGGCTTGAGAAATAGTTACACACTGAAAGACACATGTGAAAAAGACTACAGCATGAAAGCCTCTCATCAGCTCCCAATAGGCCATCAGATATCATTTGTGATGAAAGATCAACTGCTTCATTCCCTTTTCTCTGCTCAACACTTCTGCTAGTCAGAATGTTAAGAAATATTCAAACGTTTATTTTTTTAACTCTCTCTGTTACTGGGATGAAGGGTTCCAAGTGGGGACTCAATACTGCTACAAAAACTACTCCCTGAATGAAGGCTGGGATTCTTCCTGAGATCTGATGGAGTCATCTGGAAAAGGAACTTTACAAAACTTCCCGAGCCCTTCTTTATGTTTTTCTGTATTACAGCAGATGCTGGTCCAAACAGAAGAGAGCACCATTTGTATTTTCTAGATAGCATTACCTGTTTTTTCTGCCTTTTAGTTATTAAGGCAGGAAAACTGATTTTATTTGTGGTATAAGGAAGGGCTAGCTAATCTATAATTTTGAATGAAACAGATTTGTTTGTGTAATGGAGTCAGAAATGCTGAGGAGGCAAAATACTTTATTGCATATTTATCAGTATAGCACAGATGACTTCTCTGAAAACTGAATTTATGTGCAAGTTGCCTGCTAATTCCCAGGCATGAGAACATCTGAGTTTCACAGACATCTTTTAGGTGAAAAAGTTTCCTACTTTACACAAGCAGGAAACTTTAGTGACTAAACCAATTCTGTATTACTAGCACTCCTCTTTCAAACAGCTTCATTCCAGAGAAGATGGTCTGGAAAGGTGAATGCCTGCAGAAATTCCAGGTTTTGTTCCAGCTAAGGAGCAATGCCTTTCCAAGGAAAGCTGGCCTCCAATGACTTGGGAACATTGGAATATATGGCTACCTAGCTTAAACAGAAAGTAGGAATCAGTTGCTTCAGTGCATGTCTCTGTCTTGGACAAAAAAAAGTGTATGGTAATGGATACCATCTTGCTTCCCCAGGTGTCCTTTAGTTGTATTTAAATAGAAAAGAGAAAGAAAGAAGTTACTAAGGGCAGAAAGTAAAAAAGAAGTAACAAGACAAAAGAGAAACAAACAGGCCAAAGTAAGAAAGTAAACAACAAGGAAATATGGTAGGACAAGAGCTAGCAGCCTCAAGTTGTGTCAGGGGAGGTTTAGATGATTGGACAAATTTCTGCAGTGAAAGGGTGATCAAGCATTGGAACAGCCTGTGCAGGGAAGTGGTGGAATCACCATCCCTGGAAGTGTTCACAAAGAGTGTAGATGAGGCCCTTGGTGGCATGGTTTAGTGGTGGTCTTGGCTGTGCTGGGGTAAAGGTTGGACTCGATGATCTTAAAGGTCTTTTCCAACCTAGTTGAGTCTATGATTCAATGAATCGATGAACTGTGCAGGATTAAGGTATGCAAAACACTGGGAGATGACCTTTATGTCCCAAGGAGGAGGCTGCAGTAGTCTGCTTAAATGAAACAGCATGCATACTCACTTGAATTCACTTCCTAAGAAACATATTATGATAACATGTTTGCATGGAAGAGCTAATGATTGTTTACCTTGGATATAATCCTTCCAGTGACACATCATATCAAGCACAGCTACTTTTAGAGAAAGGACCATCAACATTCCAGTAAAAAATTACTGAAAGGAACTTCTGCTATAACCCCATCTGCTTACTTATTCCCAAAGCTCATATATCTCTCCAGTGTGTTGCTCTGCACTTTGTAAGGAAGTGATGAGTAGATGGTGATGTTCTTAGGCCTGGCATGGTCCTGGTGGTACCACAATGTGTATGTGTCTGTCTGAATGCTCCCCTGCCCAAACAAGAAAGCTTCTCCCCATCCTCTCTCTTCATCCTGACTGCAGAGGCATGTTGGACTTGTGCGGTGTGGCCACACAATCTTGGTTTATTGTCCTGATTAGGTTGTGGCAATCAAGACAGTGCCCCTGCACAGACCTGATTACATCAGTTGCATATGTCTTTATCCCCTTTCCTGTTCTTGACCCTCCCTTTCACCATGCTTGGACCTTGCTTTCTCTGTCCATCTCCGCCCCCATAAGCAACTCAGCCTGAATTACTTTTTCCCAATTGGATCATAGAATAGTTAGGGTTGGAAAGGACCTTAAGATCATCAAGTTCCAACCCCCCTGCCATGGGCAGGGATACCTCACACTAAACCATGTCACCCAAGGCTCTGTTCAACCTGGCCTTGAACATCGCCAGGGAGGGAGCATTCACAACTTCCCTGGGCAACCCATTCCAGTACCTCACCACCCTAACAGGAAAGAATTTCCTCCTTACATCCAATCTAAACTTCTCCCGTTTTAAGTTTTAACCTGTTATCCTTGTCCTGTCACTACAGTCTCTAATGAAGAGTCCCTCCCCAACATCCCTAGAGGCCCCCTACAGATACTGGAAGGCTGCTATGAGGTCTCCACGCAGCCTTCTCTTCTCCAGGCTGAACAGCCCCAACTTTCTCAGCCTGTCTTCATACAGGAGGTGCTCCAGTTCCCTGATCATCCTCGTGGCCCTCGTCTGGACTTGTTCCAACAGTTCCATGTCCTTTTGGTGTTGAGGGCACCAGAACTGCACACAATACTCCAGGTGAGGTCTCATGAGAGGGGCAGGATCACCTCCTTCGATCTGCTGGTCACGCTCCTTTTGATGCAGCCCAGGGAATTGGTCCCAGCTTTGCTATATCTATACCCAATTTGGTATTTCTAAGGAATCTCAGCCTTATGTGGTACTAATGATAGGGTTATCTAGGTATGTTTGCCTGCAAAATGTCCTTCAATTACCTGTGAAACTCAACCATTTCTCACATAATTCCTCCTTTACCTACTGTAAAATCCAGCTGTCCTTTACAGCACCATCTGAAATTTTGTCAGCGTCTTACATTGTCATATCCAGAAATTTCTCACGTCATGTCCCATACTGTATCCACATCCTAACCAGTTACCATAACCCCAGACCAGCCTCTGGTCCACAGCCACAGCCCCTGACCTCCTCTATAATAAAAGTCCACACAGAAGCTGATATACTTTTCTGAACTTCAAAACTACTTCAGTTCATTCTAAGCCCCACACACACTTGCAGACAACCACAGCAGCTATTTACAAATTAAGTATCCTGGGACTCTGCACCACAGATTTGCTCTTGACCCCAGTGAAATCAAAGAAAGAACACCAAGTCTGAATGAGGCTATTACAGAATTTAGGTATGAAAAGCGGAAGGCTGAAGGGGTAAATAGTTCAGTATTAGAGGTCTACATTAGCCTTCTCGCACAGCAACTTCCTTTATGACTTTGAGCAAACCATCACAGGTAATTTACAAGAGAGGTTAGATGCTGGCTTGCCTGAAGGTTTCTTATATTGAGCTCCATATGTTTAATATCCACATTCCTGGCTGCCTTTCAGTTGTAAAAAACTCACGCTGTGGCTAGAGATATTTGCTGGTAGACAGGTTTGTTTGGTCCCTCTCTGCCGCATCTGTTCCAATGGCCTGAGCAAGAGTCTGGGCTCTGTCCCGGTGGATGTGCTTGAAGCACAGGTACTTGCAAAAGCCTGGCAATCAGCCTGGCTCTGCAGCTGAGGGCACACTTGCCTGTAAAGAATGATGGACAAGCTTAGACTTAAAGCTGTGTTTAGCTGACTGTGTAAACATGGCTACGCTCTCCCCCCATAAATGGGGATGACAGCATCTTTTAAAATTGTCGGGTACTGAGACAATAAATAAATTCATGATTTTAAGCTTCCAGATGGCTATGGTAATGGAGCAATGGAGGGACCACAGATGGAAAGCAGTAAATACACGTTTTACAGAAGCTAAAGAACAAAATTCTGCAACACTTTTAAGTCTTGAAGCATTGTTCATTTACACCATAAACTTCAGTGGTGTCACAAGCACTGTAAGAGATCATCTCTAAGCCTAGAAAGATATCAAACCTCCAATGGCCCACCAGTTTGACTTGTTACATGGCTCTAAGTTTCCTGTGCTTGCCTTTGATCTTAGTAGAGAGAAACAGATACACTCAGACATGTCCAATGCTGAGAAATGGGCCAGCATTCTTCAAACCCCGTTTTCTATTACAGACACACACACATGAGGTAGAAGAGCAATTTATTTGTTCTAATGGTTATATTTTCCCCACAAGTTATCAAAGACTGTACTGAATGAAACTGGACAAAGGCATCAGTTGCCCAGCAGGTCCTGAAATGCCTCAGAAAGATAGTAAATACCATTGTTCATGATGCACTCACTCATGGTGGGAAAATTAAATCTTCATTTCTGCCTGGTCACCTGAAAACTACATTCTTTCTTGGAAATTTAAACCCCGCTATTCCTTGACAACTTTACTTCTATTAAAGCTAAAACACCATCACACCATGTGGGCATGGCTTTGGCTTTTCTAATAAATTTTGAGACCTAAAAAATCAAGACAAATATGCACTTAGAAGGTAAGTGATGTTAAGCTACAATTTACATCTTTTAAAAAATGTAATAAGAGTGCTTTATTATTTGGTGCGACTCCTTTGCATCCTTTTTTTCAACTTCCTACAATGCCTAGGACCTTCCTTGAATAAATAACTTGAGAAAAAAAAAAAAATTGGAGATAAAGAAAAAAATCTTTGTATTTTTGTAAAGCATATAGAATGAGGGATAAAAGCATGAACCAATTTCTGCTGCTGAATGGGACAAAGTCTAGAAGTATTTGGTTATTCCTGATAGGCAATCTCTTGAGCTCAATTTAAGACCTTGATCCTCAAGCTTTCATGAATGTATAAAGGATTTCTGCATTAGCAGGAGGAAGTCTGTACTCATTACTGTACTTGGCACAGAAACACAAATAACTGGTGAGCGTATGAGTTTGTAAGTGTATAAAAATGAGATCAGAGGAATTGCCTCATACATATTTTAAAAAGTAAATGTCAAGATGGTGAGCTTAGTTTTAATTTAGGGCTTATCATTAGTGGTTTCTATGCATTTATTCATTTATTCAAGTTACAGCAAGAAAGATGAAAATACTTATGGGATAAAAAAATGTTATGGCATGAAATACTGTTGCATTGAGATGTCGGTAGCATGTTAAGTTCCCCAAACTATTCAGTCATGAAAATTACCTAGTTTGCTACCACAGAGTGATTTTGTGTTTTAATTCATAGGAAAAACACCTTTAATGTCACCATACAAATAAAGGACAAACAGGACATGGCTCTCCACAGTTTTGCAGGAGGACAGGATCCATAGATTTCAAAGTTGCAGAAGGATGCAAAGGTGCAAGATGCCAATGGGAGTATGCACTGGAAGCAACCTACATCGTTGGGGGATCAGCATACACAAATCCCACCAATTGGGCTTTTCATTTAACATTGTCAGGTTTTGTGCAATAAAATGTTTTGGAAAATTTGGAAATGTTGGAATTTTGGATGCTTAACTATATGAAGGGTTTTCTTTAAATCAACATTCAAAAATATTTATTGAAATAAATATGAAAATAAAAGAAAAGTGTAATCCATTTTCAGTGAACATAGAAACCATATGTGTGAGGCAAGGGGAGAGAGAAGTAATTTTCATGAAAAAAATTTGGTTCCTGATCAGTCATGTCACAGAAATCTAGAGTTTTTAAGAATTATACACTTAAAAGTGCAGCGTCAATTTTGTACCACCTATACTTCAAATTACAGGGTATTTACTGAACCATCAGTCCTTACTGAGATCAATCCAATTACCTGTGATGGCAAATTAAGCATGCATGTGCCTGCAGCAAGAAGTGTTGTTTTATTAACTGTAACAGATTTTTAATGTCCACATTTTAATAATTTTCAGATAAATTCAGATTTTTTTAACATGAGAGTTCAAAACAACATTTTGGAACTAGATTTAGTGCTACAAAGAGAAGCCTCATGACTCACAGCATGTCCTCTCTTAAGGACCACTTGTCCATGGTGATGAATTTATAGACAAGGTTCGGAAACTCTTCACAGTGGGACATTTTTAACATACAAACAAGAAAACACTTACGCAGCTGCTCCACACAGCTTTATGGATGCATATAGTCTTTTTGCTTATACATACAATTAGGCTAGTTTTACACTCTTTGACTTATTGTCTGAGCCTTTTTGGTTGGAAATACGGGTTTTAAATCCTGTTATACTTTATCCCATTTGTTTCTCATATTACAGGAATTATGTGATAATCTGCCCAAAGGGAAGAAGTGGCCACTCTGGATAGCCACTGCTTGCCACCCTGGTATGTGCAGGCAGCCCTCCCAGCCACACTCACTGCTCACAGGCAAGCAGCTCTTCAGATTACTGCTTGCAGCACTTCTCTCAATATTTTGTCAAAGGCATAAATAAGATAAGAAAAAAGACAGAAATTATATGTTGATATTTCAGTGGAACCAATTGTAGGTCCTGTGTGTAAATAAGCATGGCACCTTAGGCAGCGGTACAACTAATAGTACACCTAATTTCTCGCAGGATCTGAACGTTAGGAGGTATTTGTATATATCAACAAAACAACAAGCAAAAACTGTGTTTAGAATGACCATCAAAATACTACATTTATCCATGCATTTTTATAGCTATAAATTTAGGTTCCAGCCTGGTGCAAAGTTTCTCAGGGGCAGACTACCCATGCAACATCGTGATGAACAGGACTGACATTCATACTGGCCAATTACTACTTAAGGTGGGCTGCCACACATTTTATTGTTCATTCAGCTGGATCTAGCCTGTTTTGTTTTTTAGCATCAAAAGTGAAAGCTTAAACAAACAATCAGACAAAATTTGTAAGTAATGTAGAGTAAGTGATGGGAAGGATTAGAGAGGAGGGCTTCCTGTCCAGGCTCCCCAAAGAATGAAAGGTGATCCAAGAGAGCTCTGCTCATGACGTGACTTCAGCTGCTTCTTAGGGCAGTGCATTTCTTCAAGTGGTATTTAGTATTTTCTTGTGAGAGGCCATTTGCAGGCACTTAAGACAGTCTTAAACCCCAGTGATGCTGTAATACATATATCACAGTTCTTGCACATACTTAACCATGTGTCTTGATAAAAAAGACACAGGATGCTAAATTTAAACATGTTTATAGTAGTTTGCAAGTTTGCAGTCTCATTTAACAGTGGGCGACAGATGGGAAAGAAGTGTGTAACACAGTCACACATATAAACAAGATAGCTATGCATAATTTGATGGGTCTGACTCTTCGAACTTACTTTTGATATGCACATATGCAATCTGACTCTGCTTTGATCTGGATTTTCTGAAACTAATTCTTTCCTTCTTTTTCCTCATGACACAAATGAGTCCTGAGTATCTCACTGACCTGCTACCCTACCTCTGAAAAATGGAACCTACAGTGCCAAAGAAAACCAAAGTACACCAAATGCAGAATGCTATTTAAAAACCAAAATCAAACTGAAGGCTTGGGGAGGGAAATAAATATTTTAGTGGCAATGAAATTATTTATTCTCTGAAGGCAGTTCCTGTAAGGCAGCTGCACCAGCCATTAAGGCAATTACATTTTGCCATTTTCATAAGCTGCTTGAGAAATAATTTTTCTCCACTATATTAATGCTGTGTCAGTTCTCTACAAAACCACTTCTGACTTAAGGGAATACTGGAGATATGTGTTGCATAAATATGGAGGCAAAATCCTGGGATTTACTTTTTTCTTGTATTAATAGTTGTTTGGGTGGGGTGACTTGGAATCCTCCAGAAACTTCTGTGCCTCTTAGTTTCTTGACCTTATAGGATGCCATAGTAACATTTCCCTAAGCAAAAAAGCGGTGTGTCTGCTTCTGGTTAAGGTAATAATGTTTAGTTTAATTGTGCCTATCTATCTAGGAAGTTGCAATTTCAAATACAGTTGAAAATGACTCCAACCTCATGGGTTTTTCTTGAGCACTACTGTAACACTCCTGCAACTTCTAGCAGAGTGCTGTCAATTGACAGAGTAGTTTTGTTATGTCGTAACAGTCTGAAGGTAGATAGGAGACGATGTTTGTAGGTATCTACTAAAATGCTGCCCCTTCCTGCCAAAACAAGTTCATGAATAGAATATTCTGAGCTTTGCACACTAATCTAACCACTCTGCACATTCTGACACACTTCCTTGAATCAGCTCAGAACAGCTTTTATTCCTGTTCCTCAGTAGCACAAGAAAAATGTTTATTTTTAAAATAAGCGTGACAAATAAGGATTAACAGGCAATGAATCAATTAACAATTAATAACCTTGGTAAGGTTATTCACCTAACCAAAGTGGGCTAAAATAGTTCACCAACGAATAAATGCAGTCTGTTTATTTCAGCTGTGTTATGAGGCTGATTTTTAACTTCTTGGCAATCTGTGTTTATGACTGTTAGGAGAAAGGTTCATGTTAAATATTTAAATAATAAACCGTTTCTTAAAATATCTTCCAAAAGAACTTGGTGTTCTTTTGTTTTTTGTTGGCGTTAATATACATCGTTTCATTCAAGCAAATGGAGTTATGCCTGTTGCATAAACTGAGAATCTGGTCTTGGGTTTTCATGTCTGCCGACATCTGGGATGTGCAGATGTTAGGGCAAAATGTTTATTGCAGGATATTTATTGCCCTGCAATTCCTAAATTCATTATTGGTGCTCATTTAAAAGATACCTGCCTTGCATGGGCAAATAAATCTCGCTGCAGTACTGCCTCACAGCAACATTTTCATTCCTGATGTCTTTCTTTTTTTTCTCTTTTTTTTTTTTTTTCCCCTGTTTAAAAACCTCCTGATGGTAGAATGAGTTACATATAATACCCCAAAAAGCTGCTAACACCAAGGTTCTCTCCATGATACCAGAAGGCTTCCTGAGCTGAAGCGCATTGGGATAGTTGTCTATACCTGAAACACCATTCGACTATGATGACAGTTTTGGGCAAGCAGGAAATGACGGGAGATTCCAGAAACTTCCCATTCTGCATGGAGAGAAAAAGAAAACTTTTCTATTTTAAATCCAACATAAAGACCCAGTATCCCAGAATAGAGTGGATATAAAGCAGGCAGCATGTGAAAACTCCTGTTTAGGTGCCTGGTCTTGATGACATACTGAAGGAAGCTTACCATGTCACAGGAATATCCTAAATACTGTGCATCTTAAGGATTTTTTTGGTTTTGTTTTCATTGTTCAGTTTTCATTTTAAACTGCTGTTTAGAACGCAGAGAACACAGGCTGTTCTTTTCCTCTGTGGGAGAAAGGGGCTCTAGAACGGGGAATCATACATACTAATGCAGTCTGTGTGAAATAAGGAGTATCAGTCATTGAATTTATCATAAAAGAGGCTATAGCAAGATTAGTGATTGTAGCCTGTTCCTAACAGATCCAGATAGCTGTGCTTAACATGGCAATTACGTATTTTATATGGTCTGTTACTAAAGGCATAAACGGTTTTTAGTGAGTGCTGCACTAAAGCTGTTCAGATTTGCCCATTTGCTGGAGAATAAAAGTCTACTTGCAGGCCTCATTGTTCACATTGAGCTTATCTATCACATTGAGCATTTTGTGAAAATGGTGAAAAGTCAAGCCAGACTTTTCAAAATCCTTTTCTAGTAAAGCCAAACGTTTGCAAGCTGTACAGGAAAATAAATTACAGAAAGATGTTAGGTCATCTGCTTTTTATCATCTTTTTACAGGAACAGCAAAGATTATGTTATTAAATATTATTAATATTGTAAATAGAGGAAACATAAATATTAAATTTAATAAATATTAATATGGGGTTTTAGTAGTAGATTTCCAAACTTTTTAATACCACTCAACTGAGAAATAGTGCACAGTAAAAGTGAGCAGTACAAGGAAATACCATATTAAAATGTTCACACCAAAAGGATGCTAAGTAGGGTAAGGCAGGGTAAGGCAGTTTCAGCACAATAATTAGGAATGGCTGAAAAATGTGAAAGAAAAAGAAGAAAAGCAGTGAATTCTTTTGTTTGTTTTTGTAAACTGGAAACTCTGAGGTAGCAATTTACTTCAAGGAGTACAGTTTTGAGCATCAAGAAACACATATTGAATGTCTGAACATACAAATAAGTGTTAAACGGAAGACTACCACGGTACAGATCTAGAGAGGTTCCCAGTGTTGCTGCATGAAGGACCATACTCTAGGCGCCTCAGATAAGCACAGTAATCCCACTTCTGACCAGAGCCAGTTTCCTGCGTCCAGGAACTGTTCCTGCCCCGGTGCCTACAGCAGGACACTTTCCTTTTCCTTTCCTTAATGCCTCAAGTATTTTAACTACCTTAAATACGTCTTGATGTGATTTTTTTGTTAGCGCAGATCAAAAGGTGGTTACCATCTTTATCAAATCATCTCAAGGAGAGCTCTCTATTTTGGACCAGTCTTCTAGCTTAGTCAGCAGAATGTACCTGTGGCAGGTGACAGACAGCCCTTTGCTCGATTGTAAAGTGTCACCTCACGAAGAACAGCATTGCAATGCTGAGGAACTTCGAACTGCCCTTGCAGAATCTCCTTGCTTTTTCTCAGTAAGCCATAGAACTGAAGTATTGTGGAGAATAACACTATGTGGTGTGTAAGGGGAGGTTTTCCCCTTCTGCCCTCAAGCAAGAAGCTGTGAACAGTTGTGCTCAGTTTACTACAAGGGAAATTGCCAATGCCAGACAAATTTCTGTCATTTAAATCTGCAGCCCAGCCTGTCTCTCTCCAGGGCTGTTGGGACTTGCCCTGCATTTCTGAAGCCCACTCATGGTAATATGACTCCATTTGTAGTAACTTCAAAAGTGAAAGCCTGGTGTTAACCACTTTTATTATTGGAGAATTTGTATTTCCTGTTACTGATACCTTGGTTTCCATAAAGGAGTGGTTCAAAAGACACCTTTGCAAACAAACACAAGGCAAAAAATTACAGCATGAGAGTTCATGCTTTGCGGGTTTTGTGTTGGGTGTGGTGTATAGCTAACATATGTGGGACCTGTTATGGTGATGCACATCTCTCTCATGGAAGTAGCTGAGAAGACAGAAAGCACTAGTGAGAGAATGCCAGCTCTCTGCAGCCACACGAGACCTGCCACCCAGGCCAAGGCGATGGGATGCTTCTCCAAGTCCACTCAGATGGGTGGCTCAGTACACACAGGTGAACTGAAGGACAAATACAGTTTACTAAATATCACTCACTTCAGTGCTCAGCAAACAAAAGAAATGGTATGAATGAATGATCCTGAACTGCTTCAGTAGTCAGATAGATGATTTCTAATCTCTCGGGACAGTGATTTGAGGTGATCCAGACAATTACTGACACAACATCCTTCAGCATACAGGTCCCAGCATACAGGTGGTATCTGTCAATGGTTTATATTAACCACATTTCCTTCTACAGTTATCTATTTGCTACTTTAAATACATTCCTGGTACAGAGCAGGCAATGATTCCATTTTTAGGCAATACAAATCTGATTACAATGGGAAAGTATTCTTCAGAAAAAGGAGCCAATGGTTGACTAAAGCTTTTAGAAAATACATAAGTAAAGGAATCGTGGATTGCTCTGGACAGGAGATACTCCCTATCACACCCACAAATACAAAAAACAACTAATAAAAAATACAATTTTGTGTCCTCCGCAAGACACCTCAGAGATGTCAGTCTCTCTATCAATGATAAATGATGGACATTAGGAAGAAATCTTTGCTGCAGGCACACTATTTAACAGCTGCAGTGTTTTAGACACCTTGCTCTTTAGGTGTTAGTGCTGGGGACGGGGGGAACAGAAGCTACATAAACATTTTAATTCAGATCAGGAGTGCACTTCCAATGTGAACCTGAGTGTCCCCCTCTACCAACATAAGGTGCACACTACCAGTCTCACCAGTGTGTCTACATAGCACTACTTGCTTACACAGACATAACCTGAAAGGATGGTTATTTTGACTCAATATGCCAAGACTTGTAAGTAAATCTTTGCTTAGGTTTAAACTTAACCAGAAGTCATACTTCAAATTTACCAAAGGGAGTATAACTACTGGAGGGCATTTTTTACTACAGAAGACCACTGTGTTTGAGAGTGTGGATGTATATCCTACACTACTGCATGGGGAAAACTTTTTCCCCCACTCAAATCCATGCCACAAACACATGGCTACAAGTCATCCCACCTTCTGGTGAGAGAAGTTTCACCCTTAGACTTTTGTCAGATTTGAGGTACATCCCGATTTGCCAATAACTACTCATGAAGTCTATTTATTTCCAGAGAAATAATAAGAAGTTAATCTATTTAGCTTCCAGAAGATTTTTATTAAAATATATTGTAAGTACCTCTGCTGCCTCTTTTTGAGGGCCAGTGAAAGCACTGAAAATCTGTCATAGAAGTTTCTATTCTGTTGAAGGCCGATTTTATCCAAACACACCCAGAGTAACTTTTGTTTTTACCTGCTCTACTTGACTGATGTTTTCTGCCTGCAGGGGCACTACATTACACAAGTGCTGATTTCTGAATGCTAACAAAGTTGGGACATACTTAAATTGTAAAATAAGCTTTCTCAGATCCACATTAGACTCTTACGTAAAATATTACAGTTTTAAGCAAGTACCAATGAAACCAAAGCACTCTTCTTCAAAACCTCTCCATAAAACACTTTAATGATGCAGCTATGCATGAATGTAGCTTTCTAAAGGTCTTTTGCAAAACCATAAATTCTCTGTTCTTACAGATTTTAGAATCTCTTGCCATTACCCTATCTTTTAAAATTAAGTGCTGTAAAAGTTTAACTACTAATTCTGATGCTTCTAGCTTCTTTCCTCTTTTCAGTATTCATGTTTAGCTATTTTTGAGTAACACATAAATGTCAGCCTTAAATTAGGAAGTACTTTGAACCAAAAGTGATGAATTTTACTAAGTGATTTGATAGATTTTAGGGGCTTTTTATATGCTCCTAGGTTTGCATTTCACATTTATTCTGAAAGTCAATTGCTGAGAGAATGAACTATGTAACAAAGGGGTTATCAGTTTGGTAGATAAAGTGAACAGATGCCTAATTCCCTGGGTAGATGGGTATTCGGGTGCTACTTTTTCACAGGAAGCCTGTTAATCTGGCAGAGCTTGATACAGTTTGCCACAGCAGTAAGTGGCATCCTGGTGCTATGTTATTACTATTGTAAATCACCATGCTATCAGGCATGACCAGATAAATGCGGTACAATACAGAAATGCACCAGATCCATGGCTGTCTTAGGGAATAGAGCAGGGTGGCTGCTAGCTTGCCATTTGTTGTGATTTTGGACGTGAAAGTGAAGAGATTCCTGATGTTGTAAGTCTACGTAATACTCACACTTAATGAGCAGCACTTAGAACTTGCCTTTGGGAATCCTCTGATAAGCAGAGTAGCTGCTGACTTCTCTTGTCCCACTGTTGTTCACAGTGAAAACAAAGGAAGAAAGAGAAGCCCTTTAATTTATGCTCCCTCTGATACCGGTATTATAACTGAAACTATTTTAATGATTTTCAAATCAGTTTAATAGCATGCTTAGTAATACCACACTACAATTTTGTTTTATATCAGATTATGAAAGATTCATAATCCATTGTGTAGCCATCATTGGTCTAAGGTTTAGCTGCAGCACCAGTTTCTAAATGAGCACTAAACTGGAAGAGAAGTGGGAGAATCGTTATCACAAGAACAGGGAGGGCACTGAAGAATATAGAGGAAGTGAAGGGAAAGGCTGGGGGCATGGCTCAGCAGGAACAGACATCAAGAAGCAGAAAATGTGAATCTGGAGATTAAGAGGTGGGCAGTCAGAGAGACTGGCATAAAACCAAAAGGTTTTACATCTTTACAGCAAATACAATTAGGGAGAAGGTGTGTCTATGGAGGTTAGAAAGCATTTGTATGGAAAAACTTGACTGTCAGTCAGCATAACACACTGGCGTTTAATCATTTTCTGGGGTGCAGAAGTCGATGTGGCCTGTAATAAAAAGCACACAGAGGGAAAGAGGAGTACCTGCAGCCATTCTCTGTCTTGCTGCTTTTCTGCTTCCCCAGTCATCGGTAACTTCGAGTATTGAAACACTTCGTGCGGAATATGAGAAGTTTAAAAAAATTTTGAGTATAGGAAACAAGCATTAGGCTATTTATCTGCTGGTTAAAGGTTCACAGTGGAGACTAAGTTTCCATGACTTTTCAGATTACCAGCTATTCTTCACTGCACCATCCATGCAGAAGAGAAAAATAATTCTTAAGATCAGTATGAAATATAACTGCCTCTATGGCTCTAGAAGGTCTGACAATACAATAGCCTCAGACCATTCAGCAGAGCAGATATGTTGCATACAGTTTGGAGTGTCATGTAGGGACAAGAGCACTGGGATGCTGTAATCAATACACAAATTGAATACACTGAGAATGAACTATCTAAATTCCTCTATTTCTTAGCTCACTTCATTTGGAAATTATTGAGGCTTCTTTTAAGCAATTTCATGTTTTTATTAGGGTTTAATATCCAAGAGATAACAATCAGAATTATTTTTCTCCCTAACAGCAGCCTTTATCTAATTCTAACAGCTGTAAAGGACTTATTTGCAGAACACCTTAAATCAAACTACACATAAATAGGACCACTTACAATCTGTGTTTCAGATGACATGCTCTGTTTGCTCCTCGACTAATTTTCATTATTGACAAGCACAATTCCTCCAGCTGACTTCCTTTAGTAACAGGTTTATGATAACAGAGCCCCAAACCAAGCTAGAAGCTATTACATAAACTTCAGAGTCAACCTAGTAAAGTAAGCCCTTGAGAAGTTTTTGACTAGTCAACAGGTGCATTAATGGCCTTGCAATGGGAGATATTCTAATTGCTTCTTTCAAATGTCTGCAACTGTAGAACTTTGGGTAATGCACAGGAATATTCAGGATCATAATTCCTGCAGTACAATAAATTTGTCCCAGCCCTTAGAAAAACATTTAGAAATGCATATTTAGAGGCTTAGAAGAGCAAGATTGTAAGCCCTAAATATTCAAGCTGAGTGCAATATTTTACCTGTGTGGAGATCCTCTCAAGAAAGAGAAGGGAGGGGAATAAGCTTAAACATTAAATATTAAAGCAACCACAACCAGGAACACATGGCAGTCCAGACAGCCCATTGTCAGTTAAAGCATGTGGCAAACTCAAAGGCTCAATTTAAAGCTGGCAATATAAAGTCTGCACAGGCTGCCAAAGAACCAGATGTTTCATGCCTGGAAGACACTCTCTCTTTCCTTCACTAACTCTTTACTTATGGGTCCTGTGATTGATTTCCCAAAAGGCCAGCATAAAACATTCACAATCTCATGTGAGGTATTGTGATCACTGGCATACCTAAGAGCTTTTAATTTTTTTCTTATTTTTTTGTCTTTTTTTTTTAAAGAAAGGTTGAAAATCTGCTTTATGGGAGCGCTGCTAAACAAAATCAGAGGTCTCATTAGATGGTATGGTCTTTATTTCCAACCAGCTGAAAAAAGGCTCAATGCTCTGAACTGGAACTTGTGAAAATCTCACCTATGTGCCTGGTAATCACTTTTTACCCAAATTAAGGAGTGTTGAATTTTGGCCGGATTCTGATTTCATTCCATCAAAACCACCCTGCAGTACCTTGGCTGCCCTCCCAAATCTCTAACTGGCAAAGCAGCAACTCTGTGTGTGTTTTCAAAGTTCGAGATGTGGTTACAACTGAGCTATGGCTTGGACTATTCATGCTGAATGTTATGTGCTGAGTTTGGCTGCTCTGCTGAGAGAAGGTATGGAAGATGGGGAAGGGGCTACTATGAAAGACTCAGCTCACTGACAAAGCAGAGCAAATCCCATTAGTACCAATTCTCCATTCTGGAGCTATGTACCATCTGGGGTAGTAAGCAGACATCATTCACTCTTCTACCAACCTACAACTGATTTCCTGAGACATGCCTTTAGATTTGTTTATTACTTGATTGTTAAAAAGCATTTAGTGCACTGATTATTTTTTAAACATCAATCTGAAATACAGTTTGCTAAACTAAGGAAAACCACAAATGCAGAGACCTTTGAGTATTATGTCTTCATCACCAAAATACCAAACCCTCCATCTGAGATTTTATGTCATTCATTTTGTCTAGACAACTCACTGCTGTGCTCTTAGAAGAAAATAATTCATGCTGCAGAACTTGGATTTATGAAACATGGCGCAAACGTGTCCTGCCTAGCAGCAGGCAGACAGAAAATGCCTAGGGTGTTCTGTAATTGTCCTGGGAATATGGTTCCTAAAACATCTCAGATTTATTACTGTAACTTTCATCAGATACCTGAAGCAGTAAACGTTTCTAAAGTTTTTACAGTTTTTATCTAAAAAAGATGGATTGTTTAGTCTACCTTACTGGCTGACATCATGCTATTCATACTTTCTGTATGAAAGACTGTTACCTCTCTGTGTGTTGCTTTGACTTAACAGGTTTGAAGATATAATGGACACCTTTCCCATTTCAGAAACGTTGATACAGATATTTGAATGTATAAAAACATACATAGAATTTTTAGTGACAAAGACATTGCTATCAACTTCATCCAGGATGTGAGTTAGCTTGGACTGAAATGAACAGGGTAGATAAACAATTGCTCTAAGAGACATTATGACCTCCTGCTGACTCACCTCTTTATTGATAACAATTTCCAACTCATACATCTGAAAAAATACTAAAGCCAAGCAAATAAACCAAGAAAATCCAAAGGGTTAAAAAGAACAAGTTACCAAGTTCAGAGGGTGTCAGAAAGATTTTGCCCGCTGGTCTCAACTTTCTCAGCCTTACTCACATCAACTCAATGTTAAGAAACGGAGCTTTTTCTATTGATACCTAATGGAAACTATCAGTTTACGGAATCATAGAGTCATTTAGGTTCAAAAAGGCCGTTAAGATCATCATGTCCAACTGTTAACCTAGCACCGCCAAGTCCACCACTCAACCATATCCTTAAGCAAGCACCACATCTTTTAAATACCTCCTTGGATGGCAACTCAACCACTTCACTGGGCAGCCTGCTCCTGCTTTACAACCCTTTTGGTGAGAATTTTTTCCTAATATCCAGTCTAAACCTCCCCTGGCACAGCTTGAGGCTGTTACCTCTTGTCCTGTCACTGGTTACTTGGGAAAACAGACTAAACCCCACCTGGCTACAACCTTTCAGGTAGTGGTAGAGTGATAAGATCTCCCCTCAGCCTCCTATTCATTTCCTAGACTCAGTTCATAAATGCAATTTAGGTTCTTTCCTGCTACAATAATTCACAGAAAGATAATGA
Source organism: Pezoporus occidentalis (assembly GCF_034315485.1). Classification (NCBI taxonomy): domain Eukaryota; kingdom Metazoa; phylum Chordata; class Aves; order Psittaciformes; family Psittacidae; genus Pezoporus; species Pezoporus occidentalis. The sequence goes on along the minus strand of NW_026915724.1, from coordinate 4,343,065 downwards.
AATGCTGAAGAGAACTGCTAGCCCCTTAAACAAATCATCTCATCAGCATTTACTGCCTTCTGTCCAACTGAAAACAAATCCCTAAATTGAAAGCATTCAAGTTAATAAAAACCACTTAAGCTTATTTTCACCTGTATAAGACTGCTATTCATCATACTGCCTGGATTCACTGTCCAAATTATCTGTGTTAGAGCTGAAACTACTATTACTTGATTATACTGCAGATACAAGACAACAAAGACCTGGAGTTATCTGCTGATCCAGCAGGTGGTAAAACGCCAGTCCCTACCCAGAACAGCTCTGCAGGCTGTTTACGATGAGACATGAGGACAGTGAAGTAGAAGGGGGGTGAGAACTGAGAGACAGGTACAAGGAAAAGGAGCAGGTTTTTACACAGCAGGCTGTAATCTCGGCTCAGCACCTGCACAGCCAGCAAAAGGAAAGGCCCTTTGAAAACAACAACTAAGAAACTACGTATGTGGTAGGCCTTCTGCAAAAGAACTTTTGATGACAAATGCTATTTCCATCAGGAATCTGTTGCTTGCCAAGATATGTCCCCCAAGCAGCATTTTCACTAAAAATCTGCTTCTGCTGCAGTAGCACCCAGTGATTTTATCAGGGAGCCTCTAATATACTTGCTCCCCATGAAAGGTGAAACGCTGGAGAGAGGGAAGGAACAATTTGGTTGGTCTATTTAATTTTGCTGAGGTTTTTGGTAGATAAATAAGATGTAGTTCAATTTGACCGAAATGGACTAGAAGAACGAGATCACACTTCATGTGAATGGATATATGATGTTTGCATTGTTTTATGCTACCTTGAGTGCACAAATTTTGAAACCTGTGATCATAATGAACCTCAGCCTTGCTCTGTATTTTTTCTTAGAGGAGGAGAGCTGCTTTGATATGGCTGATTGAGCAACATTATAAACTGAAGATCTGGGTTTTTTTCTTGAACTGGCAGGATGGTACATGTCCCCTGAACACTAAAATCACAACCCAAATACACAGCTGTGTTTTTGTCGTTAGGTATTTTTAAAAAATCCAGATAAACCCACATTCTCTGCTTTCATATGAATATAATTTTTAAATTGCCTTTTTTATATTGTACACTGACATAGAGTGAATTAATTTCTGTCTGCAATTATTTCAGTCTATAAAGCTGTGATGTGCAAAATATGTATGCACTGAGCTACCCTTGATGTATTATGTGAATTACTACCACAAATGTAGGGCTGTACAAAACTATTAAATTGTCAGCTCCATACTTCTGAAGCTTCTTTCTTGTTACATTCATCTTGTGCCCAGTTATCCTTACATAAAGTTTCACGGAAAATGGAGTTGGCGTACTACACGGCTAGGAATAAGCTGCCAAAAACTTACATTATGCAAAAAGCAGCAAAATATATGAGGTGATACTTTGCTTTTACATCAGAATGTTGGTTTTGCCATCTCAAATGAAAAAAATATATCTTTTTGTTGTATTTCCATTTTTCTTTTGTAAAATTCAGAGTGGAATGGCCTAAGCCATACATCAAGACAACATATGGCCAAAATACCAAAGGCCTCTCAGCTTTGGCTACTTTGCTTACCCAAAAGACAATGTTTCCTTTGGTTAATCCCCATCGTAACATAGGACAATTTACTTCCACCATAAACTCTAATTTTAAATTCCCCCTTCCCTGTTTCACATGAGTAATAATTAAGCTTAAAACAACAAACCCTGCAGGCAATGTGGAAACAAGTCTTGAATACAGCAAAGAGTGCTTGGTGTCCTTGCACTGAAAGCAAACTTTCTTATGAGCATGATGTCGCTCCTAAAAGCAAGCATCTGCCTGTTCCTCATAGACAATGGATTCCAGTCTTCCTCTGACATTACTTCACTGTACAACATCTGGTGTTTTATAGCCATGCAATTTAAAAATAAACACTCTGCATGCAATTTTATCAAATCACTTTAAAATTATTACCTTGAATTCGCCCATTTATAGCAGCAAAGTTCTTTACACAATTAATTTTAAAATTCCTTCTTTGTTTGCTTTAAGTTTGTGTTATTTTTTGTGCCATGTTTTTCAGTGGGGCAGAGATTGCCAGTTGCTAAATACACCCTAACAATTATGTTTTCCATTGGCTGCTGTGAAACTGGTCCTTCCCAGTGAGATCCCTGCATTTTCCTCCTGCATAAAGTCCCTTTTTTTTTGTTCTGTTTATTTTATATGTTCAAAAGAATGAATATTTTGCATTTTTATTGACCAGCTATTAGCTACTCCATCATTAAGGCTGTATTTCATTAGCTGTAACAAGATAACTGGAATCTTGTAGATCCATTACCTGTAGGATAAACCTTTAAATATTGTATATCACTTCCCTTGGTTAATGTCACCACACAGTAAACACACCTGTATATTAGAAATCTCTTTCCTCAGATCTCGTAGTTTTCACAGGCCTGTCCTCTTTAACTGTACAGGAGGATGCTTTTTGTTTCCTGTTTGCTTCTTTTTTTCCCAGTATAACTGTGCAGCCTGCAGCCGGAGTGACTTGCTACAGGCTCTGCGAGCAAATGCCTTCTAATTCAAAGACCACCCCCAGTGCAGTTGCTATACATAAAAGCTCACATGTATTTTTTTCTACAGAGATAATGGATGCTGGATTAAAGAAAAACAATGCAGAATGATCAGATTTCACAGGGCACAGTGTGGATCCCTTGTTCTCTGTAATTCTGTACCCTGAACTGTTTCATGGCACTGTCTTGCTGTCTGCAAATTGGTAGGACTGATCCAGTCTGATAAGGTAAAATCTACAGGTTTTCTCCTCACTTTTACAGTTTCATTCAGCAGAAGCAAAAGATCAGGTTTTCTGGATTCCTGGACTCGTTCACCCACCATTTTTCAGTGGAGCTTTTATAGCATTTGGAGAGGTTGCCCCTCATAAGAAGGGGACATAAGACTTAACTCATCCAGAGCACTAGTCTATACTGACTCCTTACCGTGTAGGAGACTGACTTCACTTCTCCACCATCTCCTAAACGCTTAAGTAGATAATCTTTCTACGGTTTTGTACTATTTTCCTATCTGTTTGTGGGCGATACGTGCTAATAATTACAAATCCCTCTCCAATTTGGTCAGGCAAGGCATCCTGTGCTAACTACTTTTCACTCATCATACAGCCAAAAAATGACAATTACCTTATGGAAAAGAGCTGATAGGTCCAAGGAAAGAAGGAAGGACATAGGAAAAATAACACACTGGTGGGTTGCATGCTGCTCATTGTCTAAGGACTAAGCATACATGGAGGGCTTGGATGCTAGGGTGGGACATTGCTGGTCCTCAAACCTCCAGGTCTGTGACACCTACTAACCTTTTTCTGACCTGCAAAAGTACTTGAGCTCACTGGACACTTATTTCCTAATTTGATACACACTTTTGGCACGTGAAGCTAGGTGCAAAGTCTTGAAAGACATAATTACCTCATGTGGTGAGCAGCATACATCGTAGAAGGGAGGAAAGGCTGAAGCCTCTGCATCCTCGTTTATCAAATTTGAACCTGAAATACCCACATTTCTATCTCCATGTTGACACAGAACTGTCTGACAAGGGCAGATCAGTGTCTTCGTCATGGGCCGGTTTGACAGAGGTTGATGATGTTGACCAGCTGAGGTTCTTTGCCTGGGGCCTCTGAGAGATACGATACACCAGATGTGCTCAGACACTGAACAGCCCATGCCAAGCAGACAGGGTTTCCCACAGTTTGTGGTCACCCTTCTGCTGAGCAGAGAAGCCCTGGGTTCCTGTGCTTCACACTCCTTGCAGCTACTTTGGAGGGAGAATCACTAGCCTCAGGACAACTTAGCGTTGAACAGAAACAACTCTTGCAGTAGGGATCAAAACCTGCATAATTATATATTTCACTCCAGTTACAATTCTAGGCTAGGCCCCAGAATATACATTACGAATTATTTTTTTGTGTTGGATAGTGAATATAAAAGCTTTTACTGTTTATACTCCTCTGAGGCTTTTTTTGATAGCCCATGATTTTAAGACTGTATCTTTAAGACTAAGATAACTGCTTTTGGTAAAAGCAAAATAAAAGAACCTCAGCTGAACAGACTGAAGGTGAAACTAACTGTTCACAAAGAAAGCAAATATTTTAGACTGTATGTTCTATTAAAAATCTCCATATGCATTTTTTTTGCATTGTCACTACCATAGGCAGATGCATCAGGGATCCAGTCTGTTAATAACAGAGTAGAATAAAGACATGACGTGCTGTCTTTGTGCCACAGGGTATGTTTACGCTATGTACTGCCGGCAGTGTCACAAGCGCATTCTGCTGAGACACTTGGCTTACTAGCCCAGACTTGGCAGCGTGCTTACATGGTGACTCTTTTTATTTGGTACAGATTTTAGGCAGAGTATGTTCTTGGCTGCTTGTCCTATACAGTTCAAGGTTTATTTCCCTGTTGAAACTGCACCGTGACAAAAAAAGGCAGATGCCATAGTAAAATGTCCTTATTTAAATGTCTTCCTTGTTTTCTTGACAAACACAGCTTGTTTCCTTAACAACAACCTATCTGATAAATATAGAGATTCTTTTTCCGTAGACACTATCATGTTAGTCTTGACTGTTTCGTAAAGAAGGACTTACATCTTCTTCAGACATCAGCCAGCCTCATCTAGTTCATGATGTCCCTGCTCACTGCAGGGGGTTGGACTAGATGACCTTTGAAAGCCCCTTCCAACCCAAACTACTGTATGGTTAGGAATGATGTCTCTTTGCTTCGAAACCCCAAGTATGATGATGGTTACTACCAAGGTTAACATTTTCTTTGGTTTTGCACTTTTAGGAAGGCACTTACTTGAAAACAGGCATCCCACTATTCTCCCTGTGAGCCTGAAACACTCATCTGGAATTGTTCCATTGACATGGGTCTGGAGAGGAGCCTGGCAGTTGGGACTGAACAAGAAGCCAGATTCTGCCGAGGTAAAACCATGGTGTGCTCCTCAGAGTTCATACCTGGAATTTAACTGGTTTCAGACAACTGTCTCCAATGCATATGTGCATAGGGAGACTGAGAGGCTTGAGGTATGCAGGCAGGTCCCAAAAAAACAGCCACTCCCACCCCTTCCCTGCGCCAACACGAATACCCCAGAGGCTCTGCAGCAGCCAGATCCCAGCTTGACAAGCTGACAGTCCAGGGGAAAAAAAAAAAAATAGGAAAAAAAAAGGAAAATTGCTTTTTTGCTCCCTTTGCTCCTGGAATTGGCTCACTATACGAAGAGGAGTGCCAGTCTCTGAGCAGGGGCTGCACATCTGGAATAGCAGGAGCACATCTGTCTGCCCTGGCCATTAGCAGGGGTTCATGGGGTTTGGCAGTGTCACTGCACTGCAGCCTTAGAGTAGCATCTGGTGGTAATCCTGGTGGGAGTATGGTGGAGTAAATCAAAGACTGCACCAGGTTTTTGTCAGGCCTGCTAAAGCAATTTCTCATGTCTGTCTTTGAGGCTTGACTTTCTTTCAGGGTCCTATCCCATACTTATATAAACCAATGCCTGACTGCTATGGATGAATCTGTTCATTTATTTCAACTAAGTTAGCACCTTCAGTGTTTTGGGAGAAAAAAGCCTGGCTAAAACATGCACATTTAAAAATCCATCCACAGACCATAGTTTTATCATATATGGAAAGCTGCTTTGAGGTTTCCCCAAAACCTTCTCTTCTCCAGGATGAACCTTTCCAGTTCTCTCAACCTGTCTGTGTAAGAGAGGTGCTCCAGCCCTCTGAACGTTTTTGTGGCCCTCCTGTGGACCCTCTCCAAAAAGTCCATGCCTTTCCTGCATTGAGGGCTTCAGAGCTGAATGCAGTACTCCAGGAGGCGTGTCACCTGAGAGAAGCAGAGGGGCAGAATCACCTCCCTTGACCTGCTGGTCACACTGTTGATGCACGGGTTGCATCACAGAAAGCCATCACGTGAAGGACACGGTTGGCTTTCTGAACTGTGAACACCCACAATTATTTTTAATCTAAATTAAAAATAAAAAGAACCTCTTTTTCTCTCTCTGAGTGAACCATGAAGTGCTGCAAACTGTATCATTAGTCTCGTGAAGGAATCTGAAATATGGTATGATATATGAAACAGTAAGTTTTTCTTAGAATAACCTTACTGCAATAAACCTCCTACAAATTCATTTTCAAGGTCATGCTTTAATAGTCTCCCCTGTATAGAAGCCTTAACCGAGCTATAGATCATAAAGAAAAGAAAGAAAGTTTTGATTTGATAATTCTGTTTGTTTCATGGGTGTGTTTAAGCAGTCTAAAACATCTCTTTAGCAAGTGCTGGTTTCTGTATTGCTTTGCCTTGTAACTTTATGGTGTGGCTTCTCTTTTAAAAAGCACACTTGCAAGCCTCATCATTCCCCAGTGGAAGAGGGGCTTGGTAGAACCTTGTTTGCCCTAGCATTCAGCTTGCAGAGAGCAGACACGCAGAAGGAATGGGTTTGTGCTCCCTGCCTGCTGCTGTAGGCCAGCCTGTGTCAGCACCCACCCCAAACCAGGCATCCTTGGGGTGATGCACAATGCCTAGCTTTTAGTTTCATAAGGAAGCAGTGAGGTCCTTGGTCTTCATCCTCATTAGGCCAGCTCAAAAGGTACAAAGTATCAGAAAAAAAAAATGGAATGATTTATCCCCATCCATTTGTTGGTCTGAATATCTTTTCAATTCAGAGTACTTTGGCTGACCCATGCTCAGGTGTCTTGCACAAAAAAGCAGTTTTAGAGTTTTACTTCCAGATGCTTTCCTTAAATTCAGCGTCTGTTTAAGGTCCAATTCTGATCTGATATACTGAGGTGTAGATTTGTAGCACCCTTAAAATCCATGCGTGCTTTGCTGTAACAGCAATATCAAATCAGAACCACATCTTTGTACTCAACCATGTAAACAAAGCCTTTAAACCAGAACCAGAATTTACAGGAAAAGAAAACATAAATTGAGATTGGGCCCAATTGTCTCAGAAGTTTGCTTACTGGAGGTCTGCATATCTGAGACCAGCAAAAGTCCTGTAAAGCTCTGCAAGGAGTTTTGCCTGCAGCAGGGTTTTCAGAGACGGGTATAATGTATAATTGTAATTATTGGTTCTCATTTTTCAACCCAACCTGCTTATCACTGTAAATAGAATGGAGGGTACAGGATTCACTGAAAGTTGTTTTCTGCATGAAAAATAATACTGATAGCATGAATATGTAAGCTAGGGGGGCAGGGGACAGTAGCAATGCTGTTTATTTTAATATTTTTTTGGTGTAGAGGGTCAAACTGCAGGAATATTCCCCTTATCTCCTGCCTGGGAGCAAAACAAATCATACTGCTTGAACAGTAAATATACAGGATGGTGAACTACACTGCCTGATTTCAGATTTTACTGCTATATGCATACCCACAGCAGGTTTTTCTTACAAGACTACTGAACAGACACCCAATATATGATCAACATGCCCCTTTCTTTCTTGGCTTTTGCCTGAATATTACACACACAGAACACTGTTAAATACCATGTTCTACAGTAGAAAGGGAGTACAATTTCTGTTATATATTCAGAGGTAAAGTTGAGGAGAAAAGGTAAGTGAAGACATTTCTGCAAAACAGAGATGACAGAGTTTACCTCCTGGAGATAGGGAGAAATGATTAATGGTAGTCATTCACCTTCAACTAGATGGAGCAATAAATGTTTCCTATGGCATTTTGACCAAGTAAGGCTGTTTCAGACATATGGATGACATTTTTACAGATACTAGAATTTCAGGAGACCTTGGGATCCTGCTTATTGTGCAGTGTGGGATACAGCTCTGCAGTGCCTGAAACTAGAGTTCCCCACAAATTATTAGCAATGTATTCAAGGAAAGCAGGTTTTTGGCCTCCCTTTTTCAGATTTGCTCCTTCCAGAGCCATGATTTTCCTTCTGGACTACAAGTAAGTTCCAGTGTCTTACACGTGAATTGCTCACATATTTTAGATTCCAATTTTCTTAATAAAAAAAAAGGAAAATCAGTATGTGCGTGATTTATATAGCATCTGTCCCCTGTTAAATGCTTGTTAAAGTCCTGTACAAAGCATTCAGAGTTGAGAACTTCATTTTAAGAAGCCCATGAGAGACTCTGGGAGAGTTAACTCGCAGCAGCAGCAGCAGCTGAGGTGGGTATAGTGTAGAAGTGGGAGCTCTAGGAAAAGCTTTATCTCTTTGCTCGCTTATTTCCATGAGACAGAGAAAGTGGTGGATTCAAAGTGGATACTTTAGTCTGAGGGTCCAGATTGATTTGAGATGTGAGCTCTCTTTTTTTATGAGTATCTCTGTTTAAGTTCACCTTAAATGTGTCCTGTTTTTTTTTGCAGAACATAACTGTATGGGTCAAGCCTGGACATGAATTTTCTTTAATACTAAAATACATTCCCATTTATAACATATATACTTTTAAAAATGAGGGAAGTATAAATGTCTACAGGAATTGATTTTGCACTTCCCAAAGAATTATTCTTATTGGAAGACCATAGGTTGCATCTAATATAGAAAACCTAGGAAAGGTTCCGAGCTCCCAAGCATGGGTGCAAGATTTGCCCAGGTCCTGATTTTTCATATCTTCCCTTACTCCTCATGTTTTCTGCCCTCTTCCACCTGCAAAGGGCAGACAGGAACCCAGAACACCACCCAATGGGGTCCCAGTTTGTATGAGTATGCAACCATGCTCATATGGTGACATAAACCTGGATATTGATTTGAACACAGCCATAATGAACCAGGACCCTCCTTGCCTGGCATTCACTTCACCTGGGTAATGTGGATATACATTGTGGTTCCAATTATTAAAAAAAAAACAAAAAGAAGTAAAAAAGTAAAAAATAAAGGGAAAGAGCAACTGGAACACTTTGTATTTCTCATTTATAATGAGGAGGACAGAGAGCCTTTAAAAGGTAAATTTATTGTGCCTGGACTTAGATGAGAAAAAGAACGAGAACTTGGCAGTATTTTTTTTTTTCCCTCTAAAAGAACATAAAGGATATTCTACAGGAAGAATACCAGGTGATGAGAAAGTTCAAAATTAGAGCTGTGGTGTTAGGACAAGAATGGGTAATAGAGGTCCCAGAGTTCTTGTGGGTTCCACTGATGTGTGCTCTTTTTAGGAATCAGTGGTGCTTTGATTAGAGAATTACTGGTTATTCTAAAAGAGAATACTTATAATTGTGCTAGAGAGCTCCCAGCTTTTCACCTTTTAGAATCTCCCCAACACCATCTAGAGAAGCACTAAGTGTTGTTTTCATCTGAATTAATACGATCAACTTCCATCTAAGGCTGGTGGTGTGCTTTCCAAGTACTTTTTTTTTGCCAGTTTTATGACATTTCACTTTGACGTGGGTGTGGGGAAGGAGAGCTGAGCAGCAGAGAGAAAGAACCATTTTTACACAGCAAAGCAGATCTTTTAGTCCCCGATTAAAACATTTGGAAAATCTGCAGAGGGGAATTGCACAGGAGTTCCTTTCCACTTCTCAATTCCCTCAGCAACTCGCTTTCATCACACTCCCATGTGTTTTTTCCATGAGACAGAAAAATTGCCAGCTATTGTTTGTAAGGTATTGTGAGGATCAGAGGCACTTAGCTATGGTATGTAGGGGTATTAGTGGGCATTAAAATACTTCAAATTTGCCAGATGCTCTCAGATTTGATATCTGTGCTTATCTACATGAACAGTTGGTTTATGCAGCTTTCAGAATGTGATGTCCTAGTAGCTGCAGCATACTGCATCTTGGATTGCAGAACATTTCTTTATTGATTTCAATTTCCTTGTTACCCATATCACTCCATCTTATTTTACGCTGCTGTTACACAATAATATAAGCACATACCATTGCCTTTACCTGGCCAAGAGAAATGACAATTACCTGCAGCATTGCAACACACAGAAGTGTAACCTGGGGTTAACAGTTGGACTTGATGATCTTAAAGGTCTTTTCCAACCTAGTTGGTTGCATGATTTTGGAGGAGGTAAAATCTTGATCCAGTATTTAAAAAAGTCTCCAAAGAGTCCAGCAAAAACCTTAAAGAAGGTCTGGTCAAGTTTTTTGCCTGCATTTGGTTATTTGAGGTGAGATGAGGCACACTTCTGAAAAGGCTTTGGAAGAAGACGAAGTGGGGTAGAAAATGGGAGGAACATGCCCAACTGCCATCTAAGGTGGAGGTAGGTGAGTTGGAGTAAAAAGATCTTAGTAGTGTTTTTTAAAGAATAAATGAGAGAGATGCTTTTTGTCCTAAGAAACCTTGACCTGCTAATGGGTAGCCATCTCATTCATAGCATTCCTAAGAGAGGAAGATTGCTGCATTTGGTCAAAACCAACCACCAGAAGTCCACTTGTTCCAGTACCCTCCTATGGAAAACTGTCAAAACACAACTACCCAAGGAAGAGTATTACCACTAAGTACTGTTCCAACCTACAGTCAGTTGCAATGCAGTGATCTCCTGGGCTGGATGTCCTTTCAGTAGCATACCTGGCAACTCTCCCTTCCACAGACCAAGCCTGGACATGAATTTTCTTTAATACTACACTACACTCCCATTTGTAACATACATACTTTTAAAACCAAGAGAAGTATAAGTGACTACAGGAAGACCATAGGTTGCATCTAATGTAGACAACCTAGGAAAAGTTCAGAGCTCCCAAGCATGGGTGCAAGCTTTATCCAGGTCCTGACTTTTTATGTCTTCCCTTACTCCCCACATTCTCTGCCTTCTTCCACCTGCAGAGGCCAGACAGGAGCCCAGAACACTATTTCACATCCTTCAGCAAGGATTCCCGCAGGACTCACACTTGTGGGGTGAAGAATTTTATTTTCAACCTGGTTTCTACTAGATTAGTTTTATATCTCCTGCTTGTAACTGGAAGAAACAGGGCACAACTTATTTCTATCCACTACCTCCATGTCACTCAAAGGTTGCAGACATCTGTTAGGCCCTAAATTATTTCTATTAGAGACCAGAGTCCTAGAACTTAAGCCATTTCATGCATTTAGTTATCCTTGTTGCCCCTGTCTGAACCTCTGGTAATGGCCTCCTGCAAAATCCACTTCAATATATCACATACACTCTGCCCAAACCCTGATGTATCCCCTCCCCTTTCCTATCTCCCCTAGAACCTGTGGAATACTCTGCCCAAACCCTGATGTGTCCCCTCCCCTTGCCTATCTCCCCTAGAACCTGTGGAATACTCTGCCCAAACCCTGATGTGTCCCCTCCCCTTGCCTATCTCCCCTAGAACCTGTGGAATACTCTGCCCAAACCCTGATGTGTCCCCTCCCCTTGCCTATCTCCCCTGGAACCTTTGGACAGAGCATTCAAGTGGGAGAAGGAAAAATGTGTGAGTATAGTTCTGAATTTGCTGCAGGGTAGCTGGTTAGCAGGGTCTTCTAGAGGTGAAGGCAGTAGCTCCCAGCTCCTCTTGAGGTACTGCAGGCACAAGCGCATAGAGGCTGATTGAACTCCTGTATGTTCTGTGAGATAGCTAAAGGCAAATACACCTGCTCTTCAGTGAACTCAGTGGGCACGAGAGCTCCTGCCTCCTTGCTCAGACGTCCCAACTATTTGTTGACTTCCTGAAGGTATCTGGAATACATTTGCATAAAGATGTGTCCATATGGCACACCTGGCCTGCTCTGAACACAGTTTGGAGAGGTTGGCTTGGAGAAACATGTGCAATTCCAGTTAATTGTCTTGGGTTGGAGTCCTCAGCTAAAGAGCTGCAATTGCTCTGTACCTCCTAGTGCTGGCTTCAGTTTGTGAGAAATATTTTCCATTGCTTTTTTTGTTCCTTTTTTTCCTTTCTCGTATCCTTTTTGCCCTAATTCTATTTATGCCTTTCCCCTATATGTTACAGCCTCATAGAAGTGACTAGGATTGACACACATTTCTTAGCACAAAATGAAGTCAGGTGGCTGGGACACCCCTTTTATTGCCTTTCTCAAAAAAAAAGAAAAAACAACCCGAAACCCTACCAAAATATTTTTCCCTTTAGGTGATGATGAGGTTCAGGAGTGATGGCAATACCCACTTAACTGTTCTTACTCAATTGCACACACAGAGGGAATTAAATGATTCTGCCCAAGACATTTGGCTGATGACAGATGCCTCAGAAGGACAAGATGTAGTCATAATTCTGAAGGAACCTTCATCCTGGTACAAACAATTTTTTTCATCGTCTCTTATTGACACAAATAATGCCAGGGTAGTAGGAATGGAAAAGATTAGTAGAGTGGGAAAAAGATCAGGTTATTTTTCCAGTTTGTGTTACACATGTGTTACACATTCTGGTTTCTGTTACAAATGTGACCACATTTTCAGCAAGGCTTGTAAATACATCTTGGCCCCCTACTACAATTGCCTATTGACCAAGGGTTTTTATAATGAACTCTAGCCTTTTATTTTTTATTATTATTTTCTTTTTTAGTAGTGATTTTTGTTGCGCTTGCCGAAACTCTGGAAGCTGATGAGACACCTTGTTTTTCTGGACTAGACTCTACGCAAAATCTTCTAGGACGGGGATCAACAGGGAGAGTTTGGGTGCGTCCTTCACACGTCACTTGGGGCACATAAAATGATTCAACAAGAAAATGATTTTTAAAACTTGTAACAGTTGATGAATCACATGCTTAGCAGAGGCCAAATACATGAATCTGCATGCATTGTTCTTCTATTTTAACCAACTGGATTATAGATGGACAATCTCCCTTAAACGTAAAGGATATTAAAATGTATATTTTGACATCTTGTACCTTGATCAATGGATAGCTCATGTAACTAATATTCAGAAAAAGTTATGTACCAGCACTGGGAATGTGTTACTCATCTCAATGTCATCTCCAAATAAACTCAATACAATACTGACTTTAAAACAATTGGGTCTTATCAAGACCATGACTGTGCAATGGGCTCCAGACAGAGCAAACAGTGCAGGTGCACAAACCTTATGCCATGGCTTTGAAGAACAGTTCACTGTTCTGCCCCATTCCTTTCTGCACTGCCAGGAGAGCTCCTGAGTGTGGTGGTCACTTTGGTTTCACACAGCAAGGATCGACACCGGGACAGAGGAACTAACTGGACATGGTGGAACAGCTGTCAAATGTTTAACTACTTTCTGTCACTAACTGTAACCCAGGGGTGAATGGCTTCATATCACATTACCATGTCCTTGAAGCTCAAGGCGTGTTTTGAGGTTTTTAAGCTTCATTTTAGTAGTGGAATTTCCATGCCTGGCTTGGCTACTTTAATACAATAAAAAGAATAATACAGTTCCTACTTCCACAGGGAGGTGTGCTTCTCCGGAGGAATTTGCTGGTCAGTCTAAATGAATTTTATAGCGCCTGTGAAAAGATGGCTTCTAATGCCCCTATGTATGATTGTCTTTTCATTTGCATCACAAAGCTCTCTATTTTGTTAAATACTTGCTAAAACCGAAGTGTTTAAGCCAGGCAAAAAGAACATACACTTTGGAGGCAAAGCCTAGCACTGATACCACAGTGTGCCTTTTATTACTGCTTAGTTCCGTCTTTCTAACACGCATTTGAACTTCAAATGAAAACAAAAGTAAAGTTAAAAAAAAGGCTAGTTTGAAACACATGTAAAAGTCTTCACTTGCTTACAGGAAGGTTAATCAGGTTCCCCTATTGGTTGCACTGTTTATGCATTCAGTAAGACCACACATCGTTCAACTTTAAAAAAAATCCCACACGAAAATCGTCCCCTCAAGGAAAATACAAACCTTCATTCATTTCAGAGCACGGTGAAGCCTCTGTGCTGTACAACCACAATGTCTCTTTCTACAAGGACACTAAAACTTTCCTCCCCCGGTGCAGCATCCTTCCGATTACTGTAAGAGACAGCACCTTTCGCAAGAAAGCGCCGGAGCATGCCATACTGCATGGAAACAAGCAAACCAACCTCTCAGCAGAACCCGTCTGTACAAGCCGGTTCTTGGGACAGGTCAGGGGAAGGAGCGCGGCCGCGGAGCTACTGCCGCCCCTCCCGGGCGGTAAGGGACGGCGGGCGGACAGACGGACAGACTTACCCGGCGTACCGGCCGCCGTGGCCGCGGAGCGGCAGCGCAGCCTGGAGGCAGAGCAGACAAAGGGGCAGGAGCGTGGAGAGGCTCCCGCGGAGCGGCATCGTGCGGGGACGCGATGCCACCGAGACCGACACCTCCACCACCGGTGCCGCCGCGCCCGGCCCAGGTGGCGAGTGCCGCGCACACAAAGCCGGCTCGGAGGCGGGGGCCGGGAGGAGCGGGGAGGTCGGAGGTGTCTCTGGTGCCAGCGGCGAGAGAAGAGAGTCGGGGGGGGGCCGGGGACGGCGGCGGGACGGGGCGGGGAAGGAGGGCGGACGGGAGGTGCGGGGGGTGCGCGGCCCCGCAGCCGCTGCCTGTCCCGGGGGTGGGCCGGGGGCTGGCAAGGGGAGGGCTGCAGCCAGCAGCCCCCCGTAGGGACGGCGGCTGCGGAAAGAGGGGTGTGAGGGGTGGGCTGCACCCGCAGGTGCTGCGCCCAGTGAGCGCAGCGGTGAGCGGCGTCGGGGGATTACCACTGTGATTTTCCCTGTTGGGGAATGAGTTGGGTCCGGTGAGATGCCTGCATAAAACACAAGCGGTGGAGAGTTCCATTAGGAACCACGAGGGGAGGAGAAAGTGGGATTTCAAGTTACCAGTGTTGCAAAAAGTCTTGGGCCTGAGTAGTGGGATAGGAGAAGAGAGGCTGATACAGTAAAATAAAAACTAAGCTTAATTTTTATTATTTCTTTTTTTTTTTAACTGAGCGTTTGCTACCTCTTTTCTACACTGGTGGGGGTGAAAGAGCCATATAAAGATAAGTCACTGGAGCACTGGGAATAACAAGGAAAATGGGGAGAGTTTTGTTGCAAATAATGGTATTTTATAGAAAACACTTGGAGTACTTGTTAACGTAGATAAATTATGCCAATATGGCATAAACTGATAGCCCCTTCGATACTCTTAGGTTGACTTTCATTACAAGAAGCAAAAAGTGCTTAAACCTAACTGGTTCTCAGCCTCTCAAAGTAAAAATAATGGGTGGCTGTAGACAAATAAAACCACTGACATTTGAATGTGTGTGAGAACTTCTGTAAATCCCTGTTAATGCTTCAGAGACACGGGGAGCTTTTCAAAAAGGACTGTATTAAACCTTGCACACTACATATTCTATGGCTGAAAGGCAAACGAACATTTTCCTTTGTCTCTGTTTCCATACCAGCACTAAATCTGACACTAATTTTGTGATAAGAGTCTGGAGATGGAAAAGACTCGATCCAGGGCAGGATTATTCTGTTCAGTTACTGGCGCTCTCACCGTTGAGCTGCCTGTCCCCGCAACATTCAGTGCTTAAAATCTTGAATTCATTTCTTCTGAGGCTCTGCAGAGGTGAATTTATCTGTGTGCTTATACACAGATGTGCATTCAGCATAAGATGCTGTTCATCTCTTCTTGAAAACACTTCCCATTTACTGTAGGCAGCACCCAAAGCCTTTTCTGCAAATCTTCAATCTTGTAACAAATGCAACTTTTAACTTTACAGGCACCTACTTAATAGAGCCTCTACTGTTTGTTCAGAGGTGATTTCAAAGGTAAAAACAGCTGATCTGAAAAGAAGTAAGTGACTTTTGGAGGGCATGATTGTGGTATTGGAACAGAAAACCATGCTTTATTTCATATACTGTTCCTGGTTACTTTTCTTACTATGTGTCCTTGCTACAGCTGAAGTGCATTGGCTAATACATCAGTTATTAAAAAGTTTGCAAAATGTAGTTTGGCTATTATTCTAAAATATTTGCTTTGAGGATAAAAACCTGGTTTTATTGGAGTTAGGAAGAATTTTGCTATTGGCTTCTGTTTGCAAAATGGTTTGGCTACTATTCTAGAATTACTGCTTTCAAGAGGACAAAAAAAGTTTTCCTCTTAGGGAGAATTTTATTATGGGCTTCTGTGGCTCTAGATTCCAGTCTTAAATCCTGCCTTTCTGCAGCAGGAAGTAAAATGCAAGAAAGTAAAATGCACTGAAAGTAAAATGCAAGAAGATATGAAAAAGAAATGGGAATTCAAGCACCAAAACTAAATAATGAAGATAAGAAACAGAGTGTGGAATAAGGACTCAAAGAAATATCTTGCTGTCTTTCCTAGTATGTCCTACTTCTGCTTTTTAAAATTAATTTTAAAATAATCAAAAATCACACCTTTAGAGCTGTGGAGAATCTGGAGAGAGAAATAGCTCAAAAATATCAAAAAGGGCTTTAACAGGGGTAGGGGTAGTGAGGGGGGTACAGATGTCTCATTCTCTCTCTGATCCATCAGTAGGTGATGGGGCAGACTGGGTGGCGGGCTGGTAACTCTGACATGCTGGCAGCTAGGAAGGGATTAAAATGCTGTAGTTCAACTTGAAGTTACACATGTAGTAAGTCTACTTTCCTGACAAGATGTGGCTATAAAACTTGCACCCAGCTAAGCAAAGGATTTGTGAGACAGAAGGTAGGAGTTTCTTTTCCTTCATTTCTTGCAGCTGAAAAGAGGAATTGCCAACATCAAGGATTTTATTGTGCAGCTTTGACTTGGAGGTGATGAGAGGCTGTGAAGGGACAGGAAAAAAAACATATATGGTTTCTCCTTTAATAAAACAATATGTGGGGTTTATCACAGCATCCCACACTTTACAAGGAACACAGGCTGCTGAAACAGAGGCAATTCTACATGGCATGGAAACAAGAAAGGCTTCCTGTAAAGTGAGTGGGCAGGCAGCCTACATTTGCCACATGAACTTGAGAACATGCCATTTATTGAGAAGTCTGTAATTACACAGAAGAACAGAAAAAAAGGGAATAGTTTCTTGTAAGTGTATTTTATACCTTTGAGCTGTCCCAACTCACACCTTCTCATACATTCATAGAATAGTTTGGGTTGGAAGGGACCTTCAAAGGTCATCTAATCCATTCCCCCAGCAATGAGCAGGGACATCTTCAAATAGATCAGGTTGCCCAGAACCACATCCAGCCTGGCCTTGAATGTCTCCAGGGATGGCGCATCCACCACCTCTCTGGGCAACCTGTTCTGCCCTTCATGAGAAGGATGCATCATCTTGAATAAACAATCCGTGCTGTACATTTGTTAAAGCCAAAATGGTTCAGAAACAGGAGTTAAAGCAACGTTCATGTTGTTCTAGTTTAAAACATACTGGTCAAAAATAAATCGGAGTGTGTTCATGTTGGGATTTGCACTGCTGTATCTAGTTTAAAAAGACTGAAGATGATTGAGTGCACTGTCCTTTTCAAGATCTGCTCTCCATTTCTTTTAACTCACATGGAGACCTTGACAGGTGAAGGACAGTAAAAGTGGCCCTGCCGATTCTGTGTTAGCTTAGGTTGAGGGTCTAAAAGAACATGAAAGCAATATAATCCATGCATGAGTGCCAAAGCCTCATATATAACTTTAACTAACCACTCTGTGTAGTGAGAGGAGTGTTCCTGTAGCAACAGAGTAGTAGTACTCACAGGTTGTGCTGAGCTTTGTACTGTCAGGGACAAGCTGCTGTTGGTACCTGAGCTAGCCTAAACTTAGTTGGGGTATCAGGCTGCTACAGACATGTCTGTGCTTCTCTATGTAGGTTTGCTACCTTTTCTTTCATCCTTCCCTGTCCCTGCTCCCACCTCCTTTAAGTTTCTTCAACCTCCCAGTCAGCCTGCTAACACAGCTATGTGGTTGTAGAATCATTGAATGGTTTGGAAGGAACCTTAAAGACCATATAGTTCCAACCCCCTGGCATGGGCAGGGACACCTTCTACTAGACAAGGCTGCTCAAAGTCCCATCTGACCTGGCCTTGAACACTGCCAGGGATGGGGCAGTCACAGCTTCTCTGGGCAGCCTGTTCCAGTCTCACCACCCTCATAGTGAAGAATTTCTTCCTTATAGCTAATCTAAATCTAACTGTTTTCAGTTTAAAGCCATTATCCCGGGCAGCCTGTTCCAGTCTCACCACCCTCATAGTGAAGAATTTCTTCCTTATAGCTAATCTAAATCTAACTGTTTTCAGTTTAAAGCCATTATCCCTTGTCCTATCACTACTTGCTCTTATAAAAAGTCCACCTCCAGCTTTCAGAAGGTACTTCTTTCTGGGTCTTCTGATAATTGGTACTTGGGAAGGTGTCACCATCACCCTGCCCTCACTGGGTCTAAGTCATGGCAGCACAGGAAAGAGTAAATGATAGCTGGTTTTGTAACAATGAACCAGTTCTGAACATTGCTTTGCAGGTTATTCAGATGTAATTAGCTTTCTCAAGTGAATGACACATGTCTTCAAAAGGGATGAGTTTTGATATTAAGAACTTTGACATTCTGTCATAAGCTTACTTGGGGGCGCTGCATTACTACAACTGAGTCATTTTATTTGCACTTGTGTCAATGGCACTGAACTGTTATAAAATGTTTCAATTAAGTGAAAGAATGGAACTCTTGAAGTATTCATGTCTTCTGCTATTATCCTGTTATTCTGCAGGAGGATAGGAACACAGGTTAAATATTCTTTCCTATTTTGTAGAAATGAGAGACATTTAAATATGTGTATGCTTTAAAAGGAGCTAAAGGAAATTAGATGTGTAACAGACAAATCATCAACAGATCAACCCCCTCCCCCCCAGAGTCCTTAGAAACCACACTGATAGATAACCTCAGATGACAGTATTACAAACCTGATGAGTTCTGTTCCTTAGCATGGTTTTAATCTTGGAAAGGCTGTTACACTTAGGTTCGTGCCTTTCTTTATACATATGGAATTTCTTATTAAAGCTAACCATGGGAGGAAAAAAAATATTCTTTGAAGGAGCTCTGGCAGGCAACATTGTGAGGGAAAGCTTGTTCTGTCTTGAGAGTCTGCCTTAAGATATGCATGGCCACTTGGATTTAAACTTTTGGCCACGAGCTGTGAAATAAAGCATTGCTCATGACAATTCCCTAAACATTTTTTTTCTTTTTGTAATTGTATAGAAGTGGATAAACAAATTGCAGTGTGACTGTATGTAGACTTTGTCTCAGATGTTTCTTTACCCCTGCTAACACTTAAAGAGAAAACATAAAAAAGGTTTCCTGTAGCTGAACCTACAGGATTTTTATTTGAGTCAAAATAAAGTCTTTCATTAGGCAAGCGATTTCTCTAGCTTTTCTGTTGTGGCGAAAATTCCAGACTGGGAACTATGAGGATGGCAATTTAGAAACTTCTTGCACCTCCTACACAAATCATGTGTGTTTACTTTCTGTACAAATGATTTGTGTCTAGTAACACATTCAACTTGTATTGCACATTCCTCCAGCCCTCTCTCAATTTCTGTACTTTGCAGTAATCAAACTTCCTCTAACTTCATGTAACCAGTAACCAGTATTTTGGAGTTGTTTCACGGATGGGGATACTAAGATATGGGGAGGCTGAACATTTGTGCCAGGAAGAAGAGCAAGTCCTTGGCAACAGTAAGTATAGCATTTGGGTCTCCTGACACTAACCACTGGAACATATGCCATTAATGAATTTGTACTAGGTTGTATTTTTAATCTAAAAGGCAAATACATTTATTCCCAGAGTCAAACTTGTCTGAGCTACTCAAGCTTAGATACAGTTTCACTTCTTTGCTACAAGGGGAGTGGCACATTGTCATGGTTTAAGCCCAGCCGGCAACCCAGACATCACGCAGCCGTTCACTCACTCCCCCCCCACTTCCTCCCCCTGCTCCCAGAGGGATGGGGAGGAGAATCAAAAGAATGTAACTCCCACGGGTTGAGATAAGAACAGTCCAGTAACCAAGGAATAACACAAACCACTACTGCTACCACCAATAATAATAATGATAAGGGAAATAACAAGGGAAGAGAATACAACTGCTCACCACCCGCCGACTGATACCCAGCCCGACCCGAGCTGTGATCTATCCCTTCCGGGTAACTACCCCCAGTTTATATAGTGGGCATGATGTGCTGTGGTGTGGAATACCTCTTTGGCTACTTTGGGTCAGGTCCTGTCTCTGCTTCCTCCCAGCTTCCCCTCCTCCCTGGCAGAGCATGAGACTCAGAAAGTCTTTGGTCAGAGTAAACATTACTGAGCAGCCACTAAAAACATCGGTGTTATCAGCGCTGTTCCCAGGCTGAAAGTCAAAAACACAGCACTGCACCAGCTACTAAGAAGGAGAAAAAATGACTGCTACTGCTGAACCCAGGACACCTATTCACAGTGAAAGATTATGTTCAGTATCTAGTTTTAATATACATATTATTTGCAGTCATTGGGTACCCAGTAATGACATTTTATAATGTTGAGAAGAAAGAACAAATCGTAAGTCTTTCCTGTTAAGGTGGTGAGGCACTGGAATAGGTTGCTCAGGGAGGCTGTGAATGCTCCATCCCTGGTAGTGTTCAAGAACAGGCTGGACGAGGCCTTGGGTGATATGGTTTAGTGTGAGGTGTCCCTGCCCATGGCAGGGGGGTTGGAACTTGATGATCTTAAGGTCCTTTCCAACCCTAACTGTTCTATGATTCTATGATAACAATAATTATTTTGAAATATGGCGAGAAATCTATGTGAATTCTGAACCACTGAACTGAGTTTGTAACTGCTCTATAGCAGCTACTGCACACAAAACGTGACATGTGCTGAGTTTTTATTTATACCAACTACCATTTACCATATGTGCACATATGAAAAAGTTTAGGAGGAAAGGTACCTTTGAAAGAATAAGTTCAGTACAATAGTGTGCTGTGCAACTCTCCACACAACTCCCAGTTGCAGACATTCTTCAGTGGACTATCTTTACATCTTCCGGGAGGAAAGTGAACGTTATATAGAATATCATTCTGGAAGAAACAACTGAGTTGTTAATTTATCTGTCAGCTGCACTGGCATGAAAAGTGTCTTTCCTCCTCCTCCCTTTCTTACCCTTAACATTGCCTGATAATTATCAGGTCATTTTACCATCTGTGCCTGGAATGATATTTTGATTGTCCTCCTTCAAATGTGGATGCCTTAATAGCCTAAAACTGTATATAATTAGGTAGCATGTACTTCAGAGATTTATGGAAGTTGAATACTGAAAAATGCTCAAAAGACTGAAAAATGGAAATGATAAAAATAATGGTATTGCAGGATTCTGTCGTTCCAGTTCTGAAACATCAAAAAGCCAGAGAATAAAGTGAAATCTGGTGAAATATGTCAGAGAACAGAACAGAACAGAGGAGGAAAATAGTATTTAATGCAAGCATCCTTGTGTCTTGCAAGTAGGCAGCACTACAGCAAGACAATACCACTTGTGTGTTGTCAGCTTTCCCAACAAACTGGATGCATGTGAGCTTGGCCATAGGAAATATTTTCAGTTGGGAGATAATAGAGAACTGCAGTACCCTGAGGGTCCTGAGGGCACTGACAACCCTGCCTGCCCCTGCCCATGGCCTAGGACTCCCCTCACCCTGTCCACAGCCTAGGGCCCCATGGCAGCCCCAGTGGCACTGCAGTAGGGCTGGTTTCCGGCTCCCCACATCCCTGCCCTGCCCAGTCATGGGCCCCACCAAGCTGAGCCCACCCGTGGGACCACATCCCAGCCTGGCTCTGGGCTGTCCCTGTCCTTGTGGAGGTGCCCAATGCCTGGGGCTGGGGCTGCTCCCAGTGCCTCTGGTTGCTCCATGGTGGTACCCGAAGGAGCCCCTAATGCTCCTGGCCTTCAGGGACCTGCCAGTTTTTAATACTCCCTAACATTAACTTGATGTTTATCTATCATCTTCTCCATCTTGGTAGTGCAGTTCAAATCAGAGGCAAGTGGTTACAAAACCAGAAAAGGCAGGGAGGCAGAAGCTTGCAAGTACCAGAAGTTGCAGCATAATCATAAATATGAAAATATGATGCCAAAAAGAAAAACCTGAACTCAACCCCCCCATGTTTCTGATTAACACTCTTGTTGAGTTTACAGCCATTGAGTCAGTTTGACAAATATTCTACTGAATTAACAAGAGCTGACTTCACATAATTTTTGGGTCAGGAAGGAATATCATCATGAGAATTTCATAATTTCATCATGAACAAGATGGAAGTTGTGGGATTCAGAAATTTGCACTGAAAGATTGGAATACGCATAAGAAGTTATCTGTAGTGATCTCCTGGTGGGGGCCCTGTCCTTTAAAAGTTACTCTTTTAATTAGAAAAAAATAAATCAAAGGGCAACCTGTAAAACTGTTTCTAATCTTTCCTAAGAGAAAGTATTAAAAAAAGTTTGCAAAAAGAAAAAGGTGCTAAAGATGCTCAATATTTTCCTCCAGTGCAGATCAAGAGTTATTTTCACCTGACATCCATGTTGGTAACGCTGTTTCACACAGACTTACAGTATGGGAAGGACACGTGGTATAGTTGAAGAACTTTTTACATGACAGTTTAGCTTTTTCTCCTTGCTGTTGATAGGGAGAGTTAACTGAGGGCAATATCTAAGCTAGTCCTGCTAGTCTTTATAGTATGTGATCTGAATGCAGTATCTGTTTTTCTTCATTAGAAAGAATGAAGTTCTACCCTAGTGTTTGATAATTTGGATAGCATGTAGTCTTTATCACTCATTGCTCTCTTAAACATGGTTTCAGGCATGGCAGAAAGCGGCTGAGACACAGAACTGCAAGGTTTTTTCACTTTATTTTTACTTGGATTGATGAAACTTCCCTGCATAAGCAAAGACACTCCCTCCACTGCCCCACAAATGTAAAGATGTACTTTTCTCTTGATAGGCTGTTTCACTGTCAAAGGAACAAGAAATAAAAACCTGAAAGGAATACATTAAATAAAACCAAACCAAACCAAAGTATTTTCACCTGCTTTGTTACTGTCCACAGATGTAAACACATGAAGACACTGGGCAGTAACAGCCAAACAGAGTGAAGATACCTTTACCCCTTAGGAGCCTGTTAAATCGTCTTTCACCTCTCTGCATAGTCAGTCAGTGGATGGCAACTTGTTACCTCTGTAAGTGATGCCTTTCTCTGCTGTTTCTCAATGCTTTTATGTGTGTTTCACATGTCATCTTTCACTCTCTGTGTAACTCTAGAAGTGGGGTAATTCTTTATGATAACATTTAACCCAGGTTAAGTTTAATTAAGTATAGTAGATAAACTCAATTCAGATTCAATTATCAGCTCAATTATTCAATTTTTGATTCAACTACCTTGCTAAACTTTAAAAGTTGTGTTTGCCTCTCTTTTATCTTCCAGCCCAGCTGGTGTCCTGCTTTCTTGCCCACAACATACACCTGAAATACCAGACAATGAATATTTTAGGACCTGGGCTCCACAGAGTGAAAACTTCCTTTACTCTAAGACACCAAGTAAGAAGAGCTGTGGGACCTTTTCCCTGGGAATGAATTACAGTTTACTGCCTTCTATTAGTGCAAAGCTCGGTTGTGAAGATCCTTATGAATGGTCAGGGATAGTCTATCCAAGTAATGTCTTCATTAACATGGAAATATTTTAGCAGAATCCCATTTTGCTTCCAGTGACGCAGATAACACTGGGGATAAACAAATGACTGCAGCTGCGATTACTGTTGTTTCCAAGAAAATGGCAAGTAACTCTGTATGTACTTCAGTCAAATTTTGTCAAATTGGTTGATACATCTGATCGAATTAGACTATCCATGTACCATGGAAACTGTTTCCATAGCAAAAGTCTCTTAGCTCAGAGACAGTTCCCTCTGGATTAAATCCAAGGGTTCAGAATGATAATCTAGAGTTTTCTCTAACAGCTGGGAAAGACAATACTTAAGAGGAAATTGCTACGCAACTAACTGAAGGTTTTACCATTCCATTGGTGGAATATATTACCTTCCAGAGCAAGAGAAGTGCCATGATGTTTCCTTCCATTCCATGCGTCTTTGGTGTTCAAAATGCCATTGGGTGGTTTAGAGGCAGTTGCACATTCTGTCAATATTCTCAGTTACCTGCCAGAAATACAGATAATTGATGGCACCCCTTTGTAGAACAGCTGTAATACAGTCTTCTTCTGTAACACCTCAAAAAGACCAGTTACTCTACTGTAGAGAAAGTACTTTTAACCCATGTAGAGGGAGGGCGGAGAGAGTAAAAAGCATGTAATGGGAAGGTTTTTCGCATTACATACTTCATACCTGTTTGAAATCTGATAAAGAAAGAATTGTGGGATCTTGATGCTTGTGAATCTACATATTAACAAAGCCCAGGAAGGGTACTGGTTGGGATTTATTAAGGGTTAAATGAAAAAGATGTGTTATTTCCTAAACAGTGCTCTAATATACAGAAATAAAATCTGTATTGAATTGAAAGGTTCTTTGAGAAGAAATTATGTTATGGCCTGAAGACACAATTGAATGATTTCTGTTTCCCAGGAAATAGGACAGCAGTGGCTAAGAGCCCATCCTGGTTCAGGATTGAAATAGGAGCAGCAATTAAATAAAATAAACAAACAAACGAAAGTAATAAGAAAAAAGGAGAAATATATAGCAGCGGATGCACATATTATACACTTATAAATTCTGAATTATAAGAGGATCTAAAACCATCAGGAAGAAATTCATGACTGGCAAGCCTAAGAACAAAAGGGTTTAAATACATTTGGTAGAGTGTAAATCCTAGCAGTGGCAAAGAGCCACTGCTTGATAGGTAAATTGTTAATAATAATGCAGAAATAGCAACAGGACTATCTTTTGGGAGAAGCAAGAAACAACATTATATCCTTATACCACAAGAGAATCAGGAAGTTGTTTCAGCAGTAATCAAGGAGGAACATGAATAATATCTAACCAAGGATATAAAAAAAAGAAAATTAATCATAATAGCCACAGAAGCTGTATCCTGGTTCCTCATGATTTTAAATAAATACGGGATTTCTGAAAAGTTTATGGAAAAGTCAAATACTGTTACATATTATATATTACAAAGGCACAGTGGCTGATCCAGGTAAGCATAAGCTTGCTATTCTGACACAAGTCCTAGGGAAGACAGAGGAGTGGTTTATACATGGTGCAATTAGAAAAAAGTCTGAGGGTTGGAGTAGAAGTAATGCTAGTGAGTATGGTTTGTGGAAAAATCTGAATTGAGTATGCTTGGCACTTGTTTAAAAAGTGTAAGTTACCCCTCTGGAAGTTGGTTTGATTGCTGTATAACAATAAAATGTTATTTTATTGTGCTGTTGCACAATAAAATGTGCAACATTTTCAGACTTTGGGGAAGTACAATACATGATTTCATATTGTCTGATGTTCTGATTAGCACAAATCAAGAATAGCTCTATGCAATATCAGTGAAGAGCAAATTCACCGTTTAAGAACTGACAGATAAACCACAGAAAGTAGTGGTTATTAGAAAATTGTAATTAATGGGAGCCATCCAAGTAAGGCTCCATAGGTACAAGTAGTAAGTCTGACGTAGGACTTCCAGTTGTGATTTGGAAGTAAATGTAAATGCATTACTGGAAGGCATTTACTTGCAAATTACATTCAACTAGTGCAATCGGCAGAGGAGCAATGACGTACAGAGGATCACCTGAGTGGCTTAAGTTCTGTTTGATGTGCTTTTCCTATTAGCAAAGGGATGATTTATAACATCTGAGGCAATTATCCTGTGTTTGATAGGATGTGGAAGTGACCATCAGCTGAAGTTGTTTAGTAGGAGACTGAGACTAGCCCAGTTTTGACTCCTAGGGGATAGTTGATCTCCTAATTACCCACTACATATGAAACTTCAATATGAAAGCAAAATTAGAGATGGCAAAAGAAAACAAAATCTATTTATGGGTATTTGCCATGCTGTTGGGAGACAGTGGTTAAAATCTGGGGCCAGGAGTCTGAGGGACTTCAAATGTTCGACTAGGCCTTGCTGCTAGCCTGCTGATGACTGCACAAGTTACATCATCTTTCTCAACTTAAGTTTCCCTGTCTAGAAAAGACGTATAATGATACTCAGGATTCTCAAAGAGCACTTAATGAAAAGTAAAAAGTGACAGCTGGTCTTACTGGCCCTGTATTATCTTAACTACAGCCTCATGTGATGGATGTAGCTAATAACTGCTGTAAAACATACCTGTGATAAAGAAACAGACTGACAAAACTCTTAATGAATGTAAAGGTGAGGATGTCTTTTGGAGTCTCACATCCTTCCAAGCATTTAGTGATATTCAAAGTTCAAAGAATCAGAATGACAATATACCACTGCAGCTCACTGGGTCGTTCTTGCAGAGTAGCCCCATATAAGCCGTAGAGACATACTCGGCCTTTCTAGCTAGTGCAGGTCACTTGTGGCATGAGACAGGTAACTGCAGACAAAGCTTTGGGGTCTTCTTTTGGCAGCTGAGCTAGAACTACTTACTTTGACAGCTGAAACTTCTCAGTAAAAATGCCTTCTTTACAATCTCTTTCATACTAATCTGTGGATATGCACCTCTCTTGCTTGTCCTGATGTTTGCTTGAAAGTGACAGCAAAAATTCTAGAAAATCATGGACATTGACAGAACTAATCCTATGAAGAATTACTATTTTTTAAAAATAAACCCATAAAAAAGATCTGCCACCCTTATGGCATACCTGATGTTTCTCATTATACAGGTTTCCTGCAGCACATCAGCATCATGGCCTTGAAGAGCTGGAGGCACTGCCTATTTTCAAGTCCAGTGCTAAAGCAAGAGCTACTGTAAGGGGTGAGTGGCTCCCTACAGCCCAAAGAACTTATCAGCTCTGTAGGAAGGCAGCTGTAGTACCTCTATCCCTCTCAGACAACATGACTGTGTGTGACAAATTACTGGGATTACCAGTAAGAACTGCAGTAAGAAGTGCCTTTGCACTGATAACAAAAAAAATTCTGTCCAAAACTAATGAAGGTTTAAGCCAGAGACTATGAAGAATAAACTTCTAGAAGGGAGTGAAGGGTGAGTATGAACCTATCTAAAGTGTTTATCAAACCTCAGTCCTTCTAATCCAGCTTCTTTCCTTTAGCTGTGCCAAGGAGCATTTTAGTAGAAGATACTAAAACCCTTTACTTAGTGTGGAATTGTCTGTCTCTCTGATTAGGTTTCATCCTGATCTCTCTTTCTAACAAACATGCACTCTGAAGGTTGATATTTCACAACTTTCTTATATGTAGTTCAGTTTCTAAACACAGAACTAGCTTCTAATCACACCTGGCAAAACTTCACTGGGGTTTGAAATTTTTAGAATCAGTGCCATCATTTTTTTTAACCCATGATGAACTCCATCTTGTCACTGGGATTATATATGCGTATTTGAACACAGTCATTCTTTAAGAAATATATTAGCTTTAAAAACATAAAAATTTGTTCTGCTTTATTTCAGAACCCTCTCTGTATCTTTCAATGTGATTTTATTACCCGATTTATAAAATGTCAGGCATTTGTTTTTCAAATGACTTATTTCAATGACCTATTAAGAAGGCTACTATGACCCACTAGGAATAATTTACGTCAGTCTCCTGCCATCTAGTGTCAGAAATAACGCATTTCCACTTCCTACTGCTGGCACATGCTCTTGAGTTTTAAACCGCATGACAAAAACTATAAAATACCGTGGAGTTACTTTTTTGTCTGTATTTAGAACTTTAGCACATTGTTAAAAGCAGATGTTTTTGCAGGTATGCAAACACCTTGGTTTCCATTATAAATGGAATTGGCGAGAATATGTGAGATTAAAAAAACAATTGTTGGTGTACCCAAGAAATCGGTACCCTGGAAAGTATGGTTACTCAAATTACCTTTGGATCTCAGCAAATAAAGGTTAGGGTTTAGTGGTTTTAAAATGTCATATCTTAGTGTCTCATGCCTCAGTAATTACTGGTAATTCAACAGCCTCAATCCTTTCTTATTGAGGAGGAGGGGTTTGATATTCCATTGAAGGCTCCATCTAAATCTGTAAATATTGTGCAAGGAGTTATTAACTGGGGGGCAGCAGCAGGGCTGTGTTTCAACAGAATACTTCATGATGAGAAACAATATGAAGAAAACAATATATATGAATGATACTGTTTTCCACTCTTCCTGCTCCAAACAATTTTAATATTTCTTGATACACTTGCTATGGGTATTGATCATGTCTAGGACATGCAAATAATACTGCAAGTACAGTGAAGAGGGTAAAATGGAATAAGGATTTACAGGTTAGATTAAGAAGCTTATTGGGAAAAATACTAGAATCATGGAATCATAGAATGGTTAGGGTTGGAAAGGACCTTAAGATCATCTAGTTCCAACCCTGCTGCCATGGGCACGAACACCTCGCACTAAACCATGTTCAACCCAGCCTTGAACAGAGCCGGGGATGAAGTACCCACAACTTCCTTGTGCAACCTATTCCAGTGCCTCACCACCCTCACAGTAAAGAACTTCTTCCCTATATCTAACCTGAACTTCCCCTGTTTAAGTTTGAACCCATTACCCCTTCTACTACCACAACAGTCCCTAATGAAGAGTCCCTCCCCAGCATCCTTATAGGCCCCTTTCAGATACTGGAGGGCTGCTGTGATTGTCTGTGGAGCCACCTGAACTATTCCCACTATAACTGCATGTAAAGTTACTGTCTCGTTACTATTTTGCTTTCAAACCTTATGCTTTCAAAACTCCCTCTTCCCACTGTCATCTCTAGGAGCTACATACCTGAGCCAGAATGCGACTATTACCTGAAGCAGTTGATTTAAGATAGTGGTGGTAAACCTACGCAACACTAAAATCTCTGGTATGATCGTTGTGGTTGGACCTGTCATAACAGGTTCATATCCCTCATTAATTAAAATTATAAATGACATTGAGTTTAGCAGCAAAAATTAATGTCCTGAGTAAGTGTACACAGAGGACACTCAACTAGATTAATCACACTTCTCTTGACAGTATTTCACAGGATCATGGGAAAATCAGGTTGGAAAGGATTTCAGGTTTCTAACCCAACCTTCTGCTCAAAAGAGACATATATATGAGATCAGACCAGGGCTTTTCCCAGTTGGATCTTGAAAACCTCCAAGAACAGAGACACTGCTCCTCTCTGAGCAACCTCTGTCACTGTCACTGTCCTCACAGTGAAAAAGTTTTTCTTAATATATCTGAACTTGCTTCAATGTGCCTGGTGTTTCTTGTGTTCCACACCATGCCACGCACTGCTGTCTTAGGCCGGCTGTCTCCTTTCAATGATCTCCTCATAGGTGCTGGCAGGGGATTATTTAGTCTAAATAATCTTGTTCAGGATCAAGGTTCAAATTTCTCAGCCTCTTCTCATAGAAGTGAGTGTGGCACTTCACTGGATGTGCACTGGTTTAACTGATGTATCTCCTATACTGGGGTCCCAAAACTGGACGCAGTGTTTTAGCTGCCATCTAGATGGCAAGCAGAGGGGAATAATCACTGCCATCAGTATACTGGCTACATGGCTATAAATATAGCCCAGAATCCTCCTTCCTTGTTTACTTGCTAGGCTTTGGATTGATAATCCTTTCAAGTGTGCTGCCGCTATTTCAGTTCTTATTTGAGCTCAAAGGGTCCAAGGTCAAAACATGATAAAATGATGAAGAATATATTTTAATTTTGGTGCAAGGTGACTGGGCATAGCGGTGAGACAGACTCCCACAAAGTTTTGACAGACTCCCGTAAACACTGTATTACTGACTGATGAGATCTTGTAGCCCTGTGTCATAATTTAGGCCACTAGGAAGAAAAATACCTGTTACAGCTGAAAACAGGCTACCCTGGATATTTGGTAAACACAGTATCATTTACTTTTCTTCACAATTTATATCCCTTTGAACTTTTCAGGTTTATACATACAAACTGATATACATCTAGTTAAGACTACTAAGTTTTAGAACTTAATGCCAATCAGTAAGATTCCTGTGATGAGCAGGCAGGTGTCAGTGTGCTTTTGTGTCAAGGAAGCCATGTGGGAAGGAAACTAGAGAATTTTGAGGGAAGAGATCTTGCCAACACTTGTGGTGGTTTGCTAAGCTGTTTAATCAGCTCACAGGATCTGGCAAAGAGAACAAGCTAACAAACAGGTGTTATCACATACTGAATGCTCGTCAGAAACAAAAAATTATACAATTGGTATATAAGAGATCCTAGGTATCCATTCATGGAATCCATTCATTCCATGAATAGGGTAAGCAAGAATCCAAATGGGGAGAAGTTGTCAAAGGTGTGCCATTCACTTTACATTCTGATACAGTCACAGATAACACTGCAATGGCATTACAAATTTCCTTTGCCCTGTAGCTAGCCGGTTGTCTAGAAAGTTTAGATGAAATGTGTGTGGTATTACCAGACAGAATTATTAATTTGATCTGAAAGAAGGCTTTTTCTGAATAAACTTGTGGTGATTAAAAAAACAGAAAAATCTCCTTTAGGCTGCTTCCAGTGAATTATAACCCAAATTATATATGGAGGCCAAGATCACTTGTTTATAAGAAACCAAGTAATTTTTTTTTCTTACTCTGTAATGTATAATGGGCTGTCATTCTAGCTGCTCAACAACTGCAGGATATCTTATCTCTGATATACATGAGAAGAATTCTAAACAACATGGAAATATTCTAAGAAAATCCCTTCAATGTAACCGTTCTTGTAAATACCTCTGCCATTATCATAAAATCACTCAAACCACATCTAAAAATTCTTACATTTCATGGATGAGTAATATATGATACACACATACATATTTTGCACTGCTTCACAGTAAGAGCTATTTTGATTTTATGCAATGTAAAGCATGTAATGTGCCTTTGGATATATATGCATGATTTGGAGCATCAGGAGGTGCTAGCGCACTATCCAGGCTTCTCAGGGTCAGTTCCAGTAGATAATACATGTGCCATCAGGATCTGGTCTACTATTTTTAACCATTAGTTAACCAAATTATTATAAATATTTCCATCCAGTTTTGTCACTTATGTATCAGAAGTACTTGTTTCAAAATCAGTATATCAGTTTTGTTTTCTAGAAGCTGCTTAATTTCTTTACCTATAAACACTTGCACAACAAAAATACAGTTTTATAATATTAAAAGAACATAGTGGAATGCTGGGGAATGTATCTCAGGTATTTACTATAACCACAACCCTAGGAATGATATATATATGCCTAATTATGAAACAGTCATTGAGAGGCTTAATTAAAACATTTCACTTTAGCAGTGTAAAGCAGTTTATTAATAATATTTTTACAGATCATACAATTTCTTTACATACATCTCAAACTGATAACTTCTGAATTAATTTTTCCCCTCAAAATATTTGGGAATTTCCATGCTATAATCATGAATAAGTCTATGTAGTGGTTTAAACCCAGCCACACAGTTTGTTCACTCACTCCTCCCCTTCCTCCCTCATTCTTTCCCTCCTCGCTCCTGGAGGGATGGGGAGGAGAATCAAAAGAATGTAACTTCCACAGGTTGAGATAAGAACAGTCCAGTAGCTAAGGTATAACCAAACCACTACTGCTACCACCAATAATAATAATGATAAGAGAAAATAACAAGGGAAGAGAATATGATACCACCCGCCGAAACGAGCCCGACCCAAAAAAAGAGAGCCCGTGCGGGTAACTCTCTGTTATGTCCCCGGGCATGACATGCTGTGGTATGGAATACCTCTCTGGCTAGTTTAGGTCAGGTGTCCTATCTTTGCTTCCTCCTGGCCTCCCCTCCTCCCTGGCAGAGCAAGAGACTCACAAAGTCCTTGGTCAGAGTAAACATGACTTAGCAACAACTAAAAACATTGGTGTTATCAGCTCTATTCCCAGGCTGAAAGTCAAAACACAGCACTGCACCAGCTACTAAGAAGGAGAAAAAATTGACTGCTACTGCTAAACCCAGGACAGTCTAAGAATATTATTTCTATTGGTAGTATTTTGTAATACTATTTGAGTCAAAATATTGTAATGACTAAGCTATTGCAGCTTAATACGAGGTTTATTGTGACTGACTGACAGAGTAGAATTGTGTAAACCAGTAAGCTGCTACAGAGCAAAGGTAGCTTAGTGTGGGTCTTTGCCATAGGGGATCCCAACAGTGCCTGCAGTATGACTGTGGAATTAGTGAGGGCAGGCAGGCAGCGCTTTCCTTCCTCCTTCACTTTGTTCCCCACCCAAGACTTAAGTTTTCCTAGTTTCTAGTTATATACTTCATAATGCCCATAACCAGACATCAGAACTTTTTACATTTTTTTATATGGTAATAATTTCAGAATAGGTGTTATCTTGTTTGCTAACTCTTGTTGTTGTGTTTGCTAACTGTTGCTGTTGTCTGGTCTGTCAGACAGAGATGGCAGATGTCAGGTAGGCCTGGGGAAATAACAAAATCACAGAGAAAGTCATAGGGACATCATCCCTGGGGTATGTTAAAGCAAAAGTTACATCTTTCCTTACACATGTATCCTGTAAGAAATTTGAGTGTTATTGAGAACTGAAATTTTATGGATATGCAGAATTACAGAATGTTTTTGAGCAGTCAAAAATAATGTAAAAAAACCCCAACAACCCACCAAAAAACCACCAGAAGTCCCTATTGTTGTTCTTACTGTACAAAGTGCTTCTTAAAGGTTCTTTCACATCCTGTTACCTTAAGCCTCATGTAATTATTAACACTAGGCTTCCACTGGGACACTTCTAGGAGGAGACACAGGGTGAATGAAGGTGGTCTCGTGTTGAACTGTTCTCAGAAAAGCTTATCTTCCTCTGTTGAACAACGAGGGAGCTTGGATGCAAGTCTTTGCAGGATTAGTTTAGGGTTTAGGCAATGCTTCTGTATTTCTCCCTGCTGTTTGAAGAACTTTAATTTCTTTATGGTATAATTTATCTACTAATATCAAGGCCTGAACATCTTGCCAGGAATAGCTCTCTGAGCTGTCTTTAAAAGGATGCTAATATAGATGCAAACAATAGTCATTATGGACATAAAAATCAGTTAATAACACTTTCCAGGCTGGGTAGATAATGATCAACAGTTACCACCTAACTACTTTTTGGAGAACTATGTG
Source organism: Pezoporus occidentalis (assembly GCF_034315485.1). Lineage (NCBI taxonomy): Eukaryota > Metazoa > Chordata > Aves > Psittaciformes > Psittacidae > Pezoporus > Pezoporus occidentalis. Next base: position 4,309,990 of record NW_026915724.1, on the reverse strand, counting down.
AAATACGCTGGCAATCTAAATTCAGTTGGCCACATCAACAGAGCTGTCAGCATTGCAAGCCTTGGCTACCACAGAAACCAGTGCCTAAATTGGGTTTAAATGAAGAAGAGGTCACTGGAGGCTGGGGCTGATGGATGTTGATAAGTGTTGGGAGGTCGGTACCAGTTCTGCTCAAGCTGAATGTTTTTGTGAATTTACAGAGGAATGAAGTCACCAGGGCTGTCTGTGATTCACACACTTTTCTGTAGCTCTAACTTGACTAAACATTATGAGAGAGAAAAACACCCAAGAGATTTCTGACAGAGCGTCAATGCTCTTGTTTCATAACCATCTGGGAACAAGGTGACTTGTCACAAGGGAGATTTCTGGCAGTGTAGCTGAATCATTGACCTTGTAGACTTAAGTGCCTGGAGTACACAATATAAGATGGGGTGTGTACTAAACTGCAGTGCTCCTTGTAAGAAAAACTCATTTGTGCATTTTGGGCAAAGTTCTCTTTTTAGTTCACGCTGTGTGCTGAATCACTGATCTCTCTGGTTGCATAGGATCTAAATCCCAACAGAATACGTGCAAATGTACATCGTGCTGTTTTTAATTTGAATTTCTCTATTTCTCTAGGTTCTTGAGTACCCTGCTCCAAATTTTAAATGAACATAAATATCAAATAATACATATTTTTCTCTCTCTCAACTGAAGCTGAACAACAAAGTTACAATTTCACAATGTTCTTTTGCTGTTTTCCCACCCAATATTCCCATGATTTATAGATGAAATATCCACAGTAGGACAAAAGTACACAGTATTGTTGCACTGAGCAACCTCAACCATTCCGTGATTCTATGATACATATATATGGGGTACCTGCAATTTCCTCTCCTCCTTGTAGAGTGCAGACCAGTATGGTTGAGTTATGTTTGGAGGAATAATACGTAACACGGCTGGTCAAAGATGAAGATGAAGGCCGCTTCACAGCAAAGCTGTAGCAGCAGTCAGGGAGATATGGGGCTCTCTTGGGCCAAGAGACAATGGAGGTGTTGGCCTGGGACTGGCACCAGGTCTCACTGCCTCCACACTCTGCTCTTGTCCTGGGCCCTGGCAGTGGGAAAAGACAGAAGAGCAAAGGGGCCAGTGGAGCTGCCTGTGTATTGGGGGTGCACAGCAGTGCCCTGACCCAAGGATCAGCAAGGGGAGTGAGCCAGGACACTGACTTACTGCTTTTGTGGTTCCCCCTTTCTTGGGAACCTCTGCTCAAAGCTAAACCTGTGACTTTGACATGGTACTTTTGAGTGGGATTCATGTCAGACCCACAGAAAAAAAGAACAGAAAAGTGTGCAAAATTTAAGTGTGTGTGGTTGCACAACAGCCTTTGAATAATGTAGCACCTGATTTTACTAATATGATCACTACCAAGCATCCCTATTCCATCTTCAGCTGCTGAATGGTGACTTAAGCCATGTTTAAATTTCTCCTACTGTATTTTAATGTATAAAACTTAAACTTCAGGTTATCCAAACTCATCTTAATAGTCTCTTCTTTCAAAAAAATGGTGCCTCCTCAGACAACCTATGGTTATTTTCCTGTCTTATATCTGAGGATCTTGTGGAATCCCAGAAGCCTATCAGGAAGAGAAGGGAAGGGCCCTTGAGGTGCTGGTGGATACCAAGCTGACCACTAACAAGCAAAGTGCTCCTGTGGCACAGAAGGCTAATGGTGTCCTAGGCTGTACTAGAAGAGTGTTGCCAGGAGGTGGTGGGAGTTGATCATGCTCTTCTCCTCAAAACTGGTGAAACCACACCTGGAGTGCTGGTTCCACATCTGGGCTCCAGAAAAATGGAGAGATGTGAGCATACTGGAGAGAGTCCAGTGAAAGACCACAGGTGACTGGACCATCTCTCCTACAAGGAAAGGCAGGGAGCCAGGCCTGTTCAGCCTGGACAAGAGAAGACTCATGGGGAGCTTCATCAGTATATACAAAAACCTAAATGGAGGCTGCAAAGAGGATGGAGCCATGCTCTTTTTGGTGAAGCCCAGTGAAGGGACCAGAGGCAATGGGCACAAACTGAAACAGGGGAGGTTCTCTCTGAAATTCAGGAAACACTTTTTCACTGCAAGGGTGACCAAGCACTGGCACAGGTTGCCCAGGGAGGTGCTGGAGTCTCCATTCTTGGAAATATTCAAAAGCCACCTGGACATGGTCCTGGGTAACTGGCTCTAAGTGGCCCTGCTCGAGCAGTGGGGTTTGACCTGACGACCTCCATAGGTCACTTCCAACCTCAAGCATTCCATGATTCTGTAAACCTGTCAGCAGTTTGCTTAGATGGTTTACCTGACTTTCAAAGGCAACAGTCTGAACCCTTATCTTTGCTGATGTAACAATGCTGCTAAATAACTTTCCAGTTAGCATTTTAGAGCACAGACATGAAATAGAGGATCAGCAATGCAGTCTCAGTAAATCTGAAGACCTCATTTCTCTGATGTACTTGCTTGTTTCTCCTCATAGAAAATAGCTTAGTCACTGTTTTCCATATTTTGGCTGTCACTTTCCAAATTGCTTGGAGCTCTCATCTGTGCAAAGCACTCAGGATTTTTGTCACAGCTTGCTTTTCTCAAAACTTCTGGGAACATCACAGACTATTCTGATCAGCATTCGGTTGCTTTTCTGAAATATCCCCTTTGAATAAATTTCACTTCTCAGATTACCATTTAAAAATGCTGATTTACTGGCCTGTGTGCAGTTATTTTTACCCTGCCATATTTTCACCTCAGTGGGACTTAGTATTTCCTTGTAAGGCTGCAGGTCTCATTGCTCTGAGCAGTATTGCCAGACAGATAGATAGGTCTTGCTTAGGCTTAAAACAGAGGATTAACAGCTCTTTAAAAAGAGGAGCTCCATTATTTTTTATATGCCAGCAGGACGTAATATGATATAAATTTTTTAAATGAAATACAGAACGTGTTAGATTTACACACTATTAATATAACCTACCCTGAAGATGTTCCTGTCAAAAATGACATATCACTAGTTTACTAGTACTAATGACTACAGTATTTGGAAAATAGAACTTTCTTAAAATTGGAGCGAGCAGTATTGATAAGTAGCATGCACTTGGAAAGAGGGGGCGAAGTTTTTAGCTGTGTGATTGAAATTAAGATTTACTGCTTCCAAACACGGCACCTTGCCCTGATGCCATGTTAAACTTAACAGAAGCTACTAAGCAGCACTCATGCGACTCAAATAGTAGAGCAGTTGCTGGTTTTCCTGCAAGCTGGAGGTGGATGCACCTTGCCAATCCCTGCTTTTCCTTCAGAGGAACTAGATGATCTTAAGGTCCTTTCCAACCCTAACTGTTCTATGATTCTATGATTCCTGACTGTGAAGAGGGTGTTATCTAGTCAGTAAGAGGACAGATACTACTGGAGAAAGGATGAAGATGACACTGTCCATGTATCAAAACAGAGTTAAAAGTGTTTTACTTGTTCAGTGCTCTACTAAAGCAGCAAGCATTTTGATGAATAAATGGTCTTTTCTTTCTAATGCTGAGTGACAGCTGTCTGAATATCCTGAGATTTGCTCCCCTCCTTGCCCACCTGAAATTCAAGTCCCTAGCCCAAAGAACAAATTGTTAGAACTTTTAACAAAGCACTTTTTTGCTTAACACAGGCAAACCCAGCCTCAGCCAATTCTGACTACCCAGCTCAATTATCTTTATTGAAATCTGTTCCTTTCCTTCCCTTGCCTCTCCTCCTCAGATCTCAAGCTGACATGATACTTGGCCTGGAAACAAAATCTAAGTGCAAACTACTGGTACTTGGCAAAGCTATAAACAACTAAATCAAACATTTTAGGTGGAAAGTGGCAAACTTGATAATAGGTGCTACCAGCGCCATCTACCATAGGAAGGAAGCAATGACTGTGGACAGAAATTGCATAAGGCTGATTTTGTTTTCTGCTACTGCCATGGAAATCAGTGGAATCCACAAGTCTCTAAAGCTCTTTATGGACCCTTTCTTCTGCTGAATCCTGCTTTTGCTCGGATTTTACTACTATGAGAGAGATCAAACAAAACCACCAGTATTCTTGAGCCTGGGACCTCTTATGCTAATAGAGGAGTACAGAATAGGTGCAAACCAGAATATCACATCAATGCACGAGTGTAAGTCTCAAAGGGAAATAGAAGAACACTCATTTCTAAAGCTGACCTACTCAATTTGATTGGATGATAGGGGAGGGAAAACTTTCTTGTGCTCATTTTGCAGTGTTCCTAGTTGGCTTTAAAAGATGCATGGATAAAAGGACCAAAAGCTCAAATAGACTTCTGTTGAATTTGAAATTCCCTGAAGTGCATTCCTCTTCTACCCATTTCTAAAATCTATAGCTATTTATTTCTATCTGCTTCTGAAATTTAGCTTCAGTGCCTGAAGCTGATAAAAGGTATAAAAGCATTCTTGTAAATTAAAAATACAAAACTCAGAAAGTTTTATAAAGAATGATATTGCACAGACATATGCACAAACATGCAAAATCGTCATCCTGTACATCTGTTCCCTGATGTGTATTTAAAAATGGGCAATGCCACAAAAGCTAAATGCTGAATGAAGCAATCAAAAAGCACTCCATCTTCTGTTTTTTGGGAGTCAGAAGAAACGAGCACAGACTCACCTGGGTAGGAAAAGGGTTCTGGTAGAGTCTTTTCCAGCACTGTAGGAAGGCTATACTGCTGGCATGGGACAATCTATACCCTTGATCTGCCCCTAGATGTTGGCAATGAATTCAGACTGTGGGCTGAATCTTCAGTTTCACTACAGAATTGAACTCTGAACTGTGACTATCTCTCATCATGTCTGGAGATAGTCATGCAATGTAACTGTTCATCCCCGATACAAGCTTGATTTTATTTCCCATTGAAGTTGTTGGCCAAGATGCCTTGATCTGAATGATAACAGAGTTAACTACATGGATTAAAATCCTAGACTATCAGGATTTGACTTTCCTGTCAAATGTCCATCTGCTTGTGGTGAGAACATTGTGGAGTGCAGACTTTTTTAATACAGAGAAACAAAGGATAATTTACCCTGTTGTGAAGTCTTGATTTAAAATACAGTAGGCACAATATATTAATACATGTATTATATTCCTTCATCAGTGGCAGGGCTTGGTTTGTCATACTATAGTGAAACATGGTAATTAAGAGCTTCTGATCTTTTTCCTTATGATTCTCAAGATCAATTAATTGGAGGAGGAGGTGGAAAGGAATGTAGGGTTTTTGAACTGAATGCAGCTATTGACACAGACTTTTATTCATACGCTTTACAGACTGAAGAACCCCTCCTGTGGCATTCCTTTGAGCACATCCAATGTTGCCTTTAAAAAATGCAAGCCAACTACTAAACCCCAAATTCAGACCTAGATTAGTTACCTGGTTTGAATGAGTAAAAAAACAAGCCAAAACAATAGGAATTTGTGAATCTCAGCAGTCTGAATTGTGGAGAAACTCATACTTTCATATGGAGTGAGCAACTCCATGTGTGAGCATCAAGTGTTGATGCTCAAAGGATTTTTTTTTTTTTAGCATATTTGCAGATCTGTCTTGCTCAATGTGTCAGCTGTATTGAAGCGACTTTCTTTTCTGCAGCTTGTATAAAACGTTCCTTCTTGTAGTCGAAATTTGATATTTTACAAGTCTTGGCCTAAAAAGATCTGTATCATAAATTTACATGAGTTTTGAATTATTTACATTACTTATAAATGCTTATTAAAACCTCTCTAGATTTTGTTTTCATTTTAAAATACTTGGCTTTGTTCTGAAGTAGCTTAAGGCCTTAATGAATTAAAGTGTTTTTCAATTATAATGGATACAAAGAGAAAGTTTTGTAGCAGAAATGATCAAGTTCTAATCTCTGAGATGTTTTGATGTAAAAACCATTCCCTGAAGACATGAAGAGCTATAGACTGAATTTAAAGTATACACAATACTAAGTGCATATATATTTATCCCTGCGTAATTAAAGATCAGTTCTGTAAATGCTATATAGGTCTAAATATGAATTCCTGTAGACCCACTTCTGTGACTGTATCCAAGCATATACAAAGTCTGTATAGGGCTTGGGGAAACAATCTGGTGGGTGTATATTCTTACTCCGTTGGGTTTATTTCGGTGTTTCCTTTCTGACACAAACCCACGAGAGGGCAGTACACAGCTAGAGTAACGGCGGATGCATTTTACTGGAGGTCTCTTCAAACACCACCAGAAGAATGAGAAAGAAAAGGAGCCTGGTCCTCAGCATCCCTCACAGTATTAAAAAAAAAAAAAAATTAGTCCACTCTGCAAAAATTATGATATTTATTATAATTTTTGGAAATTTTTGTCTTCTGTCATTGGAATTTGTTGTTATACTTGACTCCTGTTTTCACAGCTGCAAGTTCTGTATATTTTTTTGGAAAGAGGAAGCAAGCTGGATTAAAAAAAACCAAAATCATGATACTAAAGGTGCTGTGGCCATAATGGAAAACAACCCAAATATAGTGAAATAAAAAGTGTGAAAATTAGTGACAATGAATTATCACAACAAACACTGGGTTTAAAAAGCTGCTTCAAGACTCTAAATAGAAGTAGGCAACTGAGAAGTGCCTACAGTATGTACAGTTTTGTACTCAGGCAATGGCATTTTTGACACAGTCAGATTATCTCATCCTATTAAAAACCCACATGAATTCAAAGATTGTTGCAGTAACTGGAACAACTGAACAATTTAAACTGAACTATTTAAATCTGATTAGAGTTCCTCCTTTAGTTTCAAAGGCTTGGTATGCTATGTTTCTGATTGCAGCATTTCATTAATTAGTGATTAAATCACGTGTGCTTGTGACAGGAGCACACTGGCTTTGCAATGTGGTGGTGATGAAAAGGTTGCACCTGATGTGCGATAAAAATTCAGCATTCCTTTGTGATTGAATTATTTTAATTCTGAATATTAATAAAGTGAAATTTGTCTTCCCTAATAGAAGCTGACTTTCTGAATATTACTTAGCTAATGAGCTAATGAAATTAAGCAAAGATTTAAGTCCAAATGGGAAGTTGTCCAAATGACAAGCATTTTGCAGATGTAACAGGTTATTTTTTTGTGCCTCGCTCACTTTTCTTTCCCATTGTAGAAGATGCCACACCTCATTTATCACACATGAGGCTTGAAGTTAACCTTCAGAAAAGGTATGGCAACATTTCTATAGCTAATGTACCAGAGGTTCCTAACCTTTCTAACGATTTCTGTCCATTCACTGACCAAGACATGGCTGCCCTGCGCAATGGCCAGTTTAACCTGGGTGCTGGTCTGCCTGAAAATGCCACAATAGGCACAACAACTGAACTAAGTGTCCACTGCAGAGCAAGCTGCAATGTGACCCCAGCTGTTCATATGTGCTCTGTATAGAGGTAGGCAGTGTTAATTTTCTATGGCTATGTCTGGTGCACCACAGTTTGAATATTAGTACAGAAAACAGTGACTTGTATAGGCAGGACATGAAATTCATCCTTCCTGGGTACATGGAGTTCTGTATGCAGACTTCAGCCTTCCTCATTTTCAGACTTCAATGATGCTGTTAGAAGGTTTAATTTACCCTAGGATTTAAGCTCTGCTCAGCCCTGAGAGAATCAGTGATAAAGATCCTATATGTCACAGCTTGCAGGTGGGCACACCACTATCTTTCACTTCCTCCAGGGATCTGGTTTTGTGTCCCACTGAGCTTTGCCTGCTTGCATCCTCTCCTGCTCCAGCACCTAGCCAAGTACATGCACATTTGTGTGCATGCTTCTGGCTAAATGCACAACAAAGCACACACAGATACATATATACACGCACATTCATACAGTGTTGTATTTCTTCTTTGTGTTTTGTCTTGCATATAGAAGTGAAGAAGGACGGGTGTTCAGACAGAGGGCTGTGGGCACATAAAGTGTGCATGTATGCAAGCCCATGTTTCCACATAGCTGGTATGAACAGAGCTGAATACAGGTAGAACTGACTGGTAGAAATAAGGACTGTGCTCTGTCTAAAAATGAGTAAAAAGCCACAGGAAGTGTGACGAGTGCAACTGAACAAGCAGGTGGGAAAAAAAAAGATAGCTGTGTGTTTGTGCAATTAATTTGACTTAATACCATTTTCTTCATGATGTATTTAATGGTACACAGCTACAGGAAAGGAGAGCGGATGGAGGTAGCAAAACAGATGTACGTGAGCTCCATGGGGTGACCTGTCCTCTCCCTGTAGTAGGACAGTAGCTGTAAGGCAGGAAGCCTTCAGAATGGGTATGTTAAACTTCTGGGGAGAAATGTAAGTGCCTTTCAGAATCGTACTCTCCCTCTGTAAAAGATACAGCATCAGCCACACAAATGTTCTAGAGGAAAGAGACTGAAGGATAAGCATGTATGTAGTGATACTTACCACACGACCATTCTACATTGAGGAGTTAGTGATTCACAAAACAGTCAACCCAAGCAGGCCCAGGGCTGGGCTGAGCTGTGCTGCACATGCAGCTGTTGCACATCTCTTGGCTTTGGGATACAATACTCAGCCAGCGTATTGTGAAAGAGCCTGCAGGCTGCTCCCACTGGATGCCAGCAATTATGTCACCTGTGTGGCCTTGCCTTCGTCTAAAAGCGCAGCAAGAAGTTCTCATGTGAACATCCTTTAAGTCTGACAGTAGAAATGATGAATAGATTTGTCTTCTTGTTTTTTCTCTTAAATGATACCTTATGGAGTCTGAGTGCCTTTCTCAATGCGACCTTAACAGACCAGCTACTCTTGGTGCAAAACGTGTCAGGTAAGAGACTGGCTGCATATCATCTTGACTTTCTGAATGATACCCTCAGCCTTACCGAAATGACTTCCAAAACTTGGTGAGAAAGGTGGACTAGACTCTTTGACAGCTCTCTGGAGCTCTCATCACAGAATGATGTTGCTCCACAAAGCTAGGTTCATTTTTTTTCTCCAGTTGATGACAGAACTGAAGACATAAATGTTACAGCTCCTAGACATCATGAGCAGAGAACAGAGTGTGTAGCTCCAGATTGCCTTGTTTAGTCATGGGGGGACTTTGAGGACAGCATAAACTAATTTGATTCTGTCAAGTACTTCTGCAGTTTTTCCCTTGAAATGGTCTCTTTTAAAAAGAACAAGATTCTCTGAAATCTTCGGCAGAATTAACTGAAATTGTGAAAGAATAAAAGACCATGTTAAAAAATAAAATAAAATAAAAATTTTCTTTTGATTTTTGGGCCAGAAAGATAACAGTGGGCTCGTAGCTGAGAATTTGACTTTTATAACTTCTTTGAAGGTTTTTATATGAATAATTCTTGGTAATTTTATATTTTTCCTGATGTTCCAAGATTACAGTTTTAATTTACTCTAGTCTGTGTATGAATAATTGATCAGTAGCTTTTATATAGTGTCAGTCCAGTAGAACTACCCAACGTTCCCAAGCTTTTTACAGGAAAGATGAGCAGTTCTGCCAACAGAAGATGATTAATCAAAAGAATTTGTAAATTATCTATGACATTCACTTATTTTTCCTTTTCCTCAGTAACTATGCAAGTGACATTAAATTAGTAATATTTTTTATCATTAAAAGAGAAATAAGAAGTCCTGATGAAAACAGATGTGAAAGTAGGCTATTGTATTGTTTGATACATATTGTTTAAGCTACTGACTGTTGTAGAAGTCATTCTCCTAATCATTACTGGCAGCAGAAGTAGAAGGGATGGAACAAGTTCCAGAAGAAAAACATTTTTTTCTGAGTCATTCTTATTTGAAGTAAGTAAAAACAACTAGTATCTGGGGGTGAATGTGTTGAGGTGTCAGTGTTGTTTTTATCATGGTTTCTGTATGTGGAAGAGATACACTGAGCAAGACAAAAGAACAGAAAATTAACCAGGATAAACCAAGGTCGATCCTGTTTTTGTAGTCAGGGACAAGGATAGGAGAGGAGTGAGACCATAGCCTCATGATGCCATGTTCTTAATAACTGTTGCGTCTATGACTATCAAGGCTATCATGAAACAATGATTGAAGAGGCAAGGGGGAATGGCCTTAAACTGAAAGAGGGTAGACTTAGGTTAGAAGAAATTCTTCACTATGAGGATGGTGAGGCACTGGAAAAGGTTGCCCAAACAAGTTGTGGCTGCCCCATCCCTGGCAGTGTTCAAGGCCAGGTTAGATGGGGCTTGGAGCAACCTGGTCTAGAGGAAGGGTTAGAACTAGATGATCTTTAAGGTCTCTTCCAGACCAAACTATTCTATGATTCTATGATGAAAACATGTGATGCAAAAAAATCACTCAGCACACAGACCAACTCCCAGACAGTCCCTGAGCAACAGGACAAATGGCTACTTTGGACACCTCCGCCTCTGCAGTTTTATTGCTGAGCATGACATTATATGGTAAGGAATATCTCTTTACTCAGGTGGGTCAGCAGCTCTATCTGTGTCTCCTCCCTGCCTCTTGCACACCCCCAGCCTGCTGGCTGGTGGGCAGAGTGCGAAACAGAGAAAGCCTTGATGCTGTCCAAGCACTGCTCAGCTATAGCTAAATCATCCATTTGTAATCAACACTTTTGGTCAATCTAAAACACTGCCATAAGGATTGCTATGATGAAAATTAACTCCATCCCAGCCAGAGCCAGTACACCTGCAAAAGCTGACAGAGCAGTCAACACTGCGGCTCCCTGCATTTCCATCTTAACAAGGACTCTTTGGCTTATCTATTTAAAAAGAAAATAAATGAAAGAAGAACATGTGAGCTCATGCTTTTGTTCTGCATTTATGTCAAAAACTTGACTGTTATCTGTAATGAAGAACGTAGACTTGGAGACTTAATTCAAATCTGCAGATAAAAACCCATACTTTCCAGGGAATATGGAAGAATATGGCAATATGGCATATGAATATGGCAAATAATATTTGGGCAGTTTTAATTTCTTATCTGAATGTCTGTTCTTACTTGCTCTTCAGCTGTTGGTGCTATCAATTTGTGTTCATACACAACTCAAAGAGGTTGTTTTTTTTTTGTGAGAAAATGTCAAAAAAATGCTTATCTGTTATTTAGGCTTTTAAAGTGTTTTAGTCATCAGTTTGGAAATATAACCAAAACAAATACATTTTAAAAATAGATGGTTCATTTCCCAGACTAGACAGAGCTGGAAGATCTATAAATATACTAGATGTGTCTGTTCCTCTACAGGGAAATCAAATAATCCTGAAGAGTTGTGATGATTGATATCTAAAATGTTGTGGGTTAAGTTTCTACACAGTGTAAATCAGTCTCGGACTATGAAAAATGTGATCAAACAGCACCTGAAACATAGCTAATGACCAGACAGAGGCACCATCACCACTTCACTTGGTTTTAGTTCTTAAGATGCTCTTGAATGTTATTTTGTCCTAATTACAGTTGCTACGACAGTATTACAATATTGGCAAAGGATCGACTGCATTTAAGACATATTTTCCAGTGGCATATCAATGAGCTCTTGTTCCTTCAGCTGTGTTCCACAAAATGACTCAACTTGTTCTGTGATTTACTCAAACGTTCCTCATGAACATTCTTCATAGTTCTCATATATTTTTAGTTTTGTGAACTGTGCTGGTGATCATGACAACTGTTCTGCTTCAGAGCTACTCTTTTGTCACTCTCTGGTGCTACATTAGAATCTCTGAGCTTCTGCTTTTTTCTAGACATTTTTTTCACAAAAGGGAGTCATATTTACATCTTTCAGAAAGCAAAAAATAATTGAATTATCACAAGTACTGTTTGGCAATTAGCGGATAAATTACCAGGAAAATAAAAGGCTGTATAGTGATGGAACAGTCCTTAGAGAGAATAATTCTGCTACCCCCCATATGAAAACTTTTTTACTGTGAGGGTGACAAAGCACTGACACAGGTTGCCCAGGGAGGATGTGGAATCTCCATCCTTGGAGGTATTCAAAAGCTATCTGGATGCCTTGGAGGTATTCAAAAGCTATCTGGACACCTTGGAGGTATTCAAAAGCCATCTGGTCTGGAGTAATCAGCTCCAGGTGGCCCTACTTCAGTGGAGAAGGGTAGACATGATCACAAGTGGTGTTCTCCAGGGGTCTGTTTTAGGGCCAGTTCTGCTTCACAGCTTTAGTATCAAGAACCTGGAGAAGAGTGCACCCTCAGTAAGTTTGCAGATGAGAAGCTGGGCAGGAGTGTTGACCTTCTGGAGGGTAGCAAGGCTCTGCAGAGGAATCTGGAGACTGGATCGATGGGCTGTGCACAATGGTATGAAGTTTGAGGCAAAGTGCCAGGTCCTGCACTTGGACCACAACAACCCAATGCAATGCTACAGGCTTAAGGAAAAGTGGCTGGAAAGCTGCTGAGAGGAAAAAGATCTCGGTATGTTGGTCAACAGCTTACTGAACGTGAGCCGTTATTGTACCCAGGCAGCCAAGAAGGCCAACAGCATCCTGGATTGTATGAGAAATAGTGTGGCCAGCAGCATCATAGAAGTGATCATCCCCTTGTACTCAGCACTCGTGAGGCTGCACCTTGAATCCTGTGCTCAGTTCTGGGCCCTTCACTACAAGGAAGACAGTAGGAGGTGCTGAAGTGGGTCCAAAGAAGGGCAGGTGAAGGAAGCCAGTGAAGGTTCTGGAGCACAAGTCTGATGAGGAACGGCTGAGGGAACTGGGGTTGTTTAGTCTGGAGAAAAGGAAGCCAAGAGGAGACCTTCTTGCTCTCTACACCCACCTGAAAGGAGGTTGTTGAGGTGGGTGTTGATCTCTTCTCCAATTTAACAAATGACAGGCAGAGAGGAAATGGCCTCGAGTTGTGCTGGGGGACTTAGATTGGCTATTAGGAAAAGTTTTTTCACAGAAAGGGTTTTCAAGCATTCAAACAGGCTGCCCAGGGAAGTGGTTGAGTGATCATCCCTGGAGGTATTTAGTCTAAACATGGGGCATAGGAACATGGCTTAGTGGTGCACTTGGTAATGCTAAGTTAATGGTTGATTGATGATTTGATGATCTTAAAGGTCTGTTCCAACCTAAATGATTCTGTGATTCTAAGGGTTGGGTGACTGGGTCCCTATTGACTTCAAATCATCATGATTGGGTAGATTGCACAAGTATTGATTTAGAAGTTTTAAGTTTCTTTCTCTACTATGACTTATTTTTATCTTTTGTTATTAACTATTTTAAATAAGAATTGAGATCTGGAGGACGAATGCTGTCTGCATCATAGAATCAGCTAGGTTGGGAAAGACCTTTAAAATCATCAAGTCCAACTGTATGAAATGATACTCGTGTTTTCTCCCATTTTCTGTGCATGAGAACAACAGTAGTATGCTGGATAGCTGCAGTGCAGTGCATAAGGGAAAAGATCTTAATTTAAGAAATAATACATTCACCTTTGTTTATAAATACAAGGTCCAATTAAATTTTTAGAGTGTGAAATTGTTGCCATTTTTTTAGCAGATGTTCAAGTAGCAGAGAAGTGGCAATTGTGTAAAAGAAAGTATTTTCTAGAATATAAAATAAGGTTAACAGCGAAGTAGTATCTTCATGTAAAAAGGCTGGGAGAAAGGTGATAAAGGAATTCTCACTCCAAAGCAAAAAAAGCTCTGGGAGACAAGCAGTCATACAATGTAGTATTTCCCATGTTGTTCATTACTTTAAGTCTCTTAAACAGTTTCCATGTTAATTGCTGTGATTTGGACTCGTGCTATTCAGCAGGGACAGATTACATAGGACGGAATAAAAAGACAGAAGCAACTGCTTTTCAAGAAAGACCTACCACACATAAAAAACACACTGCAGTGGCAGCATCACTAATGTTTTAATAGTACAGGAATAGAAAAACAGAAGATGATGGAAACAGTCTTAAGTTGGGTCCAGCGGCCACCAGGCAGGGCCATGGTGATGGAGCAAGGCTGGGGTCAGGCTGGGACACTGGCCTGCAGCTGGGAGTCAGGATCACACCTGGTGAGGAGAATAAGGCTGGGCAGTGCCATGGTAATGGGGCTGGGCAGAGGCCGGGCTGGGCAGAGGCCATGCTGTGACATCAAGGCATGGGTGAGCCTAGCTCAGTGGACCCATAGCTGGGTAGGGCAGGGCTGTGGGGAGCTGGAGACCAGCCCTGCTGCTGCATTGCTGGTGCAAGGGCTGATGGCCCCAGTGGGCAAGACATGGGGTCCTGGGCTGTGAGTAGGTTCGAAGGTGCTGTGGGGAACTGAAACGTCCTCCTAGGCCATGGGCAGCACAGAGGGGAGCCACAGGTAGGCAAGGCAAGAGTGTTAAGGGTTAGGGTTAGGGTTAGGGTTAGGCTCGTTAGTGTTAAGGCTCGTCAGTGCCCTCAGAGCCCTGGAAAAGTATGTAAGCCTCTAGTCCTACTTGACAGAAAATGTATCTGTTTTAATACTCCTAACCTGAAGTTGCTCTCTATGAATTTCTGAAGATTTAAATGGCAAAGTGGGGTCACCATTACAGTTTGTACAAATGCAGTCACACAGAATCACGGAATGGCTGAGGTGACAAGGGATCCATGGGGTCCATATTCTTTTGCTTGGATAGGGCCACCCAGAGCCTGCTGCCCAAGACTGTGTCCAAACATCTAATAACTTCAGTAGATTCTACACCTCTTAACTCCAAATGAGAAAGAAAATTGGATGCTTCAGGTATCCTGATCCCACTGGAGTAACTAACTGGGCTGTTTTCGGTGAGACAGCCCTTTGACTGGATTTCACACATTTCCTTATTTTAGTCACTGTCTCCCATATAGCCTTTAATTGCTATAGATCAGATTATTGATTTCCTGCTGTATACATAATATTGGGTTTGGTTTTCTTTTTCTGTGGATTAGGTTATATCCCACATGTATTTTTGCTCTTTAAGTCCTTAACACAGTTGTTCTTATAATGCATGTGCAATCTTAGGGCAAGACACCAGACATTGTACTTTATTCTAAAGGCTGATGATTGCTTTCATAGTAAAGTTGCTTCAGAAAATGTTTTTTTTTTTCTGTGGTTGCTTTAGATTGGGGAATCGATCAGTTAGGTGACATACTAGTAAATCATACAGCAGCTGTGGTGTATTCAGGTTTTGAGATAGTGCAGCAAAACCTGAGCTGAAGATGTAGGGTTTGGGTTGCATAAGTGCTTCATTTAACAAGGTTAAATTCTAGGTGAAAATCAGAGCAAGTGTATTTAGGTTTTGGTGTTTTGCTGATTTTATTAATTCTGCTTTCTCTTGTGAGTGATTGAGAAAAGAGGACCAGAACCATGAAGCAAATATAATCTGGAACAATAGTCCTGCTCTAGCTCTACAGAGCTAAGAGGAGGATGGGCCACACTAGCTGAAATGGCAACACAGGGATGAAACAAGACTGAGATAAGAAAGAGACTTTTACAGACTTGAATGACAACCTGACATTAAATTCTACATGTGGTGATTTAAAATGCAGAAAAGGTTTTTTGACTAGAGAGACTGGTGTACCTGGTTAGTGACTGGTATCAGGGGCACTGCTGGTGGCGTATACTTACGGTGGATTTGTTAGTTGGGATGCTGATGCAATTTCAGTTCAAGTCAAGGAAAGTTTTGAGGGTCTGTTAAGAACTGCAAAGGGAGACTCCTAAGACTCTGGGAGTAGGTGCTGCCTGTGTGCATATGGGGAGGAGTGTCAAGGGGGAGCTTGAGGGGTGGTAGGGTATGGCTGTGCAGGAATCAAAGGGTGTTCATGGGCAAGACAGACTTCAGTTCTAGAATCTATTGCCAATTGACATAAACTTTGAATTATTGATTCAGGTGTTTTGAAAGAAGGCAAAGATTGAAAGACTTGGGGAAAACATATTTCCTAGCCTTTTCCAAGGCTGAACTTCAATCTAGATACCTTTCCTTCCATTTTCCCTGTCTTCACCCCCCTTCTTATCAGTGCAGGCTACTCCCAATCCCTTTTGTGAGGTGATGGGTGGCACAGGCAGCTGGGATCAGTGTGTAGCAGTTTTTTCCTGCTGCTCCTTACTTCATTCCTTTTACTATTCCTATCTTCTTACATTTTTCCACTGCTCTGTGCTACTCTTGTCCATGGGGCTGCAGCATATTGTTGGCTCATGTTAATCTCATCCATCAGAACCCCCAGGTCCTCCTCTGCAAAGCTGCTTCCTGGTAGTTGGCTGCCAGGGCATGCTGATGCAGAGTTATTCTTCCCTGATGCAGGATTTCATGTTCCCTTTTGTTTAACTTCATGGGCTCTTCTGTGCCCTTTTCTCCAGCCTGCTGACATCCCTCTGTACGGCGAAACGATTCTGTGTATCAACTACTGCTCCTGGTTTTATGTCATATGTGATCTTGCTGAGGATGCACTCTATCCCATCATCCAGATCATTAACAAAGTTGTTGAACAGTATTAGATCCAGTATCAGCCCCTGGGTATACCCAGACTTTATGCCACTGATCAAAACCCTCTGAGCCTGGTAGTTCACAGAATCACAGAATGGCTGAGGTGGGAAGGGATCTCTGGAGGTGATCTGGTTCAAGGGTCCTGCTCGAGCAGAGCTACTTAGAGCCAGTTACCCAGGACCACGTCTAGATGACTCCTGAACATCTCCAAGGATGGAGATACCCACAGCCCCTCTGGGCAACCTGTGCCAGTGCTCAGTCACCCTCACAGTGAAAAAGTGTGTTCAGATGGAACCTCCTAGCCCAAGCTACAGAGTCCCAGTCTAGGCTAAACGGTCGCAGATGTATATAGTAATGATACCAGATAAAGTTCCTGTATTATCAAATGTGTCATATTGGTGTTGCTCTTTGATAAACTAAAAAGGATATTTTCTACCAAAAGGAGTGGAAGCCTTGTGTTTTGAAGCTCTACATTGGAAGTGGCTCAGCTCCATCCTATAAGCAACATGACCATCCTGTCATGACTGAATCTTGTGAAGGTTTTTTAATATAATGATACTGCTCAGCTTCCCATTCAAACTCTGTAATTACTCTTGTCATTTGCTGGACAAGCCTTGGTTCACCAGTCCTTGCTGGAAGTCCAAATCCTTCATAAAGTGTTATTAAGCGCTCATGAAGTCAAGTACAAGAGCGGTATGCCACTGACTCACAAGGAAGCCAACTGCACTATCAAGTGGTATGTAAAACTGTTAATTTGCTGGGATAGCTGATCTTACAGCTGTGCTATTGTTTTACATTAACTCCTTTGTAAAGTAAAAATAAAATCTCACATAGCAATTTGAAAAATACTGCATATAATAAATATTGAGGCAACATCATTACTTTAACAGAATGAATTCTGTTGTCTGAGAAGGAAAAACAATCAGATATTACAATTTACACTGATTTGCATGGCGTTACTGTTCAGACTCCTATGGTGAAATTCCTGCTATTGTAAGAGTGCTGCCCTTCACTGGTATTTCCAGTTTACAGCAGCAAATTTGTGTCTCTTCTGTGGGAGGTTCTCTATGGAAATACCACCAGGGGTTTTTGACATTATGTGAGCAAGGAAGTATGAGTTATGAAGGCCTATGAAAACATAACAGCCACCAAAAAAAAAGAGGCTATATTGATTTGAGGGTTAGTAGTAGTCAAGTGTGGAAATGAAGCTAATAGCTGGTATGAACCCAGGGATACATATAGTGGAACGACTTAAAGGGGCTTACACAACAAACTAGTAGTAACCTCCAGAATCAGTTTTCAGTTTACTGCTTCCTGGCCAGTGAGCTATGTGTCTTCATTGGTATATTAAAAGATATTTTAAATTGATTTCATGTTGTTGACAGAACATGTTTGTGTGCTGTTTAGCTGCACAAGGCATTTCTGCAGTTCCTTTCAACATTCATGGAGCACCTGTACAGGAAACATTGTAGATTCCAAACAATGTTATAGTGGCTGAGTGGGAGTTCTTACTGTGGAAAATAAAAATGCTACTTCCACAGGAAATTCCCAATCATCCATTCCCATGGTTGCCTTACTGCAGTTACTGCTCTACAGCCTTTATGGATGGTCATAAATGGTTGCTGTGCCAAACCTAACTTTTATTCAAATTACTGATTTTTCAGCTCTCATAAATCAATGTGCTGTCACTGGCAGGCACATTTATATCCTGCAGCTCGTAAGCTTTTGTCTCAGAGTGGCATAATACTGCTGCTGATGTTTAATACCTCTGTTAGACATAGAATAATTCTGAACTTATCTAATAATCAAGATTAATATTGAGACAGCACTTGGCTCTGTTTCATGTTGCATTGCTTCTTGGAAGAACAAAAGTGTTTTAAAATCAGCACAGTTAGCAAGTCCTGCATTTCCTTCATAAGGAGAAGTTATTCATGTCATCCTGGGCTATCAAAACAACAGTGTAGTCAGCAGGTTGAAGGAAGTGATTCTTCTCTGTGTCTGTCACTTCACAGACCACTGCTAGAGCACTGTACCCAGTTTTGGGCTCCCCAGTACCAGAGAGACATTGACAAATTGGAATGAGTCCAGCAGAGAGCCAACAGGAAGCTCATAGGGCTGGATAACATGGTATACGAGGAGAGGCTGAGAGAACCAACTGGCTTTGTTCAGCCTTTAGAAAAGCAGGTGGTGGTGGTGTTGCTCTCTGAACTCCCTAAATGTCAAGGTGCAGAGAGATGGAGCAAGGACCTTCTGAGACTTGTACAATGGGAGGATGAAGGACAACAGACACAAGTTACAATATAGAAAATACTGACACTACAAGGGGAAATAAACTCCATAGGAGCAGTGAAACACTGGAGCAGGTGTCCCAAAGTAGGAGATACTAAAATCTCAACTGCATAGCTTTGCTGTATGTGCTTTGAGCAGGATTTTTGATCTAGCAGTGCTCCAAAGGTCCCTTCCACCTACACAATAATTTTTGGCTATATGTTACTGTAAGAGTTCTTGTACTTCATTCCAGACCTCCGGTACATGGACCAGGCAAAACTGATTTTAAAGCAACAGATAAAAACATGCACATTAGAGGAGTCCTGATTGATTTACTTGGCTGGATAGACAACTGGTTATTTGGTCCCATGGTGCACAGAAAAGAGACATGGCCTCAAAGTCTAGATTTACACAGCCAAAGCATTTCTTAAGCACTTGTATTATTAGCTGTACATGTGGGGAAAAAAAAAAGAAAGAAAAAGAAAGAAACTTTCTCATAGTCTCAAAGGGCTGCAATTAACTTACCCCAAAATTCGGGACTTCTATTGTCTTAACCAGTTTCTGCCAGAAGTGCAAGGAGTATTGCCTTGGCTGTCCTTCCTCCTTTAAAAATAGCAATATTTGTGTGTTGGAATGCGATTTTTTTTGTTTGTTTGTTTTTAATCCAAACCTTTACACTTAACAGCATAGGCCTTTTCCCTTAAAAGAAGGGCACGAGAATAAATATGCAACAGATCCCTGTCATGTTACTTAATGCCTGAGTGGTAGTCTCTTGGATCATACCACAAAAATCAGGTGAAAATCCATATACTTCTGAAAAATAAACACAGTAGTCTCAGAGGTGTGCAGTCAGTGCTGAAAACTAGAAAAGTAGAGAAGCTTAAGGTCAAAAGATACTAGTTTTGTGCACCAGAGGCTTATGGAGGAACATCAGCCAAGGAGGAAAACTGTGATTATCGATAGGCTGAGATCCTTCTACCCCTAGTGTAATCTAGTTTTGTAGTGTCACATATGAACATACTGAGAAAAAAAATCTAAATAAACTGTGGAGTTTAGTTGGTATAACTTGACTGCAAGATTTAGGTGTTCAGGTTAAACTCATGTAGAAGTAAGCATAATATTGAATCTTTCAACTTTCTATTGTATAAAATTAGTTTAGTATTCACAGCTAAAATCTTCATTTTTGGAAGTAAACTGAGAGGTTTAAAAATTATATATCAGAATGGTTGAGTTATAGAAGCAAAATCCTGGAAGACAGAGGAGCTAAATGGGAAAGTTTGTATTTAAAAAAAGAAGTTATACATCCTTGTTCCATCAGTTTTGACTGAAAGAAATTTGTACTGCTACAGTTGTCATTTCTTAGCTCACTCAGGGCAAATGGTATGAATATACTGATAAAGTCACATATGTTATTATGATAGGTAGAAGTAAAAGGGACGTTTAAAAGGAAAGTGACTCAGAGCAGATTTTCATGTTTTATTTAAAGTACTCTATAAACATTTAATATTATGGTGGTTGAAGAACTAAGTACGTTTATAAAGGAATATTTGTGGTGGTGTTTAGTTCATAGTTTTTTTTTTTGGTAGCGTTCTTCTATTTTGTTTTTTATGTTTTCTGTCCTTCTCCTACCTTCCCAGACAAATGTATTAGGAAGATGCTGTAAAATAGCAACATTTCTGCCTCCGAATAAGTACTGCAACTCCACGGTAGTATGTTCGTTCTTTTTAGTTCAAGTAGGGCTAGACTGCTAGTCCATATTTCATTTAAATCTTTAATGATCAGTGAAACTGATGGAATTATGGTGATTTATGTCAGCTGATGCTCTAACTTTGTGTCATGTTGCTTCATGGTTAAAGCACGTGGCTTGGACTGCAAAGCTTTGGCTTGTTCCCTGTTTGGACAAATAAACAGAGAACATACAAATCATAGTTTGTATATTAAATATCTTGCTATAAAATAGTAACTTGCCACTGTGGTAAATTTAGCATTCAGATTTTTTTTTTTTTTTAAATTCTGCTTTTACAAATGGAACAGTTTCAGTTCTTTATATAAAAACCTTCTAGCAAATGAGTACTGTACCACTCTGCTGTGCTTGGTCATGCTTTTTGGTCATGGTCAGTCTTACTCTGCTTTTCAGGCCATAATTCCTAATAGGAAAAGATTTTTAAAGGATTCATTTTGGCAGAAGCTTCATCTTCTGACTGTAACAATCCTACCTATGGAAGAATATATTTACATTTCTTTGTAGTAGTTATCATTCTTTCAGCTCCTTAATAAAGAAAATGCATCAACCATAATAAAACTCAAGTTATTTTTTCAGTTTAGTTTAAAATTTATCTTTTTTTGACAGGTCTTGCTAGAAAACCTATTCAGAGCTTTTTCAAAATATTACTCTCTCTGCTCTTGTACTCTCTGAAGGGTTGGAAATACAAAATGTCTGCTTTGGGTATCACAAACATTAAATCTCTGGAGTGTAATGGCAGCTTGTTCTGTACTTTCAACTTTAACCATTGAACTCAGTATCTCAGCTGTTTTTTATTATCTATGCAAGTTGTTGCATGGTAAAAGAAACTAAGAGAAAAAAGAAACTTAGCTGCCATGTACCTTATATCACATCATAACTTGAACAGTCTTTGGCAAAGCGATACAGTGCAAGTATTGGTTACTTAAACTGGAAATCTTAAGACCAGTCAAATGCTGTTTGTCTTGTGCAGGTATTACCAGTGTGGCTTGTGTTCTGCTCATATCTACGTATAGCTTGCTTCTGGACATGTGCTTTTTGTGACCTCTCCTTGCCTGCTCCCCACCCTCTCTCTCAAACACACATTTGCAAGCATAAAAAATAATTTCTGACAAAGTACAAATTTAGGGTGGGCTTTTTTTTTTTTTGTCTTGGGCTTTCAATTGATGGATGTTTGAGGCTCCTCTATCACTTCATCCAGCGATTAAAGCAAGATGGGGAATTTCTGAACCTCATCAGTAGCCTTGCTTTATTTAAGATTAATTTAAGATTTTCAGCAAATACTGACAGTACATGACACTACACGTGCAATTACTAGAGGGATTACTATCAGTTTTACACTTTGGAAAAAAAAAAGATGAAAAAGACAAAAGTCATTGCAGAGAGTAAGAATATTAAAATACTTAAGAAAACTTCAGCTTTTTGAAAAGCAAACCAAACAGTTAAATGAAATATGCAATGAATTAGCAGTATTACTCTGAATAACAGAATTACTCTGAATTAGCAGTATTACTCTGAATAACAGTAGTAAGTCTTATACTTTGTACCAGCTGATGAATCTGATTTTCTTTCCACCTTCTAAACACTGCAGAATAGTTGAGCATGTTTATATAACTGTTCAACCACTAGTGCTAGAAACTTATTGATGAGTTACTGTCCTCTGACTATAAACAAACATGCTATTGTCTTTGGGGAGCTCAATGTACATTAGCTAACTTTTCTCCTCAAAGCTCATAGTTGGGTTCTTATATTTGAAGATTTTTTTTTTTACCATAAAGTAAAAAGAATGGAAAGTCATTACACTTTCCTTCATATCAAAGTTTGGTTTACTATCTGTTATCCAAAAGCCAAAGAAGTGGTTGAATTGTTCTTCTGCCACTGTTTCCAAATAAAGCCCTGCTCTTCAATTTCTAGTTTCTCTGCTGAGCTCCCATAAGCAGATCAAAAAAGGTGTTTTAATTTATCAGTTATGGTTTCTTTCCCATGGAGAATCCACAGCGACATAAATCTGGCTAGCAACATGAAAGACCTTTCATACGCTAAAGTTCATTTATTTCTCACTAAGATGTGGAAAGTAGGGGTTTTTTTTTTTTCAGATTACTTGACTAGATTGTATTCATCTTATTTCAGTTTGCATGGTTCATAACCAATTTTGTTTCAGCTTCCTATCAGCTTTTAAAAAGGTTGCTAAATGTCCAGTGCCAAAAAGCTGCAATCAGATGTCCTGCTGAACTTGAGGTGGGCTAATTGTCTGCAGCTGTCTATTCTATCCTTCTGCTTAGGTCCTACATAAGGTGAAGTTTTAGTTTAAATAGTTCCCTCAAGGTACACTAAGCTGGTGTTGAAGTGCATGGAGACCATTTTTATTTTATCATGCTGGTTCCACGTAAGGACAGTTTCTTCCTGAGTTAATTAGGGTTTCCTGAGGAGATCTTGCAATGCATTTGGGTTAATTCATGTTCTTTTAATACTGACTTAAATTCAAAAGGTATGTGAACTAACTGTGCTCCTGTCTTGAGGTTCTGGAGATGTGCTGGCTCATGCTAGATAGCTTTCTGAAGAAAAAAACATCTGTAATGATCACTTGCCTTTATAAAATTAAGGTGGCTTCTTCCTGCGGGATTTCTTAAAGGTATAATTAATTATATGAAAAGTCAAATATAGTTCTTCCAGTGAATTACAGATTACCCCTTTTCTTAAGTGTTATAATCTATATGTATCCTTTCAGATTTATTTTTGGATACATAAGATTTGGATTACACATTAGTTCTTTAGATACTAAGTAAAACTGAATGTTAAGAATTTGTTTGCTATAGATGTTTGCGGTGTCCCTTATGCTGGTGGGAACGAAACGGTTGAAAGCCTTGTAGATAGATATTCACCATTATTAGAGGCTTGTGGAAAAACTGTGTGGTGAAGCCCATTGTCTTCATAGTTGGAAAGTAATACTGTAGTAGTCTGGGGTAAGAAAGTCTGGGGTTTGGGGGAGACCAGCTGTCATTCAGAGTACCTGCAGCAATCTTTTGATTATATGAGCTCACTGAAAACATTGTGTTGAGCATATTACATTGCCTCCACAAACTTACGGTGCTTGGGGCAAGTGTCTCTGCGGTTAAAATACCTACGTCTTCCTTCAAAAATGCCATAAAGAAAGATCACAGAACCAATTATTGTGGTCCATTCTGTAGAAATAATGACTTCTTTTGAAAATTTCTCAGTGCAAAGCTGGTTTAGTGTAAACTCTGTGGTGAATGAACCGACAGCAGTGTGTCAAAAGTAAACTCCTTGATTTACTTGTCCTCCAACACTTCATAAGAGTATACATCTAGTTCTGCACATATTAACTTTTGCAATTGTTTAGTACAGTATTAGACACCTGTAAACAAACTGGTTTTATTCAGGTGAAATTTTTTAGTGTTGTTTCTTAATCATGTTTCTTGCATGGGTTTCTTAAGAATACTTATGTGTCTAGTTTGTTTTGTTTTTTAATTCTGGCAAATTCTGGTAGTGAAGATTGCTACAGGAAAATGGTTTTAGCTTTGACAGCCATTTCTGCGTTCACGGACTGTTCAGGCAGGTTAGAGTGGGAGAAACTGCTGCATTATCAGTATTATTTGGAGAAAAGGACCCCCAGTAGTGTTACCTACAAGGGGGCAGAAGTGGCTAGGTTGTGTCTGTCCCTGTTTTTCTTACTTCAGGAAAACTAACCTTGGAGGAAGAAAAGTCTTCCATGTTGGTAAGCATCTGCAAAGTAAGCTATCCCATCTATTAACAACATATTGATATGTTCAGAAATGTATTTCAGCTTTCTCTGAAAAGATAACTTTAAATTACCAGCTGAACTGAAGAGTCCTTTACAGTGCTGCGATACAAGATTATATACCTTGCAGAAAGTTTGATTTAATTCTTGTGTGATTCTGCATCTGTCTTGCACAGATAGCCATCATTGAGTCACAACACAGAAGCATGTCCACGTGGTTTTCCCACAGAGTACACAAGTATCATGTCAGTTTGTTGAAATGTAATTACTACCATCTGTCACGCATAAGGATTTTAATATCTGGAAACTTGTTGCAGGTCATCAGCTAGCACCATGAACATATTAAGGGAACGGAGGATCTTACATATGAGGAGAGGCTGAGAAAGCTGGGACTGTTCAGCCTGAAGGGGAGAAGGTTCATGGACAGTCCTACTGATGTTTCTAAATGCTTAATGGGAGGGAAAGAAAAAGAGGAAGCCAGACTTTTCACAGTAGTGCCTGCTGACAGGACAAGAGGCAATGTGCATACATTAAAAACCATGAAATTCTGTTTGAACACAAGAAAAGACTTGTACAACACTGGTCAAACAACTGGCACAGATTTCCCAGAGACGATGTGGAGTCTCCATCTGTGGAGATACTAAAAACCTGCTGGACAACCGGTCCTGCTGCCCTGGGCAGCCTGCTGTAGGTGACCCTATCTGAGCAGGGGTTTTGGATTAGATGATCTTCAGAGGTCCCATCTATCCTCAATTATGTATTCCTATGAATAGTACAAAATTTGCGTGGTGCCATGATTTTCCAACAGGACTCTTTATAGAGTTCAAACTTGGGCCTTAAGTACCTTTGGACTGAAATAGTTCTTGTTGCATTTAAAATTCTTTCATTCCATGGGAACAATCTGATTTTTGCAGTTTCTTCAAACACGTGGCTTTCCCCAAAGGGAGCAAGAATTGCTGTCTCTCACATGCTAGCATAATCAGTATACTGTTTTTCATAACTTTTTTTCTGTATTTAAGACAGGTAGTGCAATCTACTAGTCATGTTCCCTCATACACCCCAGTGTAAAATCTGCCCTTTTGTTGCTTAAAACATTGTGTTCAGTCTGAATGTCTTCATCTTGTGTGTATGTTCTACCCTTATTTTATTCTTTCCCGTCTCCCCTCAATTTTGGTGTAGTGAAAGCTATGATTGGAGCAATTCAGCTCTATCCTTAAACAAGGGGAAAAGAGTAGTTTGCCCTTGTGTTTAGTACTTCAAGCAGATTGTCAGGAAAATTAGCTAAGCTTATATGCACATGTGTTTTCTATAGATTGTGTACTTAGAATTACTTTTCCTATCATTGCACATCTGTTGTGGGCTTTGCTGGATTCAGTGGCCTTATGTGAGTTGCAAAAACCTCTCCTGTTTTGCCAGTTAAGGTTTTGCTGGCCCAAATAGCTGGAGCTGCCAGCCTGAATTAAGGAACAAGTAACAGCTGTGTGAGGGCAGCAGAAATGTAAACTGGGACAAGGATCACTTCAGCTTTAAGTTCTCCTGGCAATGAAATGACAAATGTGAAGGGATTCTTACTGTTAAAGGTGATGAGGAAGAAAAAGACAGTAAGCTGCTGCTCCTTGCTCTTTTATCCTTTATCTTGGTCTGTGAGTGTAGGTTGTAACAACTAATTGCACATGGCTGGAGAAAAGAGCAAAGGGGAATGTCCAAAATCAGAAACTGCAGAGGTCCTTTATTTCTACTCTCCTAGAAGAATGAGGGGGCGCTTGCTTTAAATAGTTTGAGGTATCTGGCTATGACTGCCTGAGAAACGGCACCTTCTTAGGCTTAGGAGTGGGAAAGCAATAGCATGGTGTTCTGCTCCAGTGGGTTTGGATCGTTTTGCTGGTTATCGCTGGAGAAAACTTCATGTTCGGTTCAGTGTAGCCACCATAGCACCAGCTTTTTTGGTGCTAGTGCAAGCAAGCGAGAAACACTTAATCTCCTCCATAGTAGGGCAGAAGCTACAGTGTTTTGGGACTTTGGTTCTGTGCCTCACTAGTGAAGCCTGCCCAAGAGGGTGGCTAATCATCAGACATGTTGTCTATTTTAGACAGGTTTCTGAAGAAAACAAGCTTCAGTGATTGAACTGTGTTGGCTTTTCTGCCCTAGCCTGTTTTCAACCCATCAGACCATTTCAACCAGATCTGGCAGGGAAGTAAGGTCCCTGAAAACATGAAATTCCAATTTTCATGAAAATTGCATGAAAATTGATTTTTCATGAAAATTCATGTCTGTTTTTGGAACGGACTAGCGTTCGGTTGAGGAAAGAGCTTCACTGAGCTCAGTACGCAAGTTTGCAGGCTAGTCTGCGCATGCACAAATGGCTGAGTAGGCTACACCGAGCAGCATTAGCCCCAGCCACTGCTGCTTCCTGCCTAGGTTTTATGTGAGAGAGCTGTGTTTGGGAAGGGGAGGTCACAGGGAAGTAGGACACATTCAAAGAAACAGCCTTTATATTTCTGTTCTTTGAGAAACGTCTTGTGGGAACTGTATTCTCTTTTTCCCAAAAGACATCAGAGGCAGATGGCTAGATGATGTCTAGTTATCAGAACATGAATGTCTTTGCTTCTTCTCTCCCAATAAGGACTCTTCTCACAGCCTTAGCTTGTACTGTGGCTGTAGAAGTTTTATGCTTTGCTTTTCATTTTATTCTTTCCTTTTAGGATGTTGCAGGTTTAGAATGATACTTTGATATGGCATCTCTAAACTGAAGACCTGTATTTTCTTTCCAGAGACAGACTGAAGGGCTGGCCAGAGAAACCTTCTGCTTCCATCAGCGGTCCCAAAATACAGGCGGTAGTGTCCTGACATACTTCAGTTTTCAAGAACTCAGTTCCCCTTGTATAAAGTAGCCATGTACTTTTGCTAACTGTTTGAAAACCTTTTTTTTTTAACTCTTCTAATGTATCATGCAAATCTGTACTTCCAATGCTGATAGGAAAACCGTATAACCTAGTGATTTTATAGCACCTTGCTTCAATAAACAAAACACCTCCAACCCTACAACCCCCCAAACTCGGAAGAACTAATCTGTAGCTATTGTAGAATGTACTACTTGTACCTGCTTAGCATATGTACACGCTTAGCTGTGTGAGCTGGTTACAAGAGTATTAAAGCATGTATTTGTAGTACACATCAGTGGTATACGTTGTGATGTATGTCTCGTGGGGAGGTGTGGAGGGGGAAGTTGAAATGGCTCTTTTGCAGGTGATTAAGCTAAACCAGAGCAACCGCGGATTCCCTGGCCAGCCAGCTTGCTGGGCCAGTTTTTAAATTCTTGTGCTCTGCTGCTGGAGATCTCCAATTAGCCTCAAACTGAAACTCTCAGCTTGTGTGTGAACCAGGCAGCTGCTGGCACGCAATCTTCCCTGAAGTTGTTTCCTTTCCTTTTTCCTGAGATTTAGCGCAGGGGGGGAAGGGGCTGGAGTCACATGGATACAAAGCTTTTGATTAATGTCCAAGTCTGTGCTGCTGCTGCGGAGGCTTTCCAACCTCTCAGCTAACACGGCGAGCTGGGAACCAGTGACCGCTTGTTTCCTCCGGGCTGTGTCCTCTTCCTGACGGGAAAGGAGCACGCACCGGGCTGGCTCCTCGCCTCCGGACCTCGGGCCGCTGCCGGAGCCGGGTGAGAAAGGAGCTGAGACTGCTGCTGCGCAGCTGGGCACCGGCCGGAGCCCGGACCCACTATGTAACTGAGCGGGGTCTTTTGTTGTCCTTGTCCGCAGCGTAGCGCTGGGCGTTGAGGCAGCGCTGCCCGCAGCCGGGAGAGCCGCCGGGCTGTGAGGGAGCTCCGCTCCTCCTCGCTGCACCATGACAGAGGAAAGCAAAGGGGAAGGCAAGGGGGAAAGCGGGAAGGACCTGGAGAAGCAGCTTCGTCTGCGCGTCTGCGTCCTCAACGAGCTGCTCAAGACCGAGCGGGACTACGTGGGCACGCTGGAGTTCCTGGTGTCGGTGAGCGGAAGGGCGCGGTGCGGAGAGGGTTGGGGGAGACGTGGCCTCGCCTCGCCCGCCGGTCCCGCTGCCGCCGCCCGGGGAAGGCGGCGCCCTCGGTGAGGCACGCTGCTGGGACAGCGGGACTCGCACCCGGGAGAGAGTTTTCCGCCCCGAGCTGTGTTTTTGCTTAAAAGGGAGGGAGGAAGAGTAACAACTTCTGAAATGGCCGGGGAGGGTCGTGTGTCCCCCACTCTGCCCTCCACCTCCTCCGAGAGCCTCCACTGGTGATACCACTTTGAAAGGGGTGATCTCGCTTTCTCCGAGCATGGACGCTCAAGGGGGTTAGTGTGTTTGTGTTCAGGTCTGCCTAGGGTGCGGAGGCTTGTGTTCATTACAGTTCCATTACTTGGTATAGTCCCTGAAGGAGAGCGGTGCGGGGGGTAAGGGGAGGGCAGGGGTGTGCTGGTGCGCCGCAGCTGCTCGGCATTAGAGCCACATGCGGCATTCCCCCGTCTGGTGATACGGGGTCAGCTGGGAAAGTAGCACATTCTGGTGCGAGCGCTGTTACAGCAGTTTTAGCTTTTCCACGTCTGATTATCACTAATACCATAATCGGAAAGGCAGGAGTTTTCACTCTCTCAAAAAGCTAAAGTGACAAATTCTCACAGAACAGATGCGGGCAGTGTTCCAGTTGCACATGGTCTCTGTAGCATCTCTTTAGGACCCTGTTGAGATCAGTATCTCCAAATCAGCTGCTTAAGTTTGCAAAAGATTTCACAGTACCCCCCTCATGCTTTTCTCTCCTCCCCTGTCCCATTGGAGAGGGGAAATCCTTCAAACTGCAAACTTCCTGCTTTGCTGCCTTGAGATCCTGAACTTTCTGCTTATTATCATGAAAGAGGAAATTCTCAACTTGGCTGTGACAGGGAGAATAAAAGCACAGACGCTGGAGTGAAATAAGATCTACAGAGTAGTTTATTTTCTCCATATGTTTATCCTCAGCAGAACCATGAAAAATGGTAAATGGTCCAATGTGCTTTCTGTTAAAAAAAACCAACAACAAAAGTTTGAGAAGTGGCTGCGTGATTGTGTTTTCCTTTCTTTCATTTAACAATCAGATTTTAACCTAGTGTAAGAAAATATCTATCCTAAGGGAACGTTCTTCAGTATTTTCTGTGAAGCCATGAATTTGGTGTATGTTGGAGTCTTAGATGATTTAGCAAATTTAAAGAATTTGTAGTATCTTTAATTCTGGACTCTACAGTTTAAGACATAGTGGGTATTGGTGTTCAAGCAGTAAGTATTCAGCTCCTTCTAAAAAGCATACTCCATGTATTCCAAGTTGCACCCAAATATTGACTTCATTAATAAGTATTTTTGCATTTTGGAACAAGATGATCTAAATAAATCATATGGAGAAAGGGAGGAGGGCTGGAGTTTAATACCTGGTTCTATGTCAAGTTTGTCACATTTGTTAATGGTTGTGAACAGGGTTCACGTGACAGTTCAGAGGTGTAAATGCTTCGGAGAGAAATGTCATGTGTATTAATCTGAACCTCAGCCTGAGTTTCAGGAAGCAACTTTTGAGCTTTCCTGTTGCCTACCTACTAGGTCTGCTAGGTGGTGGTGAATTTATGAGGGCCACTGGAGACCACCACATTTATTTTACATAAGCCATCAAAACTGTTTGTTGTGCTTGTTCCTATGTTAGCATCTTGATCTGGAGGTTAGATCCACTCATTTAGGTGTCCTAGGCTTATGGTTCTCTTTATTCTTCTTAAAAACATTGCCAGTTATAGTTCCAGCTCTTCTGAAATACAAACACTACCCCAGATTACCTTTTTCACATCATGAGGTGGTCTTGGGGTACACAGCCTGGGTTCCCTATGGATGGAAGTGAACTGGAAGGTTTTTTGTAGGAGTGCCTCTGGCTGATAATGAGGGTACAGTTCCTGGGACTAGACTAGAGCCAGTCTGAAGTGTGGGGTCCCAGTGCTATTTCTCTGTCCAAACCTTACCATATTTTCCAGGGTGTCTTGTTAAAGTAGAGGCAGCCTGAGAAGTTGAAGTCCCAATAAAAGTTAGGAGTTAGGCTGCCAGGTCACTTCAACACCATCAGTGGAGCTCACCAAGGTAGAAACTACGTTTCTTGTATGATGGAGAAGCTGAAGCCATTTAAAGTCTTCCTAATAGTTTGCATGAAGTACCTGCAGTTTTCACTGTAGTTAGTAGGAACTAAGTATTCAACTGGATAAAAAAAAATCCCTGTGGTTTTGGGGTGAGAGCCAAATTCTTCTGTGGGGTTATAGAATGTAATCTTTTATGATGTGTATGGTTCATCTGGAAAAGTACATTAGCACTTGTGTAGTAGTGGTGGGCAGGAGACCTAACTTCACCCATTTGGAGTGCAGTTTCCAGTTTGTGTATATGCCTTGTTGAGGGGGCAGTTAAGGAACAGGAGAATTTGGTTTTCTTCAGTTTTTAGTAGGAAAGGGACGGTATGTAAGCAGGATTTGTGTGGAAGCATAACATCTTCCTGAGTATTTCATGACATCTTGTGGAGTCAATTGATAACATGCACGACCCCTTAAGCTGAGGCAAAACTATACTGTTGCAATGGGCAGTATGTAATACAGAAGTGGAAGATGAAGAGTAAGCCTGATTTATCCAAGTGGTGAGAGGAGGAGACACCCTCTAGCTGATGCAGTCATGATGGGGAATGGGACTTCACCTGGCACAGCTTGTGGCTGGCTGAAGAATGAAGAGATTTTATGAAGGAAGTGACTTTGCTGGTGTGTGTCAGCATGGGAAATGCTTTGCTGGTTTCCTGGCACAGGAAACATGCTTGTTACATGTTAGACTTACTTAGGTTCTTCAATTTATAATGGAATTAGAGTGTATCATGGAGGATAAATTTCTGACTGATTATTGAAAGTGTTGTTACTCCCCTACTCCTTTGTGATTTTTCGTCCTCCAGTTATCAGTTTAGTGAGAAGCAGCATGGTTTGTGTATTCAGTCAAAAGTCTATAAGACAAAAGTCCATAAAAAGTCTGTAAGTGCAAGGCAGAAGATTTAATTATATTCATTATTTTATTAGGGAGATGTAGTTGGGCAGTTATTCCCATGTGAGTTTGTTCACCTCTTCTTTTTGGCTTTATGCTGTATAAATACAGTGTGTTGTTTTTAATCTGCACTCATCACAAATCAAACCTGAGTGGAAAGGTTTAGTTCTATTAATGTTATACTTTCAGATCTCCTGAATCTTCCAGTAATAAACAGTAGTAACAAAGTATGTTGAAACTTCAGGAATACTAGGCAATAACAGTTTTGGGCCTACTTGAGTGAGGTATGTAAACATATGCAAGGGGGATAAACTGAAGTCCACTGGTAGTTGCCGCAATGTTGGAGGGAGGAGGCATGGACAGAAAATGATGAAGAAAGGCCTACGCTTTTCCTTCAGACATTTCATTGTAACACTTGGAGTGTCATTGCAGTACCAGAGTTTTTGTTCTTCTCATTTAGCATTTCTTAAAAGAAATAGATCAACTGATGGAAGAATTTACCAAACGCACTAAAGTGTCTCTGAAGACTGTGTCTTCACAGTCTTCACACATTTTTTTTATGAGCTACAGGATGAGGTTTCTGTTACAAACTGTTGATACCTTGCTGCCTAAACTAGCATTTGGGATTTTTCTGCTGCTGTGTGATATCTCTGATGATCACATAAAAAATTTCAAGACTTTATCAATATGTCCTTACCTATTTTGTTCCTTACAGCAGATTAACGTGTGTGTATATTTACTGTGCTTTGTGGAAACATAATAAAAATTTCATAGTTTGCTCTAAAAGCACAATTAGCTAAGTAGACGGAAACGACCTAAACTTTTCCAAGACTCTCATTGGCTCACAGTTTTATGCTGGGGAATATAGTTGATGTTTTAATGAATGTTTTATAAAATAAGTTGTTGTTTTTCTGTTGGTTTTTTTTTTCCTAATTCTCGTAATGTTTTTATGTACAGTTTCATTTACTGTGTAAACCAGGGTACTTGCCTGAACTGTAAGTGTAGCAATAATAAAGAGACCAGTAAAGCTGTGAGTAGCAGTTGCTGAGAAATTAAAAAGTATTTAATAATAAAGACTTGCCAAAAAGTGGTCAGCTTAATTTGTCACCTTGTAACTTGGTGTAGGGCTAAGTTTTTATGATAGTGCTTTACAGTGGCTCTTTGCCTAGTAAAGGCAAACCAGGCCATGAAGAACTTTAGTTTTGCAGGTACACTGCAGGGAAGTAGGCTAGGCACAATAGTACATAAATACACATACGTATATGTGTATGTATATGTATAAATATAAATATGTATATATATTTTGGGGAAAGAAATTTTATTTTGGAATAGAAATTGGAGATGTAACAGACCTGCTGCAGTTGGTACTTCAGGGGATATCCGTGAAGTAGAGTTTATTTTTCTATGACAGGGATTGTTTTTCTGGTGCAGTTTCGTGTTTTGACAAATTTGACATTGATGGGAATAGAAGCAGATGTTGGCAGTTGCATAAGCCTTCTAAAACTCCATGGCCTCAGCTGGGGTGAGTAGTTAGATGTTGAAGCAGCTGGGGGAAAAAACCAAAGCTAGTTTATTATGTAGAGTATAATGCAGTTTACAGAGTCTCCTCTGTGAATATATATACATTTCTGCCAGTTAACTCTCAAATCTCAGTTTAATTCCATTAGATACTATGGTACTATCTTTCCCCTTATCTTATGCTTGCATTAAGGTGAAAAAAGGGTTTGTTTGCTTTAAATGTGAGGGAAGCCAGATCCTTGCTTTTTAACAGGCATAAAGATTTTGTTTGTAAGGTTTATTGCCCAGCCTTCTCAGTGGCTGTGTGACTCCCAAGGATCTGTATTTCCCTGCCATGTGGAGCCTTGCCTTTCTCTTGGCTCAATAGGAATTTCTCTGATTGTTGAACAGACTAATTAGCTGGACAAATGATTAATAGTAATTGAGATTCAAGGTAACCCAGGCAAATTCAGTGTTACTAACCCTGACCAGCAATAGAGGAATTGTGTCTTGGACTGAAACTCCTCAAATGATTATGTTAGATGATGAAATGAGGCATTGGGCCTTTCGCAAAAGAGCCATTTTTAAGTGATCTTTTATGGCTATAGTTTGATGCAGTAACAACATAGTGTGGTGTTTTGTGTGTGTGAATCATGGATCATAGAGTATGTCAAGTTGGAAGGGACTCATAAGCGTCAGTGAGTCCAACTCCCTAAATATGTTACATCTGAGTTACAGTAATGATTAGTGACTTCATGATGGTTTGCATAGCTGCATTTATATTTTATAAAAGGGATTAAAATAAATGGAAGGGAAGGGTTTTAGCTGGCTGCCTTTTTTGATAAGGTTATGTGATTTCCTTTCTCTTCAGGAGAAGAAAAACAACATTCTATGGCTACTTCATCATAAAAAGTCAAAAGGAAGTGCAAACACAATTACCATAGAAAGTCAATATCTCTTCCATTCACTTCCAATTTCTGCTGTTTTTAACTTGCTTAAGTGTTACAAAAAATGTGGTATTCTATTCTTATTTGACTTTGCTTGGCTCTATCAATAGCAGCACCTGTGGTCTTTATCAGAATAGGGGTAACTGCTTAAAGGCTGTTTATTTCTTTGTAACCCCTGCCCCCAAGGTTGAATGCTTTCTTTATGGCGTGGATTAGCAAGAAAGATTATTCACATCTCTGCTAGCTGAACAGAGACTTCATGCAAGGTATGACAGTGGCAAAAAGCAGAGTTTTTTTCAGAAGAATTTTCAAGCATATACCTGTGTTTGGAAGTGTAGGGAATTATATTGCACTCTGCTCTAGACAGATGTTTCATGCTTTTCAATGGGTTTTCTCTTACTGCTCTCAGAAGTGGTTAGCCTATTTTGTGAAAAGCTGCTCTTTAAGAAGAAAGGTTGTTTGTTTAGCTGTTCAGTGAAAAGTCTAAAATATTGAAAGGAAAATCTTTGTTTCATAGCATTTAAGAAGCTATTCTGAAGACTTACTGTAGACTAAGATGTATCATGCTGAAGATCATGATATACTTAGGGGTGGTATAAAACTGAATTGATTTATATGTATTTATACAGTCTGGGTTACTCCATGTTTTTTCTCCTGGAGTTTTCTCTGGTAAGGGTTTCACTTCGACCTCTCATAGCTTACTTGCAGATTTTGTGAGAATGTATCATTGCCTACTGTAGAAGTTTGCACAGTTACAAAGTACTTGGATACATAGAAGTCTGATATCAGATGGGATGTGTCTGAGGAAGCTGGCTGATTTCAGTGTGAGGTCTGTCTGTCATCTTTGAATAGTCATGGTGATTGTGGGAAGTTCCCAATGACTGGGAAAACACAAATGTCAAACCTAGCTTCAGGAAGGTCAAGAAAGATGATCTGGGGAAGTGTGAGCTCGTCAGCCTCACCTCAGTCCTAGGGGAAGTGATGCAGTGAATTATCTCCTAAACCATTTCCATGCAGCTGATGGAAAAGAAAGTGATTGGAAGCAGCTTCTCAAGATTTATCAAGGGTGAATTGTTAACCTGATTGCCTTCAGGAGGAGATGACTGGCTCAGAGAACTTGGTGAGAGCTGTGGATAGTGTTTACCTTGATTTAACCAAAGTCTTTGGCATGGTCTCACATAGTATCCTTACATCCAGGTCTCATCAGTTTGGACTGGATAAGCAGACATTAAGGTGGGTGGGAAACTGGTGGATCTGTTGACTTGAGGGACATTTGTCAACAGCATAAAGTAAAAGTGGTGGCCATGAATGGTGTCCCTCAAGAACCAATAGTGTATCATGTCTTCAGTAATGCTCTGAGAGTTGTGGGCAAGAACTGGAACATGAATCAGCATTGCATCCTTGCAGTGCAGAAAACAATCAGCATCCTGGACTGTTTTAGCAATGGTCTCACCAGCAGATCAAAGGAGATGATTCTTTACCCTCTACAGTTGAGAGACCTTCGTGGCTCAAAGTTTTAACTACCTAGTTCAGGAAACAAATTTAGTTATTGGAGTAAGCCTAGTGGAGGCCAACAAGGTGAGGAGGAGCCTGGAGAATATTACTGCAAAGAGAGGCTGGAGAGAAAGCTTTCTTCAATCTGAAGAAAATCCTTAGTGGAGTTTTTATTGTCAGGAACTCACTGTTGGGTAGACATGGAGCATATGGAGCCACACTGCTCTGAGGTGCACAGTGGAAGAAGGAGAGGCAATGAAAAGTATGAAATTCCAACTCAGTGTGAGAGGAAAAATTGTTTAGCATAAGGATGTAAGGATGGTCAAAAACTGGACTAGGTTCCCCAGAGGCTGTGGAACATCTTTCTATTAATTTTTGTAATTTTATTTATTTATTTATTTATTTTCAAAGCTTAACTGGGCATGACTGGGTAACCTGTTAAAGTTGACATTGCTTTGGTGAAGCAGTTGGGCTAGGTGATTTCTGGAGGTCCCTTCCAACCCATGTGACTCATCAATTTGGCAATTTATTGGTATGGTTTGAGAAAAAAAGACAGACTGCCATGAGGTTTCAGCTTTTCAGGCTGAAATTGCAGTGCAAATGGCCAGATTATACTGTTCAGCAAACAAATATTCAAAATCCAAGAGGAAACTCGGATACAGAGATATTTTTTTTCAACTGTATTCCATTTGCTCAGGAAAGAGATAACCTGACACTGCTGTAATATTTAATATCCAGAGAGATATTGGTGCATTGCTGTCAGCAGTAAATCAAATCTGAGTAGTTCTACAAATGGGAAACTTAGAGGCATGTATTGATTTTTGGCTCCCACTGGAAGTTTGTGGCAGAGCCAGAAATATAATCTGATGTCTTGATTCTCAGTTCAGTACTCTGGTGGCAAAGCAGCCCTTTCCCTTTGTATATAATTAATGCTAGAATGGCTGTCTACTTAAATGTCTGAGAAACTGCAAGAATAATTCTTCAAAGCCAGCTTAATTTTGTGCAAGCTTTTATTGCTCTTGTGATTCTCTCGTAGACTGTTTGCAGCTGAATCTATCCTGCTGTAGGCACAGAACTGAGATATTAGGGGTTGACACCTACTTTAGGTCCCATGAGACCTCCTGATTCTTTTTTATGCTTTTGGCAGCCTGGCTACCAAGTCACCTGCCATACCTCACGAGTTTTCAAGTTCAAGGCTGAAGAGCATGAGTTTAGTATAGAGGAAACGGCTAAAACTGAGTGATAGTGAAAAGGACAGTAATGTGATGTATTAAGGTAGCTTTCTTTATTTCAGTATCATTTGTGTGATGTAGGTGCCCTGACAAATAGATAATATCTTGCCAAATGGAGCAAAATAACTCATCTGCTCTGTGACCTTTCTATGGAAGTTTTAAATGCAGTCTTACTTCAAAATGAAATTTGGCTGTAGCTGTTGATATTTGCTCCTGAAGTTTAAATACACTCTACGTATTGATATGTTTGCTTTCTAAATATATTTTTGCCTGTTGCAACAGGTGTAGCAAGTGGTAAGTATCAGCTGACAGATGAATTTACATTAAATAACTTTTTTATAATTTGCCCTGTGAAATACACTTGTAACCTCTCAGGTTTAAATGGAGTCATTCCTAGAGTAAGGATGAATGTGTTCCTACATGTTGATTTTAATAATCACAGCCTCCTTATGCCTACATCAAACATGATGTGATAGAGGAGCACCAGTGCAGATGGAGCATTCTTAAGACAAGTTTCAGAAAATACTGGGTATATACCTAGGTTGACATATGTATATAGGTTTACCTATATAACCTAGTAATGTGTTAAAGGCGATCTCAACAGGAATGCCATGATGAATGGGGGAGCTGAGTTGCTTGAGGTGTGTACATGTCATCTTCTATGATGTTTAAATATGAGGTATTAAGGGCTCCATCAGAGATGTAAATCAGTTTTGCTGAATAGCAAACACAGTCAACTGGCAGGCTAATAGAAAAGGAGAAATAGCCTGCAAACATGGAGAATATTTAGGCCAGGAAAAGTTACTCATGGTTTTTTTTTGCAGTTAATCCTCATTGTAGCTGCTTAAGTATGTGCTGGACTATGGGAAATTCTCTGTACTTGGGACTTAAGCCTCTTCGTAGATAATAAAGATGTTTTTATTTGTCTCACAAAAAGCGGTTAAGAAAATATAACTGAGTAGTGGCTAGTCAGGGCTTAAAGGCTTGCCAGGTCTGTCTGGCTGAGGGACAGTGACTAGTGTCATGTACTCAGCAGTCTGAGGAACAAATCTGAAGGTGACAATTAGAATATATATGTGTCTGTGACTTCTGAGTACTCCACTTGGACTAGAATTATGTTTATTCTTGTTGCATTTCTAAATGTCCAGTTTTTGACAGTCCAGTCCATCTCTTTGCCTTACTAACTTAATGAAGCTGTGCTTACAGAAAGCCTTGGTGACCTGTATCTTGGGGCTTGCTTAGGAATGGTTTGTTGGTAAGCAGTGAAGGGAGAGTTTGGTAATCAACAGTCTGTATTGTGAAGACTACTTTCTAATAGGCACAAACTGATGAAGTAGATGAGACACTCTGAGACATGTCCAGTGACAAACCCTAGCGAATCACCTATATTTCTGTCCTCCCTGTTTCCCACCCCCAAAAGCATGACAGATGAAAACATGTTGAATGCATACCTAAAACAAAGCTGGTTTTATGTCATCACTTAGCTAAAAACTCTAGATTGGGGATTAACTTGAAGACTGATTAATAGGCAATGGCATGAAAGTGGAGCAACCCCTGAAATAATTCATTAGTCTGTATTTTCTTGAACAGAAGATACCATAAGAATAATCAACTTCCCGTTTTATGTTGCTGAAATAAGCTAGAAAGTACCAGATACAAAATGGAAGAATGGTAAGCAAGATTTCTCTCCCCTGGCCCTTAATACACTTTCAGGATGTTCTCGGGTTCTTCTGTAAACTTAATTGGCCGCAATTTTACTTCTTAATCCCTACTGTGGCATTTTGAAAAAAATTGGGCATTATAAGCACAAAGCTATAAAGTTGAAATGATGAACTATATAACCAAGTGATTGATGTCCGGGATGCAATGAATTTGTGTAACAAGACTGGAAAATCACTTCATTTTATTGCTTAGTGTGTGCTATTACCTTACCCAAGGGACTTAAGCATATGGTGTATCCAGATGCCTAGAAGAAATAGCATGCGACAGGATGCTTTGAGACAATGTCCTCAGATTCTGTAGTGTGAGTGCAGTAAAGGGATTTTCTTTAGGAGTCACAGAGGCATTTGGGACTTAAACAGATGTGAAAGAAGGTGAAGCTCTGCAGTGCATAGGCAATGCTTTCATTAAAAAGACACCAAAGCCTTACAAGGTAGTGGGAAGCAGTGGCACATACTTGTAGAGTTAGTGTTTTGTCACTTGTAAAATGTTCATCACTGAATAGTTCTGATTTATCCTTTTATTGGCCGTGGGGGAGAGTTTGCAGAAGCCGTGTAAAGCAGGAGATAGTAAATACATCGATCCTAATTAATAAAATCCCTTTGTAAAAATGGCCACCCTGAATTTATAATTATAGCTGCTTCCTTCCT
Organism: Pezoporus occidentalis; assembly: GCF_034315485.1. Classification (NCBI taxonomy): domain Eukaryota; kingdom Metazoa; phylum Chordata; class Aves; order Psittaciformes; family Psittacidae; genus Pezoporus; species Pezoporus occidentalis. The sequence continues at coordinate 4,271,239 of NW_026915724.1, read as the reverse complement.
TCCAGTGCCTGCTGTTTTTTTTTATTCCTGAAAGCTTATAAAATACCACTTAAAAATGAACTTGCAGTAAAAGATCAAGATCTAAAATGAGAGGTGTTGGAAGAAATTTGTGAATTGCTGTGATAGATTTATTAGCAGGTCTATCACAGTCATTTTTTAATGATGGTGGTTAGTAACATTACTTGAGGGTGTACTTCACGCACCAGTAGGTTGGGGGTTATCTGTACTAGAGATTATGGATGTATGGCCTGGATGCAAACTAATCTCTGAGTTTGCTGACTTAATTTTTGTACCTTTTGTATTTTTTTGACACCTGTAACTTCTGAATGTGTTTACTACAAGGTACTTCCTTTTGCTCATTTTAAATGTTCTGCTTGGAAAATTCACTAAGTACTTGTGTCACTATTTTTCTTGTCAGAAGCCCAGGTCTAATTTCTCATGTTACAAAACCCCTGTCATAATTTTTATCATCTTTCACGCTCTTTTGGGATGAATTCTTCTGGTGTCAGTATCTTTGATCTTCACCCTGGTTTCCCCCTTAGTCTTCTGCACTGTAGTTTTCAGAGGATAAAAATTGCAGATGTTTGAGGTACTGCATTATTATTTTTCTTATAACAAAAGATGTTATTCTGCTTATATTCATTTTGCAAAGTGTAGTTAGCACCTTTCTTAGGCCCTGATTTCCTCCCTTCATTTACCTGTTGGTATCGAAAGTGGTATTTTTAGAGATTGGGGAAGATGCTTAAGTTAGAGTTGTAGCTGCCATTTGCTCCTTCTCCCCATTCTGTTTTGCACTGCAAAACCGTGTATGGGGAAAAGGTGTGGAAAGAGGTCTCAGTGGAGGATAAAAGTAGTCAACACAGGTTGCCCAAGGAAGTTGTGAATGCTCCATCACTGTCAGTGTTCAAGGCCAGGTTGGACAGGGCCTTGAGTAATTTGGTCTAGTGAAAGGTGTCCCTGCCATTGGCAGGGGGGTTGGAATTAGATCATCTTAAGGTCTTTCACAACCCTGATTCTAACAGGAATAAATATGAAGAATGAGAGGTGCAAGATTACAGCAGAAACTCTGTGCTCTGGAACTAGGAGGGAGAGAATACTGGAAATGAAGGATAAAATACATGAACAAGATAGAAAAGGAAGAAGGAATGGTTACTGGCTCTTCTAAAAATGGAATCCCCCCTTTGAAACATGTCAAGCATGTGATGAGATTTCCTCGTATTGTAGTATTTGTGTTAGTAGGACAGGCATCAGTGGCTTTTGCAGCATTAAATTAGGTGCCACTCATGGTCCTGGAGGTTGACTGTGTTGTTGGATGGTTGAAGTGAATGTGGCTAGCAGTAAAGTAGAAATGCAGTTGCTTAGACATCTTCAAATATAGTCAGCTTAAGGTGTGAAAATATCATTATCTTTTCATTTGGTACTTCTGTCCTTATTTTCATTTATTTTGTGATAAAACATGAAGTTTCAGTAATTACCAAGAGATAACAGAATTTTGTAATTCAGGAGAGCAAAATATGCGCGTCTTTAGCTGATCTCATGCTTACCAGTGAAAGAGACCCTCCGGTTTTCAAGATGATGTGACTGATTTAACATTTTGAAGTGACAAATTGTAGATTGCGTCATAATTTTGGAAATATTTTTAGCAGACTTAAGATCTTTCTGTGGTTAACAATTAGAGAGACCTCTTAATTAGAAGGATTGTATCTGCTGTTCTGACGAAGTAGAAAGGTTTGTTTTGTGATAAGATGTTGATTATGTAGTTCAGTTACACAAAGCAACATGTAACTACCATTAATAATATCGGAATTAATGAATGAGAATTGAAAATTAATTGGACGTGGTCACTACATTTAAATACATTGTAGTATAGCTGGAAGCATTCTTTGTCTTGGCAGGAGCAGGAGAGTGAAGACCTGATAGCAGTAATTTTTATTTTTGTTTACATTAAGGTTACTCCTCATTCATGTATCTCTTTGACACTGTGTGAGATCCTGTTTATTAAGAATAATGCCTGGAAGTTGGCAGTTATATTCTGTATGAGTGTGTTAATTTCTTCCCATATGCTACAAGGTTGTCCTCACAGGAAATAAAGGGACTTTTTGCCGTGTTTAGTTATACTGGACTGTTACAATAGTCAGTCTGGACAGAAACAATGGGAAGGAAAGTTTCCTGTTTTGTGCAGATATCGAAGAGGTCTTTGGCTCCAAAGAAGGTAAAGCTTTCTTTAGTCTGAGTAAGAGCTTGAAGAACTGGTTTTCATTAGTGTAAGAAGTTGCCATGATGTCTATTGGAAAGCAGTTCTTTATTCCTTTAAATGCTTTACAGGCAATTTACTGTCCATTCTACCTATCTTGATTACATTTCAGAATTTGGATTTAGCAATAGTAAATTACAGCAGAGAAAGCTTAAAGTTCCCTCTTTATAAACACTCAAATATAATGTCCTGTTGTTAAAATGCTTTAGGGTAGGTGATGAAATAACAATATAGTAAATAATCCTCACATTTGTGTACCTGCTATTGGCCTGACTCACATCCTCAAAAGGGAAGCAGAGGAGAATGTTAATAGTAGCCTTGGAAGTTTTTAAGAATATTAACGGTTTGAACTGCAAAAAAGAAGCATGCTTTGTTTTTGTGTTTTCAGTCTACTGTGCCATGACAAAATTGGGGGAGGCTTGTAAATCCGTGTCTCGGCAAATAGACTGATGAAATTTTCATATGAAGCTGAGGATAAGTTACACTGATAACTGCTGCAATATAAGCTGTGGTTTTCCATATGTAGGGAAAGACAAAGCAGCTGACCCGCCCCCCAAAACCTAAGTCAGTATTCAGCCTGATGTGGTGCTTGTCTTTATATTTCATATGCATATATTGCAGAACATTCTCACGAGATGATGGAGATGATCTTCAGCCATGATTAAAGGTTTTTTTCTAGTTGGAATACGTAAAAAGTTTTACAAGAGCTGTAGCACTGGTACGATTCCTCATTCAGTACACCAAGTGAAGGAACTTTTGGGTAGTTAAAAACTGTTTTCTCTTTTTTTTTAAGTAGAATTTTATTTTATAGTAATTTAACATCTGTATTATAAATTTTTAAGTCATTAAGCTGACTAGTTGCTACTCAGTCTCAGTAAGTTCTTAGCTTAGATTTTTGTAATGCAGGATTCAACATATATGATCCAATAAAACATAGGTTTTCCAAACTGGTTTGCAGGACACTTCTTCACTGAGAAGTGCATTTGATAATCAGATCCTTTCAGACATGTTCTTAGGTCTGAATGAAAATTTTCAGGTGAATTGGAAAGAAGTAATTGCCTCTTCTGAAGCTTTTCCTCTGTCTGTGTCAAACCCATTTTGTATACAGATGCCACTTTACAACAGTTATCAATGGCAGTATTACATAAACTACTCAATTCTCCTGATATTTAAACTGATTTTATATAGGTTACTGTATGGAATGTTCAAGCACATGTTGCTTTCTGCTGACAATTGCTGTATCATGAAAAATGAAGTTAAATTGGGCATTTTATGAGAAATATGTGCTGGAAATACACTGGATTAATTAGTTTTCATCTGTATTACAGCAGCTTCCGGCAAAGAAAAGAACTATGAATTTCTTAACTTATTTTATTAATAAGTAATAAAAAGGGCTAGACTTGAACCAAATGGTATTAGAGTATTAAAAAAAAACAACAAAACAACCCCAAACAACCCCAACTTAAATTGTGATCACCACAGCTACTATCATGTATTTGCATATTACACATCTTTGTACTGAAGAATACCCTGTATTTACTTGCCAAGAACTGTTAGGTGTAAGACAGGATTTTGTTATTTTGTGTCTAAGCTGTTTGTTCTTCGTATGCTGTTGTCTGTCTTAATGTGCCATGGCAATGAAGGCTGTAGTGGCTATTCCATTCCTTTTCCTGTTGTTTTGAAGCCACCAAACAGCTCTGGGCTAAAACAGTGCTCTGACTTTCCCATTTATTTCTAAACCTTTCAGTTTCACAGAGTAAACATATCTCATGTTTACACACTGGCTAGTAGTAATGGAATGAAGAATTCACTATGCTTTTATTCTCACATTTATTCCAGTTTTCTTTACTTGTTTTTGTCTTGCAGGAGATAGCATTGTTCTTAGTAACTGGATTTAAGGGATAGATGCAACATCCAATGGCAGTAAGGCAGCTTTACTGTACAGTATGGATGGGAAGCAAATATTTGCATATTGAATATTCCCATTGTTATATTAAGTCTTGCACAGTGAAAAATTTGTGGTTTTTTTTTTCTTTTTTTTTCCTGATTAATGAAAAATGTAAATGAATGGCAGACTTGCCACATGCAACTAAATTTCTAACTTGGTTCCCTTCTAAGGTTTTGGGAGAAAATAAAGCATTAGCTGGTGCAGAGAGGATCTTAGAATAAGATTTTTTGTCTATAAATAAGATTTTGGCCTAAATATATAGAATAAGATTTTTGGCCTTACTAATACAGTGAACCCCCAGATTTTAGGGAGTTACTGGTTTCCTGAATTTAAGCTTGGAAAAGTGGCTTCCACAGGTGCTATCAAATCCTGGCCTTCTACGTAAAGACATTTCATATCACTATATCTAGCCCACCATCTCTAGTATGTCTCTCATTCTGATTTACACACATGCCAAACTATTATGTGGATTGTACAGCTGTGATGAGTCATAACAAGGCCTCACATATTTGTTTATCACATTTTAATTGTTACACAAACATATTGCTAAACCAGATTTTAAATCTTTAGTTTTCTCCCTTTTTGTCTGTTGCATGTTATATACATATTTTCTTCTCTGGAGCTTGTATTTTATTCCTCTTTTTTTTTTGATTTTTGTTTTGTTTTGTTTAGTTCTAAATCTTGGTCTGTGGAGTTTAATAACATCTCATTAATATTTAAATTCAGGTGCTGTATTTTCTATCCATTCAAAAAGCACTACACATGAATGGCAATTAATCTGTTTGAGCCTGAGAGCTAAAGATAGTGCTTCAAAATATTAAAGGGCTTTAGTCAATCTCAGAATAATATTCCCTGATACATGGCATAAAGAGATTTCATAATCCATGTGAAATCACTAAGCGATAGCTCCCTGTAAATGAGCACGTTCACAGCAGGCATCAACCTGTGTGTGGGACACAGAAGAAGAAGTCACCTGTCAGTGTGAATCTGCTATTTCTGGGAAATGAATAATATCCCGATAAAAATGGATAATTAACGTAAACTGTGGAGTCTTACGCCCAGGCTAAGATGAACGCAAGGAACCAGACTGCTGCTTGAATTTCAGATTCTTCTCAGATCTCCAGTGTTCTAAAGCAGAAGGAAAGCAGTTTGTCTGCCAGTGCTCGTGCTACTCCCATCTATTCACACAGGGAAAGGGCTTAGGCAGGGCACTTCATCTCAACCTCTGTGTGTACTTACACTTGCTAATTTAATCTTTTTTTTTTAATGGTCTTTTAATGAGTACTGTTCAGGACTTTGCCACCTGGCCTTGGGGAATTAGATATTGCTGCTCTTGCCCCACAGAGGCTCTGATATTTTTAATTAAAAAGTTTATGTCTGTTTTTTCCCTTAACGAGAAAGAATGGCTTAGGGATAAGTACTTTGATAACGCAAGAATGAAAATAGTTTAATTGCCCTGAATTTTCTGTAAACAAACTTTGCATAGTAAACTTCTAAATTTGTATGCTCATATGGATGAATGTCCTGTTACTTGGAAATTTCAGGAAAACAAACTCACATTCTGGGGTGAGGTAGAACAGGCTGCTGATCCTAATCTGTCTAATACGGGTTTTATTTTCAGGTTCTTTCTAGGTAGAAGCAGACAAAGCAATGCTAAATCAGAATAATAAAGAATTATGGTTGTGTAAATTGTGTATCTGCAGTTATGGACGGGCATCTGTCCTAACCTGAGGCATCTACTAGAGATGGCTATTTAAGGAGTCATTTATCTATGAAGTTAAAGGCAGAAGAGAAATTGCCTCAAGGACTAATTCAGAGTACCTTGGTTAGGAGGCTTTCTGTCTCTCTTTTTTCACTTACTCACCATATTAAGTTAAATACCTTTCCTAATTGTTGACCAGTAAATTTTTCCTTTGTGTGATTAGTTTTTCTTTATTGGTGTTATTTCTGCAGCCAGTATTTCCATCAGATTTGTCTATAAATTTTCAGCTGTAGAACTCCCTTTAAAACTGTTCTTATGCTTATGAATTCCTTTATTCCATTTCTTTAGTTTCAGTCTTTTCTGTCTGTCCCTAGTATGGATAAAAGCTGACAGTTTGTCACCTCTCTTTGGTAACCACAAAAATGAATTCGTTAAGTGACCATGAAGAAATATTTAAGTTTCCAGAAGCGTACTTAGTGTCTGTGTTTCTAAAGGCTTTTACAGGAGCTACTGTATGTACTTGTAGTTCAAAAAAGCAGTAAGAAGTCAACATTATCCTGGAACTCTAGTGTCGTTACAGAAGTGCTTTGTCTTAGTTTAAATAAATATATACTTTGAAAGTCCACATTTACATTAGGCAAAAGTACTGTTAATGTGTATTGTAGATGGTGTATTGTGATAATACTGCTGGATAGCACATAATGGAGAAGCATTCTCAAAATACTGCAGTTATTCTGAGATTCTGTTAGCTATGCTACATTGAGGCTTTCGTTATTTGGAATTCAAACCATGATGTTCTGTCAGTGGTGCCACTTCTTGCTTTGGGTGGGTGTTCTGATGTCTGGCATCTGGATTAGTTGCTGAATGAAATATGGGGAGGAACAGAGACAGAGACTGATGAATGCCACAGCAACTGCTAGACCTGCCAATAAAAAATTGCAAAAGAAGAGACTTGAGTGTCTGGAATTTTACTGTGTTAGATTAAGGATTTCAGTAATTATGGATACCTTGAAGTTTGAATGTGAAGCTTTCTATGGATCTTCTGTATTTGGTTAGAGAAATAACATGAAGGGTAATTTAGCTGTCTCCTACTGATGTGTTTGAAATACTGAACTACTAGGTACCTCTGTCAAGGTAGATTGGTCTGCCACAGTGCAAGGAAACACGATGTGAAAAGCTGATCTGCCATCCTGTTGAACAGGATCACTTATATGAGAATAACCATCGATACTGCTGGGGGAGGAGCAGCAGGCTTTGGGAACCTGGCTGAGATAACTGTTTTGGAAACAGTTGAAGGAGAGGGCTGGTTAATTTGAAGTTACTGCAGGGAAAACACAGCAATAGGATAAGAGAGAACACAGTGCTTCAGGTACTAACAGTTATTTAAAGGGGTGCCTTTCAGTGATATGTACGTGCTCTATGTTAGCAAAAGGTAGTTAGCACTTTACTCGCAAAGCCCTGTAGCGACAGGGGAGGGACGAAACGGCTGGTAGCAAGGTGCATTGGAAGCTGCAGATCCAGCCTTGCATGCGGGTGGTTCAGGACATTGGACACTTGAGATTGTCCCAGGAGATGACAGTCCTGTTCGGAAACATCCTGAATGCCTAAGCAGCCTCTTTTCCGATTGGATTTGCCTATCCCACATTGCCCTAAGTCATTGTGCTTGTAGGAAGCATGGGTAAAGCCCTTCCCAAGTCTTTGCTCGCGAAGCCAAGCCATCAATTTTGATTTAAAAAAAACCCACTCATTTGATCCCATGATGTAGTATTTAAAGTTTTTAAGGTGGAAAGAGGTATTTAAAATTTTATATTTTAATTATAGTATAGAAAAAATACAGTGATGCTGACTTTGTATAGCACAGAATGGTAACTTAATTCTGCATGTATTTAAGCACTCAGTGCAAATGAAAAGCTTATCTTTATTGTTTTATGACTGAGTCAGTAAAGTAAACTACATTTGCTGTTAATAAACAGATAAGGTGCAAGAATAGAGTTCTGTGTGTTTGGTCAGCAAATTGGCACCTTTGTATTTTGTAGAACTTTATTAATGAGGCAAGTAAGGCAAAGTGAAGGTGAGGTTGTTTTCCTAATGTCAGAGAACTGGCTTTTACTTTGGCGTGTGAATCCAGTCAGTTCAATGAAGTGAAAAGCTCGGAAGCACTTGGTGGAGGCTAATTAGCAGCATCTACCATTGCTGCCCACAGAATCTGTTTGCACTCGGTGTTCTTGGCACCCTGCACACCGCTGCAGTGATTTCACTCTTCGTCTGTCATCTCTCTACAGCCGCTGAGCTGATGCCAGTCCACAGCCACTGGCCTGAGAGGGATTTTCCAAGCAGTTACATTTCTGATAGCCAGTACCCTTTCAGTACCAAACCTTAAAGCTGGATTGGGAAAGGCTTTGTGTCTCCTCCCCAACTTGAATGTGTCAACAAATGCACAATAAGGGAAAAGGATCATAAAAGAAGAGATCAACAGAATTAGCTGGGAGTGGATGATGGGAGTGGAGATGGCAAGCAAGCTAGGACAGTCAAGAAAAGCCAATAAATTGTAATCAGAAATCAATACATAAGAACACCAGAGTGCACTCTGTGTAAAAAACAAACCAAAACTTGTTCAGAAATTCTAGGTTCCTAGGTGTTCTTGTTTGTTCCTGGGCTAGTTAGAAATAGCTGTGAAGCACTATGAAAGTGTTACTTCTTGCTCTGGTAAACTCTGAGGGTTACTTAGTCTATTATTATTTCCATTTAATCTATTGAAGCAGTAAAGATTTCTGCTCTCAGTGTAAAGGCTAATGACTTATGCAGAGATGAGTATCAATTTACATGACAGAATGTATGTTTTTCAGCTCAAAAAACCCCCACCTAAAGTGATTACTAGAATAGTACTTCACTGCTCATGTTAAGTGAATTGGACCAAGAGGCTCAGGGCAAGGTGAGTCTTTATTGTAGTGCTTGTGGCCGGTGTCTGTTGAAATTCTGCTAACTCTTTTACTCCCCCCCCCCCCTTGTTTGTTTTCACTGTTATATGTACACCTTTTTTTCCATACAGGATCTGTGTGGTGTTGTAGATAAAGGTGTAATTTGTGTTAGCAGTGTTACAACACTGGGGAGAACTGGGGCAGTCTCTGCTGTTTCAGTTAGCCAAGATACAAATCCTGACTCAGCTTCCTGCCATAATCATGTCTTTGCTGAACCAACCCCATTTCTTTGCAACAGGCAGGGAATATGTTTTATTGAGGGTCTGTCATGTAACATGGAATGGGAGTGATCACAGTAGAAGTTCTTTGCTTTTGTAGGATATCCTCTGGTATGAAGTGTTCCTTGGAAGACAGCTTCAAGCCTTGTCTCTTGACTTTTGACAGAGCACCTCAGACTTCATCTGCAGTTTTGCTGTCTGATGTTTCTTTGACTATGGGACAAAGAGATGCCATGTGTGTTGGATAGAGTGAGGTGATGAGGGGAAGCTGCCTCTGAAGTCATACTGGTCCTGTGCTTGGGAAGGGTTTCTTGCCTGTAGCGGAGATCAGTAACCTTCCTTGCACTCGAAGCCAAAAGCTTCCTTGATGGTTTGGAATCGATCTGTTGTGGTCTTTGTGTATTACTGTAGGTTATTTGAGATGCACCAGAGTATACTTTTGTTTAGTAAAATTGGATGCTATTTAAAGTAGTTTAGCAAAGCAGGAGTGTTCATTAGTGAAAAATGCAAAAGCCCAAGGGTTTACTAGTTTTTACTATTGAATGGAAAAATACCTGCGTAAGTTCTTCAGGTAGATATATTTAAAAAAGCCCCTTTATCCTGGAACAGGAAAATTGGAGTATTATATCTGAAGAAGTTTCTGAAAACTTAAGTGATAAACTTGAATTACATGCTAGAAAGTTTAGTAAATTCATGTTTTAAATGAGAGAAAATCATTAATACACTATTCTGTGGAAAATTGTGTTATTTGATAGTTCTGCTATTTAAGTATATGTGTTTAAAATTGTTTTCAGAGGGTGCATTATTGAAATTCTGAGTAATATTTGAACACAGTGAAAGACTATAGAAGAGAACTAGAGAAATGTACATCTGAAACAGTCATTGTGTTTGCTAAAATTTTTAATAGCCTGTTCTCCAGGTCTGGCTAGGCGCTTAATTAGATGAATTGCTCAACAGCAGTTGGTTCTTTATCCAGATTCAGCAGTATTTTATATTTAAAATTTGTTATGAACTTCTTTGGTTAAATAGGGCATCTATCACTAATTTTGAAGCAAATGTGAAATTTCATTGGCCAGAATAGATCTCATATTATTTAGTATCTCCTGAAAACACACAGACTGTGGTACTTCGATCAGAAACATATGGTGGTTCTTATGAGTGAACAGAGGAATAGGGACTTTGCTGTTAGAGTAATTGTATGGTGATAAAGGTTTTTTGGTTTGTTTTTTCTTTTTGATCAGTATGTTCCCATATAAAAACAAAGGCAAACCTGTATGGGCAGAGGGGTGCAGACTCTCTGGGGTCAGCAGTAACTTAGGAAAAGTATGCAGAGAGGTCAGAGATCAGTTTAGGGGCCTATTTGTCAAGGGAATGAGTCAGGAGGGCTGCCTTGCCATTGGTCCACAAGTTGATTTAGAAACCAGGAGTGAAAGCTGCAGGATGGAGAGCGCAGCTGAGATCTCTCATTGATGGCACTGAATGCCTTTCTGGGTCATGGTTGTTTCACCAGCAAAGGGTTGGTTCCCCAGTAACCCCCAGGAAAGGGAAGGGTGAAGGCCCCAGCTGGGGGGATGAGGAGGAGGCCATGTGGCTCATGCTGCTTCATTCATAAGTACAAGGATGGCAGAGGGCCCAGACTCTTCACAGAAGTCCTGCACAGCAGCTTTCAGTCTAAATTCATGCCACTGATTAGATGCAAAGTTTCTTTTCATTCATAGCAGCCAATTTGTTCCAGTGAGCAGAAAAACATAACATATAGAAAACACAGCCAGTGGTTGCCAATTTCTAGGCAGATTAAAACCTTTTTTCAGTAGCTGAAGTATGCTTATCATGTAGATTTCCCTCATCATGACTTGTTTGGAAAGTTAAACACAATAGCTGAGAGAGCTCTAGTAAGCATTTGGTATGCTTTGAAACTTTGCTGCTAGCTAATTAATGTGATTTCAGTTTGGAGGATGGGCGGTGATGCTGTTGTTTTTGTAAAGAAAAAAGCTCTATGGAGCGCTTAGAATAAAGCTGTAATGATCAGTGTGACTGTAACCAGCTTTTTGTCAAGGGGTATTTTTTTAACCTTGAAAACTATCCATACCTGTTTTCACATGTAACCTTTTTGTGTACACCTCTAATTAGAACTGTATAATTTTTGTCGGTTGGATGTTTTTATTTGACCTCTCTAAGCTATGTTAATGACTGAAAACTGTTAATTGGAAGACAACTGCTTCGAGTAAGGACAAAGAATTCTGTGGGTAGCTGAAAAAAATTGCAAAAACCATTGCCACATATTAGCTAGTAATGCTCTAAAGATGAAAGCAGTCTGTATGACTTAGAAAATGAATTTGTTTACCAGCTTCCAGCTTTTGAAATATGTGGAGCAAATAATCTTCTGTACTGTCATACATTTGCTGTGTTTGAGTAGGTCTGCAGAGCTGGAAATGTACACAGATTTTTGCCCACCCCCTATTGTTAGTTGGATGTCCAAATAACGTTTTTGAAATACTGTCTTTTTCTAGTGTTGCATGACCAGTGAGATGTATACAGTCAGGTTTTGGGTTAGGTTGGGTCTCCGTTGTTTTGTAAAATGAAATTAAAGCCACAATAGTTTAATTCAAAAAACTGTGTATAGAATGACCCTGGACCATCCTACTGGCTGGTATGTAAAGGGTCCTAAAACATCTTCTCGGCGGCACAGTTAGAAACATTCAAGTAGTGATACAGGTATGGGCTTGGTGCATAAGAAAAGTTAAGTGTTTCAAGGAATTAAAGATGCCGATGAATCAGAATAAAAGATCTTGGTGATCTAAATTCATAGGGTGAGCTAAGTACTGTTGTGCCCCATCATTACTATGTCTGACCAGAATAAAAGGTTGTTTGTTTATTATTGCCATCTGAGGACATTCTTCTTCCTCTCTACTGCACTGAGCTGTCTGTAGTTTCTTACGATGTTTAAAAATGGAAATGAGTCTTCATAATTGAAATACTTTTGTAGCTGTTTTATGTAGTCCTTAAACATACTCCACTGTACTAAAGCACAGTTGAGTGGTGGTATTTAAAATATTTGCACCCAATAGAAAACATATTCAGGAAAAAGGGCCACCAAAAGTGTATGAAAAGAAAAAAGTGATTACGACAGTGCCCTCGATGATGATTAGACTAATATTTCTGCCTTACTTTTTGAGTGGTAAGAAGTGTTCCCATTGTTAGTGGGACCCAATTAAAAATAATTATGCTCTGGTATTTTCCTTTCTGATACAGTTTGGGCTGCAGTGCTTCTCCATTCTCTCCCTTGAAGTTTAGGATATGAACTGAATAGGAATTCTGGTTGGCTTTTTTTTTTTTTCTCCCCAGATGTGATACGTTAAAGATGTCTCTGACATGTTGATATACTTGAAATCCCATGCTTTTTATCTCGCATTCCATGAGTCTTGAATGGAAAATCAGAGATTTCAGCAACCATATTAATTGACTTGTGATGCTCAGTGTGTTAACAAAGTTACTTGAATTCCTTATCCCTGTAAAATCCAAGAGGCAGTTGCAGAATTTCATTAATTTTGTTTTGTTGGTTTTTTTTTCATTTTCAAAAAATTAGCTTCCATAAACTCAGAATTCTTAGAGGATTTTTTCCATTGCTTCATTACACTCACAGAATTACTTTCTTTCATTTCTGTATGGTTTGAGAGGTATAAATGTAAAGTAAAAGAACAGATTCTGATGTGACTTTATTCCTACTGATGCTTCAAAAAGATGTAATTTACTCTTCCAGTGCTGCACAGATTACCTGGCTACTTGTCTACAGACTGGGGAACAAAATTGTCTGTTTTCAATACTGACACTGTACTTCTTATTTTATGAAAGGAATACTGTAATTCTCTAAACTTAGTTTCATGGCTTATAAATGAAGCCTTGGGTTTTATGAAGACGGTCAAGAGAGTCTGAAGACTGTACGCCACTGAAATTCAGTGTAATTTAGAGATAACATCCATAAGGAAGGTCTTATTTCTAAGAGGAAGACTTTCAGCATATGTGTCTTATCTAAACAAAGTTGTAAACAAATGACCAGCACAGAGGTCCTGTGCTCTTCAGTTGGTGTAATTAGGAACACAGTCTGTACCTCATCTTCATGCTCTTGGCAAACACCAGACCTCTGTGGTCTGAGATAAAGCCTTTATTGTAATGACATTTCCAGACAACCCAAACCACCAAAACTCTGAACTGTGGAGTAGTATGAAAAAGAAACAACTCTGTAAATAACTGTGAGAACAGGGGAATGGCTAAAAACACGGAAATGCTTCAATGTACCGATTTTTATTTTACTTCTACAAGGATTTATTAAAAAAAAAAAAAAGTAAATGGGAAGTTATATTTCAAAAATTATATTTAGGTTATACTAGACATTAATTAGTTTGTTGCAGTCTGTGGTAAGATGTGGTGATGAAATGCAGATGCACTTAAGTTTATCCTGTACTGTCCAGGACAAGGATAGAATGATCACAACTAAGTACTGCAGGGCTTTAAGTTGATTTCGAACGGCAAAAAATCTGATGCTTGTCATAACATTGTTACTAAAGTTTGGCAGTAGTAGGAGTATGTTCATTGAGTTTATGTTGTTCTGTGCCATGGTTTTTTGCATCAGAGGACAGTCCAGTCGGAGAGGGAAAAACTGGGAAGAGTTTTGAATCTTCAGATTCTGAGTATTAAAAGCAGTGCACACAGACAAAAGTATTTCTGTAATGCAGTGCTCTAATCAATTGAGTTAATTGAAAACTAAGTCAAAGAAAGGAATTTATATTCTTATTTCAAGGAACAGTTCATGCCATGGTAAATGGAGGAAGTCCAAATTTACATTTAAACGTAATGATTTTTGGAATTTGGTGCGTAGGCAGGATATTAACATTTTAAGTATTTATTTCCTGTTCTAATCTTTCTGTAACTTTTTACAGTCTTTGACTAAAACTGCTCTTGGGTATGTTGCTTGGTGGGTAAATTCCTCCACATAGTTCCTTAAGTTATATGCTTTTTGTTGTAGCCTGTTCCAGTCATGTATGGGGCATTTCTAGCTCTGAAGTTTTGGGCTTATATGTGCTTACTGATTAACAGTTAACTGTAGATACTGCAGATGGCAGTGATTTTGGGAAACAAGATGTTTATGTAGTAGATGTTGATAATAATGGTTTAAAAAATATGCTGTTATACAATCCTTCATTCTGAGTAGTAAATTTATAATTTTTTTCTTCAGCTTGTAAAGCAGTATAAAAAATAAAGTTTAACTAGTAATTAAAACCTCTCTTACTGTAATTATAAGTAACAGTAATATACCTTCATCTCCTTCTTTTATTATACCAGCCTCCCCACTAAAAGGTGGCAGGCAGCAGTTGTAACCCCTTCACAAAGATGTTTTGGCAGCACTGTCTTCCCACGTCAGGCAGTGGGCTTTCCTGTAGAGGAGTTTATCTGAGAAACTACCATTTAGCAAAATATCATGTTGTTATTAGAAAGAAGTAAGAAATATTAGCACTAATAAATGGTACAAAAAGCTAAAGACGGGTGCTGTTGATGCTGCTCTTGAGAAAACCAGTATCAGCTGCTGTTAGCCTCAGACCTTAAAGGTCATTGGCAGTAAACTATCCACCATTTCAGCCAGTTCCTTAATCCTTGTTGAAGGGATCAGTTTATGCAGGTCAGAAATCTTACTTTTGTGAAGCTGGGTGGCAGAATTCTCAAATACTGACTAAAACTTATAAGGCAGATAATGATACAAGTGATCATTTGCCATTGAATTTAAAAGTACAGCTTTGCACAGGTTAAGGAAGCCACTGAAAGCATGTCCTTACTTTTAAAGAAATACCATTTCTGTGTGGTATATCCTTGCATCAAACATAATCCAGTGGTCTGATGTCTATAGGAATATGATCTCTAAATTCAGGAAGAGTCCACTATTCTGCCCAGTGGTGCCACAAATCCATGGAAGCAGTTAACTGTAGTGTGGTTAAGATTCATGATTCTCTGACCTTTTATTTTGACTGTGGCATTTTATTGGAACTTCTTAGTAATTATAAAAAAAGAAGGGGGGAGTTGAAAGACAATGATCTCTCCAAGCGAATTTGCTCAAAATTTTGGTTGGAAATATCTTAATTTCTAAAGGTAAAAAATAAAATAAAAAATTGCTTTAAAACCTCACATTAATTTCTTTGTCTGTTACACAGATTAAAGGAAAAAGCAGTTGGTAAGAAGTGGACTGGCAAGTTTTGCATTTCAGACTTGATGCAAATTTTGTAAAAACACATACATCCAGAACAGATACAAGCAGATTAATTCTGATGCAAGAATTGAGGGATTTCCAAAATGGGCCTTTTCGAGCACTTACTGTGTGCGCACTTAAACACAAGTTTTCAAATAAGGTTTCAAAGCTGTATGCTTCTGAAAAAACAATGAAAGGTGTGCGTCAGTTGTAAAACTATTTGCTAAAAAATATCCATCTAGGATAGAAAGAGTGCTCTCTAGCTTTTAGCCCTACGTAAATTCTTGTACCGGGGACATTATGATGAGTGTCTTCCATTTATATACTAAGTGATGTAACTAACATTTGTCATATCATCTGTGCTTTTTCGTCTTTTCTGCTTGGGGGGGAAAGCATGTACAGTGAAGTGTTTTGTTTCAGGAGCGTTATGTTTTGGATTATTTTATTTAAATACTCTTGTTGCTATGTTTTTGTTAAAGGGGAGACAAAATCAAAGGAATGTGTTCCGCACTTGAAGCGGAAGGTGACTGGGACAGTGATGGGCCTTATTTCCTGTAAGAACATCAGGAAATGTTTCTTGTACAACCACTGACTACGCTCCAAGTTTCTTCTTTTTATATGAATTAATTACACCATTACTTTCAGAGAGCTGCATGAAGCCTAGGGAGCTGAAAGGTTCATCATAACTATTACGCTGAAGTTTGACAATCAAGGCCCTTTCTGTGCATTTCCTTGAAGCCATATTAAAATTCTGTTGAGAAGGTGAATACATGTGATGTTTCCAATTTATCTCACTGCAGAGTTGTGCCTGTGTTCTGTAGTAGTTGGAGTTATTAGACACTGAAGGCTTCTTGCTGGGGTACATTTACAGTTACGTAGATCTGTTATGGGAATATGGGCCTTAATAAATATTCCAGCTGAACATCAGTGGATTTAATGAATTACTTGGCTTTACTCCTCTCAGTTTTGATTGTCCTTCATGGAAATTAAGCTTTTTAATTGCATCTTTTCAGAAATCGCTTTTCTTTGCAAAGAATGCTAGTTGATTATATATCCAGGAGTTGTGCTTTGTTGCAAATGTGGTAGCATCCCTGTTTCACTTTTGGCTTCTACAGCTATGATGTGCGGAAGATACTTAAAGTTGTGAGTATGTTTTGGAAGCTCAGTGTGTTGTTTGTGAAGTGCTTCCATACCCCTGGATGACTGTGCCTCGGTACAGAGGCATAATTTTTGTTCTCCAAATGTTTAGAAGCTGATATGTTTTGTGCTTGTGTTGCCAGTAATCTTTTAAAAAAAAGTGGGGTAAAAAGCCTGCAGTAAACACTGAGTAAGTGCACTGTGTGATTGATCCATTGATACATCTGTGTAGCTAGCTATCTGTCTATTATTGACTGAACACTTACTGGGGCCCATTCAGAATGGATAACCACAGACCTTTACTGCCTCTGTGGGCACCCTAGAAGAGCACCCTGAGATTGCCATGCCTCATACACACTTCCTTTACAGCGGTGCTGGGCTGGCTGGTATAGCAGAACCCAGGAAAAGCCTCAGGTTGAGTCCTCTGGGGCTATGGGCATGCTTCTGAAAGCATGGCTTGTAAATCTTAAATGATTTAAGGATTCTTTTTTTCACAGGAGCTGTTTTTTTTTTTTAAGATGTAACCTGGATACTTTATAATACTTAATCCAGAATGCTACATTTCTGCAAACTGCAAACATAACTGGCTAATGCATGAAAGGAGATAGAAGTACTAATTCTTTGATGCCGTATCGCTAGCATTGGGTGTGATCTCGTGTAGCACAATAAGGAGAGTCCTTGACATTGTTTAAGCCCAGAGTTAGTTTTGAGCCTCCTACCTTTGAGGTCTCTGACCTCTTTCAGAGGGGTGTTCTTCAAACATGAAAAAAAGTTCGAGTTCCTGCTTGCATCAGCACATCCTTATTGTTCTAACTGCTTTCTCCAGCTTTTTTTTGACTGCGAGTGAGGTTGAGTGAAATGATGTTCGGGGATTTGTTCTCTTATAGGAAAACGTTGGACCTTGAAAATTTCTACAGTCTGAATGTTGTGGTGGGGGAAAAAGAGGCAAGAACATACAAGTGGTTGCAAGTTATAACACTCTATCAAGGATTACACTTTTATGAACTTTTGAGACTTGAATCTGGTATGTTTAGCATGCAGTCCTAAGGATAAGCAAAAATATTGAAAGAAATGTCGATGCTGGATTTTGCCTTGCATAGGCTTTGATTGAAAGGTAATGCTTGAAGAATATATTTCACTGAGTGTCTGTCCTTTCCAAAAACTGAATGACAGTATATCCAAAAAAAACCCCACCTTGATCCTGAAGTTCTAACCCAGTGTAAACCTAGCCAAATACTTGGAATCATGGAAGAGAACTTTAAAACATATTGTAAATTACTATAGCCATATAAACAAATTCTAAAAAAGGTATTACCATTTTGTCCATGTGTGATGGAGCGCTGCAAGTGACAAGACCCTGACAAAACCTAGCACAAAATTTACTTTTTGTTTAGAATAGCCTAATTTAACATCATACATAGCCTAGTTTAAATGGGTAACATGACATTTATCAAAAATATGTGGTTGAATTCAGTTATATTCCCCTGAGGTTCATCTAACAGCATGAGAACTATAGAAGCAGGACTAGACCATGCAGGTAAAGTATGTAATTCATTAGGAAGGCAAAACAAGGGAACAAATCTGCTATATACAACAGCAACAGTACCACAAAACAAAACAAAAAACCCAAGAACCCAGAAAAGAATATTTTCTCAATTACACATGATTTTAATAATATTCTGACTCTTTTCACCTGTAGGGCCTAATGTGAGACAGTGCATATGTAAGTCTGTATAATTTACGCTATAGGACAGTCAAGCCACCATGTAGGTTGGCTATAGCCAGTGAGAAGTTACTCCGCTTTGTAACAAATCTGGCATTTCAAGCTGTGTAACTGAGGCTGTTAACTAAGGTCCTCATGTTCCATCTGTCAGCTTTTGCTCTGTCCCCTCTGTACTATTAACATCTTTGGAAAACTTATTCAGACTGATAGATGAGGAAGTCCTTACACGTTATACAGATACAAAGGAATTCTAAAGAAAGCACTTAATGATTATCATTTATTGGATTTAAGTAACTGACTAGGCAGGAAATCTGCTGTTGAGTTCTGAAACCCTAGTGATCGTTACCCAGATACTTGTCTTTCTGACATGTCCCCGGTCACTCTTAAATTGTTAGAAAACCTGTTGATTTTATTTATCATGGTAGTGGATCTGATAACAGTCAATATATTTGACTTTGTATCTGCTTCTGTGAGTGTGAAGACTACTAGCAAAGCACTTCAGAGTGATAGTCCTCTATGCATACTCAGAAGCATAGTGAAAAAGCTTTTAGTAAAATCTGATTGTGGTTATTCATAAAGTGGTCAATAAACAAAAACTTTTCAGCTCGGGTTTAGCGTTGAAAACTGATGACAAAATGTTAATCTTTTCAAAGTAATTTTTTTCACTGAAATCAATGATGAGGCGTCTAGTAATTTTCTGATAGCAAGACTTGCTTCATGGAAGCAGATGAGTGTAGAACCTCCTTCCTATCGAGGGTGTTGCAGTTTTGCACTCGCTCCAGCCAGAGGCAAACAGTAAGGCCGGGGAAGATTTCCCGTGGTTAAAAATCAATCCGTTGGCATGCATGGGGATTGCAAAGTACATACATAGTCTAAACACAGGAGCTAGGAGGATTGTGTCTACTTGGCTTGTCTATAGCACCCAGGAATCTCAGGAACTAGACACATCAGACCTTCGTGCAGATTTTCACAGCACTGGGAACTATGAGACCGAAGAGCTTGAAGGAACTGCTGATAGTTTCCTCTGGTGATCACGGAAGCTTTCACATGAACATTGCATCCACTGGCCCAGTACTGTGGGCCAAACTCATCCAGACTTTGTTACTTTATCTGAATTGCAGAAATTGTACTACATAATCTAAAAAAAAAAAAAAAAAGAATAAATAGCCATAGCTCAGCAGCCTGACTGTGTGTGAATTACCAGGAACTCCTGTCTGAAAAACTGCACTAGTGGATGCAGAGAAGGTTTTGGAATTTACGAAGCCTCCATTTGCCTGTCTTAGACTATATTGTGTGATCCAATTGAAAAAGAATGGTCTAGTTGGTTGGTAAGAAGGAGGCTTTGGGACACAAGATGTGAACTCTGAGATTGACCTACATCATAGAATTAATGGGAAAACTTGAAAAAGTGCTCTTGCAGAAGAAAGACCAAAATTTTGCCTCAGTTTCTCCATTATCTAGGACACGAACAAAACAAGGCAAATGCAATAAGCAAGCAGGTCCTTTTTTTTTCTCTTGTGGCGAGGGGAGGGGAAACATGCATTCAGTTCCAATAAATGCGAAACAGTTCAGAAGAGAGATGTATTTTGTTTTCTGGTGTTTTCTCAGAGGATTCCCTTATATGGTAGTCTGGGAGTCCCATATGAGAAGCTGATATGAAGGAGCAGGAAGCTCACATCCATTGACAGCTTTGCTTGTTCTTTGGGAAATTTTGAGACCTTTGCTGCCCAAATGAAGAATGTTGATTAGCTATTGGCAGCACTGCACAGAGACTTGTGCAAGGTGCATTCAAAAACCCTTCTGGTTTCACAGTGTGTTGTGATCCAGAACTTTGCTGCTGGAATTTCTCGTATGCAGAAATGTGACAAAAATGGGTACTGTGGGAGAATCTAGCTGTGCAAGTACGACGTGCTTGCCCATTTGATGGATAGGAGCATGTTACAAAATCTTTTCAAATTAATGTCCAGTTTTGGAAGAGAAAATAAAAATAGAGTGCTGTGGCATGTGTACAGAATGACTTGGTGTCCTGCTTTCTTGAACACAGTTGTGTAGGCACATGTTTGTGTAAAGCCATGCTAGCCACTGCTACCTGTTTACATACCAGCTGTGTGACAGGGTATCTGTACTTCTGGTTGACTTCTCAGTCTGATACAGCTGCTAATCTGTTCCTTTTACTGCCTTAGCCCTTGAAAAAAGGCCCACAGCCAAGGCTCCTTTCTGTCTGAAAATGCACAGTCCAATGCCAGGTAATATCACAGGATCAGGAAAACTACATTGGCCATTATTACATTCTCTGTGCATTTGCATTGCAAAGTGTGCTGATGTATTGAGCTGCTCAGAGCAGCTCTTGGCTGAGCTATCCCCCTCTTCACTGGGGATTTGGTTTCATGTTGGCCCACCTTTTCTGCACATGGAGACTTCTTTATGTATTTATTTGTCTGCCAGGCTTACTTATTTGAGCCTGGTCTGGTTGCTCTAAGTTGGTGTGCTATAAGTGTTGCCTATTTCTGAGCACTTACTCTGGTCCAGAAGGACTTGGTAGTGTTGGGGCCTCCACCCTCCTTTGTTCCTTAGGTGAACTCTGATTTTTTCAAACTAGGCAGGAAACTGTGCTCTTTTCCTTTGGTCCATTTCTTTGGAAGACAATAAAAAAGAAGTGTCCTTGCTGTCTGAATGGGTAACTGAAAAACAATATCTGGATGTCACCCATCCCTTTGGAAAATGAGACGAGACTTCTGGTGCTTACAGAAGGGATTCTGGGTCTATGAGCTCCTTGAAGCTCTCTGGATCTGGAAGTTTTCATCTTCATGTATGACAGCTCTGTGCACTAAATCCTTACCATATTGTCCTTAACACTACATGGAGGCATCTCCAGAAGGCTTTTCTTTTGTGATGATGTTGTATTTCTCTATTATATACAATCAGGATGCCTGTTCACTCAGGGCTTGGAAGCAAAGTGTGCAGTATTTGCCATATTACAAAACATCCTTGAAATTTTATTTCTGTTCAGCTGTCTTAGTCCTGGATGCTAAGTTTCTTTACACAGAGTACAATGTGATGCATGCTTACTGTGCTTTGAAGACAATGGCAGAGGCTATAAAAGAGAGGAGAGAATGTTCCTTAATGCCAAATTAGTTTTTCTCTCATGCTAATGTTTGAACTCATGTTGTTCAGATGATTTATCTTCTTATAAAGGGAGCTCAGTTTTCTGTGATGACTATGGTATTTCAAAAGTTGCTACTTTTGAGAGAAGCTTATAGAATCACTGATAAGGGTTTAAATTTTGCCTTAGCTCTGGTGTGGTAGAGTTAATCCCATTATCCAAGACTTAGAACAGAATTTGCAGAAAGCCATTTAAAGGATAGGAGATTCTAAGTTGTGTAGTGAGCAGTATCACATGTTGGTCATCAGAGTTATCCCTGTGGCAGAAATGATAGTGGCGATATTAAAGCTGAGACTATATTGTAGATTTGTGCTTTTCTTCTGACATTTGTTAATGATAATTCTGGTGCAGTAGTGTAGAAAGTAGAAGAAAGAAGAAAAAAAGTCTATTAAAATTATGTTAAAGATAGGATTAAGATGTAATATCCAACAAATAGAGGCCTAATTGTAAATTTTAAATTTTTTTTGTTTGTTGGACTTGCAGTGGCTTTCTTTTAAAAGACAATGTATCAGATTAACATCCTGTTACCTAAATGGTTGCGCTGTGTTTGGTCAGTAAATATGCAGCAAATTTAGGATGGTTTTCACATGGGTGCATTTTTTTACCCTTCTCTAGCAAAATGAGACACACTTCTGCTCTTTCCCTCAGTCTGAGAGAAGATGTGAAGGCGTTTCTGTCCTGCAACACTCTTTACAGCATCTTTGGGATGGGAAAGCATATAGGCTGGGGAAGTGCTTGGAGTAAAATCAGTGAGAGTCTGATGTTTACTTGATGTGGAGGACGTGAGCTGATGGAACAGGAACATGGTATCAAAACAAAACAAGCCAAATTATAGTCAGCAAACAGGATGATAAACTTCCTAGAAGCTTGCAGTTTACTGCTCAAATTGATGTAACGATGATAAGTCGGTTTCTGCATTTTTTGGGCTTCTCTTTTTAACAAGAAATTCAGTAGTACATAGTACTGCATCACCGTTTAGTTGCTGGAATGTACTTTCTGCCAAACATAACTGTTTGTTTTTGTTGTATGTTTTATTCTTTTAGTTAGTTGCAATCTGTAGCAAACTTTAGAAGTCAAGAACAGCGCTTAATTCCCTAATTCAGTCAAACATATTTTAAGGATGTGGGCTGCTGCTGCTATGTAATCGGCCATACTATTTTAGGATGGAAGGTGAAGGTCAAATCTCATGGGAATGATGGTTTTGTTTATCTATAGAGATAGCATCCATTCTGTAAATTGTTGCACTGCAGACTTCACAGTAGAAGAGGCTAGAAAAATATTTTGAAATGAAGCTCCGTCTCTTCTAGAAGAAAAAAAAAAAGCAAAAAAAGCATGTGGAAAGTTTCTAACTCTGTGGATTTGGCAACTTTCCTCTGTACTTATCCCAGTTTCTTTCACATGCCACTGGAAAAAAATCAAAGACGAGCAATTAGTAACTTTTTAACAGGCAGTTTGGGGAAAGTAAGATTAAGCCTGAAAGACTATGCAATCTGCTTTTCTTTTTGCTTCCTTCTCACAGGATTTCAGCCTGTTTGTGTAGTGTCCGCTTCATTTGTGGGCTTGGGCTTATTAATTTAAAATGAACCTGTCTTCCCACAAGTTTTTCTTTCTTTTTCCTTCACTTCTGCTATATTTTAGTGTGAGGTGTCCCTGCCCATGGCAGGGGGGTTGGAACTAGATAATCTTAAGGTCCTTTGCAACGCTAACTATTCTATGATTCTATGATTGTGAATAATGTACGTCTGGAATGACGTTAGTAGAGAGCTCTTTGTCCTGGACACACTGCCTCACTTGCCTCCCTGCTGCTGGTCCTTCCTATGGGCAGGATCTAATAGAGGAGGGAAGATGAAGAGGTTTTTATCAGGGTCATGTATAGACCTGAAGTCTTTCAGAGTTGATCTTGGTGTCGGCTCCCCTTCTAAAGCTGCTCCCTAGCCATGGTATTGCTCCTGGAGTGATTCCGCCCACATTTTCAAGCTGTCACTACCGGCAAGTTGGATTGGTCAT
Source organism: Pezoporus occidentalis (assembly GCF_034315485.1). NCBI lineage: Eukaryota > Metazoa > Chordata > Aves > Psittaciformes > Psittacidae > Pezoporus > Pezoporus occidentalis. Next base: position 4,247,874 of record NW_026915724.1, on the reverse strand, counting down.
CTTTGGGACAGCTGTACACTGTGTTCCTTAAGAAGGGGAAATTAAGCTTTGTAGTGAAGGAGCAGCACCCTGTAGTCAAGAAATGAATCTGTGGTCACAGATTTTATTGCCCAGAAAATGGGCCTGTGCATGGCTCCCCATCTGCATGTTCAATGCTGATAGTTTGCTTAGGTATGGCAAACTATAGTGATCTATTGTGGACATGAGGGAAACGTGCAGACGCGTCATTTCCTCATGCAGAGGATGGACTGCAGGATCCAAAATTATTGAAGTTGCTGGAAAACAATACTTGATATTTATTTATGGTTTCTTGATTTCCTGGTCCCACTAACACCATTGTTCCCTTGTGTTGTTCTTAGAAGTCTGGTATCTGGGGTTTTGAATGGTTTAGACTTTTTTTTTTTCCTTTGGAGAATAGGAACAGAAAGTATGTTCCTCGCAGCAAATTCATGAATGAAATAAAAATAGTAATAAAAAATGTTCCATATCCTTGAGTAACCTTATGTGGAAAGACTCGGTGAGACTTCAGTTTGTGTAATCAATGTGGGTGTCTTGCTAATCAGCAGTATGTCCTAGTATGAGCAGTATTCAGTGCTGTCAAACTCTGGTTGAGTATTAACAGATGGCAATTGCCACCAGTGTGCTCTGCTTGTACTTTTCTGCAGTTAATGTGCAGGTACTTTGGTGAGAAGGGTGATTGGTGTGATGCTGTTACAGCTGATTATTCTTTTTTAATTCAAGTACTGGTTTTGCAAAGTGTCCCTGTGGACTGATTGGGAGGGGCAATTTTTATTGTAATTTTTTTTACAATTTAATATTAAAAAATAAATAATATTTCCAATTCTCTGTGTTTCAACTGGAGGATGGTTTTAAAGCTTTTGGGTGTAACCTAAAAGATTGAGGCTCTTATTTCAGGGTAAGGTAATAAAAAGCTCTCTCACCTTAAGGTCCCAGCATTCAAGCAAAGAATTTCATTAGAGAGGGTAACAAAAATTGTACTGTAATCAGGTTTTGTCTTCTGTTCCCTTATAAAAATTAATGAAAGGAGCAGGAACAGCCATACAATCTTTGTATTCCTGAAGAACAACACATGCTTCACAGACGGTTCAGTGAAATTGTGCATTTATGCTGGGAACTCAACAAAGCCAAAGACACACCATAGACCTACATAAGAACTAAAAAAAAACAGTCTGTGCTTGAACAGGGAAAGGAGAAAAGAACCAGTGAGAGATGGAAACCCTATGGGTGTGTGGAATTAATTCTCCCCAGCATGCGTGTAGAATCCAGGTCTATATTTCTTGAAATTGCAAATTTATTTGACAGTAAGACAATCCAGCTAATGTGGATAAATTCAAACGGTGTGGCTTTATTCCTGCAGCTGTATTCTGGATGCGAATATGCTCCATTTATTTTTCTAAAATAATGTTCTATAGGTATGTAGCAAATAAAAGACAGAGTAGGGACAACATAGGCCCCCTCCGGAAGCTCTCAGGAGAACTGGCTACACAGGATTTGGAGAAGGCTGAGGTTCTGAATGACTTTGTTGCCTCGGTCTTCACTGGCAAAGGCTCTGACCACACCACCCAAGTCTTGGAAGGCAGATGCAGGGACTGTGAGAATGAAGACCTTGGGCCCACTGTAGGAGAGGAGCTGGTTTGAGACCATCTTAAAAACCTGAATGTGCACAAGTCCATGGGTCCTGATGAAATCCATCTGCAGGGCCTGAAGGAGCTGGCAAATGAAGTTGCTAAGCCACTGTCCATCATATTTGAAAAATCATAGCAGTCAGGTGAAGTTCCCGATGACTGGAAAAAGGGAAATATAACCCCCATTTTCAAGAAGGGGAAAATGGATGACCCAGGGAATTACAGAGCAGTCAGTCTCACCTCTGTGCCTGGCAAAATCTTGGAGCAGATTCTCCTGGAAGGCATGCTAAGGCACATGAAAATCAACAAGGTGCTTGGTGACAGCCAGCATGGCTTCACTAAAGGGAAATCCTGCCTGACCAATTTGGTGGCCTTCTATGATGGTGCTGCAGAACTGATGGACAGGGGTAGAGCAGTTGATGTCATCTACCTGGATTTGTGTAAAGCGTTCGACACTGTCCCACACAACATCCTTGTCTCTAAATTGGAGCGACATCAATTTGATAGGTGGACCACTCAGTGGAAAAAGAACTGGCTGGATGGCGACATGCAAAGAGTTGTGGTCAATGGCTCAATGTCCAGCTGGAGACCAGTAATGAGTGGTGTCCCTCAGGGATTGGTGTTGGGACTGATTGCTGGATGTGAACTGAGGTTAGCATGTAAATATTCTGAGATACAGTTAATGTTCGGCAGATGTTTCGATAGCAGCATAAAGAAAAAAAGAGTTAAATTCTTTTAGACATATACCATTTCTTATACTGTTCCAAGCCAGTAAAGAAATAAAAGATGAACTATTTCCATTTATGCAGTTGAAGCATCTCATGAATCAAATATAAGCCAGAAAAATATTAATGATTGCATTTCCATGGAAATTGGCTCAAAACCATACAAGCAGATGAAAATTCACAAGACCAATTCATGGCAGGCAATAGGGGCATGTAACAATCTTGTTTGTATGAAGCTGTCTGTAAAATAAAATCATTTTCATTTTGGTATGTTTGTATTCTTTTTGGAATGGAGTTAAGACAACTAACATTGGCATCTAATCTTCAGAAGACAGTAGTTTCCTCATTTACTGATTTTATTGTTTAAGTTCTGCTTAGAAGTAAAAAATAAGTTTTTTCAAGCCAGGTTGCAACACTTGCGTAAATACATTCATACTATTTTCCATGTTTTTTTTCCCCACCACTTGACATTATTTGTTTGAAAATGGGAGTTTAAAGTCACAAATCGTGTAACTATACATGTGCCAATGCAGCATTTATTAAATACTTAACAAGCTGGGTCTGTGCCACTATATGGAAATTGTAAACCTCAGTTTACTGCTGCAGCCAGTTTGGTTTCTCAGAGTAGGCAAGTTTAGTTGCTTCAAGCTTGATTAATCTACCTGAATTCATCAGATATGCCCTTCAACATCTGCATCAACATTTTACTGCTCTACATATCTGCGTGGAAGGAGAGCTGCTGTTAAGGCAGTCTGCTATCAGAATGGCTCTCCTCATCTGAAATGTAGGGTGTATAATCTTGGATTTCAAATTAAGGTTCAAATTCAGCTGCCTTGTTCATGGGGGCTATCCTTAAAGCCCTCCTTAATGACCATTCAGCTGTTCTTGTTACATCTTTTCCTCTAATTGTAATAAAATTGATTCATAGTTAATGCTGTACATCCAAGGCCACTGGAAGGGTTGCAGGTTAGTGTTCTCTTTGAGCTTGAATAAACTCTGGTTTACTGTACATTAAATTGATAGGGGTCTTTGCCATGATTTACAGAACATGAATGTATCCACGAAAACTGCTCTACTGAAATTATTTCACATGAATCTGGAAATGCAAATGTTAGTATTCTTAAATAGTGGTATCTTTATTTGCATATCTTGCAATTACTCAGCAGATATCTATGAAAGTGTGGATCCACTTTAATTTTTGTTGTATTTCTTGGGAGCTTGCTCTCCATGATACTTTTATTTTTTGTTGTTTACATTAACTTTGGTTGACAGTAGTAAAGCTATTGGTCTTGGGATTATTTGCAGTATTTTTCTTGCCCTTGGTCTGGGTTTATTTACTATATTTTCAAAGCCTTTCTATGATTTACTGTTTCTTTATAATAATTCTGTGGTACTGTCTGTGTTGCTAACCTAGTGGCTGAAATGAGTTCAGAAGCCAAGAGCATCTGATTTGGCTGTGAAATAAGTAATTTAAAGTAATAAGGTAATAAAGTAAGGTAAATGTAGTGAAGTAAGGTAATAAAGTAATAAGGTTTTCTTAAAACCTTATTTTGCCTTGAAGATAAAACTTGTTTCACAATGCATTGAAGTAGCAACATCATCATAGTATAAATGCGATTCTTGCATGAAGTGAGGCATCACTGTATATGAGCCTGCTAACTTTGTACTATTTGACCATCCCAAGACCTATCTAAATGACAAGTGATAGAAATTAGGGATATGTATCCACACTTTTTTTTTTTTTTGATCAGAAGGGCACTTTTTAAAAGTACTGTACTCACTGCAGCTTCTTTGTAGGCTTTGTGAAGAACTGAAATTGGGATAGAAAACTGCTGTTTCATATTCCTCCCTGATTGGTGTTTTTCTTGGCGTAAGCGTGCAGATAGAAATGACAGCCAGAATTGGTATTAAATGGTGTTTGAGAAGTACACTTTATTTATGCAGCTCTGGCAATAAAAATTGTAGAACTCTGAAACACATTAATTCCTAATTAATATCTATCTATATTAAACATTAAATAAACTCGCAATTAAGGACTGTGCAATCCAGTATTAGGAAAAAAGACATTTTATATGTTGAAAACTGAGTATGCAAAAAAAGGACTTGGTGGGATTCCATTATGATTGCCTGTCAGTAGTTTCAAGTTGTCTCAGTTTATAAGTAAAACAGTTTTTTTTTTTTTTTAATTAGCTGCCTTAGTCATTAAGGACTGAATTAATTTTCATTAATGCTGAGTCAGCTTTTCTCCCTTATTCAGATGCAGTAGGATTTAAGCTTTAAATTTTAATTTGTAAGGTGGAGTTCTGATGTGTTATTTCATGTTCTTTTCTCGTAATTGGTGATAAAGATAATGGCTGTCCTAATTCTAGTGGATATTTTTGAGTCTGGAAACACTCAAACTTGTTTTCAAACCTGTTAATGACCTTTGGAAAGATGAAAAAGGGAGGTTAGCAGAGGATGGATTTCTTGCAATACGTTCAAGATTAACTATTATTTCTCAAAGTGAATAAAGCGATTTTTTCAAAGGGGCCATTTACAGTAAGTGTGTTTCTCATGTTGACCATTTTACACTTTATGAAATTCATGAGTTGCTAAAAGAAATCTGATGTCTTGAATTAAAATTTCTCAAAAATATTCACATGGATTGGAATGGATTAATCTGAAATAAATTTGAAATATCAAATTCTTCCAAATTGGTGTTCTCCTACTAAAAAAAAAAAAAAAAAAGTTTGGAAAAACCATCATTTTGGGAGTAAAAATTGAAGGAAAAAGATTTTCTTTAAATTTTTAGAATAAACAGATGTGTCTGCATAAAAGAGGCAGAAACTATAGTATGTATAGTTGTATATACTTATGTATATAGTATATACATATATATTTCTATAGTATGTATAGTTATAAAGGTTTCAAATGTATGAAATGTTTTATAATTATGACTGCAGTTTAATGGGGACATACTGTTGTTTCCAGATGTGCAGTTGCTCTGAGGTTTCTTACTTTCTTGTTTTGATTTGCTGGTAGTGGACACAGCTGAATTCACTGAAATTTCCCAGTCAGAACCTAGTGTTCTGTAAATTCAGGAAACTGCTGACTTTTATGAGAGGTAGACTTTATTTGTAGACGTCATTTCTTTTCCATTCCCACTTGAGTAATACAAGATCAGTTGTACGATAAGCAATGTATTATTCACTTTGTAGCATGCACCAAAAGGACTATAGGGTACATTACAGGGGGAATTCCACACTCGTGAACATTTTTCAACCCAGAGTATCTTTTTCTTCATCAGGAAATGTTCAAAATACAATCAAGATTAATCTTGTATTTCTTTACAGGCATGCTGGAAACATTTTAGTTATTAACATGGATGCCTCTTGTTTGGTTGGTTTATCTGTTGCAATCCAGCAGTCTGTTCAGAAATTCACATGGGACAGGCAAATCCTTCTTTTTCCCCTTATCCTTCCAAAAACTCTCAGTTGGTGATGCTGAGATTGGAGTCTTATCTTGTTCTTATTTTTTAATGGGATAAAGGCCTGGTTAGCAGCAACCCATGTTGTGTAAAATATTTACCAAAAATATTAGACAAACTCTGCCTTCTGCTCAGCTTGTAGATGAGTGTTCGTCCCTTATGCCAGTGTATGGCCTTTCTCTAAAGCTGTAGAAAAAAAACTCCAGGATGACCTTTTAGCAGCTTTCTGCATGTGGCTTCAGACTGCAGCAGTGTATGTGAGCCACGCTGACACCCAGCCTCTGATTTGGTAGTTAACTGAGGCAACATCTTAACTGTGACTGTGCAAGTAACTCCATTATTCATCAGCCAAACTTGTATTGACCAGTAAGGGCATAGCTAGTCCTCAGATGGCCAGTTTCCCAAAATGAAGACTTTAGATGTGGGTGACAGGATTCTTGACATATGGGAAGAAAAGGGAGCAGATATCTACTGATTTGGGCCAGGAAAAGGTTGTACTAAATCACTTTGAGAATGGCTTCAGTACAGGGAAGAGGGTGGAGACATCTGACTTCCTGCCTGGCTGAGTGGAACTGGACTTTGACTATAAATCTCTTGCTTTCATCTGCTATGGAGCTGAAAGGAAGGAAGGGATAAAAAGTGAAAGCACAGTCATGGCTCAGGTGTTCTGAGAAATGGGGGAGATCAGTTTAGGGGACACTTCCTCATTAAAGGAGGAAGCTGAGCTAGGAGTCTCATTCGGCATGTAAGGATGAACAAGATGTGGAGTAAAATGTTGAAAAATATTGTCAGTGACTAGGGAAATGCAGAAAAGGTGATCAAAATACAGACAGGGTGAGGGGAGGTTTGCTTTCTCTTCTCTTGGAAGAATGGAAGACGTTTTCTGATAGAGGAAAAACTCTAGCAGAAAAATGAAAAAAAAAAAAGTTATACATGATGGAGAAAAGGTTAAGTTTATCCCAAAGTGTGGCAGATACTCATATGAGAAGGTTACCAAGATCCATGTTTCTTTAATGCAATCATTTTTGTGTGAGTGGGTGTTTAATTCTGAGTTCATGTTTAAGCAAAGAAGCCAGGGATGTTCTTTCAGGCAGACTGATGACCTTTTGGGTCAGGTGAATGGAGAAGGGAATGGTTTGATCAGTTGAGAAAGGAAATTGGCACTAGAATGGAAAGTATTACAGATGTGGTCTATCTATTCTTTGTCCTTACAGGCTGCAGAATCTGAAGCAAGGTTTAAAAGTGGCTCTAGGTGCAGTAGGGAGAAAGAATATATCTGACCTTGGCAGATGCTCTCTCTGCTGGTTGTGACTCATCCAGTCCTGCAGGCAGGATGGGAGAAACAGGTGGTGTCTCAGCTGGTGCCTTACTGGAGAGAGCAGAAGAGTCTTTTGTTCAGTAGCACAAGCCAGCCTGAGCAGCTACTGCCACTGCTTCTGGCACAGGTTAATGGGAAGAGCTGGGTAAACACGCAGTGCTTACCACAGCTGCTATTGCTGCTGGACTCTTCTGTATTGAAATAGGGTTTTGTGATTTATTTTGTGTCAAAATCAAGCAAAACTGCTTCAATGAAACTGGCACAGTGTTCTTTTGGGACCTAGAATCTGCCATGAATTAATTAGAGTGAGCAAAACCTGCACTGCTGTGCAAAATCCTACCATGATGCCTGTGACCTGAATTAGCTATGATAAGAAGTCACCTATAATTTTGAGCAGTTTTCTTCCCAGCTATAGGTCTCCATGTTCTCTTTAGGATCATTTAGAATACTGTGAAAAGAACAAGATATTTTCCACTATCCAGGTATCTATACAAGAATGTAAAGGGAAAACACAGGTCTTTCAGCTTGGTTTCTAAATTTGTGATCATGAGCCCAATGTCATGGATGCTTATAAATATTATCATATGCGAACATTTTCCTTATTGTGGGTTTCTTTTAGGATTTTGTCTTTTGGCAGTATACAAAATAAAATTTTATTCAGTTTTAATGTACAAAACATCTTGCTAGCTTTATTCAGCAGGCTTTAATATGATAGATTGGGTGCCTCAGTTGTCCTGATTCTCTTAAAGTGAAAATGCACAGAAAATTACCTTACTAAAAATACATATGTTTTGCAGTTCACCTTGTTTTTGTTTAGGATGGTATAGATTTAAATGTAGAAACAGTGTTAAAAAAAATCCAAGGGGGAAAGGTAAGTAACTTGTTCTTTAATTCTTTTTTTCTAGACAAAAAAGCATATTTCTTTCGAGGCTCACAAAAGTAGGATGATTGCTTTCAGGAAAAAGAGTTACGTGTATTTTGTGAACTACGTGCCCTGACATAATTTCAGGACATAATTTCTTAGCTGTCAAGAAGTTGAAAACCCTTCATGCGCTCGGAATCTTCTGCAGGCAGACTTCTTTGTCTTCCCTGATTTGATTCCAGATGTCAGAAAAGTAATTTGTGCTGTTGGCAGCTTCTTGTGCTGTCTGTACCGGTGTGGATTGTTTTTTTTTTGTTTGCTCTGTTTTGTTTTTCTTCTGAGCAACACACAGAGCAACTATGGAAGGAAAAAAAACCCACCCACCAGACAACTGAACAACCCCACTCTTGTTTCGATAAGACCAGAAGTAAAATCCCCATAACAGGAACTTGTGCGTTCTCTGTTGAAATATCCTGCCGTGCAAAATGGCAGCAGATCAACAGACAGGAAACACATTAGTGTTCGCTTGGCATAAGGAACAAATTCATTTAAAATTCTTTGAATTTGGAATTTCAGTCTTTATGTTTGTATTTTTGGTCTTGGTGTTTCCTATAGTGTGTCACAGCTGTGTCAGGCAAAGGGTGAAAGAGTTAGAACAGGGAGTAACACAGAAAGTACTTAAAAAGTATTTTGCAGGTAATAAATACACAATGATGAAGAAAAAGATGTTATCTTCATTGATATTATTAGAATGGCATCTTCTTCAGATGTTCTGTGCAATTCTTTGCCATGTTCCTGAAAGGTAGAGGTGAATTACCCTTCTCCTTACCAGTTTGGTACGAAGACCCTGAGTCATAGCCAGAAACAGGTTTTATGTCCCCATTAGGACCTGAGTAGAGTTAGGGAATCTTAACCCTAAACTGTTATCTTGCATATTTTACGCATAGCTGCTTCTCTATTCCAAAGGCTCAGTTGATGCCTTATGTTTTGGTCTGCAAGTTCGTCAGACTTCTAAAGATATTCAAACTCCTCTTCATGTTTAGAGTTTTCTCAGCTTTTTTGCCATTTCTTCTCTTCCAAAGCAGCTGTACACTGATCATTTAGATGCCATTTTCTGTTAACAAAGTTTCCAGAAGGATGCTTGGGGTTTGTAATTTGAATTTCAGACTTTGCGGAGGCAGAGATTGTAGCAATCAGAGTGACTCAAGGATATGCCTGGAGTGACAAACTTTTCCATAGAAAGTTCTAAAAATTGTCAAGTGAAACTAGATTATTTAGTTTTTTAAATGTAAATAAAAACATCCTCCCTTTTATCTTTCCTCCTCATCTTTTAAATTTAGCCTGCTCTTTGTAGTACCCAGCCAACTTGCTCCTCTGACATGTTTTATAGAGATCTCTTGAAAGAGAAGTCAGCAAGAGTCTAGCTGGCAGAGAGTGCCAGGGGCCGCATATCTCCATCTGCAGTGCTGCAAGGGTGTGAATCCCTGTATTATACGAATGTAAGTAGAATGCTACTAGCACAAGATGAAAAGTTAGAAAATTATGTTTAAACCATATGGCTTTGCTATTACTTGAGAAGACTAAAGACTGAAGTTAAGGGAAACTCCAGAATCTACCTGAAAAGTTTTAAGAAAATTGAGGACCTCTGTCTAGGTGACAAAGGCCTGGAATCGTGGAGTGCACAGAAATTCGTGTTATTCTCTATGCTTGATGTTGTGCTAAAAAACATCTACAGTAATGTAGATGAATCTGGAAGTAACCTCAGCAAGACATGAAGTATACTCCAGGAGGCAAATATGAATCACAATTTACTGATGTGTGCGTGGTTAATAAAATAGCACTAAGTTTGAGCATAGGAATCATGGACCCAATTGATTGCTACAGTTCTTTTCACAGTCCAGCAGCAGGGGTTATTCAGCTGTGCCCTTGTAATTTGAAATGCTTTGCTCCTTCATGTAATGCCATGCTCAGTAATGAGTCTGGACTTCAACTTAAAGTCATGGTAGAATTTTTATAAACCATTCAGTGTTATTTCAGAGGAGTTTCTGACTTGTTTTTGTGTGTCCGGGTCTTTACTGAATTGTAAATTGGCTGAGATGTCCATTTAATTGTTCTTTCATTTTTTTTACAGGTTTGTTTTTTTCTATGGCTAGTAAGTTTCTGTGGTGTATTTTCAAAAGGGTCTCTAAACTTCTTTTCTGTTAGCTTAGCAGCTGTCAGCTCCCGAGTAGTTCCTGGGCATCCGTATATATTTTCCTTTTAAAGTCTGTGATTTCTTTGTTGGGGTCCTCCTTAAAGCTGTGTCTACAAATGACTTGCTTTTGGTTGATCAGTTTTTGAAGAAGAACTGTTTTTAGTTGTTCTCAGTTGTTGTTCAAATAATTCTGACGTCTTTTGAGTAGTCATCTCTCTGTCAGACCTCCTGTGTATTCATACAAGTTCAGAGACTTGACTTTTCCATAGACACAGTGCTGGATTAAAGTTATTTAACACTGTGACAAAAGCAGTTACTTCTCCATTCTCCTGCCGGATGACAGCCATCTGTTCTCTCTAGCGAAGTCCCAGAGTAGAGTTGTTGCGTGTGTGTGTGGAGTTAGTGGTGTCTGTTGGAAGGGACAGGGAGTTGGTAATGGCGTTGGTAATGGCGTTTTCATTGTGGAAACCTGGGCTTCATTGTTGCTTTGCATTACTCACTCTGCAGCAGGTGAAGTCCACCAAGGAGGGTCTTGGTGGGAGGTGGATAGAAGTAGGCAGCTCCATGCCTGCCTGCACTCCCCTGGATTCTCTTACATCACTCCTCTTGAAAATGTGAGATTATTCCAGTTAATTTGAGATATGTGTGGCTTCGTAGTGTTCATGTAAGTGCTCTGAAAGATTCAGATGATTGCATCTGTTGATTTGTGGGGCATAATGTTATGAGTTTTTCAGGAAGCAAATGTGCATTGATAGGGATGACAAGTGGCAAATCTTTAGAAATGACTGGCATCATGACTACACTACTTCAGCAACATGGGTACAGAAACCATATACGGACTTGTGCAAAGTTGCTGGAAGGGGCTGAATTTGCCCTAGGTCTCCCTGCCTTAATTAGTGACTTGTATCTGGATTCTGCAAGAGTTTGGATTTTCCTGGATTCAGTTTCTGATCTCTGCAGATGTGGGATCTGGGACAGTGCTGCTTGGATAACTTGTTTATTGCAGCTGATATATACTGTTTTTGACCTCATGACTCTTGGCTAGTGTATTGAATCATTTGAGAATAACTAATGCGTCAGCTCCCAGATCGTTCTCAAGTTTCGCCTTCAGCCAACTGAATATTCACCTTCCTTCACAGTTACAGGAAATGAAGATCTCCTGGGATAACATGAGTGCGGATGAGCAGTATGTTTGGTCTATGGGGAAATAATGTGAACAAAGAGAGATTACAGATAGTAAAAACAGACACGCGTTTCAGAGGTAGTTCTTGTGATATTCCCCCCCCATCTCAATTTTGAAGTGTATTGAATATTGTTGGCTGGTTTATTGTAAACTTTCAAAAATTAATGAAGAGTCATGCAGTAAATCAGGCTTTCACTGTATGTGGGATTGGCTGTACACTGTGCAGGCAATGTGCACAGCAAATTTGCCATAACCCCTGTGGATATTCATAGCAAGGAAAGATATAAAGAGCTGTCATCCATCAACAGTTAACTGCTGCAAATGAGTTAATGCAATCTTTTGCCATCAATAAAACATTAGAAAGAAAGCATGAATAGTCAGGGCAAAAGAGGAGTTAAAGAAGGAGAAAATCCACATTGCTGTAGAGAGTGATATGAAACATACAATATGCTGGCAGTGATCCAAACTTAATTCTGTTTATGTCCTGGATAACTAGGTTTGTCTCTTCAGTAATAAAAATGTGTAATGCCAGTTACATAGTTCTGTTCACAAGAGAAAGGATCACTGCTTGGAATAAAAATGTTTTAACTCCCAGCAGAGAGATAAAAAAGGGGTGCTGTGACTGCTGTCCTTCCATATATGCGTTATTTATTGCCTTTCTTACAGAATTTGCACCATGCCAGAATTTAGATGAGTTTGTGTACCGCGTACAATGCACAGTGACTTGAAACGAAATGGTTATGAATCACATGACATTTGTGCACTTATGGTGCCAGTTCTTAATGGCTGAAGAATATGCATGTCTGTGTGAATAATTACCAATGTAAGATTTTAGTCTCCAGTGTGTAGATACTTTCAGAATGTACCAAGTCTTTGTAATGGAATAAATTCATAAAAATGAATTCTATCCTTTGTACCTGAAATGTGATTTATTTCTTTTGGAATGACTTACTGTACATCTTTTCTTCTTGCTGTTTCCAATTCTTGAATGTGAAATATAATAAGAACTTACTCTTTTGCTGTTTCATTAGTGGTGTTACTAAATTCTCATTTGATCTCCAAGAATGAGGCTCTTGGGGAGGAAAGACCGAACATTTTCATTAAGCAAAACCAGGTGCGGCTGTCTGTTGTTTAAACCAATTTAATTTACAGTAGGTTTGATTATTAGTACATCAGAAATCTTAACGTGTGGTTACTGTGGTAAAAGTTACATTTCATAATAGAATGTCCCGAGTAGTTTTAATTTAGAAATTAGTGGCTTATTTTTGCTTGTCTTGTAGTGAATTTGTAAAGTGCTAGAGCAAGAATTTGAAAATGGCTCATTTTGCTCTTGCTTGATTACATTGTATGTCTAGGGTAGAATGTTCAGTTTCTCAGCCTCTTTAACGTTTCAGTATTTAGTTCTTTCTAACACTATATAGATAGGGTTTTATATCATCTTAGGATAACAGGACTACTAAATACTTTATAAATAAAATACTTGGTTTAGATTCTGAATAATATACTGATGTGGCTTTATATCCAAAGCATAAGAAATTTGGGAAACAAATTATAAGCATAAAATGCCAAAAGCTGAAGTCTTCCTGAAATAACCTTTTCCTTATTTCTTTTGTTTCATGCAGGCTTTCCTTCACCGAATGATCCAATGTGCTGCAGCCAAAGTAGATAAAAATGTCACAGAAGAGACAGTTAAGGTTAGTTTCATAATTGCATATTTCTTCTGTTTTTCTATCTGATGTTTTATTTATGTGTGTTTTATTCTTTTGCAGACGTTGTTTTCAAATATTGAAGATATTCTTGCAGTTCACAAAAACTTCCTTTCCCTGGTGGAGGAGTGCTTACAGCCAGAACCTAATGCACAGCATGAAGTTGGAACCTGCTTTCTTCATTATGTAGGCCATCTTCTATTACAGTCTTATTTCACTTTTTTCCTTTATTAGTTGTCTTTATTAATTACATTGTGATGAGTTGTACCCAGTCATGATGACAAAATATTATTTGATTGCATAGTTTAAAAAAAGGAGGGGGAAGGAGAATGAAGGAAGTATAAAATGGGAAGAATTTTATTGTATCATCATCTGTATATTCACCAAATTAGCCCAAGCTGCCAAACAGCCCTGCAGCGTGGGCAAGGCTAGTGCCTGTGCATGGGTTAGAGGTACAAGGACCACGGCTGCATGAAACAGCAAAAGTAATGATACGCTTTTTTTTTTTTTTATTCCCCTTTGATGCTAGGCAAAAATGTGAATGTCTAACAAAGAACTGCATACGCTGGGTAAAATATCTCCATGGTTCTGGACTGTGAAGTTATTTTACTTCTGACAACTGCAGTACCTCCATAAGTATGTTTGTATGTCCTGTAGAAATTGTTTTCTCTCAGTATTATTTTTCCTGTTGGAGCAAAACAGGATGTCAGTGTTAAAGAGCTCTGCAAAATCAGGACAATTTAGTTTGCTTTCAGTTATAGGCCTAGCAAAAAGTCTAGGTTTAATTGTTACCTCTGGTTAGAGTCCCATTTGTTTGCCAAGTCTTTGTTTATTTGTTGTGGGAGGAGAAAATGATTAATGGTTTGTGGAAACTTATTACAGAAGTTGAGTAACATCAGTTTTTGACTGGAAAAGTATGGCTCGCATTTGCAAACATGTTTGCAGACAAATAGGTAATGATACCAGCAAATAAGCCACTCTCTCTATTTTCTCCCTGGGTTTCTCCTTTTCACAAGGAGTCACATGGAAGACGTGAGTCGTGATGGTACAAGGTAATCCTGGGGAGATTACGGTTTGACACAAGAGGAAAACTTTTCACGATGAGAACAATCAGCCATTGGAATAATCTCCCCAGGGAAGCAGCAGATTCCCCAGCATTGGACGCTTTATGATTTGGCTGGGCAGGGTGCTGGGCCATCTTGTCTAGACGGTGCTTTTGCCAAGAAAGGTTGGACCAAATGGTCCCTGAGGTCCCTTTCAACCTGGTGTTCTATGACTGAAATTCCCAAGTGATGCTTCCAGACTGTTCATAATTCTAGTTTGAGACTGGATGTCAAATAATAAATGTAGAACAAAGAGCTGACCTTCCAAAGTGAAGACTATATTAGCTATTCATCTTGTTCATGTTTCATTAATTAAAAAAAGTCTCAAAATGGCAAGTGAAGAACAATGTATTTCTTTGTTTCTGCAGAAAGAAAAATTCCGTATTTATGATGAATATTGCAGTAATCATGAGAAGGCGCAGAAAGTTCTCCTTGACCTTAACAAAATAAGAACAGTGCGGACCTTTCTTTTGGTAAATAAACTTTCAACTGTTGATTAACTTAGTACTTTGTGACTGGGCAGTGGATTGTTACTGCTGTCACCTCCACCATGTAACAAGCACACCCGCAAGTGGTTTGCAGACAGTTTCAGTTGGGGGTGGTGTTTCCAGAGGAAGGGGTTGTGTACATCATATTTTCACTGCTGCATTGGATCTGTGCATAACAAAGCATTAGGCAGTGTGCCTTGAACTTGCTGGCCAAGAGACAAGTGTGTAAATCCAGCTGTGTCTGTAAAAAGCAAAAAAAAAAAGATAGATGAAGAGGGATAGGGAAGGAAATTGTGGAAAAGAAGCTGAAGGACTCAGCAGAACTTCTGAAGAGAAGGTCCATTTTCTGGTACTGTAACACCACTGCCAGGCAGAAAAGTGTTTCATAGAGTAAACATCCTGAGCTTAGATGCTGACTTAATCTGAGGTCAATATAGACAGCAGCACAATTAGTTTTTCACTTTATAAAACAAATAGGGAGGCCTTTTTAATTGCGAGTATGACAGTCCTCATGATTTTCTTACAGCAAAACCAGTTTCTGTGTAAATACTGAGTTTCCTAATAGTTAACATTAGTTGTTAAAAGAAGGATTCAGGGTGGAATGATTTTTGTGTTTTTTTCTTCCCGATGTCCTGTGATAACAAAGTCAGCTTTGTAATGCCCACATTATTCCTGCTATATTGGAACTTAAATACCTGAGGTGGTGCCCATGGATAAGATACCAGATTCATAGTAATCAGATCCAGTTCTTGCATTTTGGGACTGGAGAGCAAAGCATCACAGATATGGTGGAAGAAAAAGGTGATGGCCAGTGGTGGCAGTATCACAAGTTTTACTTAATTTCATTTCTTTTTAGCATGCAGTAGGCTTTCACTGCTGCTGACAGAGTTCTTGGTGAAGTCAACCTGTTGCAGGTCACTGCATTTTTTGAAAGATACTGGATCTGAGTCCCTAGCTGCCTTTACTGACACCCAAATTAATGAGCAGCGTGTGAATTTATTTATTGTAGGAGAGTATGGAGTGACATGAAATGCCATCTGCCTTTTTGCTAAGAGTCTCTTATCAGTGTTCCATTCATAGCTGAAAAGAGATTCAAAGTTGTCCTATTTTTCCTCAGTGGTTGACACAGTATCCTTCACCTTGCCCCAGACTGGGGAGCTTCACACACGTAGTTCTTGTATTTGGAGCAGCATGGCCAGACTCAAGAAGGAGTGAATGCTGCCTACAGAGACATTTGCTACAGAGCAAAATACTCTGGAGAAAGACTGCAAAAAGCGTGTTTTATGAGAAAGGAAGTGAGGTGTGTAGTTGTGGGCAGTTCATGGTGTGTCACTGTTATGTACTCCCGGGCTCACGCACAGGGCTTTCGCATCTGCTTTGGGTTTCTCATAGATTCAAGATATGGCTGTAGAATAAGTGGCATCAGTCTAACCTGGAAAACAGGGGGTCTGACTGTGTGATAACTGTCTGATACAGTTGAAGCTTTCTAGACAGAACAGTTTGGGTCATTAGAGATTGTCATTATTATAAATAATGGGGAGCTGAAACTAGACTTGTGAGCCTTCAGGTATAGAGACAGTGATTATATAAACCTATAGTCTGCATTGTCATTATCTTGCTCAGTCCTTTATCAGTAAAGCTTTTTAGTTGGCAGATTTAAGTGAGATCCTTTGGGATAAAGGATCCTTTAGTATGAGACAGAAGCTGGTTAACTGTGAGTGCAAGGCAGAGATTTAAGGGTGGGTGTAGAGATCCCCGTAGCAGCACTGGTTATGGGGTATGTACGTTGTGAGTTGTACGTTGGGAGCAGCCACCCAGTTTTGTAGCCCCTGTTCTATCAACAACATATCTGCATCCACATTTGTGGCCTGTGTCAACACACCATCTGGCTCTGTTAAATTACTTTTGTTTAGCAGTTGCTGTCTCAGTTTAGACATCTTGCACTTTGAAGCTGTAGATGATATCATACCATTGCATCACAATTCCTTCTTATCTCTCAGTAAAATAGCTTTCATCCTTAGGTCTTTTATGTACTTACACTTTAATTACAGCAATTCCAAATATTTGCGGTGATGTCCCTTGCATGCTTTGTTATGCCAGATACCCCTTATTCTTTTCTCTCTTTCTCTCTGCTGCTTTTTCATGGGTGCTTCCACCATGAATATTTCATGTATTCTCTGCTTCCATAGTTGGGTGTCTTGGGAAAATTTATATATTTTTTTAGCCCATGACTAAGGGCATTTTGTTTGTTGCCCATCACATTTAACTATAGAAGCATGTAAACAGAACACTTTTTTGGTGGGTGTGTATAGGATGGCCAGGTTCAAGCCTTCCAAACCATCTTTGATGCTACTTAATATTACAAACACATCTTTTAGAAGCAACAGCACCTAGAGTAGTCACCCTGAATGATTTTTATTTTTGTTTGTTGAAGTATGAAAGCATATTTTTGGCATTTTATTCACTGTCTTTCATTTTTAAACTTTAAAGCTGGCCTCTCTTTATCAGACTGTATGAAGAAGGTACCTAGGGGAGATGCCTGCCTAAGTCCATTGTGGTTTCTTTGTATGATAGAGTACGTGCCTGCGCATGTGTTCAAGCCTGTTCTTTTGTCAATCTTGCATAACTCCCTTATTACTTACAGCTTAGCCAATATTGCTGTGTACATATGCCCTTGTCTTTATTTCTCATCATTTTCTTGTATTTTTTATTAATTTATGAAACTGTTCTCACTCTAGAATTGCATGCTTCTTGGAGGACGCAAGAACACAGATGTACCGTTGGAGGGATATCTGGTAACACCAATACAGAGAATATGCAAGTATCCCCTTCTTTTGAAGGTATTTCAAGTTTTTTTATCTAGGACTTTAAACTTTCTGTATAAAACTGGTTGCTAAGCATATTTCTGAACAGCAGGAACAATCTCTCTACACAGTGAATAATCTCTTTATTAGATATTGGACCCAGACATGCTCTCATTAAAGCTAGTGGCAGGTCTTCTGTATTAAAAGGAACTGAGGAGTTTGGCTGGGTCAAGGTGATTAGCTTGCTTCTGCAGCTGGTTGTAAAGTTGCCTCTCAATTGTTGGAATAGAAGTGAGTCATTTAAAAGGAGTGTAATGAGACTGATTTCAGCTGGGTTTGACCATGGTCTTGTCTAAAATGCTTGGGCTAGCAGAGTTGTTAGTGACATGCTTTGATGGGTCTAATTTACCGTCAGCAAACTGTAAATGAAAAATATTTATGAAAATTATTTGTAAGAAAGCTCTAGAGTAATGGTGTAGGTGATTCTATGCACATTTCTATGTTTATTCTTTTATTATTGTTACAATTTAAAACCTAAAAATGTTAAATGTGCTGATAATCATTAGATATGAAAAACTGAGTTACCGATTTTTTTTTCCATGTTAGGAAACAAAGTAATACAATTGTCATAACAGTAAATATTTAAAACAATTTTTTGCTTAACAAATGGAGGCTTAATATTGTTTATTGTTTCAAACAGTGAAAGAGAAACCAGAGCAGATTTTGCTCTAGAACCTGCCTGAAACCTGATTACTGAACAGTGTTTTTCACATTGCATGTGTGAGTTTAGATCTGAAACAATGCCAGCTATGAGCCATATGAATTTCATTGCACTGACATAAAAACTTTAAACATGTTCAAAGAAAGGTTTTTAAAACAACTTAAAGAATATGATAATTGCATTGAGGTTTGATTCATCCCAGATATCTGTGGTTTTACAGTTCCCTTGGCCTATTCTAAAATTATATTCTATTTTTTGAATGAAGGATCTGCAGATGAACAGGGGAAAATGACTAATGAATTACTCTAGGGAACAATGAAATGGAAATATTTATGTTAAATAAATTTAAATACAGGGTGTGGTGGCAGCAGCCTTAGGGCTCGTGCCTGTATCTCAGTCAGGGTGTGTGCTGAAGGCTGTCCATAGTCAGTCCAGCTGTAAACAGGCAGTTGGTAGTTTGAGACGGGAAATCTCAAATGAATACTGGCAACTCCACTTCTGTGTTTTAGTGTGGCTGCCATTACCAGTAAGCACCTGAAATCGGTGAATCACCTAAGATATTGTTCAGTGCTCTGGCATATTGCACTAGATTAAACAATAGTGTGAAGCTAAAGGAAGATGGGCTTTACCCAGAGTTGCAGGAGAGGCAAGTGCTAACTTTGACATGAATAAACCAGCATTTTTAAGCAGAATTGTTGTTGTTGAACAGTTCCATCCTGTGGCATATAAAAAAACCCCAAAAGACCAACAACCAAAAAAATCAAACCCCAAACCGAAGCTCAACATGAAGAAACATTGCTGGGGTGAGAAAGTAGCTGAAAGGCAAACTAAGTACTAATTCCAAAGTACTGATTATTTTTGCTGTTAGTAATTTATTTCTTTGAGTTTTAGTGTCCTACTAGAACACAATGCTGGAGGGTTTATTATTTTACCACTTCGTAACATAGAGGTCTGGCTACTTCTTCATTTTTGTATGCTATTCAATTTAAGCCTCCTGTAATGTACATGTAGAGATCAAAGACAGGTTTCTTGTTTTCTTTTTTTTTTTTCTTTTCTTTTTTTTTATATGTCTAAATAGGAGTTACTGAAGCGGACTCCAAGGAAGCACAGTGACTATGCAGCACTAATGGAAGCCCTCCAGGCCATGAAAGCTGTCTGTTCCAACATAAATGAAGCCAAGAGACAAATGGAGAAATTAGAGGTTTTGGAAGAATGGCAGTCTCATGTGGAAGGATGGGAGGTACTGTTGTAGATTTGTTGCTTTGTGTATTGATGAGGGAATAAAAATTTTCAACAAACATATGTCGCACTGGTTTTGTGAGCCTGAGGTACTGTCAGCTCCTCAGTGCTGTGAAACACAGCTTTCATTTGGGTTCTGTTTTGCAAATTCAGTGTTGTCCATGACTGAGCACCACTGTATAAAATAGCAGACTTCCAGGACAGCAGGCAGTGTTTGGTGTTTAACTTGGAATATTGACCTTTTACATTAACATGTTTGTGTGCACACATGCACATCTATAAATCCTAATTTAACTGTTGCCTTGATTTTACTGCTGTCAATTCCTGCCTAAAGCATTTTATGTGGTTGAAAAAAAAACAGCTACTTATTTTGATTAAGCACTAAGTCCGTGTTTGTCAGCTTGTAGATAGTTCTTTACTGTTGGCCAAGTTAAACTAACATGTGTTCAAGAGAATGTGTGTAAGACTTGGTTTTGGTTTAATTATTTCAGTTTTCAAGTGGAAGAAATTTAATGCTTTAGTTCTGTGAAGAAACCATAGGTCTATTTCTGAGTTAGTGTTTTCAGTAGTATCCAGAAGAGCCACCATTTCCCTTAGGCAACTTCAAGATCAAGTAGTTGTAGCACCAGAATCTGCCTGTTGTATTATTTTGAGCACTATTATTAGTTTATACAGAAAGATAAATGTGGATCATATAATGGAATCATATAATGTTTTGGTTTGGAAAGGACCTTAAGATCATCTAGTTCCAACCCACGTGCCGTGGGAGCGACAACTCATACTAAACTATGTCACCCAAGGCTCTGTCCAGCTTGGCCTTGAACACCTCCAGGGATGGAGCCTTCACAGCTTCCTTGGGCAGCCCATTCCAGTGCCTCACCACCCTCACAGGAAAGAATTTCTTCCTTATATCCAATCTAAGCTTCTGCTGTTTTAAGTTTTAATCCATTACCCCTTGTCCTGCCACTACAGTCCCTAATGAAGAGTCCCTCCCCAGCATCCCTATAGGCCCCCTTTAGATACTGGAAGGCTACTATGAGGTCTCCACGCAGCCTTCTCTTCTCCAGGCTGAACAGCCCCAACTTTCTCAGCCTGTCTTCATATGGGAGGTGCTCCAGTCCCCTGATCATCCTCGTGGCCCTCCTCTGGACTTGTTCCAACAGTTCCATGTCCTTTTATGTTGAGGACACCAGAACTGCACACAACACTCCAAGTGAGGTCTCATGAGAGCAGAGTAGAGGGGCAGGATCACCTCCTTCGACCTGCTGGTCACGCTCCTTTTGATGGAGCCCAGGATATGGTTGGCTTTCTGGGTTGCGAGTGCACACTGAAGCCGGCTCATGTTCATTTTCTCATCAACCAACACCAACAAGTCCTATTTGTATATATTTGATTTGCCTTAGGTGTTTTGTATTGAAACATCTTAGCTGCCCACACTGAGGTGGGAGTGAAGTTCATATATAAGAAATGCAAAGCAAGCAATGTAAGTAATTTTTTAATAAGTCAGTTTTGAACGTAATACACAGGACTACTTAAATAAAGTAAAACTCTAAACACTGTAATTGAGAGGGGGTCTTGTTGACCTAACACTTTCCAAAAGAACCAAATACCTTAACAGCTGCTTATTTAGACTAGGTGAAAGTAAGTTCCTTTTTTGTTGTTAGCTTGAACTTGCTGTCATCAACAGTTAACTTGGAAAGGTTAGTGTATGTGAACTTTAACATTTGTTAGACATGTTTGTACAATAACTTAATGATAGAAGCAATAGCAGGCATTTGCATTACTAAATTTTATATGGCAAGGAAATTTTAAAATAATACTGTCTATAACTGACTCTACTATTATTTTCAACTTTCAAGTAAGTTTTCTGTTGTGCCGTAGTGATTAAGATTCTTCTACTTGCTTTCAGTGCCTGAGTCTTACAGATATTTCTCAAATTCATATTGATGAGCACACTCAAATATAAAGTTACAGCATTACTATCTCAATGTGTTATTAGTCATATAAGTCGGTTAAGAGCATATCGTTCTCACATTTCTGAAAAGGGAATGCACTTTTCTGCATTCATTTTTTTTCTGAATTCTTAATAAAACACGGAGTAATAAATATGTTTGCTGTTGGAAATATATTAATGAGCAAAAGTAACGATAAGGAAGGGTAACAATATAGACAGAAGTGTATGAAACATAGATTTATGCTCTGTATTCAGAACGTATTCTGTGAACTGTAATACAGTAATTTCCTTCCGACCTTGTTTGTTTGTTTTTTCCTATTTTCTTCCCCAAATTTAATCTTAGGATTTCGCTTCTGCTTGATCTCTGGAAAAGTGCCATTGTCTTAAAATAGAATTTATTCAGTACAGTTATGTTGTGTTTAATGTGGTTTAGCTGATCAGGTTTGATGTTACCACATGGCAACCACAGGGCTGCCCTGATCTTAATACGCGCATCCTTTCTCAAACATACTATATGGTTAGTCCTTGAAATGGTAAAAATCATGTATAAGAGCATGTTTTAGAGCTTTTCTGAATGATTCCCAGCAACAACTGCAAGAAAATCTCTGAATGCAATGTATGAGAGTGGATTTGATTAAATAAACATCTGGTTTTCTGCATTGCCTAAAAATAAAGAGGCAAACTTGTTGGAGATTTCCTTCCAGAAGGAAATGCTTAGCACATTGCTTGGCCCCAACTAGAAGGAAAGGGGAAAAAAAAAAAAAAAGACTATTTTTAGAATCTGATCAAAGCATGACTTGAATTCCTATACATGAGTGTCATAAAATGAAGCTTGTGTTTATTATGATAAAAATACAGATTCATGGAAAAATGGAACATCTGTTTCAAGGAAGAAAATTTTGAGTATAATGACTTTCTCACTTAATTTCCTAAGTGGTTAAATTTATTGGCCTGAATTCAGAACTTGTGTAGGTGGCTGTCTCAGCTGGAGAATGGCTCAACAGCTGAAGGAGTCTGTCAGGAAAATCTGCGTGGATGTTTCAGTGAGGGAATTAAAAAATAAGATTGTTGCATTTGTTGTAAGCTGGAAACTGAACAACCCAGTCTGAGTCACAGGCCAACTTAGTGACAATAGCATGGGGTGTTCTGTTCCTTTCCATTGTGCTATATCATAAAGTAGTATTTTAATGGAGATTTCTGTTTTAAATTCTAGGTGTTTTAGACCTTTTCTCTATTATATTTCTCTTTCCCGTGCCCATGTGCAAGTACTGAAGAGTACATTAATATATGTAATTTCTGACTTTTATCACTGTTAATGTGCTCGCCATTGAGTCAGTATGGTCAGACTTTCATGTTTGACTGATGTGGCCAGAATATGTAGCTAAGTAGCTGTTGTTACAAAATGAAACCAACAAATGCTGCTTTTCATTTCAAGGTAATAAAGGTCATTTTTTGATGTCAAAGATGGGTATTTCATGGCTAAAGGATGAGTGGGGATATTGTTGCAGATTTCTTGCATACAGTCTCTCTCCTTCCAGTGCATTTTAAATGCATTTACTTTGTGATGTAGTCATGGTAGCCCACATTTCAGACCTCTTGCCTGAGCTTTTGCCTTGGTGGAATGATAGGTGACTGAATGGCAGCTGAAGCCAGTTTTACCTAAGTAGCCTGAAGGCTCTGAGATCTTAGGCTTTTAATTTCCACACCAGCTAGCCTGAAAAACTAGAGCCCTTGATCCCAATGCTGTCCACAGTAGAGGACTGCTCTACAGCTAGGTATTTGGAATCTTGCAGTCTTCAGTGACTCATTAGGATAGGGGGAGGAAAATATAGTCTAGATTCATAGTATAAGCCTGGTTTGCAGGTTAGATTCTTCCAACTGAGTCTTTTATATGTTGGGTTTTTTGTTTTGTTTTGGGGTTTTGTTGTTGGATTTTTTATTTTTTTTTAAGATGGTCGAAACAGGTTTCTTTCTATAATACAAGGCATTTTCAAATTGACATATTACAAAAAGGCTGGTTTCACTCATAATACTCCATCAGCTCTAATTGCAGGTACTTTAAATGCATAGAAACATGAATTGTAGCATAGTAGTAGTGATTTTACATTTAGGTTGAGCAACTATATGATCTTCCCTTGCAAGCACTGAGTAAAAAATGTACATGCTTATGAAAACTTTGAAATGGCAAATTGTTTTTCAGGTTCAAATTGCTTATATTTGACATTTCCGTGGTAGTTTCAATACAAACATTTAATGAAAACATGGTTGTGTTAGATGTTTTTGGTAATACTGGTTTCCAAAAGTATTGCTTGTAGATAGTGTAGTTCAATTTTAGCCTTGTGCTTCTGGGACAAGGTGACTTCTCCTCTGTTAGTGTAGCCTTGAACTTTCTACTATGAGAGGGGTGGCTCAGAGTTAGATAAATGAATTATCCTACTGGGCTGGACATCAACTATAGCTTGGTGTAAACCCATGTGGAGGTTCAAGGTGTAGCAATATCTTTCATGAAAACATTAATAGTTGTTAATCCTCCTTGGAACTGCATGATGGATATGGCAGTGTTTGTGTGCCCTCTACCCTATTCTTCTTCGGGCATGTTTTTCATCCCTCAGGAGTTGATAGAGAGGACGTGTACAGACAGCAGTGCTTTCACATGATATGCCCTTCCTCTTTTCTCCTTGCCAGCTCCATGCCCACTCCACCCATGTCTAGGGACAGGCTGAGTCTAACAGTTTTCCATAGGCAAGAGGGTGGCAGGGGACTTTTCTGCGCTACCAGCGTTACGTAGGACTGCCAGATGTGACTTATGATCGTCTTACCTTATACCCTTGGACTTCAGCAAATAAAACAGCAATAACAAAAATCACTGACCTGTGGCCACACCAGCATGGGTTGTGATCTTGTCAAAAAGTATTGAATAAGTGAAGTTAACACTGTTCAGTATTTGGACAGGAGGTCTATGAAGGGAAAAAAGTACCACTAGAATGTTATTTTCATTATCTGGCAGAAGGAAAATAAAGAGGAAAACAATAGCAAAGTGTAGCAATGTGATGCAGATAATACACACTGCTGTATTGTAATGTTGAACTTGAATCATGATTGAGGCGAATCTTGATAATTCGAGTAGCCTGAATTACAGATGTTTGAAATATGTATAAAATATGGTATTTTATGACATGGTGCTGGCACAGTAGCAAATCTGGCATGGGCTGTGGGGAAAAGGTATTTTTCTACAGTGAAAATGAGCACTTCAAATAAAAAGAGTCAACATTTTTTCATAAAACCCTCTCTGTGAAAAAATACACCCTTTTGTAGAAAACTGAAACTGCTGATACAATTTTGAAGCCTTAAGCTGAAGTTTTTTGTCTTCCCTACAAAAGATTACAATTTTCCAGCAAAGCTGAAATTTTCTGTAAAAACAAACTGAAAATCTTTAAAAAATACCCAGCCTTTTAAAATGCAAATCATTAGCAATATTCCAGCTAATTTTAAAAGCAGTGTGTGGTACTGTTTATTCTACTTAATGCACAAAAGCAATAAATGGATGGAATGAAAAAACCTGCTTTTCTGTAGTTGTGGTCAGCAAGCATTAAGTGCAGCTGAAATTTATGCTGAATTTGTTTTACTGAGTAGGCTTTTAAGGTGTTTCAGCGATTGGTCTCAAATAAAACTGTAAAATTAGTATGTCAGCTTCTGGTGCTGTTGCTGTCCTAGGAAGGGAAGTATGATGTATTGGCTATAGATGATGTTCATTTTTGGCTCGTTTGATCCCAAATGGAAACGAGTGGTTAGTTAATACTGACGCTGAAGCTACTCTATTTAGAGACCTGAATGATGTTCCAGTGTGATGGTTCTGCATTTTTTCTTATCATTTCTGTAAACAGACACTGTTCTCCTTAGAGCAGTCTGAGCTATTGCTCAGTATTCAGGGCTGTGACACAAAAGGGATGAATAATAGGATGAAGAGCTGAGAGCAGAACCCGTGATTCCTTCTCGTCTCTTAATTGAGCCTATTTTTCTTTGGGCTACTGTGGTTGGATAAAAAAGAGGAAGTAACTACAGCTATTGCAGGCATAAGTCTTTCAGAACATGTGTAGATGATAGTCCTGGCTTTTACAGGTTTTCCAAGCTGACTGTTGACTGCCTCAAGTTAGGAAACTCTTTGAGCTTAATGTGTATGCTCAATGCAGCCAGCAAGCATGATTATCAATAGGATTGCACAGCTGGACTCATGCAGTGCATGGACAGGAACTTTGTCCCACAGGAGCATGGATTTTCAGAATTGCAAAATACACCTCTTGAGTTCAAGGAAGGCTTCCTTGAGAGGTAAATTTTTCTTTATATGATGTAGAAATACCATGACTTTTCAGAGGAATATTTTTAGAAAATGTAATCCTTTGTTAAAGTTGCTTCTTTTTCATTAACCTATATGAAAATGCCTGCCTTCTTTCAATATGAAAGAATGATCTGCCTTGAATCAAAAATGAGGCATGGGAAGTTTCATCCCAAACAGGTAAAGCTTAGCAAAATTCCAGTGTCTTCAGTATATGTTAGGAAGAGCTACACTAGGCAGTCTTAGTTGTATGTGCCACTGTTAGCTTTGTCTGAGTTTTAGATCTTGGTGTATTTGATTTAGTACTTAGCTTAGCTTAGTGTAGAAGTATATATCTTAATGATATTCAAATTCCATGTGGCTTTGGCTTCCAGGCTCATCTTGGCATAGATCATGTCTTGTAAAGCCCCATTTTCAGATGTTTCTGACTAAATAGTGAAGTTACGGAGGATAAGAATTATTGTATGACGTTGGCTTGATTTTTAAGGGGGAGTCTCACCACCCAGATGTAATTTGGAAACCTTGGTGATTAAACTTAATCCATTCAAAAAAAAGACACGAACCCTCTAGTTTGTGGCAGTCCTAAATGAGTACAAAACTGGTGTTAAGCATCATTAGAAATCACTATTTAATTATAACGTAATAAATTGCCATGAGTTTTATTCTTGGTGTTTCCAGAGAATCATTATGGCTGTGAGTTTATATAGGAAACCCTTAATCAGTGTGGAGTTCTTCAGTTCTCACAGAATAAAAAATAATCTTTTCCCAATTGATTTTAGGGGTCCAACATCACAGATACGTGCACAGAAATGCTACGAAGTGGACTACTATTGAAAATTTCAGCAGGAAATATCCAAGAGAGGATATTTTTTCTTTTTGACAACCTTTTGGTTTACTGCAAAAAAAAGCACAGGTAAATGATTAATTTATGCTTTCAGAAATAATACATTTTTCTCACATTAGAGCTAATCCTCTCTATGTTTTTTCATCAGAATATTTTATTATCACCACAGTGTTTACTGCAGTTAATTGCAATATGAAAATCAGCATTTTTAGAGGAGATTTACCATTCAAAGAGAAGTGTGTTTAATTCAAACATTGGAAAAAAAAAATATACAAATACAGAATCCAAATGGTGAAGTGTGGGGAGAAAGAATCAGTTTTGCCAGTCTTCTGCAACAAATTATATGTGATGGACTCACTCTCTTCTGGGAATGGTAAACAAAATGAATTTTTAGTTCAAACAAATTAGCATTGTAGCTTATGTTATAAAACAAGTCTCTACAGATTCGAGAGTTTCAAGCCTTGTATTTCTAATCAGGGAAAACGGCCAGAAAGCTGCTGCTTCCTGCATTGCAAGAAACAATTCCACGGTGTAGCAACAAGCTTCTGCAGTTACTGTTCAGTGCTCTTGTGCTTCTGAGGAAAAGGGGTTTTCTTTAATACAGGCATCCCTCTTGAAGCTGTTAAGGTTGTCTCTCTGGTCCAGAAGCTGGTTTTGAGTAGCCAGGAATACATATAACTAGATAGATCCTTGATAGATTCCCAGTATGTGATAGACTTTGAGTATTCTCCCTAGTAGCACTGCTGGGTACCATTATCTTTGCCTTTGCTTCTGCACAGTTGTGGATGGTGTCAGAGGAAACTCCACCTTTGACCTCAGTGTCTAGTTTAGGAAACTGTCTGCAGTTGCTGAAACTGTTGCTTCATAAATCCAGGTTCTACTGTCATCACCACAGCCATGTCCATCAGAATAGTGTGAGTGCTTAAGATTTTCCAAGGTAGTTCCAGATTTGATAGCCAACTTTCATCCTGTTTTTCCAGCTGTGTTTTAACAGTGCCCTGGATTATCTGTAGCATCCAGGTAACAGATGTATTTCTCTGCACCTATAATATCCATTTGTTTTGATCAGTGCTGTGGCTTGGCTGTTTTTATGTGCCTGTTAAAGGATAGATCTTGATGGCAGACAGTGGCATACAGGTACCAAAGTGTTGGAACAGAGCTTGTGTAGAGTGAGACTTTCCTCATGTCAGCCAGCAATTTGCTGATTACTCTTACCAGAGGTAGGATCTTTGCATTAGCATCAGCAGTGTCTCGTTCAGCAGTGGTTTCCACAGTTCAACAGCACTTGTATAAATGTATTGTGATTCTTACTGTAGTCTTTAAATGCTGCATGTACAGGTCATAATGCAGAAACATAGAAAAAAGTGGTGACATGCTCATTTGCACTTTCTTTTATCAGGCGATTGAAGAACAGCAAAGCATCTACAGATGGCCACCGTTACCTTTTTCGGGGCAGAATAAACACAGAAGTGATGGAGGTAGAGAATGTAGATGATGGAACAGGTGAGTATATTTGTGTTGCTCATTTACAGATCAGTCTTTCAAGGTGCTGAAATCAAATGCAGCTTCACAATTTCTTTGAGAATGAAGGGTGCTCCCTGTACTTAGAGTAAGATGCCACGTTAAAAGCATTATGTGCTCATATCAAAACTCCAGTTCTGTGACACATCATTGCTTTCATGCATTATTAATTGAGCGGTCATAGATGACTGTTTTACGCTAACATGAACAGAGTACTAAAATAAGGTGACATTTATTGCTCAACTGAAATAGTATATTTAACTTCACTTAACAGCATTCCAACACTTAAAGAAGTAATCCCTAGGTGTGTGATATATTTGTAAAAGTGCATGGAAAAGTTAGCTCTGTTGGAATGAAGCCTCAAGCACTATAAATGCTGAAATTGTAACATAAGAGTTTAAGAAAATGGAAGTATATGCGATGGACTCTTTTTCTGACATACATTAGAAATGTAAAAGCCCAAAGTATTCCTACAAATGTAATTTTTTTTTTTTAGAAACTTGAGTTTAACCTCTGAGCTTAACAATTATTATTTCCTTATAATGAATAAAGAAAACCTGGAAACCTTGGCCTTTTTAATGTAAAACTGAAATTAAAGAAAAAAGGGGAACTTTAAAATTTGCATTGCGAATGTGTCAGTCTGAAGGAAATTTCTATGAGTTAGATATTATTTCTTCTGATTTCAGAAAGCATTAGCTTTGCCCTACCTTTACTGTGGATGCCAAGCATTTCTAAATGTAATTTTCTAAAATGGAGCATTAATGACAAGGATGGCACAGCTTAACTAAGCTTAATAGAAGTCAAATATTTCTTGAAAATCAAGATTTCATTTTTAACTAATCTTGACTTCCTTTCAAAGTTGTCATGGTTTAAACCCAGCCACACAGCTCGTTCACTCACTCCCCCCCTTCCTCCCTCTTTCTTTCCTTCCCCCCCCCCACCTCCCTGCTCCCAGAGGGATGGGGAGGAGAATCGAATACGATGCCACCTGCCGAAACGAGCCCGACCCCCAAAAGAGAGCCCGTGCCCTTCCAGGTAACTCCCAGTTACCTCCCCGAGCATGACGTGCTGTGGTATGGAATACCTCTTTGGCTAGCTTGGGTCAGGTGTCCTGTCTCTGCTTCCTCCTGGCCTCCCCTCCTCCCTGGCAGAGCATGAGGCTCACAAAGTCCTTGGTCAGAGTAAACATTACTGAACAACAATTGAAAACGTCGGTGTTATCAGCTCTATTCCCAGGCTGAAAGTCAAAAACACCAGCTACTAAGGAGAAAAACTGACTGCTACTGCTAAACCCAGGACAAAAATGTTTCCTCACTTCTTGTTTTAGTGAATAGACTTTGAGAGTAGTTTGGCTGTTGTTCTTATTGCAATGAATTAATTTATTGGAAGACTGTTGTGTTTTTCCATCATCTTTTTAAGTCTTTCAGTCTTTTGTCATGGGTTGTGTTTTCTAAGTTTTTATTACTTTTTGTGTCCTTTGGAGTTTCAGGTTGTTTTTTGAATTTTTTATGTTTTTTTTTTCTTTATTTTTTTCCCCAGTTTGTTTGCATCTTTTGCATTTTGAGGTGTCCAGAGCTGAAACTTCACTGGGGCCAAGCAGATCAGGATAATTACTGTAGTGCTGCATGAGGGATATCTATTATTAGTCTCAGGTTTATTTGGCTTTTCTGAGAGCATTATTTTTTTTTTTTAATTTTCAGTTCGTGTTTCAGAATACAATACCAGGTCTTTTTATGCAGTACTGTTGCTTATCCCAATACATCTTACACTGTGTTAATGTCTGGTCCTACTAAAATCATAGAATATCTCAAGTTGGAAAGGACCCATAAGGACCATCAAGTCCAACTCCCTGCTCCTCACAGGACTAAACTATTCCTTACGAATAATTACTTTCTGTACTGAATTTTATCTTCCTATTTCCACAAATTATTAAGCATTCAGAATTCACATCTTGTTCCCCAAATCTCTTTCGATGCTTCGTGTCTTGGTTCCATGAACAATGTTACTACTGAATCATTTCAGCTGTTGATAAAACTAGTGGAAAATGCTGAATGGTAGAGCACTATGGCATCGCACTTCATTCATTCTCCTTGTTTGATAGACATATTTTGTAGGACCTCCTTGACATCTGTTTTGGGGTATGTCCTTTACCAGGCCCACCAATTTAATTAGTGGTTTAGACATATCTATATGTATACCATAATGAACTTCATCAAGCCTTGCTGACTTGAATAGAGTTTATCTAATATTCTATATCTTGCTATTTCCTTTTCTGCCAAATTGTTAGCTTTATTTATATGAAATCTCAGCACTTTGTTTATGCAAAATAGAGCTGAGTGTTTTGGTCTTTCATGTCATGTATTATTTGGCTACCTTTAATTTATTTTGCTTCATCTTCCTTATATATGTTTTAGAAATAACAGACAGCTTTTCCATTTAAAGTTTTTGACTTTCTAAGACAGCATCTCTTGTAATTCTTGATGTTACTGTGACCGCAGTGGTGTATACCCAATATCTTCTTTATGATGAATATTCCAAAAAGGCTGTAGCTTTTTTTTGTTCACTGTCTTAGCCTTCATATCCATGCTTTCAGTGTTGGCTATAGAAGATATTTCTTTCTTCTTCCTTCTAAGACTGTCTTGTCTTGTTTTTCTTCATTTGCTTGTTCTAGCTCTCCAGTTCTTGATCACTTTCACACTGTCCGTTTTCCTTTCTGTCCGTTTCTTTACTTCCTCAGTGAATCTTCAAATATAATTTGCTGTAAACCAGTTGTCTTCCTCTCCACTCCAGACATTTCCTTCAGCCACAGGAAATTTTGCTACTGTGTCCATTTCCTGTAGCCTTGCAAACAGTACTGGAGGCTATCATACTTCCTTCCTGCTTGCTTTCCTGAGCCACATCAGATCTTGTCACTTTTATAAGTGCAACATTTCTGAAATCCGTCCTCCTTTCCACACTTCTGAGACATTAGTTAATGGTTTGCTTATTTTGATTTCTACATTATTAGAGGTGGTAGATGTTCCATCCCTGGAAACATTCAAGGTCAGGTTGGACGGGACTCTGAGCAACCTGATGTGTGTTTGAGGATGTCCCTGCTTGTTGCAGAGGAATTGGACTAGAATCATAGAATAGATAGGATCATCTAGCTTCAACCCACCTGCCATGGGCAGGAATGCTTCACACTAGACTATGTTACCCAAGGCTTTGTCCTGCCTGGGCTTGAACACTGCCAGGGATGGAACATTTACCACTTCTTTGGGCAACCTGTTCCAGTGCCTCACCACCCGCACAGTAAAGAACTTCTTCCTTATATCTAACCTGACTCCCCCTGTTTAAATGATCTTTAAAGATCCATTCCAACTCAAACTATTCTATGTTTATTCTTACCTGCGTTTTTTTTTTTTCCATAGCCCCTCATTTTCTGTCTTTTCCATTTCAGCTTGTCCAATATCCTACATTCATTTTTTTTTTTTATTATTGTAGTTACTGCTATTTCATCCCTCCTTTCTATGGTTCTCTTTGAAATATGGAAGTGTCTGTGTTTTTTCCGTGGCCTTTCCTTGCCATCCTCTCTCCCTTTAAAAAAACAAACCTTCAAAAACCTTTTTTCCTTCCTTGTAGTCAAGAAGTGTATTCCTTCTACTCACACTGACACTTTTTCTTTCACTGAGATCATGATGCCCTTCTTTAACCTTTCTCTGTCTTTACTGTTCTCATTTGTTGCACCCAGCTGTCTTGTTTCTCATCCCCTGTAGTCATCCGCATTTGAGCTGTAACCCAGTACTGTTCTGCTTTGTTCTTTTTGTCTTGTCTCATTCCCAAGGGTAGTAATCTGATCGTCTGAGCCTCATTCGCATTAGCTTTGCATGTGCCTTTTTTGGTATTGTATTATTTTATTCTCCTTAATCATCTTTTCCTATCACTTTCTATATTTCTTAATCTAGAGTGGAAGCTCCGAGTGGAGAGTGCTTATGTTTTCATATCTACGCATGACTTTTTCTCGTGTATTATTCATGGGTCTCTTTATAGACAGTAAAGACTTCTCACTTTAGATGATAGTTACACAATTCTTTACTGTAGATTTTGGGATCCTCTTCTCACTTGTTACAAGGAACCACAGGGCTCCAGGGAACAGGTTTACTGACAGCGTTTGCATTCAGTGTTGATAGATGTAGGAATGTAGTCTTCCTTGTTTGTAAGTAGAAGCATAGAAATAGGAAAACAGATTCCCAGTGTGGTTTATTGTCATGCTAATGACATGCCTGCAGAAATTAACAAAGTTTTTTCTGAAAAGCAATTTTTCTTTGGTGAAATTAGGCCTTGGCTGAGCATCACAGTTGGTGTAAGCTTTCTTTTTTGTTTCAGCATCATGAAGCACTCTGCCTTTTTTTAATTGCATTGATTAAAGTGGAATGCATTTTAGTTATCAGAGCAGACTATTGTCTTCTTAAAAGAATGCGGCTACACAACCACTTGCAAGTATTTGAAAGGTAGATACATTGTGATGCTATTTTTTTTCTGTATTCAGTTTTTTTAAACTAAATTTTGAGAGAAAAATGTATTTCTAAAGGCATTCAGCAGCCATTAAATTAATGTGATTTAGTTTATGAAGACAAGCAGTTGGGTCTTAGGAAGTACCAGATTTATGGTTGCTTATACTAAGTTCTGTCCCCTGTTGTCTTGAAATGAGGCACGCATGATACAGAGAAAACCACTACATGATGTTAATAAACAGAGATTGCATCAAAAACTGTGCAAAGGAGGGAGGGAATTGATATTATACAGTAGTTATTTCCTTAGTATTTCTGAGCACTGGGGCTCCTAAGAACCTAAAGTCTGAAGAACTTGTAAGGATTTCAATACAAATATTTCTGATTGGCTTTTTAAGGGAAGAAAAAAAATCTGTTGTATATGGCTGTGACAAATTGCTTTTTAGGCATTTCAAAGGTTTGAGTCTTGAATTTATATTTTATATATATTACAGATCAAATGACAAGCTTTAATGTATTACCAAGTATCATTAGAAGATGATGTCATCTTTCATAACCTTCTGCTGGGAAGCTGGAAGCTTAATGATTTGTTAAGCATGCTTGTTCAGACTTTGCATGAAGTAACTTGAAGTCTCATGCTCTCCTTCCTTCTGTAACCACTATGTCAGGCTTGCAAATCATTTGTTTGGCCTGACTGGCAGCTGTGATTGCTTTGATGTGAAGAATGTGCATATACCCTGTGCAGCTGGCCATCTTCTGGCTGGCCGACCAGCACATCTGCAGCGCATGACCAGTTTTTGTCTAATAGCCAGTCCAAAGGAGGTATGAGTTTATATGGGATGATAGCATGAGGCTGAAATGCTCTTCAGGAGACAATGGGCATGGGTGTATTAAGGTAAAAAATTGCCCATGGGAGTCTTGGAGGATTGTAGTCATAGGGAACACAGGGAGCAAAAGGAGTATTGCAGTTAAAGGCAGAGGTTGGAGTCGAGCTGGGTATTACAGGAGAGGATTACAATTGCAAAACTGGGTGATAGCTACCCATTTTCCTCCACCTGAACCCATTACCATCTGTAAACATTAGGCAGTCTTAGTACTTAGCTGAGTGATTGGGCTTTTTCACGGAATGTGACTTTGTAGTGGCATGAGGTAAATGTGGTCAAACTATCAGTTACAGAATTTCACATGCCTAGGAAGCTGCATGTTTAAAATGTCATCTCTATGTCGGGATATTCAAGTGTCTGGATGAGCCATTTCTTTATGAATTAAACTACTAAGCTGACACCAAATTTCTGTCCAGAGTAAATTGTGCGAGTCTAAGTCCAAATGTGAGCCTGAGCCATCATTTTTTATTTTTTATTCTTTTGGCCATAATTCTGTTCAGTTCACTGCATTACAGATCATAATATTTCCTTACATGGGTGTTGCAATGACAGGTGTGTGGTAACAAACACCACAAGAAAAATATCACCCCGTAGTTTTATCTGTATTAACCTCTACCTTAATGAAAAAAAAAAACACAAAGGTGCAGCTAATGCCATAATGCAAGGTTTATAAGTATATGCTTAAATAATACAAAGAGACATTAACCTTCCTTCCTCCAGTGCTCTTGCCTCTGATCTCCAAAGGTCTGCAGTCTGTCAGCTGAGAGCTTCTGTCTGAGGCTTCTTTCTTTTCCCTGACTTTTGACTCTGATTTTTTGACAGTGCATGAATGATGGCTAGTCTTCAAGAAATAGTGTTTTTAAAGAGGCAAAGTATATTATAAATAGGTTACGTGAATTGAAATACAATAAATAGGTAAGTGGTATAAACATGATGCTGAAAAAGTAACTTACTTTTTCCCATCATAGACTTACTTGCACTTTCTTACACACTTTGAGTACTAGAAAGTTTTGTTGGTTTAGAAATCGGCCATCAGTCTCATGATTTTTAGTAGTTGCTGACGTTTCCCAGCCCAGTATACAAAGCTTGGCTGCTTTCCATCTAATTAAAATGCAGAGTTATTGAAAGGATACTAGCATGTCTGCTGAGATTTATGATAAATCTTAGCGAGCGTTTCAGCAAGGGCTTCATTTTTGAAAAATCCCATCTCATTGTACAAAATAGGGCTGAATTATGAAAAAGTATTTATAAGGTAGAAAGCTCTGTTATTATTACAGTTGTTCAGGGCTGGCCCTAGGAGTTGCTTCTTAATGAGTTTTTGGTGAGAAAATGTTGACCTTTGATTTCCTAATATTTGGTATGGAAGTTGCTACTTCTAGTTTTAATCTGTACTTTATGCAAATATATTAGTTATCATGAGGCATTTATGCACAGAAATTTTCTTCCAGAAAATGCATGTAATCCTAGTGAAGGATATTCAAGGGTGTTAGTTTTGGAAAGGAAGTATCTGTAGCTAATTTCTGAGCAAGACTTATGGAATAGCATTTTAAACTCAAATATTATAGAAGTAAAGGAAGAATATCTGCTTGCTTGTCAAAAGGAAATTGTATTTTTCCCCTGCACGTTTAATGTTTTTTAAAAAAATTAGTACTAAATCATTCAATCAGCATGGCAGCTCTGAGTGATTTAAGGGGCAAAACCACAATGCTGCTTTTTAAAGGAATTATTTATTACAGTTTAACATGAACAAAAGTATTCCAAGTACTGTGATCTGGTCTTTTAATAGACTCTGCCTGTTTTAGTGTCAGGTTTATACCTTCTTCCATAGGCAATTCTGTCACATTTTAAGGAGGTCATTATTTACTAGAAGTTAAAAGTACAACTTAAGATATAATGTAGTTCACAAGCAGCAGATAACTTTAAAGTAATTTTTATTTTTTTATATTTCCTGAGTTTTATGTGTAATGACAGAAGTTCTTAGTAATTGCAACAACTATTGCTTTTTAAATAATCGGTGCTCTTTAAGCCATTGTATCTATTCCCAGCCGACTATCACAGCAGTGGCCACACTGTTATAAATGGCTGGAAGATCCACAACACAGCAAAGAACAAATGGTTTGTATGCATGGCAAAAACCCCTGAAGAGAAGCAAGAATGGCTGGAAGCTATTTTGAAAGAGCGAGAGAGAAGAAAAGGTATGTTAATAAATTTCCTTGTGTTGCTTCGCCAGAAAGCCATGCTGTATTTTTATGTTGAGATATAAAGCAAAACCAGCTGCTACACAAACTTGTGGTGTCAAGTTCAGCTGAAGGTTTATGGATACCAGCTTGGAAAAAATAAATCAAACTTTGAACTGGGAAGGGGATAATGTCTTTAATCATGTATGCTGGTAGTGAACATTGTTTCATAAACTGGGAGATGATTTAAGCTATGATTTTATAGTTTATCCTGAAGCAGTATAAATAATCATAATTTCATTGAGGCCTGTGTACTGGTGTGGTTTGTGGTATGTGACTGTCTATCCTAAATATCTTATGGGATTTGTATGCATTGATTG
The DNA here is from genome assembly GCF_034315485.1 of Pezoporus occidentalis. Classification (NCBI taxonomy): domain Eukaryota; kingdom Metazoa; phylum Chordata; class Aves; order Psittaciformes; family Psittacidae; genus Pezoporus; species Pezoporus occidentalis. Next base: position 4,211,836 of record NW_026915724.1, on the reverse strand, counting down.
CCTTTTGTGCCTGGTCATTTGAATCACTGAAATGAGAAGGTTTTCTGTGTTGGATCTCCATGCAGATGATCCAGCATGAAGTGGTACAAAATACACTCACAATCCCATCTGTGAGGTATTCTCCCTCGCAGAAGAAAGCAAGAAACTACAATTGGAAAACCACTATAATTTTGAATAACTGGATTAAGGTGGAAGAATACATGGATAAAATACAATCCTGATCTCAAACATGACCATGAATAACATGTATTCAAGGTGAACCCAGCACAAAGTAGAACCAGGGAAAGATGATGCATCATCATCTTATGGAGCTAATTTCATTTGCAAGCTTAAATATCCTAATCAGTAACAACGTTTGTAGCCTTGGTATTGAAGGAAAATATGACCTTGTAGTTAGATCTGGGTTTCTTTTCCTGGTCTGCATAGATTTTTTTGTAGCCTGTTGTGGTAGCCGTTGCTTTGTGCCTCTGTTCTAAATGGAGAGTAACAATGCTTTCTTTGGTGTTTTAAATTTGAATACTGAATGTTTGTAGAACATTTGTCATAGGACCAGAGTTTCAACTAGGGTGTCTGAGCACTGGCTGGTTAATAATGCCACCAGGAATTCATAGAAAAGCTAAAAATGTGCCTCAGATGTCAAAAAAACCCCATAATTTTTAAAATGAAAAAGCAGTGTGGTAGAGATAGTGTCAAATACAACAAGAAGAGGTTGTTTGCTTCTGTATAGGCCCTTGTCTTACTGACAGAAAGGCTTTTAACCAATCCCACTTCCCTGCTCAGTTTCTTGGCTCCCTTACACTCTTGATACCTTTATGTAAGAAATTGAAAGAGTGAGTAGGATTATTTTATGTTGACGTATTCATTCTATTTCACGCTATACTATCAAGCAGCTGGTAATAGAAGTAGGTTTGAGGTAAACCTTGCCAAGTGCGAGGTAGCCATCCCAAAGTCAAGCCATGTCTTAGGATTTTAACATTTGATGATTTGGGGAAATTTTCAGCTCCTGGTGTTCTCAGTGGGTTTGCCACCAAGGAGACAACCATGAAAGAAAGAAGAGAGGATTTGGTCCACACTTAGACTTAGCTTGCAACACAGAATCTTAAAAAATATTTCTTGAGTGTCTCTGTTACTCTATCGGCTTAGAAATTTATCCACTTCCTCCAACACAGTGATTTGTTCTTTTTCAAAATATCAGAAAAAACACCTCTTGCAAAGCAGGATGTATCAACTTAATTGCAGTCAAGTTGCCAAATGACTTGGGAACCAAACAGCTGTCTTTTTAGAATTCAAATGCGTATCTAAATGCAGCTCTAACACTTTCTCATTCACTGTGAACATAAAGATGCTTTAATTGTATGTTTACTTAGTAAGACATGGAGCCTGTTCATGTGTGTGTGTATATAGGCAATTACAGTGAAGCCCAAGTGACCGCACATGTGAAAACAGTGTTTCATCTCCTTTGCAAGACTGTTACAAACTAAATCGAATCTATATTTTCAGAATTAAACAAGTGGCAGACTATTTCTCAGATTAAATACCTACAGTTGCAGTTTTAAAGATGCGAAAATCTGAACAGAAACTGAGAACATGTACATAGTTGTTCTAGAAATGTATAGTTTTGTCCAGAACTAAAATTGTTGATTGAGAAAGCACATGGGATATGAAGGTCTGTGGTGCTTCTTGGAAGCACAAACTTCTGTGAATGGCTGGTGGAATGCACAATTCAACAAAACCTGGTTTTGATCATCTCTTACTCAGAAAACGTAATGATTTCCTCTAGAAGCAGGGGTGAAAAACCAACCCAATAAGAAATACTGAAATAAAACCCTTAGTAGTCTTCATGTTGTTGAAAAAAAATCTGAAGGAAATAGAAATGAAGTTGTATAAATGCTTTTGTGGAAAAGGGGTGAATTAATCTTATATGAAAGTAATAAATTTATAATTATCTACTATTAACTGGAAATTTGAAAAAGTCTTGTGTAAGTGAAAACATTTTTATTATTGTGTGGTGTTTATTATCATATGGTATGGCCCTTTTTTTTAGAATTTGTGAAGACATGACTATTCCATTGCAAATATTCATATACTGAAGTCTGAAAAATCACAGCATTAGTATTTATTACTACAATATCAATGGTTATGTCAATATAATAACATTTTAACTTTGCTATAAGAAGCTAAAAGATATGATTTTGCTTTATGAAGATCAGATGTTCATGGTTAAACTTGATTGTGACAAAAATAATAGAAAGCAGTTCCTTTACCTTTTTTTGTATGTAAAATATTGGTATTGCTTCTCCATTTTAGGAAAAGTACTGTAATATAATGGCAATATCACTTCATAAAACTTTAATGCATTTTTGGCAGGTTTAAAATTGGGTATGGAGCAGGACACTTGGGTGATGATCTCTGAGCAAGGAGAACGACTGTACAAAATGATGTGTAAACAAGGGAATCTCATCAAAGACAGGAAGAGGAAATTGACCACTTTTCCCAAATGCTTTCTTGGAAGGTATTATATGCATTTTATAGCATGGTTTTTTACCAGCTAAGCTCACATTTTACATCTTCTTTGGGATTCTGTGGAAACCACAGTTTATTTGTAGTGTCTGTTAGGCCTATTTGCCTCCCAGAATTTAGCCAAAATGTAAATTGATCTGAAATTTATGGATGTGCACTCATGTTCCAAAATAGCTTTATTAAAGGGACAAGGCTGTAAAGGCTTGTTGAAAATATGAGAATGCATCAAATAGATTATTTAAAGAAATATTTCCCAACCTGTTTTAATGAATTTTTTGTCTAAAATACTTAGATTATTCCACTTAAAAAAAAAAAATCTTGCTCTCAAAACTGTTTCTGTCCTTCTCCTGCCTAAATAAAATTTACATGTTTAAAAATGTACCCCTATTATCAGGGTGATCTTTCTAATGAGATATACCTGTGGCTTAAGAAGACTAAATGCAAGAGAAAGAGAAAGCAATAGGTACCCTAAAAATATGTGTGTGACAACAAAATTAGTTGGGTAGGTGAAGGGGTTATCAGTTGTTGTATCTGACTGTGAGATAGTTAAGCCTGGAAAGTATTTCTATAAAGTACAATGACTGATTTACACAAACACATTCTAGTGAAGAAACTCATCACTGGCTTCAAAAGTGGAAATGAAACTTGGGCAATTTTCATGTGCCATCAGAAGTCACATAGCTGATGAGAATTGAAACCAGGATTAAGATTAATGATTGAGTTAGGGTTGAATCATGTTCCCTCGCTCAAGTTGTTGGAAGCAGGTAAAGAGAAGTCATGTATGAAACATTTAAACCTACCATCAAATAGCTTCTTTTCTGTGCTGTATTTGAAGTAGACCCTTTGGAAGTATGCTTGTGCTGGTCCTTGGGTCACCAGTTAAAACCCATGACTGTGCATGTTGCACTACCTCACTACGCTGCTCTTTAGATTTGGAACACACATGTAAATAACTTATGTGCTATAAATTCAGTACAAGCCAGACATTTCCTGCAGTGCAGCATATATTTCGTATGTGTGCTCAGGATGTTTTTTACTCACCTTGGAAATAATAATTCTGTTGTACTGTGATAATGTTCTGACTTCATGACATATCCATCCTGGGCAAGAGCAGTAGCTATGCCTGGGACTGGCTTATATTTAACCATCTGGTCAAATGTGGCTATGATAGTTTAGGAAATCCCAGAAAACATGAAAGTCTTTACCATATTCAGGGTAAACCATGCAGGTAAAACTTCTGAATAAAAAAGACATCTCAAGGGAAACCATATGTATTTATGTCAAAATAATAATAAAAAGTTGAAATAAGAGGGTTTGTAAAGGTGGTATGACATTCTGAAGATTTTTAGGCTTAAGCGTCACTTCCTAATATAGTAAGAAACACTAGTAATTGAGTGGGAAATGTAGTAGATCTGGTAGTATGACTTTTAAAGTTCGGGTTTTTTTTTTCTATCTGTTTTCATTTCAGTGAATTTGTGTCCTGGTTGTTGGAAATCGGAGAGATACACAAATCTGAAGAAGGTGTTCATCTTGGACAAGCTTTGTTAGAGAATGGCATTATCCATCATGGTAAATATAACTGGTTTTAACTTACTTGCTTTCAGTGTAATTGTTGTAATTAGAGTGGACTTAATTTTGTTTGAAAAAAAGATGGTCTTGTTAAGGCAAGACAGGTTGTTGAATCTGCATTATATCCTTGCAGGGACCTCATGGAAGCATTGTCCATGCCTAGCAGATTTACTGTGAGAGGCTCCATTAATTTAATCAGATTACATTTATGGTTTTGGGAGCACAACATCACAAAGAAATGTTGCTCTTCTCTTGTAAGCAGAAATAAATTCTGGGGAACAGAGAACTGCTTGTAAGGATTTAAACCTTTTATTAAGGCCAGGCTTTCTGGGGATGCATGTTGAACTAAGAATTAGAGAAGAGAGTGAGTCACAGTTGGCTATTGATAAATATGCCTGCTTATGTGTTAGGTATTACAAGAGGAGCTGGTGGAATCCAACCTGGACCCAGCAGTTTAGTCTTTTGAGTGTTAAGGCCTTCCTTATTTTCACTACATTGTGCAGTTACTAGAATTGATATTTTTATGCTGAATTGCATTTTAAGTCTTCTATACTTCAGCCAGCAATTAATTTTTAAGTTCTTTGCCATGATATTTTCAGTGACCTTGACTGAAAAGAAAGCAGGAGTAACAGAGTGCCACTTAGCTGTATGCATTTTAAACATTCACAGAGTAGGAGGAAAAACATTAAGGTTATACATCAGTAGTCATGTAGTCTTTCATTCTTTAATGTCAGTCTACATGATTTTCCTCCACCATCATTCAAATGTCAGATGCTATTATGTTTACTGTACACAGAGAATAGTTTTCAATTGAATGATTCTGTTGCCAGAGATTCTTCTCATGATCTTATAATTTATATCCCAAATACACCCATAGACTTTCACAATAGAGAGTTAAATGAATATTGTGTAATTTCATGAGATAAAAGGGTAATTATATTAGAGCATAGAAATGTGAGCCAGACATGCCACTCTGAATAGTGGATCCAGCTGTGGTTCAGTGAAAACAGAATTCCTAAAATAAAGTTGAATGAACCATCTGTTTTCACAGAGGGAGCAAGGAAGAAAGAAAGTTTGGCTGTTATTTACATTACAAATGTTACAGAGGGCTTTGTTAAACTTCACATATTCACTCTGCTGGTCATTATTTTCACTGTGCGGCTTCATTTTAGTAAGGACAGAACCATGTGGTACGGGCATTGTTTTAGTTCCTGGTGTGCGAACTCTTGCAAGTACAAAATTCGTTTTTTTATTTTCATTTTTGTTTTGTATTTCTCTTCACCAGTTTTGCGAATGGGAAAAATCCTTTTATCTGTTGCTATTTTAAATCCATGTGGTGGTATTCTCTAATATCTGAAATGACTTCTATCAGCCAGCAGGCTGAGATATTTTGTCCAGTCACTTGCCACTGATTATTAGATAGAAGCTTCCTCTCAAGGCAGTAAGGAGCTTAGTAGTTACAAAGATAATCTGAGTATCAGATAGTTTTAAAATGAATAAGTATTTATGTAGTTATGCAGGTTCTTGGGCTGGTGTACTGATCTGAGTCAAAACTACCTTGGCCCAAAAAAGTTAGGAAAAAAAAAAAATTTACACCTGGATTAGTTCCCTTTTCTTAGTCTGTGACATATAAATATCTATCCCAACACAAAATATAGGTACATTGTTGGGAATGACACGCAGAACAACCTGGGGTTCCTTATTTTAATGGTAATGCAGCCTTTTATCAGCTTTAAGTGTTTGAAACTCAGGATGTGTCAGCTCTGTGGACCTGTTCCCTTAGTTTCTGGTGCACTCTATGTAAGTAGGCGCTGCAAAGACAGTGATGCTTGTGTTCCTCAGAGGACATGGCCTGCTCTGTTTGTCACTGGCATGCAAGAAAGGAAGGCTGCTTTGTAGTCCTGGTACCCTCTCAGCACATCTCTGTAATGGTGATGAGCAATTTGGCCTTATGCAATACCGTCCTGGTGGTGTTTTTCCTATTTTATGTAGTTGCTGGTTTAAAACACTCGTACTGTGTGTTGGTATAGTAGAATATGGTTTTCAAGAGTATGATTTTTTTAATTTTTTTTTTTAATTACGGGACTAGAAGATGCCTTCTCTCCCCCCCCCCCCCCCCCCCCCCCCCCCCCCGTCAAAATGGTTGAAATCCATTAAAATTCAGTTAGATACTCATAGTAGGCATTACATGTAAAAATTCTGTAGTCCGTATCTGATTTACCGAGAATCAATGACATGTAAAAGATCTTAGGGGTTATTTTGAATAACCACATTAGTGTGAACCATCAGTTCAAGGCAATTGGAATAGTGTCATGGGCTTTACTATTAGTAGATACATCAAATACAGGTAGAGAAGTTACTTTGCTCTGGCACATGACACTGGTGAAACCACTGAAGTCCAGTTTTTATGTCTGTGCATCAGATGATGTGGGGAGATACTGAAGAGGTTGAAGGGGCATGAAAAACAGTCAGACAGAAGGCACCTTACTATACAGAGTTTATGATGCCTAACTACGTTTTCTGAAGAAAATAATGTATGATGGTTTAATCAGTTGGTGTAGGAAGGCATGCACAAAAGAATTGCCTAACACTCTCAGGCCCGTTACTCTGATTAATGGAGACATTACAGTACCCTCCTTTAGTTTCAAAATTAAAACTTATTTCTGCAAGCAAAACAGCAATACAAGATAATTATGCTAGGATAGTCCTAGTCCTAGTGCTGTCCTCAGCCATCAAATAAATCAGCTGTTTTTCAGAAGGAAAACACCTGTTTCCAGGTGTTTTGTATCATGTGGTATGACTGTTTTGACAAAACACTTGAAGTTGTGGGGTTGTTGCTGGAATGTTGTAAATTTCTGGAAATTCATCTGTTAAGATCCTTTTTCAGAAGTCTTTGGGGAAATGGATTATCAACACCTTCAAAATGATTGCTGGTCTCTTGTGCTTAAGGCCTTCAGCTGGCTCTATATAGACAAAGATGTTCACTCTCCCTTTTCTCTCCAGTGCAGGACTGGTCAGATGTGTGTCTTTACTCTTCTGAGATTGGCCTCCACAGAATTAAAACAGAGAATCATGGAAAAATAATACAAACAGTTGCAAAAGAAGCTTTATTTGGTTATTTCATTGATAAAGCTTTGCAAAAGTAATGAAAGCTAGAAAGATTTGAGTACCTAGTTTTTCAGGTTGTTCCCTATCTCTTTGTCTTTCTGAATTCTTTGCCCTGTAAGTTGAAATTGGTTTGTTCTAAACTACTTTAACATTGTGAGAAATATCATCACCAGTGACATAAAGGAACTTAAGGAAAATGATCTAATTGGGCTTCCTGACCTCCCCGTCTGAAGTCAACCGGTTGCTGTGTAATTGGCTGTTATTAGATGAAATGATGTTGGCCCACTTCTTTCTTCTTTATTTCTCCAGAAAATCATCTAACTATAAATAATTATTTTAACTTTTTTTTTTTAAATTCAGTTACAGATAAGCACCAGTTCAAACCTGAACACATGCTGTACAGATTCCGATATGATGATGGAACATACTACCCCAGAAATGAGATGCAGGATGTGATTTCTAAGGTACAGGTTAGAATACTTGCTGTTATTAGGAAGAACACATCAGAAATGGAGGTTCTGCTTGAAACATAATGTAAAATGTTATGCTAGCATAAAAAACATCCCTTCATGCTTGCCTGTCTCTATTTTTATGTGAATCCAATTCAGTTTACTGTTTGTAAGGTAAGATTTTGGCTTGCTATTATGCATTTTAAAAGCAAAATTAAAGTTTGTTGGGTTTGTTGGTTTTATTATTTAATGTTTTCATATGCCATGTTTATGGGTGGAGCTGGCGTTTCAGGCTATTGTATTTTTCAGTCCATTTTAATAGATATGAAGCTACATGTGGAAAATTGGTTTTGATTTTTCTTAAATCTGAGTGTCATTTGTTAGTGCCTTAACGAGGTGGTAGATCTGTAGTCATATAGATGTTTAAACACAGATAGGTAGTGCTGTCCGCACTACTGAGCATAAGCATAGAATCCTAAAATGATTGAAGAAGGTTGCCTTTAAACTCATTAATATTCAAACTTTCATGAATTTGAGGTGGTAGAAAATGTCAGCTTTTGGGTATTACATTATAGTGTTATTTGCTTTTCTGCTAGTATTTCTTAATGCAAGGTATATCTAAAAGAATCTTCTCAATACTGAGCTACAAGGCATAGGAACATAGGATGGAATCTATTTTGACGTAACTTTTAATTGTTATGCATGGTTGTTCTTGCAGGTTATAAATTGTTTTTTGGTAGTCTTCTAAGTAATACTAAGTCAATTTCTTCTTTAAAAAAGTTTTCCGATAGTAGTTTCTTAACTCCTACAAATGTCCTATGTTTTTAATTGAAAAAAATTCAAATCTTGGAACCTTTTTGCACTTTTTAAGTTTATTGGTTATTTATAATTTAAATTTGTAAATAAATTGATGCATATAATCGAGTGCAAGGGTTTTATCTTAATTTGTTACTTTGTGTGTAGAATAGCAACCAGTGATTGCAAAAATGTTAATGCATGGCAACATTGCTGTGTCTTTCAGGTTTTGTCTGTGTTTCTTTCAACGTACTATACCTTCAGAATTTTTTAATGCTACCTTAAAGCTAAGCCTTTTTGCATGTGTCTCAGTAAAGTTTAGATTAGGTTAGAAATGTTTTCTTTTTCATAATTTATTCGTCAATATTTTTGTCTGGAAATACTACTTGTTGGCACATGAAAATATATAGAGATTTGAACAGAGCTTTTTACTATATAAATATAGGCTTCCTTACTGCATCCATTCCTTTTATGTTCTCTGTTGTGTGGCTAACTAACCTCATCTTTCTCTTTAACAGGGTGTACGACTGTACTGTCGCCTTCACAGTCTGTTTACCCCAGTAATTAGGTGAGTCAAATTGGGAAATCCTTAAAAGAGTCAAATGGAAGAAGTATGTAATCTGAAGATACTGTGAATGCAGGAACCTAACCCATCCTTTGAAGACTGGTCTCTTGGGAATAATCAAACAAAACTGAAGGGCTATAAAGACAAAAAGCATAACTGAATCATTAAATGACTACAGACTCCGTTCAGTATGACCTTTTTTTAGAGTTTTAGAACCTTCTAGGTCCTGATGGATATGCTTATATACTGACTGCATATTTACTAACACTCTGTTACCTCCTTTGGAGAGTCCCATGTGCCTTTATACTCCAGTGACATTATTGCCCAAGCAAGATAAGTAAGCCTCCTCCTTTCTTTCTATACTAAAAGGTTTGACTTGCTCTTTTACCCCAGAGGCAACTTCTGAACCATTACAAAATTCTCAGTTCATGCTTGCACTAAATTGTTTATAAAATGCAAGTATTTTAGGCTCTTTTGAGTTTTCGTTTGCTTTTTCTTTTTCATTTTGAACAGGGATAAGGATTATCACTTGAGAACCTACAAATCTGTGGTCATGGCTAACAAACTCATAGACTGGTTGATTGCACAGGCAAGTATACACCTTTGGATTTATGTTTTTCATTTAAATTCTAAGTTGAAAGGTAACGATGTCTTAAGCAGAATAACATGCAGGCACTTTGTGTAAGATTAGTTGGAACGTCACATGTAAATGTTAATGTTCCTCTTAAACTAGTAAAGTAACTGAAATCAGCTGTAAGCAGACATGCTGTTTATTCCTTTTGTGCTTATCTTTCTTACATGCAATTTAAATGTTTTAATGAGACTTAGTTTTGTAACTGTTCATGGCTTAAAATGAAATGGATAGTCTCTGAAAACTCTGAATTACTAACTAGATGGACAAGAGTCATTTTCAGTCATTAGTTCTGTTTTATTTTAAGCAAACTAGGAACAAGAACAGGGTATCCTGTTCACTCAGTCAACATGCACCAGTTTTATAAGATAAAAGTTAAAAACTTTGACACTTTTACATTCTATTATATTAAATTTTTATGGGGAATGCAGTGTTACTAAAATGTTTACATCTTTTATTTGTAACTGTAAAGATATATACCATGTAAAGGTCCCTTCCAACCCAAACTATTCTATGGTTTTATGATAAGCATGTATATACTGTTTAATATGTGTGCAATAAATGTATATATAAAGGTATGTGTGTGGTAAATACCATCTACAACCATTGCCAACCCTGTGAGTTTATGCTATTGTGTGTTTTGACGCTATATTAAAGTAAATGAAAAAAATCTGCTATGGTTTAACAGGGGGATTGCCGGACGAGGGAGGAAGCTATGATATTCGGTGTAGCTCTTTGTGATAATGGGTTTATGCACCATGGTAAGTAAATACATTCTGTGCAAGCTATGCTTACCTTTCATTTAATGCTATCTACATAGTTGAAAGGAAATGCAAAGGCTGGTAAAGATATTACAGAAGGGATAGGAAGTTCTTTCATTGTATTGCTGAAGAGATCTATGCTACAATCTTCAAAGAAAAAAAAAGCTATTGTATACTCTGAAAATTATTTTCAGTCAGTTTTATAGCACGCACTGAGGAATTCATCGTCTGAATAATATGTGTGTGTGTGTGTGTTGGTTTTATTAGCCACTCTGAAAGAAGTTTCTTAATCAGGTAATACATGTTGGCACAGATGAGATGATAAAAAAATTAGGAAACACATAGGAAAGAAAGGAGATGTTTTTTTTGGGAATGAATGAAGGAGCATGACCTTTAGAAAAAGCTGAAGTGGTGACAATAGGAGAAAGTGGAGTGAGTGGAGTGTAGAAAAATGAGAAAATCATAAGGGCAGTAGTGAACAAAGAAGGGAGACGAGAGCAAAGATACGTGCAGAACAAAAAATGAGGTGAACAAGGTCAAATTTAATACCATCAGAGGGAAGATTTCAGTGAAAGGATTGAAGGAGTAGGTCATTTACTGAAATGAAAAGAGGAAGAAATCATTTTCTTATCAGCTTGTTTAGCTTAGTCCTCTCTGGCACTGTTCATTCTTTTTCCTTGCACTTTTAAACATCCAGACTGCATCCGCTTGCTGTTCTAGTTGATTCCACATTCCCACCAAACACATTTCTAATACTGAACCTGCCATCCTTCACCACCTGGAGAGTGCTAGAACTTGGTGCTGAGCATCTCCAGCAGCTATCCATCAGAACTTTTCATACCCACGTTTTTAAATCCTTTTTAGGAAGAAACCTTGTGCTTGGCATTTTCACTAAAACCATTTCAAGCTAATATGTCTTCCTCAGCTTGGTGAAATCCAGATGTTGGGGTTGAAAATGAGCTTAATGATACCTGTCTGTAATGGATCCAAATAAAAATACTTGTTTATGTTAAAAATCAGTATTTCCCTGGATTCACGTACAAAAATAGTTTGCTGGAATTTAATAGGTGTATGCATGTTCAGTATTTTATGGTTTATGAAAGTCATTAATACATGTGGTGTTGCATCATACAGTGTTAGAGAAAAGTGAATTTAAAGATGAACCACTGCTGTTTCGTTTTTATGCGGACGAAGAAATGGAAGGGTCAAATATGAAGCACAGACTCATGAAACATGATCTGAAAGTAGTGGAAAATGTCATAGCCAAGTCATTACTGGTGAGTGAAACCCAAGGATTGTATGCTTTGATGAGTGAAGAAACTGATTGTAGTGACAATAAATTAGCACTGTGTGTATTTATTTAATGGGGATGTCCTTTAGCTGTTCTTCATGCCTTGCTGAACAGTATTTTGAACAATTTTATTTTTCAGATTAAATCTAATGAAGGCACCTATGGTTTTGGTTTAGAAGATAAAAATAAGGTGCCAATTATTAAAGTGGTGGAGAAAGGATCAAATGCTGAGGTATCAAGTATTATAAATTATCATCCCTGTTTTATTCACTTGATCACAGGTGTATGTTTTGTACATCAGTGGGGAAAATCTATGGTAGTAGAAGGTAACAATGATAACTTTCCAAGAAAACTGTGGTTATGAATCTTCCTTTTCCCTTTTTTTGATTTGGTTTTGTTTAAAATGCTGCTCTGACCATTATCAACACTTACTTTCTGCTCAGGTAAATTGTCATATTGAGTGGTGATATAAAATTGGTCATTTTATTTTTATACATTTTATAATATTCCTGTGATGACATTGATCATGAGTGGAATAAACAATTTTGGTAGAGTGTAAACTGAGTATAGAGCTAGTCTGTGAGTTGCACTAGATATATTTCATAATAAAGGATGTATCAAGCTTTGGATGAAGTCTAGAATTTGAGAATCTGAATGAAACAGCTACAGCCTTTCTGTTTGTTTTAGATGCTCTTTGAGTAATTTCACATTCTGTTGAACTGCATGGGAGTCTCTGTACCTGTAAAGATAAATGAGTCTCTTCCATGAGATAAAAAATTTGGACACAGATTTCAAGCCTTTCTAAATCTCATGGTTGCATAGAAATGTAAGGTAAAAAAAGATATAGCAAATCAATAATATAATACAGTCACAGTGCTATATAGGATGATTTCTAGCAGTCATATTCTGCCATGATCTCAGATAGTGCTATGGTTTAGTCTGTGCCCTGACCTGCAGTTGGGTACTCCTGCCATCTAACTAGTTACAGTTCCTTTTTTGTTAGACCACAGTTTAAAACCTGTGAGCAATTTGCCTTGTGATACCATTGGCTCAAAGACCATGAAATATTTAAGGATTTTTTTTTTTTTTTTGCTTTGGAACTTAATACATATTCACTTACTGGAATAGTAATCAGGTCTTTATGAAAAGAAGCTTTAGGTCCTTTGGAGAATGATGGATGGACAAATTAGGTAGCGTCATAAAAAAGTAAATTGTCTCAAGGAAAGCTGTTGTGTTAGCTATTCCAAATACTAACTGATATTTTAATACTATCATAAAATCTTGATTAAGGCCAAGTCTTGTATTTAGGTCTCTTCAGAATGAGTGTTTAATGTACCTTTCAAGTCAATTTAACCAGTTCTAGAGTGTTTTATGGTTTAAGTCTTTTGTGCATGATATATGAAGGAAGCATAAAGAATGTAAAAGCAGTGTGCATGTCATTATTCCTATTGGGGTTGCATGACAGCAGCAGAAAACATTATGGTTATAAAAAGCAAATATATACACAACTGTCATTGTTTTCTAGTTGGCAGGCTTGGAAGTTGGGAAAAAAATCTTTGCCATTAACGGCGACCTGGTTTTTCTGCGACCCTTCAGTGAAGTGGATTGCTTCCTGAAAGCATGTTTAAACAGTAGAAAACCCCTGCGGGTTCTTGTGAGCACTAAACCACGGGAGTAAGTTATCATTCCTTTGGGGGAATTTTTATGAACCGCAGTTGAAGTGAATTTTAAAAGACCAGTGGAGTTTCAGAGAGTACTACTGTAAAGTTATTTTAAATGCTGTATCTAATCTGACTTTGCAAAGTTAAGCAATTTGATCTGCTTTGATTTTGTTTTATTACGTTAGCTAGGATAAGAAAAACACAAGTGCTTTAGATCATCGTCTCTGCTACTTTAAATACATGCAGGAACCACAAGTGTAAATGAAGTTTCCTTGACTGTAATGAACAGTTCTGATCACTTATCTCTCACTGTGTTTGTTAAACAAGTTCCTCTGCCTGGAGATTAGTTGCTGGTTTGCCAGAAGTCAGACTCTCTGATCTAACAGGCCTCTTCAGCATGTGTGCTGGTTGTGTAAACAGCAGGAGCAAGTAAACAGCTCTGCATCTTTATGTAGCAGAGGTATTTCTGTACACAGTTGTGACCATTCCTACCTGAATGCAATTTTCGTTACTTAAAAGAAATACAAAGTGAGGACTGATGGCTGGGCTTAGTAAATATGTAAATGAGCACAGGTCTGTTAATGAAGTTAATGTAGTTATTACTAGTTTATACATACCAAATAAAGAGGAAAGTAAGAAACAGTGGTCAGAAGTAATTTTGATCAAATTTTGCTGGGTAAGGAGGAGCCATTCTCTCTTACCAGATAGCACACAGAGAGTGCCTTGGAAATGGCTCTGGTTCAGCAGTAGAATGGAGACGTGTTTCTTGTATTAATAAGCAAGGGTGTCTTGAGAAATGCAGTGGCACCCCAGACAAACAAACAAAAACAGCAATAAGAAAAATTCCCCAAATGAGTAGATGAGAGTGTTGGAGCAAGTATAAAATGCATATCTTGCCCTTTCTTTAATGTAGATCTTTGTTTAATTTCTCATGAAAATGTGGGTGAATTTCAAGGTTGACAGAGGTAATCTAGTGAATGAGGAGTTCAGAGGAGTTGAAGAATTTGTTTCTCAGTGCTGCCTGCTTTTTGTCAGGAGCTGCCACTCGCACAACTATGTTGGCAGAAGAGACAGTTCTCTCATAAATTCTTAGGTTAAAACTGCCAGTGATGGTCTTTCATAGCTCATAAGAATATTCCAAAAGCATTTTCAGAATGAAACTGTATAGATTGCATCAACCTTCATTAGTATATAATATATACTACATGATTCTATACTTACGGAAATATTTCAGATGAAAATTTGTTAATCTCAAGAATATTCTGATTTTTTTTTAAGTTTCATAGACTTTAGTGGGTTTTGGATCTCACCTGTGCTGACGATTGTCTCCAAATGCTAAACATTATGTATACCAGAAAAAAATGAAAGTACAAGAAATGATGCAGTTATATTATTCAACATAATATCTGCAAATCAAGTTTATTAAAGTCCAAATGTATTTTAAATCACTTTTCATCATCAATTTGAGTTGCACTGGAAAATAAGAGCTTGGGGCAGAGATCCTTGAAATAATAACAGAGCTGGCTCTGGAAGTAAAGGCTGCAAAGCTAAATCAGTGGACTGTTACACATGACCTGACTAGCTCTGATAGGGGGTAATGCAGCTGTGTTGCTTTTTCTGGAACCCGAGCTGATATCATGTGGATATGCTGGCTTACTTTGGGTGAGCTCAGGGCTTCATTTTAAGGAGTAGATGTGAATTTTGATTCTAAGAACTGTTTTTGTTGGTCATGTTTCAGTAGGTTTATTACTATTGCACTTAGGTTAGCAGGAGTGTAATACAATGTGCTTGTGAATTACAAGAACAGTAGTAGGCAATTCTTGCTTGACAAACCTCAGATTTTACATAGCTGCCTGGAAGAATTGCACCAAATACTTTCCCAGTAAAACTCATCAAGTACTCACTTTTAGATGTTAACAAATTGTGCTATGGATCTAGTCTTTGCAATCTTCTGCAGCTTATCTGACAAGGCCTTGCATGATCTGTGGTCCCCAGGCTTGCCCTCTTGACTGAGAGACTCCCTGTCTTCCCAGGGCTTTCAGTGTTGCTGTGCTGTGGCAGTTTGCCCGAATCACGTGCTTTGGTTGTAATCGGCATATTGAATTTACCTGTGAATTTACTGCGTTTCAGTATCTCAGCTTGCTCTTATTTCTGATGTCAGTGGTGCAGAGTATCTGTAAGTGGATCCTGCTCAGTCTGAAACTGTGAATTGAATGAAAATGTCCTGTGCTCTTGTAAACCTACTTACTGCTTTATATTGACACATTTATATATATCAATATAGAATATATATATTTATATATCTACCTTTATATTAAATAACAAAATGTTACCTTTTCTCCATTCCTTTTGAATCTTTGCTTGTATCAGGACGGTGAAGATTCCTGACTCTGCAGATGGACTTGGATTCCAAATCCGGGGCTTTGGTCCATCAGTTGTCCATGCTGTTGGGAGAGGTAAGAGCTGTCAACTGTGGTGGTAAATACGCATTTACTATCTAAATGTCATGGCTGAGATACATCAAAATTAGGTCCAGTGATTCAGCTTAGGTTTCTCCCCCGAAGTAACAAACAATATTAAATAAAACCAGGTAAGATTGTTTAGTGTTCTTATGCTTTGTAAACTTTGGATAGATTTTCTGGCTTTTTTTCTTTATTGGGAACCACTCACTTCCTGAGCGTTGTATTTGTTAGGTGGCCATGTAGCCCTGCAATGTTCTGAAAACGATTTACAGAAAATGCACTTCTCACAAGTCTTTTCAAGGGTGCTAGTGGCCTCATCTGTCTTAGTAATTGCAGTTGTCTCCTGTAAATAGTGTTTTGTCCATTTTGTGGTGTGATTGTCAAATGCTTGCCATCTCTAACTCAGTATGTTCTTGACCGTGACACTGGTGATGAAAGAAGGTGAAGCATTCTTTGTTGTTGTTGTTAATGGTAGAGCCAACTAAAGTTATTTTCAGCTGTTGTGGGGCCATCATGTACTTTTTCCCCACCTACTCCCTTTACAATTGAGGAATTTTAAGTGAACTGATCTGCAAAGCAACCAGATTTGAGCAGAGCTTGATGGCTTTTATTTTTCTTCCTAGTCTCTTGTGCCAGAAATTAGGTTTTCAAGAGAAAGTCTAATAGACTACAGACTTTTGAGCTGATGTGATAATTATTTCTGCACCTGGATCTCAATTCAACTGCCTGTCCTTATTCATTAAGCAAACACTTTATTCCAATTAGCCTCAACAGTATGTAAGCACGTGCATGAGTGGTTTAGTAAACCTGAAAGATTTTTAAGCATATGCTTAAATACTTTGCTGAATTGGGATCCTGTTTTTTTTTTTTTATTTGTTTTCTTTTGTGGTTTGTTTTTTGGGGTTTATTTATATTTATTTTTTTTTAAGATGTGTTGTGTTTTTTTAGAGATATTTAAAAAGGCCTATTTAAATGTTTATTTTTAAATCTTTTTTGATGGGGTGCATGTGTTGCAATAGCTATTAATGGTGTCACTTCCAATGCATTTGATATTAAATTTAACATCTAGCTGTTGTCTAACCTGATAGTAGCTAAAATCAGGAAAATCCAGGAATATTGTTTATTTCCTTGTCAGATACGTTCAGCTGACAGGTCATGATGAGCTTTTCTATTTGTCAGCCTTGAAAATTCAGTCTAGCCTTTTCTTTCATAGCAGCTAGCTTCTGTACTTCAGCTTTGCAGTCTCTAGGCAATAGATTTTGACTTCCCTGTTTCCTTTGTGCCAGTATCAAGAGAGACATAAGGAGGAAAATGTTCAGGTAGCTGGAACTAAGGTTATACGCAAGCAAGCTGTCTTTCAGGAATGTACTTGAGTCATACTGAAAGACCTGGAGACAGCTGCTATTTTTGTAGTACCTATTCATTCACTGGGTGGAAGATATTTCCAAGGTGGTTATTCCATTGTGGAAATAAACCACTAAATCATACATTTTTTGTTGGTCAAGGAGAATGTTTTGTTCTCCCTCCTCTCCTACTTGACTGGAAATCAGTCAGTCCTTGGAAACAACCTTGAATTTTGGTATTTCACTTAATGTTTAACAAGAAAATCTAGTATGCTCTGATATTTATGAATTGTCAGAAAGCTTCTGTTTTGTATGCAGAATAGAGAAACCTGAAGTAGTCAACAAGCCCGTAAGCTTGGGCACATTAAAGAATTTAGAATAAAAGTGGTCTAAGTTGTAATTAGTAAGTTTCAAGCTAAGGGCTTTTATCCTTTTAAAATCATTTAAGACCATTTTTCCACATTTTCGTATTACTTATTATCATTTGATTTGTAAAACAGCATTTGGAAAATAGTCTGGTCTCTTAGGAAATCATCTGTTGAGGAACTCCATTTTGTTGGAGTCCAGATGACTGCAGAAGCACTCTGTGGTCAGGGGAAGTACGTAATAATTGGTGAGAACAGATTCTGATTAGAAAAGAGGCTTTTGGACTGTAAGCTTTAAAGGATATGTTTAGGAAATTAAGTCTGTTACTCATGTGGGTTTATTTTGAATAGGAACAGTGGCAGCTGCGGCAGGTCTCCACCCTGGCCAGTGCATAATCAAAGTGAATGGAATTAATGTCAGCAAAGAGACTCATGCAAGTGTTATCGCTCATGTCACGGCATGCAGGAAGTACAGGCGGCCAATGCAGGTATGTCTCATTTAGCACCCTTGCAGACTTTCTTCTAAGATTTTTCTTTTGTGGTCAAAGTAAGCAGTATGTTGTGTATCTATTCACACATCTGTTGTGTTTGAGTGGGATGAGGGGAAAGGTTTAGTGAAAACTGAAGGGAAGCCAGTTGAATTAGAAAAGCTTAAGATTGCTTAATATATTGCTGATGATCAAGGTCTATTTCATTTCTGAATCAAAATAAATCTTAAATTGATAGCTATTTTTTTAATATGGTATTTTTAAAGGATTATTTCAAGTGTTCCTGCATTTCTGGGTAGAAAGCATTAGGAGGTATATTGTCATCATAATGGAGAGGGATTTAAGCTTGCTGTATGCTCAGCAATAGAGAATTCAGTGCAAAAAATGGATCTTCTTCCAGAATTTTGTAACGCTTCAGCACAGAGAGGAGAGTGTGCATGTTCAGTCTATAAAAGTCTTTGTGTTCTGACTGCATTCCAGTATTGGGAATAAACATACATTCAAGGACTCAAAATTCCCCTTTTTTAATATAAGCATGCAATCTTTGTTATCTTTTTCATGTAGGTTTCAAAGAAAATCTTAGCCTTCTAAGACAGAAATTTAAGGAGCAAAGGCAAAACCAGCTGGATTCTATAATGCAGTTTTTCCAAGTCCTTGCAAATTTTTCATGAACTGTGAACCCATATCATTAATTAACTTCACAAACTCTTCCAGTACATGTTAGTTGAGAAGAAAAATCCAATTAAAATCAAGAGTGAAATCCTTCTCCCACACCTACTGCATAGATATAAGAATTATAAATAAGAATTAGAACTGTGTCTTTCAAATTACAGTCTCTATGAAAATGGTTGTTGGATGTTTGTGTTTAAACTGTTAATACAGTATTGAAGTTACATAGCATATCAAGATCAAGCTCACCTGTCGTTTAAAGGAAGATGCTCTTTAGTAAAGAGATGGTGCTTTGTCTGCTTCTAGCAAAACTGGCTAGAATAAAAGCTAAATTATTTATAGCAGCTGTATTTGCTCTGTGTGTAACTGTAGAATTCCTATAGAGATTGGTGACATTCAGAGAGGATTGGTTAATGTTGTCTGACACGTGAATGCCTTGACATGCAAAATTACTGGTTTTTAATCCACTTGTGTAATACGTTGGTGTACATAACTGTTTTTTCTATATGTATTATTTATTTCAATCTTAAAATGTAGCTGATCATAGTTCAGCAAATCACAAGTAACTAAAATCCCCAGACTGATCAGAAAAGCTTCATTTAGGATGTAGTGCTATTAAATGCTATGGGAGAACTGTCTAGACTGAAACAAAAGGCAGTATTCCCACTAGTGTCAAGATAGCTAAAATTTAATTTCCTATTCAGAAATGTGGGGTTTTAATTATTTGGACCATGACCATGGATTTTTTCCTATTTTGTAAGTACAGTGCATTATCCTATCATTTAATTAATTCAAATATTGCAGTCTTTCCTGTGGTTGACAGTTGCATATTTGAAAGGGGATCTTTTTCTCTTTCCTCTATATTCCACTTCTTTGGGTGAGGAGTCTTCCTGCTTGCCTTGAGAGTGAAGTTTCATTTCAGATTCTTTCATTGTGAATAACTGTGTAACATTGCTCCAAATCATACTGAATTATATCTTGTATTAATTTTTGAAAGAGGGACCTCCAGTTTAAGTAGTTGGTCCTTCCATAAGCCATACTAAGTTCAAATAATGAAGGAACCCTTTGGCATAATGCAAATCTCCTATTAGAGGTTGGCATGACAGTCTTAATACTGCCAAACAAACCTGTAAGAGTCCATAAATAAGCAGCAAGTTTTCAGGTGTACCTGCAAAGAAACCGGGATTTCAGTAGGCTTTCTGTCAATCAGCTTGTGCACAGGTGTCTTCCAACAATCAACAGAGAGCTCTTAAGTTAAGCTTCCTTACTAAAATGTTTCAGTGCCATTGAGTCAAAAGTAAGGCATGGATGAATCTAGGAAACCTAGAGAGAAATAGTACCTTAATCAAACGAAAATCTGGTTATCTATTTAATGGGATAAAGATAGCAGCTGCATAGTGTATGTTAGCAAAGCATAATTGGAAATTGTGTGAAAATGGTAGCATTCAGCTTAAAAAGTTGCTGTACTTGCTTGACTTTGAACTCTTCTACAAACTTCAAGGTCTGTGAATTCAGATTAGTCATAATTGTGTCATTTATTCTGCTGTAGCTTTTGGAGAGGCAGTGATTAAATGATTGTCAAGCTTCTTTTGAAGTGTAAGGGAAAGGGAGGAGTAGTCTGGAGATGCCATATTTGATAGGCCCTTCTGCAAGGATGTGATGGGCACGTGGCTGAGTAAGTGAAAGGGGGAGAAAAAGGTACAAGTTGTGTATATGGCTTCTTCACAGGTTGTATGACCAAGCCACCATTCATGTGCTCACACGTCACTCAGTCACATTGGATGTTGGACTTTTTGGGTAATTCTGTCTTTGTTTTGGCAGCTTTGCTCATCTGTGGGAAAAATAAAGAACATCCACTAAGATAACTATACTAAAGTCAAATATAAGTAACTGTACTAAAGGCAAATACAAGCAATGAAAGCTTTAGTGTCTTTTCTTCTTGCCCGTGACATATGGGTGATAGATTAACTGGACAGTCTGTGTCTTTGGTTTTCTGTAATATTTGCCAGCAGATTTGTGGCCGTGCAGCAGATTTAGCAAGGCAAAAATAATTTGTCTTAATTTTTTCATGATTTCTTATCTCAAATACATTTTAATCTGCAGTTTGATTTGAAATGGCTTAAATTATTTTTGTCAGAGCCATGAAACTGATGGATGTCATGCTGTCACAGATTTCATACTGCCTCATGACAGTATACTCTGAAATAAAAAGTTGACAAAATGCTTCAGATGGTTTTAGGTAATGCCAAAATTCTTACAGAATTTTCACAATATTATTTTTAGCTTGGAGCTCGGAAAGCAATAAAGCTGATAATAATCAGAGTTAATGCAACTATTTCATGTTGGAGAGCAGTGAAATAAGTTGCTCTCAGTTGCACTTGCAAAGCTTTTCCTAGCTGTCTATTTTTGTTGTTTTTTTAGCAAGATTCTATACAGTGGGTTTACAACAGCATTGAAAGTGCACAGGAGGATCTTCAGAAAACAAACACTAAGCCCTCTGGAGATGATGGAGGAGATGCCTTTGACTGCAAAGTGGAAGGTATGTGATTCTCACTTTGTTTTTTTGTTGTTGCTCAGAATGCTGGTGTAGTAACAGGAAAAATATAGGTGGCTTTGTTTTCAGAGAGGAAATTGCAAGCAGACCATATAATGAGTTATATATAAGGATTTGTTTTCTAAAGATGTGAATTTAACATGCTTTTACTTGAAAATTATTTTATTTACCGTTTCAAGAAAGAGTTTCTGTGAACACTTAGGGAAAATATGTTCAATTTTCATTCATAGGATACATAATCTAGGAATTACCTGATTTACTTTCACTACTGGTAGTAATTTAAAGCTAAATTAGATGCATTAGTCACTATTGCATGAGAAATAACAAATCAGGTATCCTTCAGATTATTTTCAGGCAATTAACATTTAGATAAAGCTGTATTCATATGCATCATGGTAATTAAAGATACAGTTAACATGAATTGTATTTATGTTCTCAGTGTAAATGCGGTTATTGTGGTTTCATTTCTGAATGCTGACACTTTTCATGGTCATTTTCGCCTAGTTTATTTAGAAGTTCTCAGTTTTCACCTTTTTTTTATGGTTGCTTTTTTATGTCTCTGATTATAAATGAAATTGAATTAGTCCCCTTCAATAGCTGTTTGTAGACAGAGACTATTATGACTTGTCTAATCATGCCTCTTAAGCAATCTAGTATTGTAGCATCCTGGTGTTCTGATTCTTAAGACATTCAGCTGGTAGCTGGGCTTTTTGATGAACATCCTTAAATAGGCCTGTGTCCCTTTTAGTTTGTTTAGTGGCCAACCCTCCTGAACTGATTTGTGTAATTTCCTTTATTCTAGAGGTAATTGACAAATTTAACACTATGGCAATAATTGATGGGAAGAAAGATCATGTGAGTCTGACTGTTGACAATGTCCATCTGGAGTATGGAGTGGTTTATGAGTATGACAGCACAGCTGGAATAAAGTGCCATGTCTTAGAAAAAATGATTGAACCAAAGGGATTTTTCAGCTTGACTGCAAAGGTATGAATCTATTTTTTGTGTGTATTAGTTCTTACGATGCACTTACATAGAATTGCATGTGCAACTTTTAAAATGTCTTTCAGTAAAAGGAGTAACACAAGATCAGTATTTTCTGTCTCTGAAAGTAAAATAAAGTTGTGCGTATATAGGTGCACACATTGGCAAAATCAAGGAGGAAGAAAAAGAACAGGTGCAACTTTTGAGTTTACTTTGGCATTTTTATTTTGTGAATATTTCCAGATGGTAAAGTCTGTGATTGCTATGAATGGGATGGGATTTTTTTTTTATATGTGTCTGGTACTGTCTGTATCAGATCGACAAATAATATAGTAATACACCTCTTTTAATAAGTTTTTGTTTATCTTTTCACACACGTATGCAAGCTAACAAAGATTGCTTAATAGAGGTACTGAAGCCCAAGTTTTGGGGAGTGTATTAATATCTGCCTGTTTCTTTTTCTGTTGATCTTTCCACCAAAAGTCTAAACTGAAGTATTGATCTTTTAACTGAAATAACTGAGGCATGGGCATGTGTTTCTTTTCCCTAGCTTCGCTTTGGAGCAAGTCCAGTTGACAGACAGGGAGTAACTTCTTGCAGCAACATTGTGAGATTTGCTAGAGCTGGTCTAGTCAATACTTCAGGTCATTATTTATTTAGGTGCCTTTATCTGTATTTTGGGTGCCATAGTTAGAAAGTTATTTTGGGTGTGTTTTTCAAACATGTCTTAAGAGGTGGCCCCAACCAGCAGCAGGCACTTCCCAAGTTCCATGACACAGTGAATTTCAATGCCTGAAATTGTAAAAAAAAATATAGTGCTATATACTACCCTTATATATCTTCAACAAGCCTTTTTTATTCTTGGTTTTCTATAGCCATCATTTGCTGGTGCTATTTCCATCATTGCAGAACTTCAGCCTTTGCTGGGCAGTATAGCTTATTCTATTCCGTTAGCTGTTTATATATGTAGAGCATAGGGTGGATAGCACTCAGTTTTCTTGTATTCTTTTTAAAATGTGTCAGCATTGCTTATACTCCCAGACGAGATTTTTACTACAGGACTTGAATTAATTCATCAGCTTTGCGTAATGTGCACTGTTCAAGTAAATACAACAGGTAATGTATTTCAGAGGAGCCATAATGGTTACATTAGTGGGAAATAAGTAGTTATTAGACAATGTCATGAGAAGCAAAATAAAAAGTACTTATTATGGTATAACTTATGCAGGGGATAGATTTCAAGAAACCTCTTTGCTTCCAAAGTTTTATAAATTGTTGTTATACAGCATTGCCTGTAATGTTAAAAGGCAACTGATACCAGGCTTTTCATCTTTAATTATAAGGGATGATAAGTAAGGGTGTATCCTAGTCATCTTATTCCATAACATACTGCTCTTGTTTTTTTTACTTTAGATTCTTGAAGCACTAGCAAAAAGTGATGAACATTTTGTGCAGAATTGTAACAGCCTCAATTCTTTAAATGAAGTGATCCCCACCGAGCTTCAGAGTAAATTCAGTGTCATTTGCAGTGAGAAAATTGAGCATATCTGCCGAAGAATCTCTAGTTATAAAAAGGTATGTCCTAAGCTTGGAGATGTTTAGCTTTTAAGGGAAATCCAGGAGATTTTGAATAACTCTTCAAAATCTCTATTGCAGTGATGAAAATATGCCTGAAAGTTTAGCTAATTTGAGGCATGAATGCCTAAACTGAATAACTGCATAAATTATTTTCAAACCATGTTATTATCTCTTTTTTTAGACACTGGATAGATCATATCCTTTCTTGTTTGCTGTGTTCAGTTGTAGATACAATCAACTGTGTATTTCCCACAAAAGGGCTTGCATTCTTGTAAATCCCTTAAACCAATACTCTAGTGAATTTGCAGATGTTAACCAAAAATGAAGCAATAGGAGCAGAATTGTTTTTTTCCTTCTAATGTTTTTTATTTTAAATACCAAATCATTACCCTTTTATTCATCTTTTATGCCCTTCAAATTGCTGTAACTTTTTCTAGCATGACTATTAATAGCTCTATAAACTATTAGATTAATTTGGCTTAATAAAACATTGGAACAAGGAAAAACAAAGGTACTGACTTTCACTTGAGATCTAAATTAATGAGATGTGAATGCATAAATGACCTGGACTATGACCTTTGGGTGCTGCCAGTGTTTAGCTAGAGCAGGGCATAAATGAATTAACCATTTGCAAATACGTTAATGCAAACTTATTTTCTCATCCTGGTTTCTCATGCGTCTCCCATACAACTTAATTCTTGGGAGTTTGGAACTAGTTTGAAGTAGACATAAAATGTTTACATATATGTGGCTCTGCCCTGCCTTACCCAAGTTGTGACATTTACAGACTGGCCTGTTTTGAGTTAATGTGCAAAAAAACTGAAAAGAAAAAAAGACAAGAAAAAAGAGGTTCACTGTAGAAGCTTCACACAATTCAAAAAGCTGCGTGGAAAAGAACAGATGATGTTGTTTTTCAAATGAAGAGGAGACTGTGTGGAAAATCTGTAGCTTCAGTAGGATGAAGACCAAAAAGCAGCTTTCTAAAAACTCTTCAGGGTGGTCCCTGACAAGAAATGAAATAAACTGAGAAGCTGAGTCACAGGAGGAGACACTGAAAGGCTTCTGATACTGCATCCAATCTCTCCATCTGCTTAAATTATAAACCTCTGTGTTTTCAAATTGATTAAAAATAGCTTAAGAAAACCACCACCAAATTCAATGCTTTTAACACTAATGATATTGTCTGTAGAGTCTGAGTAACATGTAGGTGGTTTCTACCTTTCCTGTAGCCAAAAATTTTGAGCATGATCTACAGCCTCTTTACAGGAGGCCAAGACAATAAATGAAATTGCATTGTGTTATGCTGGGTATAACGCAAACAGCCTCAGGGAAGTTTACATAGTACTTATACTGTCTAGAAGCAGATATTACTGATACAAACTGCACTTCCAAGCTCATCTGCTAAAAAATCAGTAATTTCAGTTATAGCTTTTAATGACAATTAGTAACGCAGTAAATTTCAGGACTAGATGTGTCATTTTCCTGGCAAGGTAAAGGTAACCATAGTTACAGGAGACTTTTAGAGTGCCTGAGCCCAGCTTGGCTCCTGGTTTCACTGTGGAAGTTTGAGTTCTATAAATAGAAACCCTGTAGATTTCTGCAGTTCCTACTATTATTATTATCAGAACATTTTGCTCATAATAGAAGCCGAGTCCAGTGCCATGAGTCCCAGATGTTTCTCAACACATATATGAAAAGAATTTTGGGCCTGACTTATGACCTGATTAAATCATAGCCAGGCGTTTGGTCTCTCTGGAGCAGGATGTGTGGGAGATTGAGATGTGAAATATGTACTGCTTGCAGGAACATTTTCATCGTTGAATGTCCTTAGTGCCCTTCTTAACTATTTGTACATTCTTCACCCTTCGAACAATTCCATAATTGGATTTCTTGTAACCTTCCAGATCTTGTACTGATATAGAGATTTAAATATAACTAATCAGTCAAATGTTCATCAAGCTGAAGTAATATGACACCAAAATAAAGAGAAATCTAAATCCCAGGACAAAAACCTGTTATTATTCAGAAGGGACATACCTTTATTCAACTGAAGCGTTAGTCAAAACATGACTGATTCAATTTGTACTGACATTTATTATGGAAGGAACTTTGCAAGTTAACTTTGAAAATATTCTTATGCATGAGCTATGCGACGTAGCTGACGTAGGTCTGTGCAATATTTTGACTGTAGAGATACCGTGATTAAAATATCAGGGACTTGGAAGTGATTATGTCTTTTCCAGAAAAAAAAAAAATCTTCCCTAACAACAAACTGCACTCGAAAGGACACGTTTTGACAGAAATCCTGCTTGTGACTGACAAGTCTCTTTCTAAATGAGAGAGCTTTATCTCATGACTTTTATGATTCTGAAGTAGGTCTATTTTCTGAGTGTCCAAATTTAATGCAGTTCAGTCTTAGCCATTTTGGGTCAAAATGTCATCTTAAAAACAAGTAACTAAGACTGTTTGAGAGTATGCACAAAATTTCAGGTGTTATAGTAAGGGACATGTGGCTAAACACTACATTAGACTTAGACCACAGAATGGGGGACCAGGGAGAAGTGTTCATCATTACTGAGCTGATATATAGGGAAGAGTTGGTGGGCTAGAGAAGTCTGAAATATGGTGTTTGCATTTTTTTATGCTCTAGTGTTTATCAGCTTCACAGATTCATTCAAGAACACAGAGTGGTTGAGGTTAGAAGTGACCTCTGGAGGCCTTGCCCAAGCCCCCTGCTCAAGCAAGGCCATCTAGAGATGGTTACCCAGGACAATGTCCAGACAGTTTTTGAGCATCTGCAAGGAGGGAGATCCAGCAATCTCTCTGGGCTGGTTGTGCAAGTGCTTAGTCACTCCCATAGTTAAAAAGTGTTTCCTGATGTTCAGAGTTAACATCCTGTGTTTCAGTTTGTGGCCACCACCTTCTGTCACTGGGCACCACTCGAAAGAGCCTGGTTCTGTCCTCTGTGCACCCTCATCTCAGATATTTGAATACATTGATAAGATCCCCCTGAGCCTTCACTTCTCCAGGCTCAAGAGTCCCAGCTCTCTCAGCCTTTCCTCATAGGAGAGATCTTTCATCATCTTAGTGGCCCTTACCTGGACTCTCACCAATATGTCCATGCCTGTCTATTTCTGGGGAGCTCAGAAATGGACACAGCACTCCAGGTGTGGCCTCACCAGTGCGGAGTGGAGGGGCAGGATCACCTCCCTTGACCTGTGGGCAATGCCTTTGCTAATGCAAGCCAAGAAACCATTTGGGAGGACTTCATCCTGCCTGAATATAAATAATTCATTGCTTTCAATTCTGTCTTTATTTGCTTCAGGCAAAAATTCAGAAATTTTTGCAAGACATTGACTTAAAATCATTTATGTCAGCAGGTCTTTATAAATGGCATGGGTAGTACAGCAGTGGATCATAGAGCATTGTAAACTTTCTCCCCAGGAAGATACTTAATATTGTATTATGTTGCAAGGAAAATAAATTTATCTCCTTGTTACAAGGCTATTTACATTTGTAAATACAATTTATCTCAAAAAACAACCTCTCAAAAATATAAAATGAGAAATACTTTTTTCTTTCCCTTGTAGAGAAAGATGGAAATTATGAAATCAAGGCATCTGAAATCAAGAATGCCTGAAGTATTTTAAACTTTTTTAGTCAGGTGCAAAAGTTTTGTCAACCAAATGCTGACACTTCAAAAGCTGTTAATAAAAATTTTGCTTTCTTTTTCATTTCTAGTTTTCAAGAGTATTAAAAAACAGAGCTTGGCCTACCTTCAAACAAGCTAAGTCAAAGATTTCTCCACTTCACAGCAGTGATTTCTGTCCAACCAATTGCCATATCAATGTGATGGAAGTGTCTTACCCTAAAACCTCAACTTCCCTTGGTAGTGCCTTTGGTGTACAGTTAGACAGCAGAAAACATTCTTCCCATGAAAAGGAGAATAAAAACACTGATCAAGGTAAGTCAGTTGACCTTGAAAGAGCTACTACTTACAGTGCTTCTGATACAGAGTCTTAAAAGGTAACTGGTTTAGGTTTATATCCTAAATACTAGAATTAAGGACAGGTCTTTATGAAATCTCCCTATTTTCAATATTTAGGCTTATTTTCATAGAATCGTAGAGTCACCTAGATTGTAAAAGACCTTTAAGATCATCAGTTCCGACCTATACCTCAGGACTGCCAAGACCACTGCTAAGCCATGTCACTAAGGGCCTCATCTACATGGTATTTGAACACTTCCAGGGATGATGATTCCACCACTTCCCTGGGCAGCCTGTTCCAATACCTGGTCACCCTCTCTGTGAAGAAATTTTTCCTAATATCCAGTCTGGCAACTTGAGGCTTTTACCTCTTGTCCTACTACTTGTTACTCGGGAGAAGCATTTTAAAGCATAATAAAGGCTAGTCATAATTTTGCAATAACTTTTTCCTTAAGTAGCTTGACTTTGATATGCAAAATAAAATGCAAAATTAAATAATTACATAAAGTTTTAAGCATTGAAAATGTTTCAATATCAGATATTTTACTGATTTCAGAATGTGTGTTGAAAAAAAAAGATAATGATGTACCTTTGGGCTGTTCCCAGGTAAACTGAATCCCATGATTTATGTCCAACATACCATTACTACTATGGCTGCCCCTTCAGGACAGTCTCTTGGCCAGCAAGAGGGCCACGGTCTGAGATACCTCTTGAAAGAAGAAGATTTAGAAACACAAGATGTCTATCAAAAATTGCTATTCAAATTACAAGCTGCACTGAAAGAGGTGGAAACATGTGTCTGTCAAATAGACGAGTAAGTAAATGTTACCCTCTGGGCTTGACTTTAATTTTCCTGTTGAAGACACCAATAAACCTGGGTATCCTTTTTGTGTAGTGTAGGATCAATGTTGACTTCAGATAGAATTGAAATAAGGCAAAGAATTCAAGTGTAGGTAATATCCTTTCTTGTTTTTTTCTTGGTGTCCTTGATTTTTTTCCCGCTGTAGTTTGTAGCTTTTCTCTAGAATGTAAGAATGCTAATTATTTTGAGGTGAGAGGAATATGAGGACCCTGTAATCTATAATTTCATTAGGAATGGAAACAAAGGGCAGAGGTATAAAAACAGTTTTTATTGAATTCTTTGGCTGTTGCTGAATAGTCCTGAATATGAATTTGTAGGTAAAGCATTTTTCACCTATAGGAAGATTATTAATTTGTTGGCCATTTTTCAAAACCAAATTGGCCTTGATGAAGAACTATGGATTTAGGGAGAGCCATTGTTGAATGATAAGGACACTTGAATTGAATGTGAGAGACCCAGAATCTCATCACAGTTTGCCCTAATTCAGGGCAAGGATTTAAAATTTGCTTTTCCATTTGTGTGGTAAGTGGGTTGCATGCTAGGCTGTTTTCTGTCTGGGAATGATGGATGAAGAAGGATGATGGGTCTTTCATTTTCAGAGATCCTATATGTAATGTAAGTATCAGAAATTATTCCTTTTGAAAATATGAATAATACCTTTTTTGAGTTTAAAAGCAAATCATTCAGTATCCTGAGTTTGGAAAAGTGGTTTATTATTACTTCTCCTGTTACTTTGAAGACCATACAATGGTTTATCCTTTCACGGTTACTTTAGAGTGGGAAATTTTTTGTACTGTTCTAACAGTAATGTAATGTAATATTTACATAGTAATAAGTGATTTAATGTATTACATAGTACAATAAAATAAGAGTGGCCTGAAGATTTTTAAAAAAGCATTGTTTTCTGTGCCTTTACATAATTCTGCTTATTATCAGGCTGAAAATAATATTGGTTAATTAGTTATTAAATTTAAAATAATTTCAGTGCTTGAGTGCACTTAAAAATGACTGTAAAGCCTGTGTTGCCACTTTTCCTCAAGGAAGTCAGAAAATTATATATGGGAGTTCAGTGAATATTTCAGGAAGCTCCAGTTACCAGTCTACCACGCCTTTCCTTTTCACTCCCTTGAGCTCGTGATGCAACAGCAGAGCCTTTCATACGCATGTGTATATAAACACACACACATATATATAATATATTGTGTGTACAGGTATACATATGTATATTCATATATTGATTTGGAGAGTCACGCAGTTATGACACTAAACGCAAGAGTTCACTTTTGTATTTTATAATTTTCCTGTACACTGACCTGGTTGTAGATTTTTTTTTTTATAAGGTTCATAGTTTTATTTAGGAAATTTTACCTTTTGCTATTTGCAAGACTGACACTTTTCATGCTTTATTCCTCATGGGCTTTGAGTGGACTGCCAGTGTGTAATTACTGTGGAGGAAAGCAGTTCTATACAGGAAGCAGGGTAGCAAAGGGACCTACTTGAAAGTGCAGAAGAGGAGTGAGCAGTTCAGCAGTGCATGGTGTATTGTATTAGAACATAGTTACAGCTGCTAATTAACTCCTGAGAGAAAAGTTAGGACTACTAGGAAACAAAAGATAGAGTAATGAGATAGGATAATCAAACAGCTGTGCCACAATTAGAAAAATTCATATTTCAGCAGTTAGGAGAAAATGTTAGAACAGACTGATGCTTAAACTTTGTAAAGACTGTAGAACTTCTGTTTTCTATTATGACATAGCAACAATAAAATAGATGTCTTTACGTACTGTATTTCTTCTTATTATAAGCAATCTTTATGATAATTTTCTGAGGACAGAAAATATGAACATGATATCACAATTCTAAATGTATGTGATAATGATAGAAAAATTGGGCTACTAGATGGCTCTTTGGTACCCTTTATAACAGTACTATTGAAAAAAAAGTTGCATTTTCATGTTACACATGTGTTGAGGTCAGCAAAGGTCTTTCTCTCAACTCCCAAAATCTTGGGGCAGTGAAATCTGCCCAATGTCTCTGATCTGTTGTGTGAATCAAAGTGAACTGAAAAACAAGTGTTTCATCCGAAGAGCAGGTCTGTGAGAGCTTGTGGATTATGGGATGGAAGAAATGTGTGCTCCTGTCATTACCTTCATAATAACTTTTGTCACGGTTCATTTATGAAATTGGGTTGCATAAGAAATACAGAAATAAGATGGAAAGAGAGAGACACACACATACAAAAAGACATATATACCCTTTCCACAGCCTCTCAAAGTTCCACTGACTCCTCATTCAAATAGTTTAATAGTATGCCAGTACTTCTCTAGTACCATTGCTGGTTACCCACCATTGATGCTATAGGTGTGTTGCAGAAAAAGTCTTAAGTTGTTTTCTACATGGTGATTCTGCTGTTTTCTTGGTTCACATGCACTCAGTGTGCTCCCAGGATCGCAGATGTTTGGTTTTTTTTTTTTTTTGTTGTTTTTTTTTTGTTGTTGTTGGAAGGGTGTCTGTTGGTGGTGTAGAAGAGGCTTGAACATTTTCTGAGCCTTCATGGAGTGAGGAAAAGGCAAAGCAGCTCACAGGTTGTGTAGATTTTCTGTTGCTGCCTCTGGGTCTCATCTTTTAATGCTTTGACTGACATACTTTTGTTTCTGACATACTTTTAAGATTGTGTTGATTTGGGCTGGATATAGGATTAATTCCACATGTGAGGGTTTTTCTGGTCAAGGGTTAAATTTCTCTGTTTAATGGAAATTTTCTTCATCGTTACAGAGCTACTTTCTAGCTGTTAGTTGCTCTTCATTCACATATTTCTCCTAGAGAGATAGATGTCTAAGATAATTCTGCAAAGGGTAGATCCATCTGCAAAAAAAATACAATGTGCATGTGCTGTGTTCAGGAACTGAAAAACCACTTAAAAAAAAAAAGAAAGTCTATTTAAGCATGATCATGGTTTTTTTTTTTTGCATGCAGGTTTGGGTTTGTGTGTTTTAGACCCTGCACTGGGTTTTTAGAGCAATTCAGTGGCCTCAGGAACTACCAGCTCCAGAACTTTGTTATCCAGAGTTCCAGCTTTCGTTCATGGTAGTTCAGCAAAAAAATTTTCCTTAGAAAAAGAGCCTGCCTGCTGAGAAAATGTGAAAAGCTCCCTTAGGAAAAGCTCCAGCTACCTTAATCAGTCTTTTACTGAGATCTTGGCAGCAGTGACTGAAGTCACATAAAAGAAGAGGATATAATAGTCTGTCTGTGTCTTGACAAACAGTTACTCAGGGGAAGATATTTTCAGAAGCTGAAATTGCAGTTCATTATGCTTGTTTCTTACTCTTGATTTTTTTTTTGCAACAACAAAATCCACAAGAAGTTACCAGAATGGATCTGCCCAAAGCCTGTTTTTGTTTTCATAGAAATGGGAATGCAAGAAAAAGCAAAAGTATAGATTAAACCTTGTCTTTAACTCACCTTCCAGCAGGCAGTGTTACAAGGTTTTCTTGGAACAGACTTTTTGTTTTAGGAATATTTCAAATTATCTGCCATGAATTTGTCTAATCCCTTTTTGAACTCCTTTTGTATTTTTGTGTTCAGAAAATAAGTTTTACAAGTATGAAGCACTGATTTTCTAAGATTTACATTTTCATAACACATTTATTTAGTATATGTTCAAGAGCATGTATCATGTAGCAGGTTGACTGAAACTGAATAGTGCTGCAAAATACATGCCCCATCTTTCTTTCTGTCCTCATGGAATTCCATGGAATTTCCATGAGGAATCCATGGAATTCCTCATAGGAAATGCTACCTAGTAACCTAAGTGGTAGGGAAGAACTGAACTGAGATTTCACACTGATAGGAAGTAGTAAGGCATCGTGTAGCCCAAAAGATGTCTGTCTAGTGGATGGGTGGGTTTAAAGTCCAGTAAAATTATACCTTCTGTGACATTTTTCAATACTTTTGTTACAGTTCAGATGAATACCTTTTCCTGTATGTACGATAAATACCTATCTCTTGTTAGCTCTTAGCTAGAGAAAGTTATGCAGAAATGATGAAAGGATTTGCTGAAAAGCTTTACGTGTCATTGTTTTTTCCCTAAAGTTAATGCCAAACCCTGTGTTAACATCTATCAGGTTATAATTCCAATGAAACCAAGGTTGATACACCATTTGAGGTATGTATTCTTTGCTATAGAGTCCACAGGCAGCATTATAGGGATAATTTACCCTATTGCATTGTTGAAGTGTATGGTTTCTTAATTTCTTTCTCAAAACTCTGTCCGTTCCTGAGAGTCAGAAAATTATTTGTTTGTACTCGAAACAAGTTATAGTTGAACATGGTGTTGAACACATTGTCTGTGTTTTGTATGCAAAAGGTCACTGCTCTCAGTCCAGAAATTTCAATGCTCAAGAGCACCTTAGGATCAGGTTGTTTTCTGGTAGAATATCTTTGTCAAAAGAGTAGAGAAATTTATAGCTCAGTACTGAACTGTAGCTGAACAAACTTTAGTTTGTTAGGATTAAGGATGAATTACTTCCACTGGCAGAGGCCCACAAAATGAAGAAGGAGCTTTAAACCACTTAAATCAGAATTCCTCTTTTGTGTAATGCAACAATGCTAATATGTGTGGCAAGAAATAAGACTAAAGGGAAGAATTCTGAATGCTACCCTTTAGTAACAATTAGGGCAGCATTTTTGTTTGCAAAATATGTGCATCTCCCATAGCTTCCATTCAGAAGTAAAAATTAAGGGAAACAAAAAGATCTAACATACGTTGGAATCCTGCCATGTATTTGGTAAAAAGTTTGCCAGTTGACTATTCTGAAAGCTCCTACAATAAAACTCTGCTACTGTGTCTAAGTACTTTACAGAAAAAAACTCAGCTTAATCAGTGTCTTCTGATTTCAGGTAGCTAGATAGTAATTTCTGCAAGAAAAAAATGTTGCCTTTCATATCTAAATACTAATTTTAAAATGTCATTCTAAGTAATAGAAATTAGAGGATGATTTCCCATTATAGCTATTCCGGTCTTTAAAATAAATCAGAACATTTCAGTATGAGTTAATCACCAAAAATATGAATCCAGTACTTCTGCATGTTCTAAATGTAGTGGTCTGCCCTGTTCTCTCTTCTTGACTGGATGTTACTTTTATGCTTGTCACAGAAGCTTGTAGATTAATAATCAGTTTTACTAGTGATAGTGGCTTAGACTTTTTGTAAGGAAATACACAGATAACGTTAATAAAGATTCTTAGAACACCTTTATTGAATAGCTTGTGATGCAGGCTGGCAAGTCTGGTACAGTAGTAATTGTAAATATATATGCTTTTCATACAGATAGCTTCTTTGGTCTGTTTTCTTGATTTGTGCTGACAAGTGCATGGTGCAAGTTTAAAAACAGTCATGTTAATATAAAATTTTACCCCAGGTGTTCAAGAATGTGCTGTATTTCTTCCCCAGCTGGAATCATTATCTTCATACCAGATTGAGTATTTGGTAATGCTAATGGATTTCACTGTTACACTTTTTAACAGCAGAATGTGTCACATTTTTCCCCTTTTTCAAATAGATATGGGGTGAATTAAGATCACATATTATAGAATAGTAGTTGGAAGACATTGAGGAGAAATGTTATTCTGTGTTTAGCTCACTTTTGAAAAACATAAATTTATCTTTTTCTGTTTTATTTTTTTTTCTCAGCCTTCTTTCTTCAATAACATACTCTCCCAAATCAGAACGTAAAACACCTGAGCCTTTAATGCCAGCAGACAGTGATAATGAAAAGGGGGAAAGGAATGGGAAGAAAGTCTGTTTCAGCATGACAGGTGATGAACAAGAAGATTCTGGTCATGATACTATCAGCAACAGGGATTCTTACAGGTAACTTTTATAATAATATTTCTTTTTCACAACTGAATCAAACCTGTGGGTTTGTACACTGTCAAGTGATTATAAAGACTATCAGAATAGAATGATTCTGAGATTTCTAACAAAGAAATAACTAGCATCAAGATGGATAAATAAGCTCTTTTAAAAATAGTACAGGTTAGATATTAAATCTCAGTATCCCTAACTTCTATAGGATACCACAGCCAGAGCTGTAAAGCTTTACTTTGGATTCCCTGTCTTATAAAAACCAGAAATAATTTCTATTATTATATTCCAACAACAAATCAAATTATCTACTATGGAAAGCAAGGTTCCAGGGCCTCTACCCTTGCTGATCTAAAGAAAGAAAATACCTGTTTTCTCAACATATATTGCTCGCCTTCTTCCACTCTAAGTATCCATCACCTCATCTCAAATATAAAGAATTTACAAAGAAAACACAGAACATTTTGAAAAGGAAGGAGTAATTATAGGACAAATAAGTCTTTTTAAAGATTATCTTCTCTTGTTTACAAGAATTGGTTAACTACACAGTATCAAATCTAAATTGAAATTTTAGCTGCAAGTAAAATAAGTGTTCATTAAGTGTTCATTATCATGGTTCATTATTATGCTCAGAAAGTAGAATCTCAGTAGTGCCATCATATTTCTACAGAACCCTGTGTTGCTGAGATCTCTTTCATAAGCTAATATTTAATTACTGCAGCATGATAGGTAAGAATTCGGTCTCAGAGTAGAAACGGAAATATGCATATAAATCTGAACAGAAATAAATGTAAAGGCAATTTGCACAGATTAAATCCATCTTGTTCTAACCATGATGAACACACAATCAAAATGAGTGAAGCATGTTTAGGGGTTTCTGAAAGTTTACGATGTGTCAAACTGACTGTGCAGGAACAGCTTCAGTGGCCTGTGCTTGCGCCAGATGGGGAGTTTCCCACTTGGTACAAGATTTGTATGTGTAGAAAGAAGGTGTGACTTAATACACAAGCATCAATTTGTTCAAAATATTTTCTTTATTATGATTCTGGTCATTTATAGTTGATTCTGAATGATAAATCTAGGGTTCCATACGCAGAATAATAATAAAATTCGTGAGTTTAGAAGAATTGTTGGAGTGAGATTAAATATTTTGTTTCTTTGCTTAAATAATTGCATTAGTAATCAATATCTTCAGATACCATTATAGTGCCACTGTGATCATTAGAACTAGTAGGCTAATTTCAGCCATTAGAATGCTCTCATTTTGTGTTGTAGGGTCTTACTCTAAACCTTACAATACTACACAATGAGACAGCTAATACATCTATTGTGTTTCTTATTTTCCTGTGTTTTATTTTCTCATGCTTTGCACAATCCAGTTTTAAATAACCTTCATCTCTCTTTGGAGACTTTAATAAGTGAGTTGAGTTAGAAAACATTTCTTAATATCCAGCCAGAAATTCTTAATACTCCTTGGGACTGTTCACCCTCAGTTAGGAACATTTTGTTACTTATGTCTTTTCATCTACTTAATGGATATGATTGTAATTAGATTGTATTGCTTTATTGAAAAGTTTTCCCTATTGACTTACCTGGTTGTCTACAGGTCCAAAACTTACACCTTACCCAGGAAATGGAAGTCTGTATGCCAAAACTAGTAAAAGACCACTTCTGTACTTACAAAAATAAAAAAAACAAGGAGGGAGCACATTGGTACATGTACAGCTGTACCATTATGTGTAAAACAGATACGTATACCTTGATGAATGAGTACACCCAATTCATAAAACCCAAATTGAGGTCATTATGTATAAATATCCTTTGGGTACATTTGTACATTATCTTATATTTACGTGGGTTTTTAAGACTCCCTCTGCTGGATAATTACTTAAGCATTTCCTGCATTGAAACTAAATGATCTTCAAGCAGCTTAATAACTCTGAAGACTTTGAATTAAAATTTATCTTCTTAGGATTTTTATATTATCTTCTTCAAATTTATCTTCTTAGGATTTAGTACAAAAGGCTAAGTTTTACTCTACCTATGCTGCAGAAATAGGTATGTTTTCCATGTATTTTCTGTATAGAACAATTCATTTTTGAGGGGAAAGAGCAGAAAAAATTACACATTTTAATCCCCAGATCTCCTCACTATACCAGTGTGGGTGATACTTTCTGTGCATAGAAATTTTCACTGAAGTAACAGATGTAAATTTCTGTTTATCTCTAACAAAGTGAAAATCTGGAAAAGATGGGATCATAAACCTTATTTTCACTGGCAGGGAAAAATAGTTTGTAATTTGAGCTTTGGTGCTCCTTGAATGGTCAAGTCTCTTCTAAACATATTAGGGACTCTAGTTTGCAAGTCATAAACCAGAGTATTTTGTCTTTTATATTAGCCATGTACTAGGAGTAAATAATTTAAATGTGGAGTTACAAAAATTTTTGGGGCCACAGTTACAAAAACTGTTGCACTGAAAGTTCTGTATTATCATTTGGAAGTACTTGTTCACATGCAAGGTGGAGGGAGACAGTTGAATCGTCAGTTTTGGTAATCTGGTATGCTGAGTCCTAGCAGAGTTGCAAACTAGATGATAATCTATATGTGGGGATATTTATTGTTGATAACTGTACAGACCATCTCATCATTACATTTAAAAGGGGAAAAGAAAAAGAACTTTCATAATTTTGGTACAGAACCTGTGTTAAAGAACATGACTTTATTTTTTTTTCTTGTTTGGTCTTCTCTTTTTTCGAAGCGATTGCAACAGCAATCGGAACTCCATTGCCTCGTTCACCAGCATTTGCAGCAGTCAGTGCAGTTCGTATTTTCACAGTGATGAAATGGATTCAGGTATGTTTAGAAAAGTCAGCTATGAATGTGTCATCCATTCCTTTTATTCAGGTTTGGGGGGTTTATTTTCCTTTTTTTTTTTATTTTATTTGCCTGTCAGTTTTGTTGGTTTTGTTTTAAAAAGTGCATCCTCCATGGTAATAGAAATGTTTCATTTTGCTTCTGCCTAGCTAGTGCTGCACTGAGTCCTTCTGTGAAAGAGCGTCAACATTCCAGCATTTCTCTGAATAGACTGAATTAGTTAGAGCTCTTAGAGTCATTGCTTTTAATCACTTTAATGCTTTGACCTTGACAGTGATTTATATTGCACAGAGTAAGGATCATTTTAGGTGAACGTGAGCACTCTCTCAGCTTGTGTTAGCCCCCAGACGGCAGGATATGGCTGTGTATGTTTGTAGGAAGGAATGTGAGACCAGATAGAAGCGCATTCTTGTTTATGCCATGACAAATTGAATTTAAGTAAATGCAGCTGCTGATAGGAATGAGATGGAATTTAACAGCATGGAGTACAAGGTCATATACTTAAGGACTAATAGTAAAAAAATGTTTGCTCTAAGTTGGGAGTTTATAATTTGGGAATGATTTAGGAAAAGAAAGAACTGGGCATATTAGTTGAGTATGAGCCACCAGTGAGACCTGGCCTTAAAGAAGGCAAGTTTTATTACTGGTTTTACCAGGAGAGGTATTTTCAGTTGGGACATGCAAGTATTAATGACGTGCAAGGTATCTGACATACCTTCTGAATAATGCAGTTCTAGGCAGCTATGTTCCGGAAATACTTATAGAGCTGAGCAGATAGAGAGGAAAGGATGAAGGCATGAAGAGCTGTTAATAAAAGAGGAGACCAACTCTTTTGGTCTGTATCCAACTTATATGCACTTGTGCAGTATCAAGCTGAAGTACTGAGCTGCCAAAAAGAATATGTTTGTGCTAGCTAACTGCAGATACAGTGTTCAAGTTGATAAAAACTGGTGCTCAGTGAAACTCCCGCTCTTCTGATGACTTAATTTTCTCCTATTTCCCAAGCTAACCTGGTTAACTCCAGATCAGGGCCCTTTGACACCGTGCTCCATCTGTTGCAATTAAGATCCTGTGAAGGTTTATAAGGCTTGTAACTACTGCCTGTAAGGACATCTAAAGGAGATAAAAAAAAAAAAAAACAACAAACCCAAGGAAAGAAAAGTGCTATTTAAGTGCTTCACTGACATGAGAAAAATGAGTCTAGATTGACCATGAATAAATTTGGATTATAAATTATCAAGTGGCTACTTCTTATCTGTCACTGCAGCAGCAAGGAGAAAAAACAGTTCTAAGCTCAATTTTTCACAGCTTTTGAAGGAGTTCAGGTTGCATCACCCATTGTCTGAGAGAGCAAGTGAGTGACAGCAGTGACCAGGAGAGTCTTTCTCCTTTGTATTCTCTTTAAGAAATGATGTTGTATATACTACTAAAAGCTTCATATCAAATACAGGATTTGGATGCTGGAATTTTTTTTTTTTAATTACTAAAATCTCAGAACTATTTAATCACTAAGAAGATAAAGATTGTGAATTGTCTGTAGAAATTTATTTAAATTTTTATCCCTATAAATATTTTATGGTGACTGCATTTCAGTGACTCTGTGGTCTGCTGTATTGGGTTCACAGTACTTAGCCATTTAGTCTGGTGTTTAGGATGTTTTCCAGCATAGAAGTATTGTGTGCTGTGGTCACAGAATGGTGGAGATTTGAAGGAACCTCTTGAAATTATCCAGTCCAATAGCCCCTCAAGCAGGGTCATATAGACTAGGCTGCCTAGTACCATGTCCAGTTGGGTTTTGAATATGGTCCATTCTCTAAGAGCTATTTCTATAATATCAAGTGACTACTATGCAAAATGCATGGAGAGAACAGTAACTATAATCTTGAAAGCCTGAGCATCACTATGTGTGCAAAGCAGATTATCTAAACCACAAAGATTTTGGAAAATATGCTGAAACTTCTAAACAATTTTCCATTTTAAAATATTTTTCAGGTGATGAACTTCCCATAAGCGTTCGAATCTCCCATGATAAACAGGACAAGCTCCATAGCTGTTTGGAGCATCTTTTTGGTCAAGTATGAGATTATTTTTCTTGGCTTAAATGCTAATGTCCATATTTGAACTAAGATGTCTTTAGCAAATACTTCTTTTTCTTTTTACTCTTGCTTTCCACTGTTTACTGGGATGGTATGTATTTACTCATTCTCCTTCAGTTTTCTGTAAATAGTTCAAAACTGCAGATTAAACAGGTCCTTAGGTTTAGTCTAACATTCCCTAGCTTGTTACTTGAACTGGAGCTATTAGGTAACAAAGAATCCAAAGATGCTCTTCTGTAGTCTGCATTTCTTAAAAAAATATTTCTAATCATTGCTGTAAAAAACATCTTTCTCACAGAACATTGATCCCAACAGGTTGATTCAATTGTCAATCTTCTGAAAGGACCAGCTGTGATGAGGGCCTTTGAGCAGACAAAATACTTCACACCGGGTCGAGGCCTCCAAGGTAACATTTAATTCTATCTATGAGAATCAAAAGGCAGCTTGAAGGGTACATTGATATGGCTATGTACTCATTGAGCTGGGTGTTAAGGAAGTGATTTTGCTTAATCTTGGCCTATTCTGCAGTAATTGATTGTTGAAATTCTTGTTAAATAGGTCTTAGTTGGAAACTAGCTTCTTATACTTTTGTTGCACAACATATGAAAAAACTACAGGTTTGTTTGAACATGAACTTTAGTTAGATTCTGAGCTGACTATGGAATTGCACAGGTTTTTGAAGCAAAAACCAGGTTTTATATATTGCAGGTGTTTTCTTTAAATTTTTGTCTCAACTACTGAAGCCATTTCTGATCTATTTCATTACTAGTGTCAGTTTTTTATTATTCTCTGTAGGTATATTGTGAAGTTGACTTATAAGTAATTTGCAAATGTAAATTTTTAGTCATAGTAATATTTCTGCCAAATATGTTTATGTGTTATTAATTGCTTAAAAAAATCCTGTAATTTCAGGTACCCCTCTCACACTCAGTGATTGCAAAATTCGAAATGTATAAATAGGTATCTGGTGGTAGTCGTAAGATTGTGATGAAAAATGCAAAGGGCTTTTCAGTGAACTGAGTTTTGTTTGGTTTTGGTTGGATTTTGTTGTTCAGTGTTTCGGTGGGGTTTTTTTGGTTGTTTGGTTTGTTGGTTTCTTTTAATATGTATAATAGGTTTGATCATTATTTTATTGATCCTGCATGTGTGTTTTTGGCAAAGAAAACTAATTTTAGATAGCCAGAGAGTGCATCTTTGGCTTTTATAAACCACCAAAGTCCCACTGAAGTCAACAGAGCAGAATTACTTTATCTCAATTACCTGGTTTTACAAAGCCTGAAGTACTTCCTCCTCACTGAATTTGTATGGAAGACCACATACCCTCCTCTTTTTCTTGATTCTCTCTTTATTTTTTTCTCTCTCTCTTATTAATTTATTCTCTGATTAAATTAGTTTTGCCACTGAAAGGCTCTGTCTTACATACCTGGTTCAGAAGTACCATGTTTGGGAATGCTCCTTTTGAGTAAGTAGGGAGCTTAGATGACTGTAGACCTATCACAGTAGTTTTAACTAGAGTTAAATAAGTTGACAACTACTTGAGCTGTGAAAATATTTAAGAAAAAAATGTCTTACTGTGGCTTTCTCAGGAGGGTTCAGCAGAAAAATATTATTTTTGTCCTTGCTTAGAGTTTCAGCAGGAAGTAGAACCAAAGCTTAACTGTCCAAAGAGGCTACGACTCCACATCAAGCAAGACCCTTGGAACCTGCCCAGCAGCGTCCGGAGTCTTGCCCAGAATATCAGAAAATTTGTTGAAGGTTAGTAAGAGCAATGTGACCATAAATAAACACTTCATTAACGATAGAAAGCCTGGGGAAGGGGAAAGATACAACTGCTTCATGTTGCTGCTCGGCAAACTTTGCTGAACACAGTGTAGTCTATGGGGAACATCTGAATTTCAGGACTTTTTTGTGTTCTTAATAGCAAAGTTAGTGGAGTATATATCAGCTGTCTCATGCTCACCCTGTTGGCTTTGGATACCAAAGAGAAAATTGTCTCTTCTGACAAGTGAAAACCAATGTAGCATGTGCTATATTATTTCAGTTGCTGCTAGTGTGGTGGGCTTAACTGGTTTGTCACAGAACTTCATGGGGTTGATTTACCAAAATGGGCTTTCCTTGAGATTAAACTCACTTTCTTCTACTGTCTTGACTGGAAGATGAAGACTCTACAGGACAGCTTTTGTCATATCTTATCTGTCACTGATATGGAATCATTATCCTTCTAAGATCATGCTCTATTCTGTCATGAAGCCAAACCTCTTGCACTGGTTGTCGCTTGCTCCATCACAATTGGTCCTATCATTCCCCCTCCCTCCCTAAATATTGCCTAGTAGTCTGCTCCTCTTCACCACCAAGTGACAATGTGAGCTGGGTTTTTCTCTTCTCTCTCCTGGCTTGATAATAAAGTAACTGGAGTTTCATCTCCAGAAAATCTTGCCTGTAGCTTCTGCTTTATTTCCTGTGCTGTTTGATAGAGAAACAGAAATAATGAGCAAAATTATTTTTATAAAACTATTTTCACTAGGACTCTACATGGGAATAAAAACTTGTGTCATGTCTAGCTTTAAATGAACTGTGTGTATGTTTAGTTGCTTTTGTTTTGTTCGCTAGTTTTCATGGTGTCCCATGGAGAAACTGCTGAATTTCAGATCTGGAAAAGAACTTTGTGATAGCTTCAGTAAGATAAACCTCCACAAACCAACTGGCCAAAGCAAACAAACTTCTCCTTCTCTGACTTTTGGTGTTTCTCATTTCAGATACAATCATATTTTAAGACCCTGGGTTAGAAAATTATAAAAACAACCACAAAAAAAATCTCCTGCTTTTTCAGTCAATTGGAGTGGGTTGACACTCAAATACTAAGAATTCTTCTTTTAGTTTCATGGTGGCTGTCACTAAGTGAAAAATGAATAAATATTTTCAGGTCCTTTTTAATATGGGTCTATCTTCAGCCTAAATGAAATTATATTCAAGTGTTAATCATGGTTTCTTTCCCAGTTCAGGAGGAATAGAAATGTGTCTTTAACAGTCATTGCCCTTCTTGCAAAGGCAAGCCTAGCAGGCTGGTTTCACATAACTTCTTTGCCCTTAAATAGAATAGACTTAACCCATTTCAATATTGGTCATACACCCTTAATATTGAGCTGAGGTTATTCGGATAAATTTGCGTTGAAATCTACAACAGAATATTGTGGGAGAGTTCAAGAAGGTCCAAATGGCTTGCTGCCTCTGTAAAATACAAAACTCCTATTTTTACAATATGTCTCTAATGTAATGGTGATATTTATCGGAAGGAATCTTGATGTTCACAGAACAGTAATAGTATAGGCATTATCTAGTATTTTTGAAATTAGGATTAAAAAGGTTTTCTCTGTTAATAAATGACAGTAATTAAGTTTATTGCAACTGTCATGCTTGTCAATGGTGCAT
The DNA here is from genome assembly GCF_034315485.1 of Pezoporus occidentalis. NCBI lineage: Eukaryota > Metazoa > Chordata > Aves > Psittaciformes > Psittacidae > Pezoporus > Pezoporus occidentalis. The sequence goes on along the minus strand of NW_026915724.1, from coordinate 4,168,929 downwards.
GATTCAGAGAGCTAAATAGTAAAAGGCATCAGTCTTGTGCTGTTCAAGGACAGCACAAGCTTTGTCTTACTGTCTTTCATCACTGTCTAAGAAGTTGTCTGCCAGTTTTACATATTCTTGGCTCTCCCATTCCATCTATAGCATTTGAGCTTTTGTCAGAGATTTCTGTCTTCTGTGCCATTTCCTTAACCAAATACATGGGTTTACATGTAAAATTACCATCTTAGGTTGTTTATTCTCCATTAGTCTTTACAGCTCTCTACTCTCTTGTTTTTTGTTTTTTATTTTTATTTGATTCCTATTCCACACCACCCCCCCAAACTGATATCAGTAATACTTGGTCCTGAGAGGTACTCTGGAGAATCGTGTTCCGCATCTTCATTGAAATTTTAATTGGCCTGTTGGACCAAGGAGTTGGTGTGAGGTAGTGGATACCCAAAAGCCTTGCTATTTGTGCCTTATGATTTCCCTGGCACAAATAGCTTAAATGGGAGAAGTAAAAGAAAGGAAATGAATAATTGCTTCTCAAGCATTAGTTTCCAAGACATGTCTGGACTGGTATATGAATTCAGTGTTGAAAAGATTCAGGGCAGAAATGTGTCGCTCAGTCAGTTTTGATAGATTGCTGTGATTTGAAAAGGCTTTGGCCTGTATAGATTATATATATTTTACAATTTATATTTTAATATATAAATTTATATATTATATATATAAATGTATAATATATAACAGATAAAATTTATATTTTAATATATGTTTCTATATTAAATTTGTACCCTGGATAAATTAAACTTGAGATACAACCACCAGCTGGATCTAGCTGAAATCAGACGAGCATGAAGTAAGGTTTGGTGCAGGAGAGAGCAGTAGTTAGGGGAGGAATTCAGTGGTCACCAAACAGAGAAAGAATGTACAGGATTCTGGATGTACATGAGATATGTAACATGAGAATCAGAAAGTACTAGAGGAAAAGCTGAAGAATGACTTGAGTAGCAACCTGGAAAACATGAAAGATGTTTGGAAAGAAAGGGACTCTTCAGAAGGAAAGTGTTACCAAAACTGGCTGTAACAACAGAAGGATGTAAGTGAACAAAAAGGAGGAGAAATTTCTGTAGTTGCTTCTTCCTAAAGAATAAAAGGTAAGATTTGGTGTCAAAAGAGTTTTTTTTTTACAGCAAGTCAGATTTCTAGTCAGCTAATCACATAACTGCATGAGGAAGTGCAGTATTTTGCTCGCACAGTAATTTTAAACAGGAAATAACTGTGCAACTGAGAAAATTCACATCTATTTTAACTTAAAAGTGAGGAGTGAAGCACCCTTTCAGTGATTACAGGTATAAAAAATATATTTCAACTTAAATCATAAAACATGCAGTGCAAATCTCAGTCTTATTTTGGAAATACTTTCAGATGCATGAAACAAAATAAAATTAAATGTAGCCTTTACTGGCAAAAGATTAGAATAGCAGAATAACATGATTAAAAAAACAAACAAACCAACCCAAAAGAATGTTTAGGACTAAAAGAAATTGAAGGCATCTTAAATTACAAATCATATAACCTAAAATGAAATTGTTAGGTAGCTATTCCTTTCCTATGTAGCAAGAAGGGGTGAAAATTTCCATTGTATTTCGAATTTGTTGAAAAGCAAATAACTGACATCCAACCCCAGGTAAGTCTCTACTTACACAAATAACCTAAAAATACTGTTTTGCCTGTGGGTATATTTTGAAATGGAGAAGGCTTACTGCAATGATAAAGAAGAGCTACAGTGTTCTGTAATTTTCCCATAAGCAGGAAGTCATTATTTATAGATACCTCAAATGCCTTTGAATTTAGAAGTCCAACAAATCTGATGTAAATCAAACTGCAGGTTATAGCCTCAGTGTATCTAAATTCTTCAGAGAAAAGCTGTATTTCTCTATAGAAATTAGTATTTTCAGTTACTAAGCTACGTTCAGACTCCAAGATGCCATATTATAAATCTCTGTAAGTGGGGTTTTGTGTTTGTTTGGTTTTGCGTTTTCCCCAAAAGACAGAAGGCTAAGGAAAGACCCATCTCCCAGCAATTTTTAAGAATAACCAGTAATTTAAGGTGTTTTGATGCTTGTATTTGAGATACCGAGGGCATGCTTTTCAGAAGCATAGGCACTGCCAGTTCTTTTCACAATGTGTGTATAGCATGGATGAAGATTAGGCTTGAAGGGTTTTCTTCTGTTTTTAAGCATACTCACCTTTGGGAAAGATTCTGGCTTTTCATAGATATGCTCAAGTACACACAGAATCCAGACTGTGCTGTTGATACTGTCAGCTCCAATGTCAGTTCCATCACCCGATTTGTAGTCAAATTTCAAACAATTCAGGTTTCAGGCTTATTATAAGGTTGTTTTTAGTAGGGGGCATCATATAACCAAATTGTCCTATGTCCATATACCCTATAGCAGCTCTACTGGCCCACTGAGAAGGGCTTGAAATAGGGCTGCACGGAAAATTGGGTGTGTAAAATAAAGTTTGGAAAGATGCAAAAGGATGTGAAGTAGCAGAGTATTCCTTCAGGCGGTTACTGTAGGACAGCTGATGTGCTGGATGTTTGACATTCTCTAAGGTTATGGCAGGTCTTTAATCTGCCAGTTCCTTGTTGTGGTGGTTTTAACTCATTTAGATTTGTGCTCTGTCTTGTATGTGGCAGAGGGGAAGAATCATTTCCTTCAGCCTTCGTACTTTAAGCCCCTAAAAATGAAAGTAAAAGCAAAAATAATTAAAAAAAAAAGTAGAGAGGTATAAACCCAAATTTTTGTCAGTGTAAATTAAGACTTTTTTTTTAAAAAAAGATTAAGTGAAAAGAAATGAATCAAAATAAAATCCTGAAGGCTGAGAATAAAGTGAAGTGGTGGTTGATTTTTTCCTGGATGCCTTGGTATATATTGAAATGAGGATAATGGAAAGGAGAGGGAAAACAAAAAAGGAAAGAATTGGGGTAGTGTGGGAATCAATTTTAAGAGTGGAATTCTTCATATATGGACTTCCACTGGCTAGCTGCATGGACTCTGAGATAATAGCTGCCTCTTTGTGCATTTGATTATTGTCAATTTTATTAAATCACGTAAAATTAAGTGAGGCTGAGACTCATTACTGTTCTGTAGGTATAAATCAGGGTTGCCTATGCAGGAAGTTGGACTTAAGGCTGGTATGAAATTATTATTGTGAAAACACTTTTAACCATGACTTCAATCCTCAATGTTACTTTTTTTTTTTCTTTAAGAGGTGAAGGCACGAATCCTTTTGGCCCTTCTTGAATATACAGGTAATTTTGTTTTTTTGGGAATGGGGGAAGTGGGGAATGGTTTGAGGTTTGCGGTTTTCTGCTTTTGGACAGAATACTGTGTTTAGTGGAAGAGAAAAAATCTCAGATGCGATAACCTGATAATCAACAACTTTACCCTTATGTTTACAGTGAGGATTCCTGAAGAATACAGCAATTCCAAAGATATTTCTACCAAATATTGCACATTCTTTTAGTTTTTTAATGCAAAAATACCTTCCCTGGTCATTTACTGTGGATCTTGGCAGACGAAGTAACTACTATCACTGAGCTTGTGCACACTGCTTCTGCTTTCTTCTGTTGTGCTTTTTCCTATTTGCTATCTTTTTTCTTTTCTATCTCCATCTCTCTATCTTCATGCTTATTGTAACTCAAACCTTTCTTTTATTTTTTTTTTTTTGAGAATATATATTTTTTAAGTCTCTCCTTTTTGGAAGGGGTCTGATTATTTTGTATATTATTCTAGCATCACCCCAAAAAAGCATACAGGTTCAAATACACAAAATTGTCATGTTTGTCTGCAAAATAAATACCAGTAAATCAGTATTCTCTACTGTTTGCAGGTGCATAAGTGTTCAACTAACCAGTCACATTTGACTGTAAAAGACTGTCAGATTTCTTCCTAATATCATAAAAGCTCTTAATAATTTCTCAGGTGTTCTAAAATAAGAAATGACCTAAGAAAATGCCTCAGACTTCATTTTTTCTTTTAAAGTAATTTTCCCTGTTTACATGGTTTTATAAGACTAAATTCTGTTATTTATTTTCTATAATAATCCTTTTGTAAAAGGAGCCCAAAGTGCTCTTGTATGCAGTATCTGATGTTCAAGTAGTATTAAATGAGGTGCCGGAGACACAAGAGGGCTGCTTCAGAAGCAGGAAGAACAGGAAGGCACTGAAAGTCAGCTGCTGTTAGACAAATAGGGATAAAATTGAGCAAAGTGAGGAGAGAAAATGTGTGTTGGGCTCAAATCCCTGAGCACTGCTGTGACATTGGAAAGTTTTTGACCATGGAGAAGCCAGTGGGATTTTTGAAGCTGGAGATGGGTGGAGGTTTCAAAGATGCAAATTCTGTCATTAGTGGATTCTGCACAACTTCAGAGGTTGAAGAGAGGGGTTGATTTTCAATAATCAAAACAGAAAGCAGTGAGTCGTAGTGCAGAAGCAGTAGTGGTTAGAGAGTTTATGGCAAATATTCTTGAATTTCTGAGAGGCTGGCAAATGAGATCAAAATGATAATAAAAGAGTGGTCACTGTTATCAATAGTAGAGGAAAAGATTGAAGATCTCAGGAGGAAAACAGACAGAATGGAGTTGCTTTGAGAAATAGTTGAGTCCAAGAAAAGCATATTTTTAAAATCAGTATTAGTTTTGTGAGTACAGAATTATGTCTGCTGACTTGCCCAGTCATATAAAGTCTTGCCAGCTCCTTGGAGAAGGCAGCAAAGGAACCAAGCCTCCTAGAGGCAGAGGAATCACAAAGTGAGGGCAAAGATTTTAGGTTTTGGAAAGACCTCAATATCACCTTATCTTCTCTTGCTCTGAGAAAGATTAAGTCTACCTGTACCATTTGTGATTGATGCTTGCCTAACAGCTTCTAATGATAAAAATACTTGAAGACCTTCAGGAAAGAGGGGAAGAAGGAAGTACTGAATATTTATCACCACAATTCTGTGCTTTATTGAGAACATGTTTTCCTTTCTAACTCTTTTGACCTTTAGCTAATGTAATGCCTGTGCCCTCCAGAATAAATTGGTAGGTTAGCTAGTCTGTATATTAAATCAGCTGCTAATGATTCCATGGACTTATACTTAGGGACCTGTCCTGGACTTTCTTGACACCATAAATCTCTGCTGCTTCCTGGGTATGTGATGCTGCTCTGTGCTTATTTTATAGGTTTCACATTCATATATACATTATGTTTGGATTGATTGTGGTTCTGGTAGCAACACTACTGTATGCCTTGTTTCCAGTTTAGAGCAGGCAGTCTTCATCTGCCCTACTCAGCTGGTAGCTGTGGAGTTGACCAGGTGATTCAGTCATATTAAGAGCTTCTGACTAGCCTTGCTTTCCTCTGAAAAGTAAATGGTTTTGTGCCCAGCTGGTTTTCACATTGCAGCAAAGAGATCCGACTCGCATCTGTCATCTTGTAACATCCAAAGTACATAGTATCAATGGCATATACATTAACTGCTATAAAATAAACACACATTGTTTATGGAGAACTATTTTAAATTCCAGTTTTTAAATGGATTTCTGTGTAATTTTAGAATTGTAAAATAATCCTTTAATGTGGAAAATGGTAGTTTTGGTCATGGAGTGCTATTTACTGGGAATAACATTAGGCTGTAAACTTGTAATTTACTTTACATTAAAAAGACTTGTTTTTTCAACAAAGAAAAGAATTCCAGCCCAGTTCCTTTGCTGTTAATTAATTTTATGCTCCATTTTTGCTTTTCCTCTTTTGGCTTTTACCCATAACAGATAGTGAGATACAACTGAGACGAGACATGGTCTTCTGCCAGAGCCTAGTAGCCACAGTCTGTGCTTTTTCAGAGCAGCTAATGGTGGCCTTAAATCAGATGTTTGATAACAACAAAGAATATGAAATGGAGACGCTGGAGGCCAGCAGAAGGTGGTTGGAACAAATAGCAAGTGCAGGTCTTCTCCTTCATTTCCAGTCCCTGCTTTCACCTAACCTGGTAAGAGCCCTCGTGTGACATGCTTGGTCGCAGCCCGTGTTTGTTCCCTGAACCAGGGGCATGGTTAAACAGTCTTAGTTATAAATGTGATTTTCAGTGTCCTTAGTGCTTAGCTTGTTGCTTAATTAGCTGCTATTTGGAAAAAAAAAAGTGATTTAGATAATTACAGATATGGGAAATGTTTTTTTTTGTGATATGGGAAATATGTTTTCCATTAAGATATTATTGTGTTTGTTTTGTTAGCAGAGAGTTTACCCTTGACTTCCCACTGCTACTGTAGTTGTTCCCTAGGAGGCAGTGTAGTATTAGGTGATAACAAGAATATCAGTTTGTAATAAGCAGAAATGCAAGATAAATAAAATACCTGGTTTGGATATTTTCATCACTCCCTCACCCAAAACCCAACAGGTCTGTAGTAGTTGAAGAACTAAATATGCTTGTCTGTTTTGCTTCTGTCATGGGGCAAATTCCCATAGCCCGTCAGAGGGATTGGAAGTCTGCTATTTCTTTACAAGGCTTGGGGAAGAGCCATGGCTTAAGAAACAGTTAAAACAGGGGCATGGCTTTGTAGCCCTTTAATCCCTGGTTATCTGAAGTGCTTCTTCAGCTATTTAAGCTCTTCTCACACTAGACAAGTTCCTGCTAACCTCAAGAACTGTGAAGCAGTCTGTATGGTCTGCTCTGTGGCAGTCTTCTCAATCTCTGGAGTTGCTCACTGCAAACAACTGATTTCATACATTATAATGTATAGGAATCCATGCAGATAACAGATGATGTTCCTTAGTGCCAGAGGTATTCCTTCCTTGCCTTGTTACATTGTCAGCAAATTGCTGACCTGATAAACTTTAATATCAGAAGAGAATAAAAATACAGGTATTTCCAAAATAAAGTTATTTCTAAATCATAAAGTTTTTTAGTCTGTGGCATTTGTGGAGAGCATTGACTTGAGGTAGTGTGAGCAACTCACAGGTAGTTCAGGTATATACGTGGGTTTGTGTGGGACAGGGTATGTCAGGACGAGATGTGCAGACTAAAAACAGATCAAGTCAGTACCTGAAAGAAACAGGAGGGTTCTTTATCTACATGAGGAGTATGTGAAGAACGAATGGCCACGGGAGCCTGGGCTCATGTCTTTGGTCTTGAGTGCTTTTAGCACCATACAGCAGCAACACGTACTGGTTCTCAGAGTTCAAGAGTAAATTCAAGTGGTTCCTGTCTTAGGTTTTTCCATGTGCTTAGTTGTCATCACAAAATAACTGTTGTCTTTACAGAACTGAATACTTATGCATTTTTCTTTTGAGTTTGTAGATATTTTCTTTGTTGTGAAAATGCATGCTACTGAGCTGTCTTTATGTAATCGGATGTAATACCAGCAGTATGCATTATTGAATTGGAAATAGAATTTAATTTAGTCCAACTTTTCTTAGCCAGGGGAAAAGTATTTAAAGGCAACTTTTGCAATACCTTCTCAGCACTATTTTGCTTACAAATGATCCGTGTTATTTTAGACAAAGGTATTTGAAGGAAATTGTACTCATTATGGCCATAGTTCAGGAAAGAATGAGCAGTTGTGTAAAGATTTCCCATGTCACTGAATGGTTTTCAGGCTATTCTGCTGATAAAACTGCTCTCTCCACAGAGACTTCATGAATTGAACCAGGAGACAAAATATTTCTAGCAGATTTGCTTTTTCATAAATACAAGGAGGAATGCTATTTCTGTCTATTGATCTGGAAAAATCATGTGGGATTTTTTGTCTCTCTGTAATTCAGCAAGCTATAGTTTATTCTCGTTTTATATGCAGTTAGTTTGTTAGTCTTTGCCTTCCTACTTTTCGAGTTCTTAGAGGAGGAAAACTGCATGCCTCAGATTTCCACTTGGCTCCTGCAAGCTTCGGGTGCTAGGGGAGAGCTGTATGAAGAATAGTGTTGCTTCAAGTGATTATTGACTTCTGCTGTAATTGCTCCACATATTTGACTCAAGATAACTGTACTTGCAGATTAGTATTTTCCTTTTCAAAAGTTCAGTGAAGTGTCCTGAGAAATTAGTAATTTACTTCTGGAAGCCTTTTTTTTTTTTTTTTTTTTTGTTATTCTGGATCTCTCCATTTAGCTCAGGAGTGCACAGTGAACCACATGTGCAAATCAGAATATTGGCATATCTGCATACTTGGTTTGCATCTGAAGTTTTGTAGGTGAAGGTGCAAGTCACTGTGAACTGTAGTCATTCTGAGCTACTGGTTCAGTTACTGGTGCTTAGAGTGGACACAATGAACTCTCATCTGTTGTTCTTAAATGAAATGCTAATGGTATGGTTTTTTTTTTTAAAGAAAATTGTGAAAAGGAAGAAATTTTTTGCATTTCCCATTAATTTACAAGCTAGATCTGCTGTCAAGACAAGGGGTTGAAATCTGGTGTCTTATGTAAAGAATAATTGCAGAATCGTTTGATTATAAAAGCCATGAGAGGTAATGGTAGATATATATTGCCTATTAATTTAGTATGTGAAATGATAACATTCATTTTAATGATCTTGGACTAGTAATACATGAATAAAATACCAGTAGAAACAAAGATAATTACAGTTTCTAGGAGTGTAGTAGTGAAAAGTTGTGCAACATTTTGTAATTACTTTTATGTCCTGCTCTCATTGTTTCTGGTAGGGAAAACATCTGGCTGAAATGACCATTTCACTTTTGCCTTTTTTAGGCTGATGAGCAAGCCATGCTAGAAGATACACTGGTTGCACTGTTTGACTTGGAAAAAGTTACTTTTTATTTCAGACAGTCAGAGCCAGAACCCCTAGTTGCAAGTGAGTACCTATAATTAATATCTGGTCTTTATAGTTCAGAAACATTTTCTGTATTTGTAACATTTTACTCTTGGAACATTACCTTCCCACAGGGAATATTATGTGATTTGGGATTATGGAGAATTAGTAAATCTGTAGTGCTCCTAATATTCCTAAATGTCCTGAAATACAACTAACATCAGTGACAATGCAGAATCAATATCTGGTAATGTCAGTGACCTTGGGGGTCAAAACTGTTTGCTTAACTGAATTTCCCATTTGGGAGTATGTGACTGCATCAGGAAAGTCCCTGGAAGATCTAGTTGTTATTGAAGAGTTATGTGCAAAATAAGCTTGAAGGTCTTAAAAGAGAAGTGCCATTAAGCTGATGCGGAGAAGCGTAAAAACCATTTTGTTTTCTCATCTGAAAGACAAAGTAGATCTTGGAAGAGTTCCGTGAAAGGAGATGGCAAACAGCATTAGCATAGCTTTGAATTATGCAAGTAACTTCCTCTTGGAAAACATGGTGGTGCAGACGATCAGGGTCCTGAACCCTGTCTCACAATGTTTGTGCAGCTCACAGGAAGTGTGTCTTTGCATTCTTCTGTTTATATCCTTCACTTGTTTTCTGCCACTCCTTTATTAATATGTTTTCAGCCAGTAGAGATTTTCCTGCAGTGAACTTTTGTTTAGTGAGCAGAAAGCCCTCATTTTTCCCTGAGTCTTGTAACTCCCCTGGGAAGGGAGGAAAGCATGTCTGCTTCACATCAAGCTTTTCCAAAGCAATTCCCTTGCCGCATTGAGACCACACATGAGAGAACTTCTGCAGTAACCAAAACCAGAACACACGAAGCTCCTCCACAGGGCTGCCTGTGCTCTAAGGAATTCAGTAGTGCAGAGCTGGTAGTCAGGTTGGAATTAGCGTATACAGGACCATATATATTTCTGTATAATTCAAGTAAGAACCATGTGTTTGTTTTCAAAAGAAACCCTGCCAAGCCAGGTAATAGAATGGAACCAGAGTTATAGGGCCTCTTGATGGGGATTTAACCCTATGCCTATGTTATGAACTATTCCTATTGCTAAATCTTCCAACTGAGGTGTCTGTGCTAAAACAGAGATAAATGAAAGTCTGTGTGTTCTAGGATTGTGATAAATCCCGTCTTTCCTTTTTATTTGTTTCCTTATTTGGTTTATTAATCCTGACTGTGGTTACATAAGACTAGGAACCGGTAAATTAGGTTTTTTTTCCCATTAATGATTCTGCATAATCAATAAAATAAAGTCTTATTAGAAAAAATTGTGAGAAATCTGGGTGGGTTTTTTTTTTTTAATCTTTTCCTTTTAGGTATAAGATAACTTATGCACACAGTGTAAAAACTTCATAACAATTTTATTAACACAAATCACTAAATTTTATTGTTACTGCTTTCAGCTTGGAGACCTATGAATGGAAACTTAAACAGGAAATATATACAAAGCTTAAATTGAAATAAACTGACTTCCTCTAAGAGATTCAGCTAAATGGAAAATTTTCATCAGCTTATGCTAAAGCTCATCACATGTTAGTCATCTTGCATAATACACTTAATGTATGCTGGGGAATAACTGTAACAGCAAAATGATTCCTTTAGTTGCCCTAAACTCTACACCAGTTGGTGTGTTATGACATTTAGCTTGTCAAAGTGTAGTGAAATATGCTCTTCCAATTTTATCTATTCTACCATAACACATTGGTTTTCTTAGTTGAGTCTTGATTTTTAATAATAATTTAATGAATATGCTGTTAGCTACTGTATATTTACTTGTGGCCTGTTCAACACAAGTCAGGAAAATCTGACTGTATATCAAACTATCATGCACCAGAGGAAGACTTGTGAAATATGGATAAAGGTACCCTTGCAGTGATTTTAAACTGTGTGCATAGATGTTTCTTCAGAATTACAGGGAATACAAGTAGCATGTTGCCAACAACATTACTTTCTTAGTACTTTTGCTGTCATTGACAGGCTGGCAAAGATGACAGTCGCTGCTTTTCTGTTTATCTACTTTCTGATAATGGGTAGGCCAGAAGTGACCACAGCAACACTGAGGATAGTGTAAAATACATCACCTACTAGTTTTGCGTCTGCAGTGATTTTTATCTAACAGCTTCTGGAAAAGGATGTGTCATTGCTTTTAATGAAATAGTAACACTGATTGTATTCTTAGATGTACCGATTACATACCAAGCAGAAGGAAACCGGCAGACCCTGAAGGTCTACTTCTACCTTGATAGTTACCATTTTGAACAGCTTCCTCAAAGGCTGAAGAATGGAGGGGGATTTAAAATCCACCCAGTACTTTTTTCACAAGGTAATTTGAGTTTTAATCCTCCCAGTTCTTTCACATAATATTTAATGCTCTTTAAAACTCTACTTAATCACTCTGATTTAAATTCTTTGTAACTATAAGGGTACAATGCTTATATTTAAATATGTTTTTTAATGTGGGCATTTACTGAGAACTTTGAATTAAAATATGAATTTGCTGAGATTTGTGATTAAAAAATAAAGGCAGGTGTATACATTTATCAGTTTATGCCTGTTATACGCTTCCAACACCAGAGTATGACTCTTCTTTCATCAATATTGTTTTTTCTTTGTAGACATTAGTGGGCAATATTTAGACCATGAAACTTGCTTTTAAAACTGTTTTGCATTCCAAATGCTATCATGAACTTTTCCTGTTACTTCAAATTTAAGGACTAAATTGTTATCCGGTGAGATTTTTGTCTCTTTAGAATGTTATGAAGACTTCAGTAATATTTTCAGGTTTTTGTAGTTATGACTGCAGATGTTACTGAAATGTTAAATGGTGGTGTGGATGCTCAGAGTTCATAAGTTGCGGTCAGCTTGCATTAGCTGCAGTGTCATTGTAGTCATCAGGAGCATGGAGTTTGATTCACTGAAATCGTGAATGCGAAGTGCTGACTGCCTTGACCTGCCTTTGATTTTGGAAGGAGCTGAAGGTACTTCAGACCTTACTTCCTGGGTCTGTGTGGAACAGGGAGAAGTCAGCATACAAATTAAGGTTTTGAGGAGGGTTTAGTCTCTGACAGACAAGGAGGATGTAGAAGGAAATAGCAAACAGTAAAATACACAAAGAAGAAATAGCCAAACTTACTGTAAACTCAAGCATATGGTTCGTTAAAAGTAAGACCCATGGAGTCTGTTTTTTTTTTAACAAAGTAATGTAAAGTCCGACTTCAGTTGATTTCTTTTGAGCAGATTGTTTTCAGTCATAGTGGGAAATTAGAATACAGAGCAGGAGACACCTTTCAGTAAAGGAGACAAAAAGGCTCATGAAAAAGAACAGAAAATAACCTTGGTTCAGATGAAATCCTGGAAACATTATTTTATTTTTTTTTTTTAGATTTGGGAGGGAATGCAGCATGCTACAGAATTGATTTTGCAGATTATTTTCCTTTTCTGTTTCCAGAAGCCCCAGATATTTGAGTCTTAGGATAAACATCTTTGTAGTCAGCTAAAGGAAAAGAGCAAAGATTCTTTCAGATGTTATATCTGCTTAATAATTTTCAGTGATACAGAATATTTTTTCTTTCTTCCTCAAACAAAATGTTTTTGAGTTTCAACGATCCCCCTCCAAAATGTCCATTATACTCCAAGAATAAGAAATCCTGGATAAGAAGAAATCCTGGATAAGCGATGGGTTGTAGTAGTAGGGGACTCTACACTGAAAAGGACAGAAGCACTTGTCTGGCATCCAGACCCCATCTCAAGGGAGGTATGCTGCCTACCAGGGTCACGGATCAGGGATGTGGCAGAGAGGCTGCCTGCTCTAGTAAGTCCCACGGACTATTACCCACTCCTGGTGATACATGTGGGTGCTAGGGATAGTAGTAGCCTGGGGAACATAAAGAAGGACTACAGAGCCCTGGGGGAGGTGGTTAGGGGCTCTGGAGCTCAGATGTCTTTTCATCAATTCTCCAGGATACAGGGGAGGACCTCAAAAAAGCTAGGAGGATTGGCCAGGTTAATAACTGGTTAAAAGGGTGGTGTCATAGTCAGGGGTTTGGGTGTCTTGAACACGGGACCCAAGTTTGTAGGCCAGGTCTAGTGGAGGCTGGTGGAGCTGGTCTGATAAAGAAGGGAAAGAGCAGTTTTGGTAGGAGGCTTGCCAGACTGGTCAAGGAGGCTTTAAACTAGATGTGTTGGGGGAGGGGGGCATCATTCCATCCCAACACACCCAGTCAGTTGCCAGAACCTATAATAAAGCTCGGAGCAATGTAGAGATATTGCAGCTGCTCCAGCCAGTGAGCTGGCTTCAGCTGGAGCTTGGCTCAGATGCCTCTATACAAATGCCCGTAGCATGGGGAACAAACAAGAGGAATTAGAGATGTGTGCACGTCTACAGGGGTATGATATAACAGGCATCACAGAAACATGGTGGGATGGCTCCTGTGACTGGAGTGTTGGAATGGAAGGTTACAGGCTCTTTAGAAAAGACAGGCCTGGCAGGCGGGGAGGGGGAGTTGCCCTTTATGTTAGGGATAGGCTGGAGAGTATGGAACTCTGTCTGGGGACAGGTGAGCAGTTAACAGAGAGTTTGTGGGTCAGGGTTAAAGGGAGAACAGCTATGGGAGACATTACTGTGGGGGTCTGTACAGACCACCTGATCAAGGAGAACCTGTGGATGAAGCACTCTACAGACAGATAGGAAAAGCCTCACGCTCACAGGCCCTTGTTCTCATGGGTGACTTCAACCACCCTGACATCTGTTGGAACAACAGTACGGCCCGGCACAACCAATCCAGGAGGTTCCTTGATTGTGTAGAAAACAACTCCTTCTGCAAGTAATAGAGGAACCGACAAGGAGAGGTGCCATGCTTGACCTCGTGCTCACCAACAGGGAAGGGCTGGTTGGAAATGTGACACTCCAGGGCAGCCTTGGATGCAGCAATCATGAGATGCTCAAATTTGAGATCCTCAGGACAGTGAGAAGAGCGTGCAGCAAGCTCACTGCCCTGGACATCAAAAGAGCAGACTTTGGCCTCTTCAGGAACCTGCTTCGGAAGGTTCCATGGGATACAGCCCTAGAGGGCAGGGGGGCCCAAGACTCTTGGTTGATATTCAAGGATCACCTGCTACAAGCTCAGGAGTGTTGCATCCCAACCGGAAGGAAGCGCAGGAGGAGGGCCAGGAGACCTCCTTGGATGGATAAGGAGCTGCTGAGGAAAATTCAAATGAAAAAAGAGGCTTATAAAAAGTGGAAGCAAGGACAGGTGGCATGGGAAGAGTACAGGGATGTTGTCTGGGAAGCTAGGGACCAGGTTAGGAAAGCTAAGGCCCAGTTAGAATTAAAGTTAGCTAGAGGTATTAAAGATAACAGGAAGGGATTCTACAAGTACATAGCAAATGAAAGACAAGGGAGAATGTAGGCCCCCTCAGGAAGCTCTCAGGAGAACTGGCTACACAGGATTTGGAGAAGGCTGAGGTTCTGAGTGACTTCTTTGCCTCGGTCTTCACTGGCAAAGGCTCTGACCACACCACCCAAGTATTGGAAGGCAGATGCAGGGACTGTGAGAATGAAGACCTTGGGCCCACTGTAGGAGAGGAACTGGTTCGAGACCATCTTAAAAATCTGAATGTGTACAAGTCCGTGGGTCCTGATGAGATCCATCTGCGGGTCCTGAAGGAGCTGGTGAATGAAGTTGCGAAGCCACTGGCCATCATATTTGAAAAATCATGGCAGTCAGGTGAAGTTCCCTATGACTGGAAAAAGGGAAATATAACCCCCATTTTCAAGAAGGGGAAAATGGATGACCCAGGGAATTACAGACCAGTCAGTCTCACCTCTGTGCCTGGCAAAATCTTGGAGCAGATTCTCCTGGAAGGCATGCTAAGGCACATGAAAAACAACAAGGTGCTTGGTGACAGCCAGCATGGCTTCACTAAGGGGAAATCCTGCCTGACCAATTTGGTGGGCTTCTATGATGGGGCTACAGAACTGATGGACAGGGGTAGAGCAGTTGATGTCATCTACCTGGACTTGTGTAAAGCGTTCGACACTCTCCACATGACATCCTTGTCTCTAAATTGGAGCGACATTAATTTGATGGATGGACCACTCAGTGGATAAAGAACTGACTGGATGGCCACATGCAAAGAGTTGTGGTCAATGGCTCAATGTCCGGCTGGAGACCAGTAGCGAGTGGTGTCCCTCAGGGATCGGTGTTGGGACCAGTCTTGTTCTACATCCTTGTTGGTGACATGGACAGTGGGATTGAGTGTGCCCTCAGCAAGTTTGCTGATGACACCAAGCTGTGTGGTTCGGTTGATACCCTGGAGGGAAGGAATGCCATCCAGAGGGACCCTGACACGCTTGTGAGGTGGGCTGATGCCAACTTCATGAAGTTTAACCATGCCAAGTGCAAGGTCCTACACCTGGGTGGGAGCAATCCCAAGCACAGCTACAGGTTGGGCAGAGAAGAGATTCAGAGCAGCCCTGTGGAGAAGGACATGGGGGTGTTGGTTGATGAGAAACTTAACGTGAGCCGGCAGTGTGCACTCACAGCCCAGAAAGCCAACCATATCCTGGGCTGCATCAAAAGGAGCGTGACCAGCAGCTCAAAGGAGGTGATCCTGCCCCTCTGCTCTGCTCATGTGAGACCTCATTTGGAGTACTGTGTGCAGTTCTGGTGTCCTCAACATAAAAAGGACATGGAACTGTTGGAACAAGTCCAGAGCAGGGCCACGAGGATGATCAGGGGACTGGAGCACCTCCTGTATGAAGACAGGCTGAGAAGGTTGGGGCTGTTCAGCCTGGAGAAGAGAAGGCTGCATGGAGACCTCATAGCAACCTTCCAGTATCTGAAGGGGGCCTATAGGGATGCTGGAGAGGGACTCTTCATTAGAGACTGTAGTGATAGGACAAGTGGTAACGGGTTAAAACTTAAACAGGTGAAGTTTAGATGGGCTATAAGGAGGAAATTCTTTCCTGTTAGGGTGGTGAGGCACTGGAATGGGTTTCCCAGGGAGGCTGTGAATGCCCCATCCCTGGCAGTGTTCAAGACCAGGCTGGATGAGGCCTTGGGTGATATGATTTAGCGTAAGGTGTCCCTGCCCATGGCAGGGGGGTTGGAACTAGATGATCTTAAGATCCTTTCCAACCCTAACTATTTTATGATTCTAAATCCTAGTGTTTAATCAGGATTCTATTTTTTACTTCTTTTCTGTGAGGCTGAGCTGCCATCGAACTAAGATCCCCATCTTTGACTGAAATTTATTAGCAACAAATGTAGAAATCTGTAAATTTCTCTGTGAAGTGAATTCTTGCTTCCTAGACTTAACAGAGCTAAGCTGTTTCCTGCCTAAAAAACAGTGGTTAGTGATATTTTCAAATGGAGTGTTTTGAAAATCATGTTTTTGGAATGCATTATCCAAGAGACACGTCAGTGAACATCAGTCTGTTTCTCTCTGTGTTACTTTATTTTGTGTTGCATAGCTCCATGCCTAAAATTACAACTCTATATGTTTGTAGGAATGACAGTGCAGACATTTTAAGTTTTAAAATGTTGACCCAGGCCTAAAATTACATATCCATCTACTTGTAAAAAATATTTTGTACAACAGTATGCTTAAGTGTATGCATTCAAAAGGGTCCTGATTTGTAGGCCTCAACATATTCCAAGTATGTTGAGATACCGCTCTTGGTGCTCAGATTTCTCTATTTCCTACATTAGCATTGAGATCTCATCAATAAATAAGCTTAATTAAAAGCCATTAACAATAAAATTTAATTTAATTTAAATTGCTACTTAGTCTCTTAATAATGTTAGGGTTTTAATTTTTTAAATTTTTCACAGTATACTAGAATAATTCAGACTGGAAGGGACCTCTAGAGGCCTCTAATCCAGGCTCACATCCCTCAGCCTCTCCTCACAGAGTGTGTGCTCCAGCCCATGACCATCTTGATGACCTCTGCTCAACAAGTTGCTTCAGTTGATCAACACCTTTTGTATACTATGGAACCCAATACTAGACACAGTATTTAAGGTGCTATCTAATGAGCTCATTTAAGTAAAGTGAGGACGAGCACTTCTTTCAGTCTACTGGCCATGCTTACATCAATACAATTTAGGATGGTCTGGGCCTTCTTGGTTGCCAGCTTGGTTGCAACACTGCAGGCTGATGTTCAATTTGCTGTCTAACTACTCTTTGAACCTACCCATCCTTCCAGTTTTTTTTTCCCCATTCAGTTGCCTGTGCATTCAGACCATAATATCCTAACTCGGATTCAAGAATACCACAAAAGACATGTTTGTCTAATATATTAGGTAGAAGAACGTTAAACCCTTCAAAAGAGGAGAGCCAAAGCTCTCACTGCCAACGCCTGTGAACATGACCCCTGCTGTGCCTGCAAATGCAGAACTGTGTGCTCCAGCCAGTCCCAACAGATGGCTGAGTTTCCTGGTTGGGTAATCTTATTGGATGAAACCAACTGTATGCCAGTAAAATAAGCACTATGGTTTATCAAGTTAGTTTGCACTAAGATGCTATTACAAATGGAGTTCAGTGGATATATTTGTATGGGCTTTCTGGTGTGTGACTTAGCCCCAAGGAAGTTAAGAAGCAAGTCTCACTGTTGAAATTGAATATTTTTTGCACAAAAGTAGAATTACAAACTCCAAAAATACATAAGGGGAGTGCAACTCAATTTGCATGTTCTTTTCCAATGAATGAATTATTTATTAACTGGTCATATTAAGCAGTACAAGCAGAATTAATATTCTTTGTGCAGCTCAAGCTGTAAGACAGCAGCATGTTTCCATCAGATCTCTGCTTATTGCTTGCATTTTCTGATAGGGTGATGACTTCTTAGAATGTGTATGGATTATTAAAGTAGCAATATTCCTAATTGTAAAATCTTTAATGCTTCTCCCTAAAAAATGATTTTACCAGGAGCCTGTGTTTTATGTTATAATAACCTCTTAATGTGAAGATGTTGATTTTTCCAGTCCAGAGTTTCTTGAAAACATTTCAAATGCCTGATTTGACTTAGCTAAAGAAAAGGTTAAACTTCCCTGAGTATGTAAAGTAAAGGGGCTGGGGGAATGTGTTTTTTTGTTTGTTTTTTTTTGTTTGTTTGTTTTTGTGTTTTTGTGTTTTAAAACTGTTGCTGGGAAGAGCATCCCAAAATGGAATTTCTTCCATAGTGCATTTATTTCTTCCTTCTTTTAATTTCTGTGCAATGACTGTATGAGAAGGACATACAGTCCTTCCTTTAATGGAAGTCTTTGTTTAGTTCCTGAATTCTTGTAGCAATATTCATCCTCGCTTTAGTGCAGTGAATATCACTAAGGTGGACATAGTTTAGTATTTGACTTTAGAAAGTTACCTGATTCCTGAGAAATGAGCTTGTAGGGCATTTTTGGAGATCCAGAGAAGTTTGATTTGACAGAGAAGTTTGATTTGACATTATCAGTGGAATAACTAGAGGTTGAGGTGCTCCACATCTCCTCACATCAAGCTGCATAAGAAGTTGTTAGGTGAAAGGTTACTCTGAAGAAGTCATTAGGTGAAAGTTTAGGTTACTCTGTGAAAGTAGCTGGTATATTGATCTTTTATTTCCTTTACCCCAGCTCATTCTACTGTTTTCTCACAGGATGTATTAGAACTAGAACTCACATTCACATTCACAGGGCAGGAGTACTTTTATTAGAGCAATGGAACCCAAGCTAGTGCTCTCCTTTCTGTTTTCCACAGGGCAAGAAATACATTTTTTCTTGCAAATGGAATCTTAAAGAGAGTGCTGTATGAATCTGACAATGTTCGTATCTCAACTCAGCTACCCACAGTGGGGTCACAGCCTCAAGGTTAAAAAGTAATTCAGTAGTGTGTGAACAAAGCTACACAGAAGGTGAATGCTAAATATTTAATACTGCTTTTTCTCTTCTCCATTCTCCTTTCCCTTTTCCCAGCACTGGAGAGCATGGAAGGATATTATTACAGAGACAGTGTCTCAGTAGAAGAATTTCAAGCTCAGATTAATGCAGCCTCACTAGAAAAAGTCAAGCAGTACAACCAGAAACTACGGTGGGTAATAAACCAACATTCCTGAGATTAGTTTACCATAATCTGCTTTTCAGCTCAGTTTCTATGAAACATCTTTAAACTGAAGTGCATTGCATGGTGGTTGTTTTTTGGTGCATGATTGAATAAGATCCAAGATTCATGGTTCCGACTTTTTTGATTTCTTCACTGGTAAGTTACTTTTAAAGAATAGCTTTACCATGAAAGTTATAGCTGTAAATGCCTCCAGGTTGTTGTACATCACAAATGGAGTATTAAAATTGCTAAACATTACAGAATACCATATTTACCCAACATCTACAGACTGGGATTTAGAAAATAGTCTTGTTTTTCTCAAAGCTGAGCGTCTTCCTCCCCACTTGCCACCAGACTAATGGGAACATAAACATATTTGGATACTCGCATCACATGTGGATATGGGTTACAGAGTTCATTCTTGCCAATGTATATAAAGATTATGAAGCTCTGTATTTCAGTAAATATTTCATTAAGAAGTTGCACATAAAGACAGAATTCTAGTATACAAAGTAATCAATTACTTATGAAGTGAAATAATGAAGGGGTGTACATAGACTGCTCTTGCATCTCACTGTATTTGTGAAAAACATCAGAGTACACTTATTTGCATGTGAATTGAAGAAAAAGAGTGTAAAGGAGTGCAGCAAAATAATTTTTAAAATTCTTGAATAGATGGAAACACTATGATTTAACTAGAATGGTTAGGTCGCTTTCAAAAGCAGCAGAGAACAGGAGTTAAATGAGAAAAAGAGGCTAAGGACAGTAGAGAAAGAGAAGGAGAATGACTGTCTTTTTCCAGTTCCTTAACCTGTTGGCCCACTGACTCCTGGTTTTGGAAGATTTTCTTCATGGATCTTGGAAAAGTATTTCTCTAATATGTTATCAGTGCAGTGGACTCCCTGGATTCTGTTTTAATCTAAGCAGTACTATAGCAAAAGTGATTCTAAAGCCATTTGTATTCAGTGAGTAAAATGTATTTCATTTTTTGTGACATCTGTCAGTGCACTTCTATGTTAATGACAAAGGCAGTATTTAGTCTGTTTCCCATATTGTATTAGTACTTCCTATTTGGGGAAAAAAAGTTCATCCTGAGTATTAATTTTAGAAGGCTTATGTTATAAATCAGTTTTACAGAAAGCTTTGGTCATGTCAGTATTTGGTTTAGATGAATTCAGCTAGTGTTGGAAAGAAATTTCTATCAGTTGGGCAAGGAAAATCTTTTATGCTGGTTTTTCTATGAATAGGCCCAGTTTAGTCACCATGAAAATCCTTAAAAGGAGTTCTTCTTGACTTTATGCTCTAGTGTTCCCTGACCTTGCTTACCTTGTGCATTAGGATCTCCATTCATGCTGTGGCTCTAATGAGGCACATTCCTCATATGGTGGTGTGACTCACAGCTCTGATTAGTTGGTAACCTCCAAGACCTAGTTTTGTGGAAAGCTACTATGAAAAGGTTAGCAGTCAACAAAAATTACCATGGATAACTCTGTCCAGTCACAAGAACAGGAAAACTCTGGAATTTTTTTTTCCAGCCATCTAATGTCTGGTGAGAACATTCAGTAATTGATTTCTTAATTGTTTTTGTTTGCGTTGCGGTGAACTCTACCCATTTCTTAAATGAGGCACAAACAGCTTCAGAAATTCAGTGACATAGTGTGAAGAGAAAAAACAGAAAAGCAGATGCTTCGTTCTTGTTCTGCCATTTAGCCTGTGTAGGTGTTTGGCCAGGAGAATCTAATAAAGTAACTACAGCAGCAAAAGATATTAACATTTAGATAATTGCTCTAAAGAAGAACAAAAAAGGAAATTGAATATTCCCTGGAAACATACTCAATGCAATAATGCTATCTTAAACACTTCACCTGGAAGAAATCCTCCTCAGAACCACCTAATCAGTAATAAAGTAAGTCATTTAAGACACAACTCATAACCCATTTTTTCTCAATAGAAAAGGAATGCATTGCTTGCTTCTTAAATGACAACCTAATGACCATCTGACAATCCTTCCATTGCTACAGCAGCGGAAAGCAAATGGGAGCAGCAGCAAAGGAAAAAGTAGTAGGAAAAGAGGATGGGGACTAGTGGGAATGAAATGATTGGCTGGCACTGACACTGCAGCCAAGCCATCTGTTGCTAAGAACTCTTGATACAAGTTCATCTTCTCTTATTCCTAATGCATTTAGATAATAATGCTCTAATAAATAAAATATGAAACAGGTGAGACCACTTTGTGCAGGGTCCTGCTTACAGAGATGTTGGCCTAAATTGGGATGTGCCCGAGCAAAATAGTAAAATTAAAAATGAGTAATATCTTTGCTCAGCTACCTCTTAATTTCTTGTGGGAAAGTCTTATTAAAGTCTGAGTATATAGATAGTTTTTGAGGTATGTGGTCTTTTGGGTGACAGATCGGATACTGATGTGTGCCTTAAAAGAATCCATTTACAAATAATTTATTTGAATGAATCAAAAGATGTATTAGTAAGTTTTTAGTGCATTTCAGGAAGGATAACTTTTATCCATCATATAAAGTCAAGAAGACAAATCCTTGCTTTTATTGCAAAATTCTTTCATAACTGTGGAACTGTGAACAGATTTTCCACAGTATCAGAAATGATACAATAAATCCAGGTGCAGAATTGTCCTCCTTGACATTGATTTGAGCATCATAAGAGCTTCTGTCTTTCATGGTTCTTGCTTTGGGGCTTTTGAAATACTACCTCAACTATGAAACAGTAATGATAAGATCATCAGTTTTATAAGAATGCATGCAAGACAGTTGAAAATCAGTTACAGAATTTCATGCTTATGTGGAATGGAAAATGTCCCTTCATCTTCTGTAATAAGCTTAACCCTAACTATTTCAGACTAGTTTATAATGTAGGGGAACTTTTATTCTAAGGCCAGCCAAAGTTTTCTCTACAATTTTTTTTTTGTTGTTTGTTTTGCTACAAATTTTTTTTGCTACAATTCCTGAGTCAACATCCCCTACCCCACATAGGAAGTCCTTTATCGGAATGAAGATGCTATTTAAAAAAACAGACAGCAAAAACTAAACAAACCCAAAACCAAAACCCCAATATATAGCTTATAAAAGTTCTGAAACTGCTGGGAAATCTCCAGCATCTGGCCCACAATTACTCTTAATCATGCTGGATTTCTTTCTCACAGTTCGCCAGGTTTCACTTATTTTTATAATTCACCAATTCTGTTTCCCTGACACTGACAGGGAAAAGAAAAATGCTCCAATTCTGTTCACAAGTTGACCTGGTGCCAGTAGTTGCCAGCAGTGTGAATTTAACCTCATCAAATTGTTTGCTAATGAGAAACGTGCAGTACAACCAGGTGAAAGTAATTAGGTCAGCAAAGATTTTGAAGATCTTTATTACTATGTGTTTGATAGCTCAGCAGTTTTCTTCTAATTTAGAAGAGGACCAGAAGGAGCTTGTATATCTGACTTGCACAGAGGCTGATGTTAATTGAGGCCATTTTGTATTTTCTTTCTTCCTCACGCTTTTCTCCATCTTCCTTCTTTGGTGCTCTTTGCCATTCAAACAGGCTTTTTCCATCCTGAATCAGTCCTTTTGCTTTTACAGACACCAGAGACCGTTTTGCTTCATCAGTGCAGGACAAAATGGTTTTTAGATCTGTAACTACTACAAATGCTGATAGGAATAGTAAAGACACACAAATGCACTATATTTACTTGAACTGCTTGAGTGGTTTAAGTATTCTCTTGCAAATCTTGAGTCATCTATGTAATTGTAGAAACATGAGAATGAACTTGAATTGTAATTTTTGCAGCATCAGTTCTTTAAGAATGACTTAGTTAAAATACATTATGTCTTTTGGATATGATTTTTATATTTGGTAAAGGTTTCTTCCCTGCAGAGTGACATTCAGTATGGTAGTTATTACACTGCATAGAAATAAATCTTCCCGACATTACTGCAACCAAAGTTTTGGTTCCAATGTAGCCAGCTGGAAGCTCGGACAGACCCTGACAAGCAGGTTAGCTGAATGGCCATAACTCAGCAAATCCTTGGACTGAATAGTGAGTTTAAGATAAAACAGTCGGGTATGAGGACAGTTTTTATCATCAGAGAAATCAGGTTTTGGATTAGCTTCCTGCAAGAAGTAAGCTGTTTTTTAAATGCACCTTGATGAGCGTGGGGATGAAAACTTCTGTAATGTTTGCCCAACTTATCAGAGGTTTGGACTTTCAGCCTACAGTAGTAGGGGAAGCTTGCTCTTCTAGTCTTCCTTTCTCTGTGTGTATTTGGCATTTTATCAGATTAGTCTTTTTTTCTTCTTTTGTCTGTGAATTCTCTTTCTGGGAAAATGGTGGGTACCTCCTATACATTCTATTAAAATGCAATTTTCTACAGGTATTCTTGGTTAGCTTCTTAATAAGAAAAGTTCAGGCAGATCTACTCTTTAAGAGTTTTCTTTCTGCACGTCTGTGCACAAAATGGATGTATTTCAAAGGAAGAGAGGATTGTCAGGGCACAGGTCATTCAGTGGGGTGCAGGGATGTGGCTGTACCAAGTGTGTTTCAAGGTTCTGGGCTCTGCAGTATGCTTTGCTGCACATCAGTATACCTGTTTGGATTCCAAAATCATCTATGCAGACTATTTTTAGCTGATGAGAAATTAGTGAAATCACTGGCTTTTAGATTCATAAGCATTTTTAATGCTTCTTCAGCACCTGTGCTTGCATTTAGACATCCAAACACCTTTAAAATTTGGTTTCCAGTGTTGTGGTGGCTTGGTTTGGGAATATTCAGAGGGAAATAAGCACAATAATAAATGAAGTTGAAGTTAGGAGAGCTCTGCTTTCCTACTCCTTTTCTTTCAACTGCAGCATGGTGTTTTCTTGTAAAACCTCTGACTGTATGATGACCCAGTTCTTCACTCCAAAGATAAGCTCACGCTGTGGGAAAGACAGCTGAGGATTGCTCTCCATCCCTGCCACTGGTGTGGGTGCTAATTACCACTGTGTAGTAATTAACTTGTCTGTGCATCAATAGAGAAAGAACGTCTGGAAAAAATGTTCCTTCCTTCCTGCCTCTCATTCTGTGTGATTTGGAACTATTCTTTGAAGTCAGCTGTGTCCAGGGTTATTGGCCGCTACTTTTGTAGTCTGTTCTAGAGCCATAATAGAAGAAAAACTAAAGAAAGCAGTAAAGGGAAAAGGCCATTTTTTTTTTGCATTTTTTGCGGTTGTGGTTTTGTGTTTTTTTTAATTTATTTTTTTATTTTTCCCTATGTTGCTGCTTCCTTGGGTATCGTTTTAGGAGGTAAATGCAAGCCTGTTACTCTAAGGAAGCAATTATAATCAGTGAATCTAATGACAAATGATTTAGCTAACTACCCTCATTACATTGAGCATCTGATTACACCGAATGTAATATTTGTCATTTTAAAGTGTTTCATTTACTGTGTAAGTTCAAATAGTTTCTCTGTCTTAAGCCTCCTGTATTTATCTTAAGGCATAAGTAGATCTCCACAGAATGATGGCAAATTCAGTTTAATTCTTTATTCAAGGATGTTATAACCCATGAGGTTTTCATGTTATTGGGTTTTTTTGTTTATTTTTATTTTTAAAAAGACAAGAAAATGAAACTATTTCTGCCTCTAGAATTTATGTAAGTATGGAACAAAATCTGTCTGAGGAATATATCATCTTCTTTATTTATACACATACGTATACACACACAGCAGCCTCTCAAGCTGCAGACTTCTTGGCAGGCTGATGTTTTCTGTATCCTGTATAATTTAGTCAAAGCAGAAAATAGATGTGATGGCACTTACGGCTTCAGGCTAAACTAAAATTCTATAATAGTTACTTTGGTATAAATGAGGTACAATGACATAAAGGATATATCCACTCTAGAGATAGTTAATTACTATGAAAGAAAGAGCTTGTCTGTCTCTAGAACAAACTGATGGGTCCTTAAGGCAATACCTGCATTATCACAAAGGCCAGATCTTATATAAATTCGTTGAATAAATGCATTAAAATCCACCTTAAAGCTGGCAGATTTCTTCCCCCACTGTTTCCACTGGAAAGCTTTTCCAAACCAAATTGCTCATGTGGTTAAGGATCTTTTGCTGTTCGTCCTTGTGCTGCTGTTGTCCTGTGATTTTAGTCTTGCTCTTCTTTCTCTCACGTCTACCTACCTCATTGAGCAACATGTTAATGAGCAACATTAATGGTATTTGTCATTGCCATCAAATTCAGAGAGGAGTTTAACTTGAGGAGAGCTGCACGTTCCAGAGAGTGAGTCTGTGAAAATAGTTCCTTTTCTGTATAGTGGGATATTTATAAAGCAGGTGAAAAACCGTTTTCCTATTTTCAATGCTAGGCATTCGATATATTGCTTTGTGTTTAAAAAAAACAACCATAAAACTGGACTGCAATGCTTCATAAACAAATTTATCATGTAGTTTAAAAGACTGTGAAACCTGTAAATGTAATGCCTTTTAGTTTTTTATGATGTAGTTCCAAATGAACTAGATACTCGTGGCTGAACACTTTCCTAAATGCAAAATCTTTATGAAAGAGAGATTGAAAATAAAGCATTCACTCTGAAGGGCATAGCAAGGAAATAATAGCTAAATTTGTCTCCTGATGAACATAATGAGAAGCATTTTAGTTAGAACAGAAATTAAGATTCATTTCATCTAAGTGAAGGAAGAAGAGAGAGCGAAAAGAGAAATCCTGGACAAGTAAATTAAATTTGTCTATCTGGTTTAACAGATACTGCCAGCTGGCCTGAATTTAGGTTTGGGGTTTGTTGTTTTTTTTTTTTTCCTTTCCGGTACTGTGCTATTTCTGTGAGTGTAAAGTCATTGTTTCTTTCGACTTTTCACAAAGTATAATCAGTATTTATTATAGGTAATGTTCTGAAATTGAAAATTATGTGTCTTGATAGACTATGTGTACTGAGTCTTTGCTCACTGAGCGGGGCATCTGGTTGATTCTGCTCTCTTCATCCTCTGCAAATGCAGAGAACGTGTATCTGCAGCGATCGGAGGTGGAGCCTTTTCTTTCACTCCTCATCACTGATAGGAAGCCAGCCCAAGACTACAACTTGTACAGCTTGTAGCTGGACTATAAACCCTGACCACCCAATGACTATTTGGCATATTGTCTTTTTTAACAGCATATTCCATGTCTGGAATATGAGGAGCCAAAAATGAGATGTTTACTGTCTGAAAGGCAAATGTGGAAGCAATTAGTTAGTACTAATGGATTCAGTGTGGATTTGGCTCTATGGATAATGATGGGAGAAGCAAGAAGGCAGCTGTAACTGGTCTGTGGCCCAAAAGCTTCCCTTTCACATGACAAATAGGTTGGTTTCAAGTGATCTTGGAAGCAGATAGAGATTCCTAGAAGAAAAGTGCTTAAAATGTAGTGTGTGAAAAATAGCATTATATAGAGCAAATGGTATTTTTTTTTTCCCTATTTATTTTTGTCATCCACGATTTTCTGTCTTCACATTTCTATGATCCCCTGCTTGTGTGTTTATAAAGGTTTGTGAGTAGAGCTGTGATATACCTGCTGGGTTAGCAGGGCTCTTCCTTTTCAAGCATCCTCTTTAGTTTGCGCCTCAGATACTTGTACTCATCCAAACACAAATTTTCTCAAAATGCCTTCTTTACAGTTGGTGGGAGACCAGTAGTTTAGCCAGGTGCTGCAGGTTTGCACTCTGAAGCACCATCCCCTCTGTTTAAGAGTCCAGTTTCTTAGGAATTTGGTTTTCTGGGGTTGAAAGTCTATGTCCCAGTTGTGCTCCCAGTCTACTTCAGTAAAGCAAACAGTTTCTAAGAAAGCTCTTAAACTTCATTTCTTGAAATTTTCTTAACACCACTCCCCACTTGTCAGTATTTCTGTGTATAACAAAATCTAATTATACTCTTCTCTGTGTATTTTGCTTGTCTCACTTTATAGTCACATTCTCCTCTCCCTAGATTGCACTGTTTCCCACAGTTCTCTTTGCTTACACTTACAACAGAAACTGACAAAAGCTGGCTTGTCACTTTGTACCTGGAATAAGCCAGGAATCATGGAATCATTTAGGTTGGAAAAGACCCTTAAGATCTTCAACTGTTAACCTACCACTGCCACTAACCCATATCCCTAGGCACTGCACCTACGTATCTTTTAAACACATCCAGAGATGGTGACTCAGTCACTTCCCTGGGCAGCCTGTTCCTGTGCTTGACAGCCTTTTTGGTGAAGAAATTTTTTCTAATATCCAACCAAACCTCTCCTGGTACAACTTGAGGCCATTTGCTCTTGTCCTGTTTCTTGTTACTTGAGAGAAGAGAACAACACCCTCCATGCTACAACCTCCTTTCAGGTAGTTATAGAGTGACAAAGTCTCCCCTGAGCCTCCTTTACTCCAGGCTAAACAACCCTCGGCTGTTCCTCATCAGACCTGTGCTCCAGACCCTTCACCAGCTTTGTTGCCCTTCTCTGGACCCGCTCCAGCACCACAGTGTATTCCCTGTAGTGAGGAGCCGAAAACTGAACATAGTCTTCGAGGTGCAGCCTCACCAGAGCTAAGTACAAAGGAAGGGTTTACTGAGTAGCTTACGCATGAAATATGGTAAGCTCAGAGCTCCACGGTGTTAAAATTTTCTGCTCTGCACTTTGGTTTGCACAACAGTTGTGGAAGGTGAGAATTTATCAGGTATGCACTTTGAGGATTTAAAATCATGATACTGTCACGAAGGTTTTCTCATGTCATGATTAAACCTTTCTCTAACTACTAATGACACTGTAGTGATTTTATCACTAACAGATGTTAGGACATCATTTAAAATCACTAGGTCTTAGAATAAGTTGAGATGTTAATTGTACTTGGTAATTTATCATTTATTAAGACTTACCATTTAGTGGAAGAAACGTATCAAACACTTAGATTTATTTTTTTTATGTGTCAGCAAATAGTTTTCTGCTATTGATACTTTGTACTATAGAAACAGTTGAATTTGTGTGTATTATAGATATATAGTTTTATACGGTTTTTATACATAAAAATGTATTTCTAAACTTGCATATTGTATATATGATAAACACACTATACACATGCTCACCTATATAGTTAACAACCAGATGGCACAGTACAGAACTGTTTTTAAAGAAATATCAAAGTATGTGTGCATATATAAGCAAATACATGAAGATATTGTTTATGTCATAAATAGCTGCTCTGTAGATGGAGCTGAAGAATTAGCGACACTAGCTATAACACATCCTGACCCTGTGTCTCTATACTGATGTATCATTTGCCGTGTTTAGCAATCACAGAATAGTTTGGGTTGGAAAGGTCCTTCGAAGCTCCTCTGGTCCAACCCCCCTGCAGTGAGCAGGGACGTCTTCAGCTACATCAGGTTGCTCAGAACCACATCCAGTATGGCCTTAAATGTCTCCAGGGATGGCGCATCCACCACCTCTTTGGAGAACCTGTGCCAGGATTTTATCACCCTCATTGTAAAGAATTTCTTCCTCATGTCCAGCCTGAATCTCCCCTCTTTTAATTTTAAACCATCACCCCTCGTCCTGTCACAGCATGATCTTGAACATCTTGTGATTGATGCAGATCAAGTAGAATTAAATTATATTTCTATCCTCTGTTAAAGACAGTACAAATTTATCTATATGCGTGCCACAGTGATGAAAATATAAAATACTAATTTTTTTCTCTGCTATAACATCAAAGCAAATCCTTTCTCGAGAAAAATCCCCAGCTTGCCTTTATTTAATGCCATAACCCAATTACCTTCCCTATCTCTTTCTCCCCTTCCAATCACTTATTTACTCTTTTTGTATTTTGAAGATGATCAACATTTGGGTTTACACTATTTATTTCCTGCAACAACAAACCAAGCAAGACTAGAAGCTTGGCTTTGTTTGTATTATTTGCATGTACAAAGTTACTCAGGAATCCATGTCTCTGCAGGTTTGGAGCCTCCTTTAAATTCAGTTCTCACTATTTCATATTTTCAGGATTTTACATCTTGGGAATGCAGTCATGATACCTTGTTGAACCCTAAGATGTTTGTTACCTCATTCCAGTGAATTTTTTCTCTGAGACTGACATTATCTGATATTGTTGCTTAGGGGGTACCTTACAAAAGTGGAATACAGCAATAATCCCCTGCAGTTTTAATGCCTTAGATTTTCTACCTTTTTTTTTTTTTTTTTTAAAGCAAGACTTTCCAGCTTTAGCTTAGAGGAATGGTAAGGCAAAACTGGCATTGCATTCGCAGACAAAGAACTATGATTTCATTCTTGTTCATTTCAAATGGACTACAAAATACTGTCCAAATTGGGCGCCATGCCAAGTTTGCCATTAACTTTTCCCATAAAATATGATTAAGGACCTTAACAAGCATTTAGTAATTAAATGAAGTGCTTTGGAAATTTATATGCTGTCCACAGTTTGTCATGTTCTGTAAAATACTGAAGAAATTCTTATGAAAAGCAATGAAAATAAAGCACTTGAGAAACATCTGGGAGTGTTATCTGATGGGGGAGAGGGGGAGATAGTTTCATTTGTAACGGGATGTTTTGATATTTAAAATTAATGTTGTGTGTAGTTGATTTTTGTTTGTTCTTTAGGTTAATGAATAATTGACCGATTTAATGGAGTTATTCCTATAATTGTACATCCCATTCTTGTGTCCATGCTGCTTTATTTTGTACCCTGAGTTGATTATTTTCTGTGTACTCCATTAATGTGTGTACTGTTCTATATTTGGTTTCTGGTTTCATTTAATGCAGCTGAATTTGCTTAAATAACAATCCAAAGAGAGAGAATGGGAGTGCTGAACAGATTTTCCTGTGCCATGGTAGGAAAAAACAGTATAGGCTTTCAGGCTGATAATGGTTCAATGGATGGCAGGGTGATGCTTTGTTTTTTAGCTCTGCTAACAAAGAAAAAGGTTGGACTGCTGCTGCTGAGGAAGCTTTTATGTGCTGTGGCCATTCAAAGTGATTTATGAGTAATTTTCTCTGCAAACCTCTTTTCCTTCCAATAGTCTCCAGCTTCCTCTGACATAAGAGTACATTCTGGATCATTCAAGAGGCTTAATGGAATAACAGAACTAGATTAGCTTTGCTGTGCTTTCTCAGGGGATAAACTCAAACCTTAAATTTGGGAGAAGATGCTTTTCAAAACTGCAAAGCTATAGGAAAGAAAATCTACTGGGATTAAAGGTTCTTGGATTTCTTTTTATCAGCTCATTTATTCCAAATTATTGAAGAATAAAAGGCTATTCAGATCTGCAGTGTTCACCCTTGCCCTTCAAGTATTAACAACATGAATAACTTCTCTCACAGATAAAACCATAAAAAAGGTGGGAGGGCAAATTTTATCTGTGCATGTTATACGAATCAATGTCTTAATGACTGGAGGGTCCAGGTGATTCTGTCATTTGAGAGTTAAGATGCAAGGATGCATTCTTTCCAGTGTTCAGTGCATTTCTCTTCCTGTTTTATTGCAACTGAAATTTGGTTACCACACTCCATAGTTCCTGCCTAGGTCAGCTGTGATCTTTAGTCAGGTCTCCTTGTGCACAGGCAGTGGAGCTGGATCAGTGGAACCTTGAGGTTTCCACTGGGGAATCTGTGTTTTTTTTTTTCTTTTTTTTTTTCTTGCATGTTCCTTAGTTCAGTGGGGTTTCCTCATTTAGTTTTATTTTAACCTTGTTCACAACTGTTGCAGTGGTAGCTGTTGCCTGGTTCTCACTGACTGCCTCATCTAAGCAGGGAAGCCTTTTCAGTTGCTCCAGCAGATTTTAGGAGCTTTTCAACCAGCAGAATGAATTTTGTGATCAGAGAGCCACAGAATGGTTTAGCTTGGAAAGGATCTTTAAAGATCATCTGGTCCAACCCTGATGCCATAGGTAGGGGCAATTTCTGTTTTAATTAAGTGATTCTGCAGAGGCAGAGAAATTGGTCTTATCATAGAAAAATGTAAGATACTTCCTCTGTCTATGAGATGTTTAATGATAGCTCATCTGTGGTGAGCAATTAATTTGTTTATAAGGTAGAAAGAAGAAAAGTCATCTAGGGTTTCTGAGTTGAAGGAGACAGAAAAGCACTGTGCTGCCTGTGTGCTCTTTGCTAAAGCTCTTCCTTTCTGGTGTTGAGTAAGAGCTTTCACTGTTCTAGGGGAGGATAGCATGGAAGCCCTCTGGTCAGAATGTTAGCCTCCTTTGTGCCACACAGAAATTAGCCAACCTTTGTCTTTTAAAACAGCACATTGCATTTGTTCATTTTATAGAAACTTCTTTCTAGTACTGTTCATTGATAAGTGAAAGGTTATAGAAGGAACTGGGAGAATGTGTGTTGATGAACTTTAGTACACAATAGATAAACCCAATACAGTAAGCATGGTTTCTCTATTGCATTTGTGTTCTGCAGGTATATAACAGTTTTCTTCAGCTTTTCCTTCATGCAGTAATTCATTTTCAAAGAAATTGTAAAGAAAGGCAGTTGTTTTACTTGCTCATGCATGCATGACTGAAGGAATTGCAAATGCCAGTTTGCTTGTATGATGCATATTTGCCCCTTGTAGGGTTTTTGCTTTTTTGTTTCTTTTTATATTGTGAGCTTGTGCATATTTTCTCTCTCTGTGATGTGGTTCAGGATTGAGATTCTGGTTTCATATTATTACAATTAAATACAGCTAATATAAAAAAAGTTTATAATGCATTTAGCTGAGGCATTGTTTATGTAAGGCCAAGTTTCCCAAAGTCACTATTAAATCTAGAGAGTTGCCACAAACCTTTTCATGGTGAAAATCTCTTTCAGATCTGGTTTTTCTACTAACTAGACATTAAACTTTTGCACTGTACTGTCAGATGGACAGCTTTTTGTCTCCAGAACAAAAAAATATTTATTACTTTAAAAGAAAGAGGGATAATGGCTATTTACCTATATCTTATCGCTTGACCCTCTGTTAGCATGAAATATAAAAAAAATTAAATGTTAGGATGGTGTCGTAACACTCACATGCATTTTGTTCAGGAGTTTAAGCAACTAACAGGTTTTGCCTTATTATGCTTGTTCTTTCAGGGCATTCTACCTGGATAAGTCAAACTTGCCTCCAAATTCAACATCTAAAGCAGCTTATATAGATAAGGTAAATAACAATGTTAAGTGTCTAATTAAACTTTGCATGTTACACACTGTGTAATCCTTCTCTGAGGCTTTCTTAATTCCATTGAAAAACTGAATTATTTAAAGTGGGGATGGGGCATGGAAAGGAGGAGCTCTCTTGCAATAATTTGTCCCACCTGTGTTTTTAAGGGTATATTGTGCCATGTGGTTCTGTATCAAAAAGGCTGGAGGGTATCAGCGTGTTTGAGAAGAGGAGCCATAGCTTTCATTTCCACTGTGCTTTCAGGGCAGTGCAATTGCTCCAGGAGCATGCAGGGGGTGGAAAGGTAGGGTGGGGGGAGAGCAGGTGCAGGTGGAAATTCTTTGTTCTGAAAACTGGAAGCGCTGTTCCAAATGAAATACTCCTTCAGCATCCTGCTCAGATGGCTTTGTTCTGAACCTCCTCATTTAGGCTTTCTTCAAATGCCTTCATCTTTCTTTAAACCTCTGTGACTGAGAGATCCCAGGGGCTCTGAAAATTCATTTAATGCTCTCTCCTATTGTTGGAGAGTTAATGCCCATATTGCAGCCCAGTAGCAGAGGGGAAAGAAGTTCCTCAGGTCTTGCCTACACTGACTTGGAAGTGATTGAGCTACTGTGCTTGAGGAATACAGTTATCATCATCTGATCCGCATGACAGGCTAAAATTTTATGTTGGTATCATTCAGCATGGGTGTTAAAAGGCTGATAATTCCCTTTTCCTGGATCCATGCTGGGCTGCCTGGGAGGGAAGGAGGACATCCACGGAGGATGCCCCATCCCTGAAAGTGTCCGAGGACTTCTTTATTAGGTGGATCATTTCTTTTCTGTACAGTAATGCTGAGTTTATTTTAAGTCCAGCTACAAAGTTAACTGTTCTTGGTTTGTAGTACGTTTTTGTCACTTCTGTTAATTTATTTTTTCCATGTTGTTAGTCAGGATTAGGAACAAGATATTCGCATAAATAAATGACAGTGTGTCTTATTACAAGCTGATTTTTCAGTGAGTTAATTAACTAGTCTTGGCATCCCTCCTGTATATGCTTATGGGTGTAGGTTGCCTCTTCATGGCTTCCCTTCTTTGGGGAAGTGCTTTGGCAGTACCTTTAACGGAAATGGCAGTCTCTTGAGGTGAAAACACCTCTGTAGGCAGGACTGGGAATGAAACAGGGATGGCAAGAATTTAAAAGTTTGAAAAAGATGTCATAGGTTATGTTACAGAAGACTGCTCTGTATCTATGTTACGGGATTTGGCTTTCACTCTCTCAGCCAGCCCTGCTGTCCCATCTGCATGTGATGACGTACTCTAAAACAGCATTTCATGTGCTTTCAGAAGCAAGTATTGAAATTTTTCTCTTCCTCTTGCAGTTGATGAGGCCTCTCAATTGCTTGGATGAACTTTACCGACTCATAGGGTCCTTCATCCGATCCAAGCGCACTGCTGCCTGTGCATACACTGCATGCAGTGCTTCTGGAGTTGGACTTCTTTCAGTGTCATCCGAACTCTGTAGCAGGCTTGGAGCTTGTCACATCATTATGTGCAACAGTGGAGTTCACCGGTATGGCAATTTCTTTTCCTCCCTTTGTTTCAGTCAGTTATTCAGTCATTGCGGGTTGGAGACTG
Source organism: Pezoporus occidentalis (assembly GCF_034315485.1). NCBI lineage: Eukaryota > Metazoa > Chordata > Aves > Psittaciformes > Psittacidae > Pezoporus > Pezoporus occidentalis. Next base: position 4,135,225 of record NW_026915724.1, on the reverse strand, counting down.
CTGCTTTTTAGTTAATAGTCTTACACTAAATATCTAATATCTTAGACTGAATAGCTAACACACTTGGAAGATCTGTGGTGTATTTGTAGTGATTAACAGAAAAGACCAATGATTTTGCCTTGTGGAGTTGTAATGGATTATTCCTGTTCAAGTCAGGAAAAGACAGAAACCTTAATTGCTAAAGCACAGAAAGGAAGGTTTCCTATGTGAATAACACCTTCTATATTAAACTCTTAATACAGGCAAGAAATTATGAAATTTGTATTTACATGTATGCTAGGGGAAGTTGTAATACAGTTTGTTTCAAGAAAAAAATGAAACAGAAGAGAGATGCATTTTTGCAGTTGTACCTCATGGTAACTAGAAGTTCAGTCTATAGATTGAAAAACTGGTTCTATAGGCTGAATTATCAAATTATCAGAAACTGAACTGAGCTGTAATCAACTGATCTTTGTCATCAATGATAAGAGACTTTAATAGACAAATAGAGATAGACCATAGCGTCATAGAGCTCTCTAGTACTTAATGATATCCATCAAATGCAGCCATATGTTTATGTTCCAGCTGGGAAGATAACAGTTCTTTTTGGTGCATTATACCAAAAAATTGTAAAGATTACAATTAGGGGGAAAACACGCCAACAAATACCCAACATAACCAGGAAACTGATGCTAAATATCTGATCTTTTTATAACAATTCCAAACTGTAGATTATAGGTAGCATTATCTTAAAAATGGGCTCTGTAGTTCCTGATTTATGCAAATCCTTATTTTAGCCAGTTTGGTTACCAGTACATTGTGTTAGACCAATCATTGCTTTCATCTCATTTTAAGTAATGTCCTTTTTGAAATATAAAAAAGGAAAAAAAAAAGGCAAGCAACATAGCTGCAATGCAGATTATCAGGCATGAAAAGCAGGGAACTCCAGATATAGCCAACACAATTAAGGTGTGTAAAAGCACTGCTTGCCATTTCTCTTAACAGAGTTTGAAACAGACTATTTGTATTACTCCTCATCAGTGATATCACTGTATATAATATGCTGTATACTGTACTTCATTTTAGGCAGTACCAGAAAGAGGCTGTATTATTTAACACTAGTCACTATATAAGATGAAGATGGGAATACTGTGTAGCATGGACTGTCATGAAGTTGTCATTTCAGAAGACCACGAAACTATGCAGCTTTTTATTTGGGTTTCAGTAGCATGTCTTATGTGTTCAGAAAAGACTTTGGGCTTAATTCTGCCTTTTTTTTTTCTTTTTTGTAAAGCTGAAAAAGAATACCTCTGGGTTTCATCATGATTTTATGGATTAAGTTCTGAATTGGCCAGTGAATTTGTGCCAAACATTCTTACAGTTTAGGAATAAAGTCAGAGCAATTTTAACAGCCCCAGTAAACTACCACCCACAGTGTGTGGGTCACAAATTATTCAGAATAATTTGGTGACTGAATAAATGGTGGTGTGCTTGATTCTGAATGTGAGCTGATCTTACCTGAGAATAAATTATTCATCAAATTTCTGCTCAAAACTAGGGCTAATTCAAAGGTATAAACTATTAAATGTCTCTTTAAGTGTATTTAAAAACCATAAAATACTAGAAAACCAGCATATTGGATTTCAAGACATTTCATTATGACCAGTGGGAATGGTATTTAAACGTTATGTGTGGGATTCCCTCTGCATGGTAAAGGATTCAAGATCACCTGTTTATATAAAGCAAAGGTGCAAACCACTTTTCTCCAAAGCATGACTAGTTCTGCTTTAAAGTGAGTCCATTTGAGGTTTTGTGCAAGGTACTGTTAATTCACTTGTACATTAATATTGCCTTTGTGGCTACCATCGCTTCAGAGAGAGAAACATCACCTCTTGGCATTATCAGAGAAATTTTAAGATAGGCCCTTCAGGAGAAAGGAATGCATTACTTGAGATTTTATAGGTACTCAAAGAGGTTTTGCCCAGAATTTCTAAAAGTTCAGAAGAAAAGTCATGTATTTAAAGACTAGGAAGGGTCAATTTTTTTGAAAGGGTCTATTTTTTTTAGGCAGGGCTATTATTTTTGGAGTGGTAAAAGTTGAGGAAATTTTTTTAACAGTTTCCTGAAGTTACTGTTGTGCATACAACTGGATGAAGAAGTTTCTTTCCTTGGAATTTGAAGTCATACAAAATGACTTTGCATGCTGTTTTTTTTTCTTGCTGGCCTCCCAGTGGCACACCTCTACAGTCCCAGCACTGAGTAGGTTCCACTTTCTGGCATTCTGAATTTGCTTTTGCCTAGCTAGAAAGGTTGTTCTGACTCCAGCCAATAGGCTTGCTGGGTGAATTTTGTTCCCAACATTTCTACTGCTAAATTCTAATGTGCTTTTGTGAACCTACACCCCTTGCTCCTTTGCAGACTGAAACTGTCTTGCAGCACCATGAAATCCTGGGATGAGGACAGAAGAAGGATGAATAAGATGCTGGATGTGATCGAGTCCCATAGACATACATTATTTTGCTTGTTGCCTGCAATCTTGAAGGCTTCTTTCTTCTGTTTTTTAAATACTATTTAATAGGGCAGAAGATCTTGTGAAATAGTGCTCTTTAAGTTGTAAGTTAGTTCCTTAGAGTTCAAGCTACTGATTTTCAGTAAAAGAGGGTATTTATCTCTGGCTCTATTCAGCAGTTTATTTGTCCTCCTGTGTTCTTAGGGACTAACTGCTGTGAAGTGCTTGATTTTGATCAGCTGCAGAAATCCACATTTTGGAGGCCTAGACCAATTACTCATGACTGTTTTTTAACACTGTGCTGCAGATATTAAATGAGTTGAAAACTAGTATTATCTACAGATGCTACTAGGGAAGCTGATGGGGGAAAGATGTAAATTGTCCTTGCAGGTTAATCTTTGAAGTATATATTCTTCACTTATCACCCTTGCCAGCTTGAAAATGAAGAATAACCAACTCAGGGCAAGGTTTCTGTATGCTTCCTTTAAAAAAAGCCCTCATTTTACCCTAATTTCTGTGATTGGTCTGTAATGGGGGAAGAGTACAGAGTGCTCTGCTGGTCAGCATCTTTCTTTTGTTCCTGGGAAATGGGAACTGAGCAAACCGTATAATCTGTCAGAATTTAGATATATTTAATAGACTTTAACCAAAAATATACATATGAACCTTCCCTCACTCAATTTATCTGTCTCTTAGAGAACTGACTGCAGAGCCCTTTTTATGTTTTCTCAACTTAGGTATTTTATATATTTATTTACTTATATAAAATAGAATATATATATATAAAATATATATATATAATATTTATAATGGATTTACTAGGGCTGGTCTGCCACCCCTCCTTCTAACCAGAACTAAATCCCAGATAGCCTGGGAGGGAGGTGCTGGGTGGCAGTCCAGTGGGGAAGGGGCCAAGACCGATGAAACAGCAGCTTTGTCTGCATTGACAGTGATTGCTGATCTCTGTATCAGCAGTGTCTTGGTTTCTGACTTCACTGTGATACATATTAAATTGCTTTTTACACTTCACTAGGTTAAAACAGCTTGACAGAGTTCATATTTCCATCCCAGTATCCAAGATAATGCTGGGGATTTTGAATTGGTGGTGATTGCTTTGCTTTGATTTTTATTGTGACAATATGTTTACCAATTTACATTAGAGCCTGAAACCCTGTATCTATTTCAGACAGCAGTTCTTCTCAAATGTATTTCAATCACTAGAAAAACAAGGTTGGGGGAAAAGTCCCTTTAACGTTAAGTCTGTTTAACCTTCACTGTCCTAAGTGATGTGCAAATACTACAAACTCCCCTTGGATTATCATAAATGAATATGACTTGTTGATCAACATCAGGAAGAGAGTACTAAATCAGTCCAAGAAATCAATAGTTTGCATTTCTGTTTTCCCTTTTTTATCATCCATAATTATGTTTCTGCCTGCCAGTCAGCTGTCACCCTGTAAACAATGCTCTGCTTTTTTTACTTGTATTTGTTCTGTTAGAAGTTGCAGTCACTCTGTACAGATGTAGGTGATGAAAGGCACTTCTGAATTTTATTGAATCATGATGTTAGCTTCTGCTTGAGGGAGACTGTACTGCACAGACATGTCCTAGTCTCTCTTTCCATGCCAAAATGAAATTAGGTGCAGCAGCTGCAGAAGTCTATTCAGGGACCATAGGCCTTTCAGGCTCAAAGGAATCATTTAGAGCATCCAAATGAAACAAATCCCAAGTTTATTTAAAATTTTGCATTTCCTGGAGGATCAAGAGAAGAGAAGTATTCTGTGAATTAAAAAAAACCCAAAACTCACTGTCTTATTTTCTTTTCTGAATTTTAATTTCCCCTCTAGAAAGTCTCTCCTTAGTGTTACCATCCTTCAAGCAGCGGGGTTCTGGCTGGCAGACACTCAGCTGAATGATGAGGCAGGTTTTGCCAAGGGTTGATTATGCTGTCTCCTGTAGCTGGCACAGCTCCTGCAATCCAGCTAAACCTGCTCCATCTTCCGCATAGCAAAGCAGAGTGATTCCATAAGCTGTCTGTCATGGCCAGTTGCCTTTCTGTGAATCAAATTAAACAAGGTGAAGAATAGGTACTCTGAATTTACATTTTAGATATTCTATCATAGGAATTCTTCCTTTTAGATTATTTTAGAAAATTTTCCGTCAGGAATTTTGTCCTGAACTCAATGACTCTATGTTACAAACCAAAAGTCTCCTTGAAGTTTTGCAGCTACATTTACGCTGGCATATTAGCTCCACAGTAGGAAGGCTTCCTGGGATCAATGGCACTACTTTCAGGAGACAGGTCAGCACAGGATGAAAGACTAGTCCTTGCTCCTTTCCAGCCATCTGCTCTAAACTGTGCTTTTACTCCTTCAACCTTCCCATTTAATCAAGATTCCCTCCTGGTTTTTTAAATGGCAGTTTTATGTCTGTCTGTAATTGGTGTATTTTTCTGATACTTTGCCTACTAAGACACAAACTTTCCTTTTTGTAAAATAATTTAGGATAGTAGAGCATTTTGTTCTGTGCTGGTTACGATTTGGAAATGGTTATGTCACTGTCAAATGTATGAGAATTTGTCTTAAGACAAACAAGACATTTCGCACTAATAGACTGTTTCTACAGTGATGATAATTTTGATCTGTACTTGCCTTTCATAGTTAATCTGGTACATTTTTGCTTTGTTATCTCTGCATGTGAAGGACTATAGTCTTAAAGTTCTTCTGCATGTTTCAATTTCTGAGTCACTTTCATGTGAAATGCAATCTGAAAATGGAGGGAAGTGCATAAAATGCACTGAAACAGGTAAGATGGATCTAAGTTGCTACTAATACGGATTTCAAGGTGTTCTTTTTTTTTTCCAATTTGAACTCCTTTTAACGTTATGGATATTTAGTAGCAGGGTTGACACACAACTTGATCACTGTCTTCTGTAGAATCATTCTGTCATGCTTCAGTTCGTACAGTATTGCCGTATCTGCAGTCCAGGACTTTGGAGAATCCAGTTTTTCCTTACAAAAACTGCTACATTACAACAAAAAATTAATAGGTCCTCTTGAACTGTACAAAAGTAAAAACTTGTCCAGATTTTCTTTAATTTTTGAGGTGTAAAGTGTGAATAACCTGAACTATTACAGGACAGGAAGTAAACCGCAATTTTCCATCAGATTTACCTGCTTGCTTATGTGGAAAGAAGCCTTTAATGTGAAAGACTGTCCACGCGCAGGAAGAGATAATGGCCAAACATGGGCTTTCAGTTGACTTTAGATTTTTTTTTGTTTGTTTTTGCAAGTATGAGTGAAATGAGCAAACAAAAGGCATGGGATACTTTGAATCTTTTGGATCCATTTCTGTGTGGTACAGTAATTACTTTTTGAAGCATGGTTTATGATTACTGAACCATCATAATGGAATAAATACAGTTCATGTGTAAAGCAATGGCTTTCTGTATGTTGGCAAAAATAACAAAGGTTTTGGATTAACCTTCAGTGGATGGGTTCAGTCCAAGGCTGATTTAAAGCAGCGGTCTTGCCACACTGGGAGCATCTCAGCTTCACAAAGTGACTCAGTCTAAGGCCCATTTCTCCCTGTGAGATGAAATTCTATTTAGCAGTTTCAGTATACAGGTACAGAGAATGCAAGCTTGAACTTTACTTGCATGGAGACATATTCCCACAATAAGAACAGCTTAGAAATAGTGGGAGGGTCTTGAGTTAGGCCTACCTGTACTTATTATGCTGGGTTTTTTTATAGTCCTGAAAAACATTTCCCCTCATTTTTAGATTTATCATGGCTTATTTTCTTTTTTGGGGTTACTGTTCCAAATTGGTGCATATTACCCAGCCATCACTAGTAATTATGGAGAAATACCCCCCAAAAATGTTTACCCCAAAGTGATTTACTTTAAAACTGAAGTTTTTAATTGTTGCATACACTGGTGTAAATAGCAGCTGCTGTATAAGCATTAATTTAAATGACAGCAGATATGAATACTTAACCACCTTTTTAACCAATTATACTATTAAATGTAGGTATGGTTAGCTTATGATGTATGGAAAGAAAAGTAATTAGTAACAATGGCATTAAATTACATGTTGATTAGAAGCTTTAAATTTTCATTAGATTAAGCATAGATGCATCCTTTTTATGTGTTGTTTTTTTTTCTTCCCTTTCACATAGTTAGAACATAATTCATTTTGGCATCTCTGATGGTGGTAACTAGTAAGCCAGTTTGTTTCCACTCATAATTTCTATTCAGGGCATTTTTCCACAGGATGTTTTGATGCATCTTTGGATGTAGGATGGCTGGAATCCTAAGTGAAACCTGAAAATGAATTGAATGATTTAGATTCATTTTACTCTGGTAACACAGATAGACAGTTTGCCAAATGGCAGCTCTGTAGGTAGTGTACATGAACTCATATTATTTTTCTTTTCAGGTGGCATCAAACAAGCTGTCATGAAATAATTTGTTTCTTAGAAAATTTCAATCTGTTTTACCCTTTTACAGCTCCATTTTTCATTGTACATGTGTGTCTACCCAGTCGATTTGCAGCCCTTTAGTAAAAATCACACTAAATCAGAAACAAATGGGCTGTTGGTGACAGAAGATGGTTTAACTTCTTTTGTTCAGGATGGTCTGATCCAGAAGATGTTTGAAAGTTTGTATTTAGTCTTCACATCAATACTGTCATGACTGATGGGAGACTGGGAATAGCAGGCAAGGGCTAGGAGCAGCTGTAGCCCCTTCTGTTTCTTGGAAACCAAATGGGTGAAATGAAGAATTCTCAGCCCAGTTGTGCTGGGAAAGCCAAACGTCTGTGCTGCCTTGCTGCTGTAATCTGTCAAGGGAGGCAATTTGTGATTATAACTGGCATAAATTCTGAGATTATGAATTTGGATCTTTTGTTTTTCTGGCATAAAAGAAGGGATGAGAGGAGAAGAGAGGGAATGAAAATTGATCTTGGTTTGTTTGCACTGTAAAATACACAGATTTGGGATTTATGCTTCCTGTAACAGAATGTTAAGAACATTAAAGGAGGTTTTTTCCTAATATGTTCCATGTTTGGTTGTCTAGGTTGATTGCATCCAAGTGACCAGAAGCTTTCAGTGGTCGGAACTGCTTCCAAATTGCTTTGCGAACGTTAATACCACCTGCTTATCAGCTCTCAAAATGCAGGATTATTACATATTGTGCATATTTGCTGACAGTCTTTTATATTGAACCTTGCTCAAACCACCAGAACAGTCTTATTATATGAGGAATTTCCAGCTTTCATATTGTTTCATAAAATTGTAGAGGTTGTGTTGGTTTAAACCTGCATTTGCTTGATCTCCCTATGCTTGGCAGCCCTATTGCTGAGGTACTTCCAGTTATGATATTGTTGCCATCTGATGTTTTATGTGTGCCTTTGTTTCTTTCACAGCTGTTTTGCAGGGTAGCTTGATTTGGGGTAACAGATATGTATATTCAGATTCAAAACCATATTTGAAGAACTAGGAGAAAGCACCAGCATGTAAATGCATGTTTATTAGTGAGTCAGTTCAGCATAGCTCCATGAAAGGTTTCTATAATCAGTTTTATTTCACTGACTCAGTATTCAACAAAAATGAAGCTATTTGAGTGGTGTTGGTTTCAGTATTTAGAAAGTAGTAACTTTATTTCATAGTCACATGACAAAAGCCATAACCAGTAATTTACATTTAATTCTGACATTCATCAGACCTTTACGTGCCTTAAAAGAAACACAAAATCTAGTGATATTAAACTGCATCTCTAATAAAATAGGATACTGAAATGCGATCAAGTCACTGATGCTATTTTAACTTCTTTTAATATATGCTAACAAGTAACCATGTTTTGAAAAGAAACAGTGGATGTATCTAACCAGCATCACTTCTAATATAAAAGGTTCCATTAAAGAGGTGTGATAATACTTAATATCATCAGTGCTGTCATCATAAGTGTAAAAAATATTTAGAATCACCTTAGAATCCCTATTCTTTTTTTGCCTTAAGGTGAGATTTTCAATTTTCAATGTTTTGGGGTTGTACTGTAGTTTTTGCCTACCTCTCCAGTAGCCCATTAAAGAAATCTTAATTATGCTTTTTACTCTTTGTCTCTGCTTTTCTCACTCTGGTTCTGTCTTCATCTACAAACTTGGCAACCTTATTTCTGAATTGTGGTTGGCATTGTCAAAATGTAGATGGTTTGTACCATGATCAACAGCCATTTCATCAGGTTTTGGATGGGGAACAGTTTGGCAGTCATTTCTAATTCAAGATTAGTGTTTGCACCTAATTCTTCAAGATGACCTTTATTTAGGAAGTTCTTTTGTTAGTCTTGATTATCACAGGCAGAATATGATTTTTTTCTGTTCTTTCTGGATTCCAGGAGGATGGGATTTATGGGAAAGTTGGATTACTAACTGGTTGGTTTGAAAGCTGTACTTTGAGCCCATTAGCCTCTATTATACCCACAGGGAGACATTTTTCACCTTTTTCTCTGGCTTAGATTACACCTGTCAAATTAAATTTCATATACTTTTGCTTTTTCTCATTGTCAATGGGACAAAGTTTCCTTTACAGTCTGGTCCTGATGGTTAGATGTTTAGATTTCGGTGCTGGCAAATACGATGAGCATGTACTTTATTAGTGCAATATTTCACCTTTCAAAGATGAAAACACAAGTGTTTAAAATTTCTAGCCTAATATTTAACTATTATGCACCTTAATCCTTATAATCCTATAAAACCTTAAAGCTTAAATATAACACAAAAGATCAATAGATTTTTGCTTCAAGGTAACTCTGAGGTCAGTGTACACAAGAAACTGTGGAATAAAAATTATTTCATTACCAAGGAAAATGACTGAGCTTATGAATTTTTAATGAAAGACCATTAATAAAGCTACAGATCAAATTTAGTATCTTCTACACTCACTACTGTGAAACTTTTTACAGTCCATAAATTTACTTAAGTGGTATTTAAGACAAGTTAGGGTGGTGATTTTTTTCAGTAAGAAAAGAAGTGCAGACACATTTTTTCCTCCTACAGATCTTCTGCTCAGCAAGATGAGTGTTTGATTGAAACATGCTGTCTGTTCTGTGTGCATAATATAAACTGTGCAAAATCTTTTGGTCAGGATTTTGCCAAAAGGCTACTCAAAAGTATGTTTTAACCATGTGTCTCAGTTTTATTATTTGAACTTGAAATCTGCAGCTTTTTTCAGGGTCTGCTGAGGTAGTGTTGTTTGCTCTAAAACTCATCTTTCTGATTGAAGGTATTTGATTATTGTGGTACTTTGGCTGTGAACAGAAAAATCACCAAACAGTTTACTGGTGCAGAATGGAGCCGCTGTCACCTTTTGAATGATAGCAGCCCTCGAACATGTTGTGCTTTAAAAAAAAACCCAGTTTCAACTCAGTTTTGTTGTCTTTACGTGTGAGTCTTGTACGGCTTTGGTCTTGATTGCATGAGAAACCAGCTATCTGTCCTTGTCCTCGCCATGACAACTGAAATCAGATGGCATGTCCAAAATGACTTTTCCTACTGCTGCTTGTCTAGTGTCATGACAGGTTGTCCTACAGCAAGATCTTTAGCTGTGAAACTTTCCCGGCTGCTGTGACAAAGCAATTACAACCTTTTCATTAGGATGTGGTACCATGATGAGTTTTTGTCCTCAAGTGTTTACTTGAAGAATATTGGCAAAGTAGCAGAAGATGGTTTGTTTGAAGGAATGCCCTAGTTATTTACTTTTTTGAAAGGGGTAAATGTCTCTTAATTTTGGACTGAACTGCACTAATGTGCCATGAGAATAACCAGGCTAAATCAATGGCAAGATGTCAGGATCCTGGTAGCAAGGCTAGGGTCTGCATTAACAGTGGAGGGTGAGAGAGAACATGGGCAGAAACCACCTGGAAAAGGATTTATACAGTTACAAAAAATTATCCTTGGGTTGTCACTCTGGTGCTTTTGCCAAGCCACAGTTGTGTTGTCTTTTACAAGGCAAATGCCTTTGGTTGTAAGTCAGCTGGAACGCTTGCTACACTCTTTTACTTACGACACATTTTAGCATTCAAGCTAATGCCTGCATGGGTGGGAGGGGTTAAGGATTAGGTCTACTATGTAATCGTTTTATTGAAAACCTTTTATAAAGAGCTAATTGATCTAAAAGCAATTATTTTAAGGAGATCACTGCTAGCAGATAGCTGACTTCTGTCTTTCATTGTAGCTGCACTCTGAGTGTTACCTTGGAACAGGCAATCATTTTGGCTCGGAGCCATGGGCTACCTCCTCGCTATATCATGCAAGCTACAGATGTCATGCGCAAACAGGTAAAGTGTTTACTGTGGGTAAGAACTGATGTTTCCAAACAAGATATGTTATCATCAAACAAAAATGACTTTAATTGAATGACAAGAATTTTTTAACCTCCATCTTAGTGTTGTGAGTTTTCATAATTTGGGTATTTTGTTGGATTTATTCTCTTTATTTGTTGTTGACTGAAAGGTGTGTTTTTAAATAATGGAATACGCTGTTTTTAACCAACTTGCTTTCTCCATATGTGTAAATGGATCATAATTTTCACAGGGTTATGATTTTATTTAATGATATTTGTACAGGAACTGCTGTGGCATCACCTTACATGAGAATAGTCAGTTGAGTAAGACAGTCTTAATTTTAATACATATACATAAAAGTAATTTAAGATTATTGACTATTGTTAATAAAAAATGACTCATGTACTGAATGAAGGGGAAGTGTAGGAGGGAAGGAGAGAAATACATACTGTGGTTCTCAACTTTCCAGGCAAGATTCTGAGAACAATGTGCTTATTTCAAAATAGTGCTTTTTCACTCTTTGGTCATAATAAAATATTAGGATTTAGAGGCTGTTGTGGAGAGATAACCACCTCAATATGAACTCTTAGTGCTAAGGTATAACAAAAAATGCTGGATTAAAAGGCAATATCAACTGAAGGCAGGGGATACACTCTACTGTATCTGCACCAAGTTTCCTAGAATATTTTGTTATCAGATAAGTACTTTCAAAAGGATGTTTGGAATCTTGGAAGGAGTTCAGAGAAGGAGTACGAATGATCCAGAGGTGGTTAGACAAGGCTTATGAAGTGAAGATTAAAGAGCTCAACCTACGCAGTTGATCAAAGAGCAGTTGAGTGGGGATTTAATCACTCTTGTGTGAATATGGAACATACATCTCAGCCTGTGGTAGCTTTCAACCTTATGACAAAAGCATAAACAAGATACAGGATGCACTCGGTTTTGAAGTGGAAAAAAAGATAATTAAATATCAGAAAAATTAATCACAGATAAGGCAAGATTTATAAATTCTGGTGTTTAATTTGAATCTAATTTTATTATTTTCATAAATTTTGCTCCATATTCTGTGCAGCAGTCACAGTTGAGTTATGAAAATGATTAACCAGCTGTACTTTAATTCTAAACTGTTGTAAACAAAAATACACGTGTACTAGATCAAACTCTTAGTCTGTTAAAGCAATTGTGTAGGTACCCTCAAGCTATAGATTCTATGTAAGTGCTGCTGCCTAACATGGGTACATCAAAGTGATTATGCACATTCCTTTCCATATTGAACTTCCACTTTATTTGGTGCATAAAATAAGTTTCTGTGGTTAATAAATACCCTCATGGTTCTTGATTCAGAATGTGTAGGTCTGCTCAGGAATTAGTGCTTTAACTTGACTTGAAAGCTACTGCTGTATAAGGATAAACTTGCATGTATAGGTTGATACGTCTGCTCCTGAAGTTCTAGACAAAAGTCAGATCCGGGTATTTTGCAATAAAAAGCTGTGGACATACAGTTTTACATATGTCTGCCTGCAGGATGTATTCTGTCAAGGGGTACATTTTCAATACACAGTTAAAAAATGCTGATTCGTTTGTGGTTCTGCAGTTTATTAAATGAAAGTGAAAGACAAAATAAAAGTAACTTGCATGGTTTTGAGTGGCTGCACTTGCTCAAATAGAGATGTAGAAAGAAGCCGCCAGTGAGTCTACATTCTTTGAAGTAAAACAGCAGGTGATCAATAGCTGTTAAAGATACCAATATCTCAATACCACCCACAGACACTGCAAGAAAGTCTGCAAGAAAGCCAGACTTTTCACACATTCTTCCTCTTGCAGGAAATCACTGCTGCAATTAATAGAGTAATAATCTTTTGTTGTAATTTTAAATCAGTCTTGAAGTTCTGGAGTAGAACTGTAACCCTCCATTAAATTCTAAATGTTTTTGAGTAATTTCAACAACACACTATGGTATTTTTTAGAAAACAGTTCCAGATTTAATGTTGAAATTATCTGTAGGGTTTAACTGTCAGGAGCATAATGCAGGCCATAAAACTTGCAGGGGGCAAGAGGAAAAAGGCAGAGGAAGTGTCTTGGGGTTTGTTGCAGAACCTAAGTTAAGGGCAAAAGGCTTTTTTCCTGGCTTAATATAAAAAAGAAAAACAACCAAGCAAAAAACTTTGTTAGCCTATTTTTGCCCTGAATCTTTTGTGGTATAGGCAAGTGCAAATGAAAGCACATCTATTCCATCTGTTATTCTGGAGAAGGCTGCAACATTGCCTCCTAGTAGCATCAGCTTTCCAGAAGGAGAAATTATCTCTGCTCAAAGCAGGTACCTCTTCCAGCTTGGGGTACCAGTACCAAATAACTTAAGACACCTGATTGAATGGATGACCTCAGAAACTGTTTTGTTTTTTTTTTTTTTCCTTGTAAATTGGATGAAGTTGTGATCATGTTTATGACGATTCATAATAGCCTCTGTGATAGCCTTGGGTAGATTTTCAAAGTAATTGCCCTGTGAGTTTTAATGAGGTATTTACAAGCACCTGCTCTATGAGAACTACAGAAAAGAGACCAACTTGTGAGGATTGGTATGAACTTGGGTATGTGGCATGGTTTTTGTTAACTGATTTCTGCTTTTTATCTGCTTCTCTAGTCTGGCTGGATTTATAAAATAACTTTTTTGAGAAAAAGCCCCAGCTATCTTCTAGTAATTTTATTTACTCATGTATGTTTATTCGTGTAAACATCTGTACCCACAAAATACTATGTAAAGCATCATGATAGGATGTGTCTTCAGGATGCAGCAAAGCATGGAAAAGACAGAGACCTAGCTAGGAAAGGAGCTGCAGGAGGGTACAGGGCTCTGAGGATGAAAGGTAACTAAAAACCTGATACACAGAAAAGACTAGGAGAGAATTTGACTTGTCTTTTAAGTAAGTAATAATTTTTCCATGCTTTTTCATGAGTATGATAACAGCACTACATTTTAATTAATTCTCATGGGAATTCTACTGATTTAGATCTCTCTGCACATGGCATAAAGAAAATCTGTTTTCTTTATGTGACTTTCTTGCTAACTTTAAATTAGTGTGTAGCTTGAAAATAAACCTATCATTTTTTCTCATGGCAGTGTAAATACTAGCTCTTATGTAAGACTCTAGATTGATGGTGCTGTCTCCTCAGTGCTGCCAGCACCATTCGCCAGTGCTCTGGCTAAACTGGTATGCAGAGGTAAGCATTCTGGAGCTGCATAGCATGACTGTCCCTTACACCTATGTGAGACAGTGTCAATATTTACATTGCTATAGCTTTAAGAATGATATTGGAGAAGCATAAATTAACAGTGTATTGGAATATAAATAGTATAATGGTGCTCAGTGGAGCCAAAGATGTCATGTAGCAAGTTGCTAGTAATTTTTGCAGGCTTTTCCTCAAAAGAAGTAAGAATCTGGTGGTTGTTAGTAAGGTCTAATTTGTTACCCTGCTAAACAATAAATTACATGGCTATGTAAAGCTAGACTCCTTTTTAAATCAATGCATTTGATTTATTACATGAGCAGGATACTCAAATTAATATGTCTAGTGAATGAAGCAAGTGAAAATAGTGTGATTTTGTTTCAGAGGTAGTCACAGCACTGATGTTTAGGATCTACGTGTGATTAAGTTAGATAGTTTTCCCATGTATATGTATATTCTGGCTCACAGTTATGTTAATCATATGCTAGTCTCAGCAGTCGGTCATGTTGGTGTTTCTTTCTTTATTTTTTTTCCCCCCTTCAATTCAAGTGTCCTGTTTTCCATCCAGCATACTGTAGTCTGAGAGACCAGATTTTACTCCCTTTTTTTTGCAGTAGACTTGTAGTATTTTGGATGTTTCCAGACGCAGGACTTCAGTCATGTCTTTGGGCAACCTGTTCCAGTGCTTCACCATCCTCATTGTAAAAAATTTCATCCTTATATCCAGTCTGAATCTACTTTCTTTTAGTTCAAAACCATTACCTCTTCTCCTGTTGCTACAGCCCCTTAAGAGGAGCCTGTCTGTCCTAAATTTGATGATCATTTCCCTGATAAACCACCACTTGTGTAGACAGAAGAACATCAGTTAATGTGATCTTTCTTTTTTTCAGTTGTGTTTTCTTACCTAATCATCCTACCTGTTCTTATCTGAACTCTTTTCAAGTTTTTATTAAAAATGAGAAGTAACTGTGAAGAAATACAAAAGGGTCTTTTTAGACATTTCATGACTAAAATGGCAGATGAAAATCAGTGTAGATAACTGTTAAGTGATGCACACTTAAAACAAGGGAAAACAAACCCGTAAGTTCACATTCAAAATAATTGACTGTGAGCTTTCCATTACATCTCATGTTCAAGACCTCAGGGATATGATAGAAGACATCAGCTCAATTCTCAGTAGCTATCAAGAAAGCAAATAAGAATTTATGATGGTTTAGTTAAGGACAGATGACAAAATAGAAATCATGCTGTCATGACCCTTCATTTTGAACTGATGTTCTGATCCTTTCCATCAGGATATAGCTTAATGGAAAAAGTTCAGAGAAGGTTAAAAAAAAAAATATCAAGAGTTGGGTATGGTTTAGAGACAGGATAGGACAAACCAGCAAAATAATCCAGGATTGTTCAGCTTCATGAGTGAAGGAGAATATGATAGATGTCTAAAGAACATGTAGCATGGATAGGAACTGACCATAGTACTTATCGGGGCAAAACTAAAGGCATCTGGCAGACTCAAACTAAGTGAAAATAGTGGTTCTTGACAAAACAAGATAAGATTGTACCCAAGATATAAATCTCCCAGAAGGAGGTTAGTGATGTGAAATTATGTGTGGGTTCAAGATGAGATGGGAAAGAAGAGAATCACTGAAATCAATTAAATACTCACTGCTGAACAGAGGAAGTATTGAGGGACTAATGACTGAATTCTGGAGTGATTCCTGGGGAAAGATGTATGTTTTTTGTTTGTAGTCACGTGTCTTTTGCAACTGGTGGAGATAAGTTTACTGAACTAGATGTAAAGCTAGTAAAATCACTTATATTCTGCCTTTAGTTCTGTAGGTACTCTCGTTATTTCCTCTGTTCACCACTTCCTCCTTCATCCCTTCCCCCCCCACCAAAAAAAAACAAGTAAGGACACAGTATTTTTTGTCACATGTTGATTTACATAAACGATGAGAACCTGCCTGTGTGTAACCAGCCAGCCTTTTTTATCTTTCATTTGAGCCCATAACAGAATCACAGAATCACAGAATCCTAAGGGTTGGAAGGGACCTCAAAAGATTGTCTAGTCCAACCCTCCTGCAAGAGCAGGGTAACCTAGAGTACATCACACAGGAACTTGTCCAGGTGGGCCTTGAATATCTCCAACGTAGGAGACTCCACAACCCCCCTGGGCAACCTGTTCCAGTGATCTGTCACTCTCACAGTAAAGAAGTTTTTCCTGATGTTCACATGGAACCTCCTATGCTGCAGTTTACACCCATTGCCCCTTGTCCTATCACTGGACATCACTGAAAAAAACCTAGCTCCATCATCCTGACACTCACCCTTTACATATTTGTAAACATTGATGAGGTCACCACTCAGTCTCCTCCAAGCTAAAGAGTCCCAGCTCCCTCAGCCTCTCCTCATAAGAGAGATGTTCCATTCCTTTAATCATCTTTGCAGCTCTGCACTGGACTCTTTCAAGCAATTCCCTGTCCTTCTTGAACTGAGGGGCCCAGAACTGGACACAATATTCCAGATGCAGCCTCACCAAGGCAGAGTAGAGGGGGAGGAGAACCTCTCTCGACCTACTAACCACCCCCCTTCTAATGCACCCTAGGATGCCATTGGCCTTCTTGGCCACAAGGGCACATTGTTGGCTCATGGTCATCCTCCTGTCCACCAGGACCCCCAGGTCCCTTTCCCCTTCACTACTGTCCAGCAGGTCAGCCCCCAACCTGTACTGGTACATGGGGTTGTTCTTCCCCAGATGCAAGACTCAACACTTGCCCTTGTTGAATTTCATCAAGTTCCTCTCTGCCCAACTCTCCAGCCTGTCCAGGTCTCTCTGAATGGCAACACAGCCCTCTGGTGTGTCAGCCACTCCTCCCAGTTTAGTATCATCAGTGAACTTGCTGAGGGTACATTCAGTTCCCTCATCCAGGTCATTGATGAAAATATTAAACAGCACTGGTCCCAGCACCGACCCCTGAGGGACTCCACTAGTCACAGACCTCCAGCTAGATTCTGCCCCATTGACCACAACTCTTTGCCTTCTTCCTTCCAACCAGTTCTTGATCCACCTCACTATCTGATCATCAAGCCCACACTTCCTTAGCTTATCTATGAGGATCTACTGTGGGAGACAGTATCAAATGCCTTACTGAAATCAAGAAAAACCACATCTACCGCTCTACCATCATCCATCCACCTAGTTACTTGCTCATAGGAGGCTATAAGGTTGGTCAAACATGACTTCCCCTTGGTAAAGCCATGTTGGCTGCTCTGAAATAATGCTGAAATAATACGTTTTGAATTACCTGGGTACCACATTTCAGTCAAATCCAATGTCTAGTCTTACTCTACATAGTGAATCAATGATTCTACCTAATTATTACACCATGTGCAGCCACCATTGCAGCTCTGGAAGGTAAATTATCTTTGATGTTTCACACCAATCTAAGATCTCACTGGAAGAATTCTGAGGTTATGTATTTATGTTCCCTGTTATTTTGTCCTGAATTTAGGTAGTACAAAAGGTGAAATAAAGGGAGAGTCAACGTATGTATTACAGACAGAAGTAATTGCCATCCTCTTTAAAATGTTGGAAAACAGAAAAAGACTGTAAATCTAACAGATGTTTCTTTATGATGACTACATTAATAAAACTGCACTTTAAAAGCTAGACCTCATAATTTAAAATCAATTTTTTACTAAGTTCTTTCATGAATCTAAATTTGTTTGCAGAAGAGTGCTTTTTTCACTATCGTGGTATATGAATATTCTTCATGTTTCAACTTCCTCCTTCCTAGATGAGTCAGTAAGACGAGAATACTTCCATTATTGTTTTTCAAAAGATCAGTTGTGGTACAGAGAGACCAGCTTTTCTAGCTGACCCTGCTTAAGCATGGGTATTTGGGCTGAACAATCCTGGGAGGTGCCTTCCAACCTTTTTTTTTTTTTTTTTTAATTTTTTTTTTTTTTATTTGTGATTCTGTGATTATAAAGGAAGAGCAGGGCCTGCTTTTTTCTAAGCTAAGTTTAGTGCCTTAACTTAGGCCATTTTCCTAGTTCTAACTAGAAAGTTATTTATAGGAAATAAGGCATAATATTTGTTTGTTCATAGGAAATAAGTGACATTTCAGAAAAAAACTTTGTTATTCATGCCTTCTACAAATAATGGTGACAAAAATCAAGCAAGATGTGTTTGTTTTAAGCCTTGAATGTTAGTTTTTTATGAAGTCTTCCATGTTGATATTTATTTAATGACAAGAGGAAAGATTTTGCCTTTTTTCTATGTATTTCTCTAAGTTGAGAATGAAAGTACTGCTTTAACTTGTTCCCCACCTTAGAAGAGGAGAGTTGTTTCAGGACACGGAGCATGTGTATTAATTATAGTCAATAGTTACATTCATGTAGAAAGTTCAGAAAACTTTCTAACTTGTTTTGGAATAAATGAAGCAGAGTTGTTTTTCTTTCACAGGGTGCAAGAGTACAAAACACAGCCAAGAATTTAGGAGTGAGGGATCGAACACCACAGTCTGTGCCAAGGTAACTGACTATTTGTGTCCTAGACCATGATTTTGTCTAGTTTGTGCCAAATTCTGTTCTAGCTGCTAAAAACCTCTAACAGTAAACATTGACTGCATTGTGCACTAACTGGTAAGATTTGGTTTTAATGTACATAAAATCAGTTACATTCTTAGCCACACAGTTTTACGTAAAGTAATTAGTTGCAGAAGTTCATGCTATGTAGCACTACAAAACACAGCCATTTTTGAAAACTGAAGCCTAGTTCATGTTAATTATGAAAGCACTGGAGTAAGTCTTTCATCACTTGTGATGTTTAGTGGTTTGAGGGAAATATTCGTAACTAAATCCACAACCCCATTTTAATGAAATACTGTACTGCATTATCTCGGCAAAATCATGTCCTAGTTGCTTGTAGAGATGACGTAGTCTTTCTTTGTCTCTTTCTGAAACATCCATTAGAAAGAAAAATGCGACTGCTCTGTATTTATCCATCTTTTTTAATGCTGTGATGGATTGCAGGTACCTGAAATGTTTCTTAATAAGGACACTTATAAATGAAAATAACCAAACAACAGTGTTCTTAATTTCATCTTAATATATGGATTTATTAATCCAACTCTAATTCAGACTTTTTATTTAACCAGTTTAAAACACAATGGTTTTTGTTAACTAACAGTGCTGTCCATAGACTCGTGGAAAGACTGTCTTCTGGATTCTGACCACTAATACTCAGGAGCTTTTTCTTACACAATTTGCTCTCCTTTTCTTTGATGTCCCAGCTTCTCCCCGTAGTGAATCAGGATACTGCTCATAATTGGCTTGTACCTAATCACTGCGCGTGGTTCCACGCCTCTGCTTGATCTGACTCTAGAAAAGATGTGTACCTTAAGTGTCCAGGGAATGAGTAAATCTGAGTAGCAGCTACTGTTGTGTTAATGAGTGGCAACATTTGTTGGAGCATGTACACATCTTGCATGCCCCATAAAAGACATTAGGTAAGATCCAACAGAAGTACTGATTCTAGAGTAAATCTATCAGCAACAGAGCCATTGCCTTCACCAGCAGATGAGGGCATCCCTTCTCACAGTAATGATTAGCTTAGAGGCAATACAGGACCAAAACTGCCTGACTGATTGTCTTGCATTGTGAGACTCTAAGGCAGTAAAAAACTATTTTACTACAGTAAAAGCTGTGAGAAGCTTTTTTGTATTTTGGATGGTATGGTTTTGAACTTAAATGGACTCCTTCTTTATGACATAATCCTGAAAACAGCCAAGTAATTTTTGCAAACCAGACTTTTCCCACCTCTAAATGACAGAGCGTGTATCTAGATTCAGCTTTTGTGATAAAGGAAAAATCTAAGTTCTTACAAAGAAAAACTAAGCTATGAGACATCTTTTGGCTTTGCATCAGTTGAGAAAAGATCACCTCTTTCCAGCTAACACTCCACAACATAGCAATGAAAAGCTGAAGAAAAAGTATGAGAGCTCCTAGAACATAGACAGATGCATCCAGCATGCTTGCCAGTCAGCAGCAACAGCAATATCACAGGAATATCTCGTTGATCTCAGTGTTTGGGGCATTTGGTGTACCATTAGTGACATGTCACATAAGTCGGAATAGCCAGCAGGGGTGTAATTTTGATGATACTGTGGGTTCTCAGTTCTTTACCTTGAAAAGAATTTTACCATTACATATGGTTCCATTTAGCATCACTTGACAGTGTTTTCAGTTCTCTGCAGTTACCACTGCTTTGTGTCTTTTCTCAGCTGATCTGTTTGTACTATCTCAGATAGTTGTTCCATACATATTGACCCAGAACAGGCTGTTTCTACTCTGTCATTCCTCATCAACTATACCTCCTTAGGGATTTTATTGTTGTTTTTTTTTTGCTTCATAATTCCCATATATCACTTATTCTGAAGACAA
Organism: Pezoporus occidentalis; assembly: GCF_034315485.1. Taxonomy (NCBI): domain Eukaryota; kingdom Metazoa; phylum Chordata; class Aves; order Psittaciformes; family Psittacidae; genus Pezoporus; species Pezoporus occidentalis. Next base: position 4,114,724 of record NW_026915724.1, on the reverse strand, counting down.
GTAATCTTAATGATTACCATCTCAATCCGAAGAATACACAGAACTTGGGGCTCAGCTTTTCTGCATGTGGTTCCAGAGAAATTAGGTTTTGCTAAAACATCACAAAGAAAAAACATCAAAAAGAACTAACCTTGCTGCAATTACTTTGAGAAGATTCTGATAGTAATTTTATCTATCTTTTGCCAGCTTTGAATATTATTGCTTTATCACACTAGCAGAATCAAATAACTCAAACTGTGTTTATTTTACTGGGCATACTTGTGTGTATAAAATCAGGCCATCTTATTCTCTCATTGGTATATAAATGGGAAATACATGTATACTGCCTTATCTGTGGCTCCAAACAAACACATTGGTGCCTGCACAACGTGACCTTAAATGATCATGTTTCTGAGTCTGCCAGGTGACAATTTGGAAGAGGCCAGTGATCTTAAGAACACATCATAGTGGAGGTTTGAGAGCAGGTTTGCAGTTGCTGTGTGACTGACAGAACTGATGCTCCCCATTCTTACCATCTGTGCTTGACAATCACTTCCAGTGAGATTCAGAGAACAGTTATTGAGCACATGGCCATTGTTCATTGTCAGTATCCTAGGTTAACTCCTAGGGGAACTGAAATCAGAGAACAGCAGCTATCCTGCCCTGCTCTTGCATAGCCACAGGATGCTTTTTCTGACAGGATATGACTAGAAGTTGAAGAGCATTTTCATACTCACAGAGGCAGCCACACATATTGTGCCTCACATAATTTCAGTAGCTGCTAACAAGGCAGCAGCCCATTAATCTTGAATTGTTTGTGGAGCCCAGCCACATGTATGGACTTTCGTTTTCTGTGTTGATTTGTAGTATGATTTTGAAACTTATGATGAGTTAAAATGGAGTCACATAATGTGATGTTTAACAGGCAGATTTTCAAAATATATGTGGAAAACGCGGATATCCTGAGCATCCTGGGGAGAGACTTTTCATCAGGGCCTATTGTGACAGGATGAGGGTGATGGTTTTAAAATAAAATAGGGGAGATTCAGGCTGGACGTGAGGAAAAAATTCTTTACAATGAGGGTGCTAAAATCCTGGCACAGGTTGCCCAGAGAGGTGGTGGATGCACCATCCCTGGACGCATTCAAGGCCAGGCTGGATGTGGTTCTGGGCAACCTGATCTAGTTGAAGATGACCCTGCTTATTGCAGGGGCGTTGGACCAGTTGATATTTGAGGTCCCTTCCAACCCAAACTATTCTATGATTCTGTGATCTTAAATATCGCTAGCCTTCAAGCCACTGGAGAATTCGCAACCCTGCCTGTAGTCAGATCTACCAAACCTGCTATTTCTATTGTTTTGGTATTTCAATATCTGAGATTCTTCATCATTAATGCACATGCTGTGTCATTGTCTTTTCACGTCTTCTGATGCTTTTTAATCCTTCCCATGCTATCCTTGGTCTCTTCTCTTTGCTGTTGCTTCAATGAGACACTTTCCCTGAGGAAAATATGTAATCTCCAAATGAGATCATGTCTATTGCTGCTTCTAATTGCTGTGCTTGCAGCAGAGATACTGTATGCTGGACATACTTACAGGACAGAGAGCCTGAGGTCAGAATGGTTGCCGTTTATTTTCAGTATTCCTAACATTAGGGTAAAGTTTCAAACACTTGCTAATAACCAAGTCCATGCTGAAGGGCTTACTAGAAGTTCAAAACCCATTATAAATGAAGGGGTGGCTATTCCAATCTGTACTGAGATATTAATATGAACCAAATCTTACTGCTCTTGCCTTCATACATGTAGAAACGGGTTGAGGGGGGAAGTTTAAAATCTTAGTGCTGGCCTGTCAGGTATCTGACATCTGTCTCGGGTCCTTCAGACAACATCAGTTTTATAGGGAGCTGTTTTAGAGTGAGGTCTGACTGTGTCAAACCAAACCAAAGTTGGAAGCAGTTGTGTTCACCAAGCAGCTTTTCAGATTTAGACATTCAGAGCAACGACTGGTAATTGGATTAGTGGAGACTTTGATTTTTCCAGAACGGGGTCGTCAGTGCAGAAATATGAAAACTTGACTAAACTGGAATGTCTTTATTTATAAGATTGCTTATAGATGTGTGCTTTAATGATACCACTTTCATTGTGAACATTCATGCTCATTAATAAAAATTTACTGGCGTTATATCAGTGTTATTAAACTGAATTCAGTCTCTTGTTCTGCAGTGCAGGAAGACTTAGGTTTAGTTTGTGTTCCTTAAATTTACCCATTTTAATAATGACCAAGTTCTCAGAATAACAATTGCTTTGTTTTTTGTCATTGTCAGATTATACAAGCTATGCCAGCCACCACCACCTGTTGGAGAAGAATGAGGAGAACTGCTCCAGAAAATTCCAGTAATGACCTTAAGGATACTGGGACTATATGACAAAAATCTAACTGCACTATAGCAGTGTGTGCCTAGGGCTTTGATAAATAGAAAAACCCTTTACTCAGGATAAAGAAAGAAATACCCTAAATATTCTCTATTGGTAGTGAAAAATAAACAACCAACTTCTAAAAAGTATTTCTGGAATCTGTGCACTCCAGCCTTACGCTACTAAAACAGGAATCTTCCTTGGGAATTTTACACTGGAATCCAGTTCATTTGATGGGTCTTGTTCAGCCACACGATAGGTATAGCCAGCAGTTGGAATACAGATATCTTGTTCAGAGAGAATGACTTCACTTGTACACTGTACAGAATGTCTTCTTGCAGAAGGAATAAAAGCCTAGATAAACTAGGCTTGATAACGAGCATGCACTTCATACAGGGCCCTTTGCACTGATAATCCCTTTTTTCCCATCACTATCAGAATTTTTCAGAATGGTGATGTTACTGTTACAAGTATATAAGGTAGGTGAGGTTTAAAGGTGGAAAATTGTAGAACTGTGTTTAATGGCTACAGGCAGACTACTGCTAGGAGCATGTGCTTGTAATCGGTAAACTTAATCATGTCTTAAGGTGTCCGTTGTCATACTCCTTTGGAAAGAGTAGCTATATGGTATATGAGGTGAAGTTTTGCCCCTTGTTCAGTTGCCATTTTAATGAAGGAGAAGAAATGTAAGATCTTCATCCATGGTTAGACTGAATTTCAGACTCTGTCTAGTAGATGTTTTACATTATTGAGTCTCTGCATTTCAGAGTTTTCCAGAGTTGTGTATATTCTTGTATTATAGTGCTATACTAGCCAATCTGCAGAAGGCGAGGATGAGGCAGTATTGTTATGTTTAACTGGAAATGTCTGTGGTATAAGTTGAAGTACAGTTTGGGGGGGTGATGTATTGTTGCATTTCCTGTGTTTTGTCAGAATAGTTTTGTTTTTTTTTCAATAGGATGTCAGTTCTTTTGGAGTGGTAATTGCTATAGATTTATTTTGAAATTGTAATGAATATTTAGAGGGACCAGGGAAAATGTATCTACATTTAGCTGTTCTTTTGGCGGAAGAATTTTCAGAGGTGTCCCCAGATGAGGTTTCATATGTGAAAACATTGAAACAAAAACTATATTCTGAAATAGTTCTACTTGTAGCAGCTATGCAGTCTGTTAGAGCAGGACATACACTGTGTGAGTAAATGTTATTTTCTGTACAACAGCAGCCTATAGTTATGCTATAGCAATCAAACCTCACAACATAATTGTTGAATATTATCTAGTTATTTATGAAATCTTCAACAAATATATTAGTCCGCAATTAAATAAGTGAGAATTCAAAATGAGATGTACTCTTGCAGAGAGTGTTTTTATATACGATATCTAGGGGACTTACTACTTTTCTCCAAAGGAGGAATTAGAGCTCCTACCTTTTTCACTATTCTTAATGTTTTTACACAGACTTTAACTTTGCTAAGAAAATAAATATTTTTATATATCCACAGATATCTATGTCTGCACATACACGTGAGTTTCAATATGTATATATTTATGTAGTCATATCAGTTACTAGTACAATCTTAAATATAAAATGTTTGCCTTAAACTGTGACAAAGATATGCAGTAATGAACACGTCACTAACAATTTCACCTTTGTCCTTTGAAGTTTACACTCTCAGAGTTACTGGAAGCTGTGGGACTGTAATCTTTTTAATTAAAACAAAAATAGAAAACAAAGTTTTACTGTTTAGAAATTACACACTTTGTCTAGGATGATCTAATGCATGCACGTAAAAAAGGGTCACAATTTCTGTAGTCGCTATTCTAGTCAGGATCTCAAACTTCTGGATGTGTTTCATTTGGAGAGAGAGCGTTGGCTCTTGTAATTCCCACTTCAGGCAAAAGCACAAAAAAAATGGTTCAGTTTCTGCTTGTTCAGACATGAGGAGTTTAGAGAAGCCATAATCACCTTATGCCAAGAATGGTGTCAGTGTGAGCCCAGCTGTGAGCTCACATCTTCCTGTGAGATTTGCCCACATGAGTTTTGTTTTTTTACTACAAGGCAAATCAGCTGTCAGGTGCATGTTGCTGCTAATCTTGTATAATACAAAATAACCTGTAGGGCAGAATCTGTTGCATGCACATGCATTATTGTAACAAGTCATCACTCTTTACTGCATTGAAAATTGCAAATATACCAAAACAGTCTCCCTGTATAATACAGTGCCTAATTCTTTTCGTTGTTAAAACATGGGCTAATACATAATACACATTTGTAAGCACCGAGGGACAAATACTTATGAGCCAGTCACTGAACAAATATTTTAGCTGTTGTTTCATGCGTGTGCGTCAGAAATCCTGACCTTTTGGGTTTGTATCTCATTTTTTGTTCCTTTTTTTTGTTTTGAACCCCTATAGGCAGTTTTCAAAAACTTGATCAGCACTATGAGCTTCATTGGTGACCCATACTGCAAGATAAAGTGTCTACTTAGCCTGGTATCAAAGGGGCTGAGAAACTGAAGCCCTGGTTTTCTGAAATTATAGGTAGCATGTGTAAGTACAGGATTTCCAGGGGAAAATGAGCATAAATGTCCCACTGACTGTGGAAAGCAGGTGACTAATTTCTCAGGATTTCCTTTAAAAGCCAGTGTTCGCTTGAAACATTGTGCAGAATTTCAAACTGCTTTTCTCTTCCCTCTGTTTTCAGAGCACATTCTAACACATCTGGCTTCTAATAACATTTGATGAAACTTTAAGAAGCCCATTCATGAAGTATACATTTACTTCATTGTTCAAAACAATAATGTTCATTATTATTTGTTTGGTGTATGTAGCAGATGTATTTGTTCCCTATGCAAGGTGCACTTGCAGAGCTAAAAGAAATAAATCCATTCTCATCACAGTATTATGTTTATCCTCTCATAAATTTTTAGGCTTATTGGTAACAGAGAATGATGATTTACAAGAACTGTAACACCCGTAACTTGTTAAATCTTTGCTTCTGCAGCAACAGATTGTGCAGCCTGTTTTTGCAAGGATGTGTTGTACTGGTTTAGGGAAAGCATTCTCTGTGTCATTTTTACTTTTTCATCCAAGACAAATCTTCTGGGAATAAATTCAGTTCTGGGAATAAATTCAAGGATCTGGAGGCATACACTACCAAATATTGACTACTGGTGGTAGTCTGTGGGGTTTGTACAGGATATGTAACAGGCTTAAGGTCCAAGGAACAGTGAAGTTCCCATAGCGTTCATGCTTGGAGAAAACTAGATTTTGATTTTAAAGTAAAGCTGATGGGGTTTGGCCTATCTTTGTAACCATCATCTATGAATAATGGGATGCTAAACAGTCTTTATGAGATGAGCATTGATTCAGTATAGTTCCCCAAATTAGGTGTTTCATAACACTTATTTTCCTTGTAGATTGTAAATGTAAATGAATACAAAAATGTATCAATTCCAGTTTCTAAATGTCCAAGATGTTTGCGTTTAGAGATCCATTTTAAAGTAAATATTCCTGCTGTCAGCTGAACCAAACAGCCAATTTTATCTCCACTGAGAGAGCTACTGTCTTTAGTGGCCTTTTAGGTAGTTTTCACTGGGGTTTAGGAAACACATCAGGTTTTCAGTCTGGTTTTTATTTGTTTGTTTTAATGCAGTCAGTAGTGGTCAGTACTGCTCTTCTACTGGTTTAGAGCCAAAATGAAATATAACTTGATGAGGATTTATAGTAATCATACTTAGTTCATTTATCATCTAATGGAAAAAAAATGAATCAGTTTTATTGACCTCTTTACCCACAGAAATTCACAAGAAAACAGCAGTGATTTTTTTTTGTTTTGTTTTATTAACTCATTGCCAGATGTAGTGTGTGTATGTGTATATATATACTTCGACAACTACCTGAATGTGAGTATACACATCACGGTTAAGCATGATGCTCAAAAAAGCAAAGTACTTTTCATTTATTTTCATTTAAATTGTGAAATCAGTAACTGTAGTATATATACATATTGTTCCATACCCTTTACATTGCAGCTACTTCTGCCAGCATTTTATGCATATTTTGCACCATTTTTGTTTAACATTATGAAAAGAACTAATGCATTGCCTTATGTACTATATCTCTGTACTTGCTGATAAATACAGGTAGTGCTTTTCTAAATGTACTCTAGTAGTACACTAGCATTGGTAAATTTAGATGCACAGTGCATACTTGTCTCAGGATAAATGGGTTTTTCATCATTAGGTTTTGAAGTATAAAAAGATACTGAACTCATTTTTGTTTGCTGACAATTGTGTAGTTTTGTCGTTGGGTTTTTTGTTTGTTTGTTTTTTAATATATTCTGTATATATCAATCAAGTTTTCCTAAAGAAATGTTACTACAAATGTTTCCCTTTTCCTGCTAGAAGATGTTTGTTTTCTTGTTGTGTATGTATAAATGAATATAGAGCATGCCTAGTCATGCAGATGTTAACACCGGTGAGAAATTTTAGATTGTCTAGAGGCCAGTCAAGTAGTCATTTCTTATGTTCTACTCCAGAAGTAACATATCCATCCAAGAAATCCAATATGGCTATAGCGGAACGACCCTACAAATAACTTCTGCTTCAGTTACAAAGTCCAATAGTATTCAAAGTAGCTGGGACATTTCTGAAAGTACTTAGATTTAGACTTTCATGGGAATTTCCACATCTTTCCTGTACTATGTGCCAGATTTAAAAGATTAAGTGGCCTTACTAACTTCTTAACACACTGTATATAGTGTATGTACTTGGTTATACTTGTGTTACACTTTAAAAATGAACTTAATTTCTGCATTGAATATTGCACACATTTTTCAAATGAAGAATATATTGTTTGTAACATCTCATTAAACACAGGAGAGCATTACTGCTTTGAAATACTATGTGCAAGTGCACAGAATCTCTCAGTGAGCTTTTCTTTGGAAACAGTCACACTAGCAGCTCTGTGGGTAGTTCAGTTTGTCAGAATTAACCTTTGGAATTTAATGTTAAATATCCTTGAAACATGGATTTAAATTACTTTTGCCTTTTTTTGTAAAGTGCCTTTGTAGCGTACCTTGAATCATTTGCTGTATTGGTTATGTGTTAAACTAATACTGTGTACTTCTAGATCTATGGTTTATTTTTTTAATCTACATATTAAAGAGTGGAATGGTAACAATGTATTACAGCCTGTCAGACAGCAATAAAACCATTCATAATATGGCCATTGCAAATCTCTTTATTTTCAAGAAGTAAGTTGGGGGTAGGAGGGTTGGGAGGGTGTTGGGGGGTCTTTAACACTTTCAGTATGGCTGCCTAGGAATTCAGCTGCAGGAGAAGATAAACTTCTAGAAATAAATTTTTATAATACATATCTCTTCTGAGAACCCAGGCCCAATCTCGGTTCATTGCTGACAATTAAAGTATATCTTTATAACCTGTGGAAAGTTGAAGCCTGCATGAACAGTAGTCCCTGGCTTTGGTGAGCTATATTTTGTGAAGGCTGGAAGAGACAGGCATGAAAATCCCTTTCTGATCCCACGGTGCCATTACTGCCCCACAAAGGTCCAAAGCATCCACTTTTTCTGGCATTCCCTTGTCTGAAGACTGAAAGTGTGAAGCTGTTGTCATCTGTCTACTGCTGTGCACAAGAATCATCTGACGAGCACAGAAATGGAGTGTTGCACTCCTTGTGCTAAAACCCCACTGCTGTATAAATGATTGATCCTCTAGAGGAACTGGGAATTGGTTCCCAGCTGTTGTTGGGATACCAGGGGTTTGAGGAGTTGCACTGAATGTTTCTTTTGTAGGACTGAAAGCTGATGAAATATTAGACCTCGCTGAGCAGTTGTCTCTGTGTGAAGTAAATTCTGATTTCTACATGGTAGTTGTGCTCAAGACCAAGAGGAACAGTGGAGGTAGGACCAAAAGCAGCTGCAATGGTCTGTCAAATCCCTTTTGTTTTCCATCTTCTGCTAGCAGGATGGAGGGTGAGCATGAAAGTATTTCTGGATAACTAGACTTAAAATGATAGATTACTCCCCCCCCTTTCCCTTTCCCCACTTGCTCTCCTGAGTATTCCTCTCTCCTTGATTTTGTGAATGAAGGCAGCATGGAAATTAATGGCACTATTGAGAAGCAGAAGTGACCAGATGATTTCAAATATGGCCTGCTTTCTTTCCACCATAACTGAGGTTTCTTTTTTTCCAGTGCTCCTCATTTCTGTGCTCTTGCTACCATGAAAATCCAAAGAATTATTTGATCAGTGTACATGATGGGAATAAGTAGTGCTTTGAAATGATTTCTGAGAAAGATAACAGTCACACCATGGTAGTACTTGGGTGTCCAGTAGTTTCTCATATATCCTGAGGAAGTATTGCTGCTATCATGATTTGAAAGTCAAAATTTCTGCAGAGGGACTTCCTATGGTCATATGAAGCACACTGTGAATGCGATTCAAAACAGATAATGTATCTTTTCCTCACATCGAAATATGTGTCAGCTGATCTTTAAAAGTAAAGACACTTCCCACTTCCTTTTAAATGCTACTCATAATAAAATTACTTTTACTGTGTATTTAATTGCTTTTTTAATGGCTCATTATGTCATGAAGAAACTGGACAGATGATGCTTATACTTTGCTTATACTAATGAAGTGGAATTGCTAACAATTAATTACTTCATTGTTGCTTGTAGAAATCTTAATTCTCTGAAACTGCTTTCCCAGAGAATACTAAATTCTGCTTCCCTCCCCCCCCTCAGTTTCTGTATACTTTTTCCTCCATGCAGCTGCCAAGCTCCTGAGGGCAATATAAAACCCTAACTGCTCCAACAAGCCTCTCCCTACATCTGCTGGCCATGGCTCTGGAGCAGCATTTCAGCTCAGGTATGGGCAGCCCCTGCCTCCAGCCTCATCTCCTGGGTACGCCTTGAAACCTGTGTTACGGTAGTTTTGTCTCTTCTCCTGTCTTCTGACTGGACTTTCTGGATGGGCCCTGCACCTGAGTCAGTATTTTCCCTTTTCTGATCATCCTTGGACTATCAGTGGAGCCTGTTACTGCCCTGGTCCTGCCAGGGGGAGGCCACTGGGCTGTGTTCACCCACAGGTCCTGCTTGTCCCACTTCAGGGAGTGGACCTGCTCTCCTGTTCCACAAGAGGCACACCAGTGCTGCTACGGGTTTTGCTGTGGTCAAACTACTACTGGCTTGTGTTGCACTAAAGCAGATTAATGGATTAGAGAGCTGCTTTGGGGCGGGGGGGGGGGGGGGGGGGGGGGTAATGCCCATTTCCAGTCAAAAGTTGACAGGAGGACTCTTCCATTGATAAAATGGAATGATACATAAACCTTGGGATGAAGGCTAGCACCCAAAAATATAGCCCTAATTTGTTGAAAAGGTTTGAAAATGCATCTCCAGAACATCACAAGATGGAGAAAAAATGAATACTGGTTACTGAGGAGGAGTGCAATGTAAGGCAAGTACTGATCAATGTCAACACAGCAATGAAATGTCCTGAAGATTTGACTTCAGTTTTTCCAAGTATTTAACACAGTTTTAATATGTTACTAAACAACTGCATCTTTAATAGAAGACTCAATGCAAATTCTTAGTATTTTGCCTTGCATCCAGAACCTAGGGCAGGAGGGATTTTAACATCTGGAATAAATAATTGCTGTCTTTCCTTGTGAAGCATAACAGCCTCTGCAAGTAGGAGGAAATTGTACTGGATATATTCTGGGAGCATAATCAAATAAAAAGAACACCAATCAGTTTTGATTCTGCTTTCATTTAAATGAATAACCAAGTTTTCATCGACTACAGAGAATGAATCCATAATACTGGGACTATTATGCCCGAACCAGACTAGCTTGAATGCTTGTCAGTGTGTTTAGTTCACCTAATTAATGAAACTATTCATGTCTCAAGACAGAAAGCTTGACTGGAAATGAGAAGCAGACCATGTGTAATCAATGGGATTTTGTCATCAACCAGCCATACAGTAGGTCTAATCAAACCAGTGTAGGGCGTGATTGCAAGCAAACGAACATCAGTACTACATTAACTAAAGTCAGTGCATCACTGAAAAAGTTGATGACAAAGTATCACCCAGATTAAGACAAAGATGATGTCTGATCCTGATTAGTGCTACTCACTGACATTGTAATACATTTCAAAATGCATGGAGTGACATTTGAATTCAAATTCAAGACAAAGCGAAAGCTTGATTGAATGTTTAGCAATCTATTAGATGCTGTTGCTAAACAGGAAAATACATAAAGCTTTTATATATTAAGAAGTAGGTGTTTGGAATTTTGACAGCACGCCCGGGAAAACTGGGAGCTTGGGAAAAACAGGGAAATAATTCTAATAATGTGTCATTTTTAAAGGACATCTGTGAACTTGGTACAGACGGAATGGACAGTAGGCTTTCATTTCTGGTTCCCATTACTTTGAGAGAACGCATTAATGTTTGAAACTAAACCACATTATCTTCATGAATGTTGTGTGATGAGTATCCAGATAATCTCTTTTAGTCTAATCCTTTAAAGAAACACAAATTCCCTGCCTAATCATAGTTCCTTTTTTATTCCTAATGTGAGAAATAATCTCTATTATTTCCTTCTATTGTCCTCAGTAACAATGTGTTAAATGAGATTTTAAGGTTTTTTTTTCCCAATATGTATTTCTTCTCTTATTTAATTAATTAATTTATTCATGCCAGGTGAGATGCCTTTCAGAGGAACAGTAGAAGTTAAGATTCAAGTCACATTGATGTTATGGTCCTGTTGTGCTTTCAACATTTCTCTTGAAGACTACAGTCTGTTTGAAGCCTCCTACAGGAGCACTCGTCCCAGTGTTGAGTAGTCAGACAGAGATGACTGAAGATGACAAAGTGCTTTCTATTAAGATTGTGGTAAAAATCTACCCTGTTTCCCTTGGAGTTCAGCTATCATCTAAATGAGCTTATAAGAAAAAATACAATTCAGTGTAGTAAAAGCAGAATATTTAAATTTTAGTACAATAATAATTACTGATGGTATTTCATATATCTGATTGATAGTAAAACAGGAAACATATTTTGTACGAATAAGAATTAAAGTGGAACAACTACTTACATCATATTTTAAAATGGTAATAAAGTCTGAGTGAGAAGGGCAGAAAAAACAGTCGAAATTCCTACTTTGTCCCTAGGTATCCTTAATATTTGAATTTGCTTTAAGCCACAGCAGATCAAAAGAATGAGGATGTACCCCTCATTATAATCAGGATTTCCATAACATTCAAAGCAGTTAAAAATTTTCTCCAAAGAAGTAAAATTTTTTTTATAAACTGAGAAACTCCTTCTACTCTTTTTCCACTCTCCCAGTCCTATTTGTGTGTTTCCAAACACTGATAATCCCTGTGAACCTTCCTTAGAGCAAAATCAGTGAGCAGGCCAAAGAATAAACCAGCATGGAAAATGGACTCTGCCCATGTTCAAAAGAAGGAAAATCACAGGTGCCGAGGGCTTTTCAAATGTGCTGAGCTACAACCATTTTCCGTTTCATTCAGTGTTGGTCTGATGTGCGATCAGGACGGTTGCTGAGCACGGCTGTTGGTGCAGTGCAGAACTACAGGCTCTGCCGGATTCTTTCGAAGTTGTGGCACGTGGAAGTAGGTCTGCTTTGAGCAAGGTGGAGTGAAATGGAGGAAATGTGAATCCCCTTCTTGTGAAATTTGCTGTTCGGATCACACCCAGGACTGTCAAATATGCTGACTGTCAACCTGGATGTTAACAGCCAGTCTACTGAAAATTAATCTGCTATCTATCTGCATCATGAAGTGACAGCTGTGTAGTGTTGGCACTTTCAACTGTTTTCAGGCAGAGGAGAGTATGATGTTTAGTTCGAACTAGAAACTTCTGATTGCCAGGCCAAAACTTCTGAGAATGTTTTTATAGCCTTGCAGCACATGGACTAGTCTTGTGTGCATTAGGTCTTCCATATGCATGTGCTTCAGATCAGGCCTGCTTTGTTCCAAATCCTGGAGGCACTTAGGTGAGAGTTAGGTTCCAAACTATTTGCCTATTAGTCCTAGGCATACCCAGGCCAGAGCTGCAATTGCTCAAGGGATGTTTCAGCTGGGCAGGAGCCATCCAGAGTATTTAGGCAGGCTCACAAGCCATTTTGAGTAACATCTCTGGATTTAATGATTGACATCCTGGTATAGGTACTGAAGTTGTAGTTACCTGAAAGTAAAAGCAGAAATTGTGTCATATTTTTCAAAAGTGATTCAGGGCTGGGTTACAGAATATATATATACATATACATATTCAATACATATAATAATACCTATAATACATATTCAACTGGTGATAAGGTCTGGATCAAAGGAATTAATCCATGTTTGGACTTCAACTCTGACATGAAACCTGGCTTCTATTCTTTAATCACTGTTGTCAACAAATGCTAAGTTTCCAGGTATATCATTCACTTCTGAGAACAAAACTAATGCTCCTGTTCCATTTGCCAGCTCTGATTTTTCAGCAAACTTCTTCCGATTTATGGCAAGAAAAGTCTTAAATCCCTTTTATGAGACATTGTATTTGGATACCTAATCATGAAGACAACCCCCTGTTAAGATTTCTAAAACCTAGTCCAAATTATTTCCACGGTAGTTAGGCATCAAAACACTTCTGAAAACCCTACCAGGACACCTGCACCACTTGTAAAAAAGGTAGCTTTAAGTCTAGTCTAGATGCATATAAAATGTAAAATGAAGGAGGTAGTATTCATGGTGTCATAAACTTCCTTGAGAACAGAAGTGAAATACCAATTCTCATAAAAAGCCTTGATCTTTCATTTATGATTTTCCAGTCATAACAGTAGTGCATATTTTTTCATACTCACGTGAAGTTCCAGTATTTAATATCACCAAAATGACAGCCTTTCACTTGTAGCTTAATTCACTGTGTGTCTGTTTAATTTGGCTTGAGTCACTGCTGTAGAGACTTTACCCCGTAACTGCCAATCCCAGTGTATAATATAAGTTATATTTAAATTCTTTCTGTCAAAATGATCAGTTATTCAGAGATTCTGGTTTACATTCAGAGCTTCCTCTTCTCCAACATCTTTTCCAAATATCCTTGAGTAATATAAATGTCTCTGCTAACCACCTAATGGCAGGCTCTCTGTCTGGCTCTCACCCACTGCAAACCTTATTACTCATGTTACATTTCTACCACCAGAGCTTCCCAGATACCTCAACCATTCAAAGATTTGTTAAAATTGTTCATAATCTGGAATATCAGAACCCAAGTAAGGCAGTGATTCTGTTGAAGCAGCAGGGATAGAACTGGTCCCCAAGAAGTATTCCCTGAGAAAAACAAAAGGCACCATAATGTTCTTTAAGGATTGTTATACAGTCATCATATTCATGATGTTCAGCCCTCTTGGTATCACATTATTCCTAGATACATGTGAAAATGTTATACATAGTCTCCCTGTCCTACTGCAGGATTGTAACTAAGCTGTGAAAGGACTACAGTTTATAGCCATGGCAAGGAATTAAGAAGTCTTGGGTCAGTTTCCAATCACTAAAGTGCACTTAAGTTTTTACTTAAGGTAAACATATAATGCATGGAACCTTTCTGGCTTCAATATCTGTAAAACATGAATAATAATAATACTCCTTCAACCTTAAAGGCCTTTCTATTTCTGTTCTCTGTTTCTCTATATGAAAGCATGCAAGCTCTGCTTACAAGCATCTGTATCTGACAGGTTAATGCCAAACAACCTCTAAAGTCCTAGTACTTCCACCAGTAAAATTCCATAGTCAGCTATCTGCCTGCCTGCCTGCCTGTTTTGGGGCATCCACCAAACTACACGTCTCTATTGTTATCTAGTAAATCATTTCACCTCTTTACCTCTTTTGAAACACAGAGAGGATATTCTCCTGCATATTTTGCTAGTAGAAGTTTTCTTAGAACACAATGTCTGATCAGAGCTCACACACAATCTTAACAGTGAGGTGATATAGCCAGGTCATCCTCCAGCAGAAAGGGAGTCCACCCACCTGCACTTATTGATTTTACTAGCAGTAAAGCACTACATACAGTTACGTGAAAGTGGGAGGGAGAGATCCATATCCTCTGGACTTTCTAGAGAACTGATAATTTTTCAGGTTCTCTAACTGACAGAGGGGGGTGCACTGCTGAGTCATTCAATTCTGGCAGAGGCTTCCAGGATCAGCTGAACCCTAATTGTTTCACCAGATAACTATAGGTTATTCCTATAATAAGGGTTTACGTGCACCTGACATTCCAAGTCAGGCCCTTGTCAATACTCTTCAGGCTAACTATTAGGATGTTATTTGTTCTAAAGCTATTAAAAGAGAAGCTCTGCAATTTGCCGAGTCTGTAATTCTGCTGGTGATAATTAGCTCTCCTTTGCCCTAAGTGTTCTAACAAATGGGTCATTTGCAACAAAATATATTCAGCAATATTTCTGCATTCTATCTACATAGTGAGCAAGACAAGTAAAGTCTTACATCAGTGTATTAATTGTTTAACATGGTTCTCATTCTCAAGCATGTAGATTTTCTTTTTTTTTTTTCTCAAGTACCTCCAAACTACCTAAGACAGTGAGGAAAAAGAGAGCATCTGAGGAGGAGGGGGACATCAGTAAGCTGGTAAGATGAATAAGTTAAGTTCTTTAGATGGAAGCTGTACTCAAAACTCAGTAACATTAATGGCAAAACCTCTTGTGGCTTCAGGTGGCTTTGAAGGCACTTTCATTTGACTGAGAAGATGAGAGAAAGCTCTCTCACTCCAACAGATGAAACGCATCTCTAGGATGGGCTGCATTAAAAGGAGCGTGACCAGCAGGTCGAAGGAGGTGATCCTGCCCCTCTACTCTGCTCTTGTGAGACCTCACCCGGAGTACTGTGTGCAGTTCTGGTGTCCTCAACATAAAAAGGACATGGAACTGTTGGAACAAGTCCAGAGGAGGGCCACAAGGACGATCAGGGGACTGGAGCACCTCCCGTGTGAAGACAGGCTGAGAAAGTTGGGGCTGTTCAGCCTGGAGAAGAGAAGGCTGTGTGGAGACCTCATAGCAGCCTTCCAGTATCTGAAGGGGGCCTATAGGGATGCTGGAGAGGGACTCTTCATTAGGGACTGTAGTAACAGGACAAGGGGTAACAGGTTAAAACTTAAACAGGGGAAGTTTAGGTTGGATATAGGAAGGAAATTCTTTCCTGTTAGGGTGGTGAGGCACTGGAATGGGTTGCCCAGGGAGGTTGTGAATGCTCCATCCCTGGCAGTGTTCAAGGCCAGGTTGGACGAGGCCTTGTGTGATATGGTTTAGCATAAGGTGTCCCTGCCCATGGCAGGGGGCTTGGAACTTGGTGATCTTAAGGTCCTTTCCAACCCTAATGATTCTATGATTCAATTGGTACAAGACGATTTTTTTTTAAGGAATGTAATTAAAGCATTTAAAGAATAGATAACTGCAACAGAAAAATCCAAATTACAAAACCTGCTATCAAGTAATCACAGAAATTCACTCTCCCCTCCAAAGTAAGTTTTTTCTAGAACAAGCCTCTACAAGCAGTTATTGCATTGATTACTATGAAGAAAAGCTCTGTAGAGAACAGCATATAGTGTAAAAAAATGTTACATATTGCTAAATTTAGTTTCAAGTTTTCTACAAACCTTTCAGGAAGCAGACTACCGCCTTGCAAGCCTGAGTTCAACAAAGGGACGAAATCAGACTAGGAGGAAAGTTTGCTCTGTCAAATTTAAAACAATGATAATGCTTTTGTAAAGTGTTTTGCTTTGCTTTGGATTTGGCTTTTAACTACCTCAGCATTTTCACATGTTGCATGACTTCCTACCATAGATAAGTTATGGGAGCCTTCAAAGAAGGCTTTGAAAACATATACTTCCATGCCTCAAGGCTTTGATGCAAGTTGTATATTCCATGGAACGAGCCCACCCCAGCCCTGTAACAGCTGCAAAACTAGAATACTGGTTTATTAAGCGTCTGGTACATGCAGCAGTATAGAATATTGTGCATTACCTGAAATAAGAAAGCATGTGCGTTCTTCACATCTTTATTTTTCCAGGAACAAGCGGAGAAAAGAAGACAGCTCCAGACACACCAGTTGTAAGGCCCAGAATGTGAAATTCAGGTTGTCCAAGCAGTGGGTATTGGAGACCATCCTGGAGCAAATCCAGAGTCAGAATCACTGAAGGTATGGGCCTGCCTTAGCACAGTGGCTGCCCATGGAGGCAGTGACTACCTGAGGAGCTCTGTAAGGAGCACAGGGGCAGGAGGTGGGGGACATTAGACTAATAATGCTTCTGGGAATTTAGATTTCTTTTCATATCTGATACCTAATCATCATAGTATCATGGTGGCTTTCCCTTTGGAGGAACCACCACCCTCACACCTTCACCTTCCTTACTTAGGCTTGACATTGGGGCCAGTGCTGTTTGACACTGTCATCAATGGGCTCACCGATGGTATGGCATATACCTTCACAGCACAGCTATGGATGCCACCAACATGTGGAGAGTGGTAGATACACCGGAGGATGGCGCACCATTGTGAGAGGCCACAACGAGCTGCAGAAATGGTTCCACAGCAACCTCACAGAGTTTCACAACAGCAAATGTGAAGTCCTTTATGTGGAACAGCAGGGCAAGGTGGAATAACTAACTGTCTAGCTGACAGCTCTGGAGCCAAGGGCCTGGGGTCTGTAGTCATGAAGCTGGTCATGAATTGGCAGTTAGAGTAAAAACTAACCACATACTGGGCTCTGTTAAGAGTGTAAACAGCAGACCAAATCAGCAATCCAACCTACTTGGCACTCAAGGTACTTTTTCTAGTACTCTTTCAAGTTTACCACCATCCCAGCACAAGATATGTCTACAAACTGTAGAGAGCACAGCAAAGGGATGACAGGGCTGGAGCACATAGCACACAAGGTGAGGTTGAAGGATTTGAACTTGCTCAGCCCAGAAAGGGGTTGCAGAAATAAAGCTAGATTCTTCTGAGAAGTGCAGAGCTGAAGCACAAGATGTGATGGTCACAAGACAAAATATAGGAAATGCAGCATGACCAGTGTTAAGGGAAAGAACATTCATCACCCTAAGCACTAGCACAGTTTGCCCCATTTCACAGAGGCTGTGAAATCCATCCTCATCCTAGGAGATTTTCAATGCTCAGCTGGAAAATGCCCTAAGCAATCTGATCTAACTTTGAAGTTAGCATGGCTTTCATGTCTCCTCTGACCTAAACTACTCTGGTTGCTGAATCAATTGCCACTAGATGAAGGCCTCAGGCATGAACATGCTCCTTCCAGACATGTTTACCTCAGACTGGTTGCCAGCTGATTGGTACAAGCTAAGGCCTGTAGGATCCTGTAGGCTTCCTGAAGGTGCTAGATATGATGAGCCACATTCTCACATATGGCTGTCTGCCTCTGAAAATTCTGGACAGGCTTCCTAGTCACACCAGGAGTATCTTCAACAAGTGGCATTGATCTTCTGGACTCAAACTTCCTCTTAGTGATGGGGAGCCTGGCTAGAATGGTATCAAACAGTCCAGTGGTCAGAGATCTGAACTACTGATGGAAATGTCTCCTTTATGCACTGCCAGTTTTCAAACAACAGTTCTTGTAAACAGTTGACTATCTACATAGCAATGGCTCATGTTATGCAATGCTGGAAGTTAGGGGAAGCCAGATGCACTTAAGATGGCATAGACTTTTTAGCAGGAGGCACAAGAGGGGGAACAGCAGGCAGCAGTTACTGCTGCACTGAAGCTGGTAGCTGTTGACAGCTATGGCTGTGTCTACTGTTTTACCAGTGTCACGCTGGAGGCCTCTGTACAAGCGAGAAGAGTTGCAAGGTAAGCAGTACGCCAAGCTGCACTACAGCTACTCAGCAGTGTGGATGAAGTCGGTATGCTCTGGCTTCTTTGGTCTTTTATGGATATCAGATATAATGAAGGCACACATTTACGTTTTTTTACATGTGAATACCATAACTGCATACTACTTACCCGATTATTACTATTGACTTCAAATGTGTGGTGGATGTATCAGCATTGGTGTCCTGGCTCCCTTGTTAGATACTGGGAATACACAGTACTTTTTTTCAGTCTGTGGATTTTCACTAAATTGTGGTAAGCAATTTCTATCTATGTGCCTTACTGGTTTGTCTTGTCCCTCTTTGTCTAGGAAATTCTAACCATGTTGAGTTCTGCAGTGAATCTTTTTCTGACTAAGAAAACTTGTTTCTTTCGTTACCACATTTTAATTACTGAGTTTCCCCTCTCATTTGCATATATGTTTAGAATTTCAAGGTATTCAGTGATGTCAGCATTTGTCTTTTTTCCTAAGTATTGCTTGCTTTCCAGATATAGCACTTGTTTGGCTTTGCTATGTAACAGACCCACCAAATGAAGATCTAACTGTCACTAAGAGCATTATTTCTGTTGAAATATGTTTTATATGTACATTTATGTTTCTTTTGATAATATAAAGGTTTTTTTTTTTCACCAAAGATCTTAGAGATTTTTAAATTAATCTGTATACACACTATAAGAAATGTGTAAATGCCTGATGCAGTTGAAGAATATAAGTAGTTATGACTTTTGTCCGTACTATCTGTTGAAATAATTTCACAAATGAGACACTGAAATTATTTAGTAGGTACTGGGCCAGTAGTATAGATCCCATTTGATTTTTTGTTTGTCTTACAATTTACCTTCCAAGTTTAGATAATTTATGAATACTCTTCCACCAAATTTCATAAGCTAGTCATTGTTTTCCTTCTAAATTTATACTGTAATCTCTAACATACTCCTCAAATTCCTACCACAATAACAATCACATTTTTTAACCATCCCTCAACAATGTTTACCCAAGCTGTAGAGCTGCATGTCTTATAGATGGACTGCAATTCCATTATATATGTACTGGCTCCTTGTTATGTTCAATGTATCAATCACAATTTTATAGTACTCCTGCTGTTGGGTAGCAGATTTTACATTTGTGGACCTGCTTCCTAAAGAAATTGTAATATTTTCTTTAGAAACTGAACAAATAAAACAACTCTCACCCAGAAAAAAAACCCAACAATCTCTGTTTTCTAAGACCTGTTTTGAACAGTTGATAAAAAAATTGCAAGGTGACACAAGGGCTGGAAAACAGCAAATGTAAAAGGTCCAACGATTTATTCTTTGCCCTCCATAGCCACCATTCATTTATGTGATTAAAATGGAGGTCCCAATAAGTCTTTGGAACATGTTTATTCATCTCAGATAGCATCTTTGTCCACAAGCATTCTCAATATATGTGTGAGTAGAAAGTTCTATTATATATGGTAATGGTAATAATACTATTTAGATAAACCCTGTCTGAAAAAGGAAGCTAAATTTAGTCAGGAGCTGGAATCCACTCTTCACCTCACAAATAAGTTCTCTAGCAATCCAGTGCCTCCTAGCTCATTTGGCATCAGATCATACCAGATTAATTCTCAAATTGCAAATCACTAATTCAATCTACTGAAGTCCTTTTAATGTATTCTGGAAAGGCATCAAACCTATAGTGCAGCCTGACCTACATTAGTTTGTATGAGCTGATGAGATCACAGAACAATGAGAACTACTGTTCATTTCTGCAACCATTATAAAAAAAAATAAAAATAAAGCAATGAAGGGGTGAGTACAAGGACCATTATACAAAACAGAGCAATAAGGAATTGCTAATTACATTACATAATTAAATATTAACATGCATATTAGCATCTAAATAGCTAAAGGTTGCAAAGTAAAGTATTCAAATTGTTGGTATAGCTGTTCATTGTGAGGCTGAAATTGCATGCTGCTTGCCAGCTGGAGGAAAGAGAAGAGGGAGATGCCAGTGATAATTACACCTGTGACAGCCAAACACTTTTTCTACCTACTGGTACTTTCTGCCACACTCTGTGGAATGAGCATATAAATGTCCTCACGCATCGACAAAAAGGGTTATGGTTCAAGGTATTGACTTGGAAACTCTTGGATTTTTTAGGCTTTCTTTAATTGAAACTACAAGGGGGTTTGGATATTTCTATTGCAAGTAATAATGTATGTCTCCACTGCAGAACTGGGTAAATTTGCTAATCCAAGCAGAATGAATATCTATATCTTTTCCATGTCTACACAGCTGTATGTTCACTCTATATTAACTTACAAGAAGGGCTAAAACTTTGGGTGTGTGGAAGAATCACAAGCGTCTTTGTAGAAGTATTAAGCTGTACCATTCTGCATTTTTTTTTTGTATAAGGAGAAATGTGTATACCAAGGACCCTTAATACCCTCGAAGCACATTATAGTTTATTGGAAGATTTCTATTTTGCCCACCTGCTAGAAATCGTGAACTGGAAAAGGGAATGGCTTTTTCAACTGCTGGTAGAAAGTAGCACATTTATATGGAAAAGCTCTTCTTTCACCTGATAAGTTCAAGACTCAATGCCTAGCAGTCCTGTGGCCTAGGCCTTGTCTGACACAGAACAGGACAGTTGTTATTTCTAGATCTCTGACCTAAGACATTTGAATTTTTTTAGAACTAAAAAGCTCCCCTACATTATCCAGGTAGACATAAGAAAAGAGCTGATAGAAAATACAGCACCACAGAAATGTCTTTGTAACAAGCAGTAAGTGTTTTTTTTCACCTGGGTTGCACTTTTGAAAGGTTCTGAAAATGTCCTAAATGTGTTTCTGCTGTGGCTGTCACCTTGCAATGTGTTGGGTAGAATTTTAAGAATCTTTTGGGTGGTATATTAATATCAGACCTCAAATTATAATCATAGTCCAGTTGCTTTTGGAAAACTTAACAGAACATAATGTATACGAAACATATTTGATTCCTACTCTGCCACTAGAGAATTTTGTATCTGTATGTCCCAATTTCTCATTCTTATCTTATCCAAATGTCATTACTTTTGTCATTAGATCATCCACTGTAATTTATATCTTCCCAAACCCCAGTTCCAGTCCACTTCTTAAAAGCACATTACCTCTTCTTGCAGCATGCATTCTGCACACATCTTTTATTGGATTTTACTGTAATCACTCATTTCCTAATGTTCTTTCAGCTCATATATTTTTTGCTCTGCTTGGCATGCTCCTTGGACCATCTCCAAAACAGTCCCTGATCTTATTGTTCAGTAAGCCATATGAGGAAAAGCATCTGATCTTATCCCACAGCTTATCACCACCATTCTATTCCACATAAATTTTCTTAGTCATGCTAGAATTTTTATTTCACTTACTCTAAAAATCTAATGGAAATTCTGTAGGCCTTATGAATGAATCCTTTTACAGCTCACTTTCATGTCCAAGCAAATCTACAAGTATCACTTTTGTTGCTCTCAGGGATCAGTAATAGTTTTCTGTTAAAAACATAGTGACAAATCTTATTCTCTGTAGTTGCTGAATACTAAGAAAACCGCCTTATTTTTGTGTCTCCAAATCAGCTGGGAAATTGTCTTGCCCGTTGGTAACTTCACTCCTCAGTCCACACTGGACAGTGAAGGTTACACGTGTCCTTAGACTCTTTGCTTTTATTCTGTGGGGGTAGGGGCAGGCTGATTTGAAGTCCGTAAAAGAAAAAAAAAAAAAAAGCTATATTTTGGAACCCAAGCAGTTCCTTCATCCCATGTTCTTGTGTTGCTTCATTTTGAAATGATACTCTGATTCCTTCATTGTAACCCCTCTGAACATCGCTGGTGGCAGGATTTTCTCTAGTGCTCCATGGGGCTCTTAACTCCATTATGACACTCTGACACTTTATCCTTTTCCTCAGTCTGAAGGCAGAATTTCATATAAAGAACATAATGTCTTAATACAGTAATTTTGATGCATATAAGCTTCTCTTTCAACAGTGTTGTAATTATATTACATTCTCATGAAATAAATTACAATTACACTCAATTTCCTGATTTAGCTACTTCCCAGACCAATTGCATTACACTTCTCTTTAAATATATTGTATACATTTGCATTTCTGATACGTTGTTTTTCAAGCTTCTTGAATGTGATCTGAAACTAAATTGAACTCTATTCTGTACTCATTAGGAAAATGTCTTCCATTTCCTTCCTTTGTCCATGCAATAATTTCTGTGAACATTTAGAACTTCTTTAAAACACTTCAAGATACATATACAATGTTTTAAAAATAATTCTCAGGTGGCAGTTTCTCTCCTGCTCTCTTTAGATAATATCCTCATGGGAGGTAGGAGTGATTTCAAACTCACGTCAGAAATCAGAATCAGGTAACTGTGACATAGTATGTATTTTTTTAATTTATTGAATGAAAATTTGAAGAGGATTTGAGGCACATATCCATACACTCTCCAGCTCTTGTCAGGAATGTACCGGTTCAAGGTGTGGGTTATAGTGGAATGGGGATTCATATTTGAAACAGGGATCAGTTAAGAGAGGACGCAAACAGGGCATACATGTGGTGACTGAGACTGAAAAACTCTTGTCAAGAATGGGGAGGGAAAAGGGCATGGATGAATTCTGAAAATCACCAGATCTTCAATTTCAGTGCAGAGGTGAACGGAGCTTTGTGATGGAGGAGATCTGCGGTAGATCAGTTCTTTTATAGAGCTGGTGTTGGATAACTACAATTATTTTTCCACCCTAAGGGCCCTGAGTGGAAAGGCTAAAATTTGTTGAAGCAAGACTTTACCATTGGTGGAGACAGAAGAATAACTAATTCCTGAGGTACTATTTCATAATTTAATTGAAACAAAGTTGCACTAAAGCTATTTACTTTCTTTATAATTGAATGGAAATACTAGATTTGCCACCTTAAGCAGAAGCATCCTTACTACAAATGTTTCAGTGTAGATGAAAAGGGCAAACCAAAACTGAAGTAATGAAAACTGAGATTCCTATCCTTGAAAAGCATGTTTGCATCTCATATCATAGATTCATAGAATAGTTTGGCTTGGAAGGGATCATCTGGTTTCAACCCCCCTGGTACAGGCAGGGACACCTTCCACTAGATCAGGTTGCTCAAAGCTCCATCCAGCCTGGCCTTGAACACTGCCAGCGATGGGGCATCCACAGCTTCTGTGGGCAACCTGTTCCAGTGTCCCACTGCCTGTAAAGAACTTCTTCCTTGTATCTAATCTAAATCTACCCTCTTTCAGTTCCAAGCCATTCCCCCTTGTTCTATCACTACATGTCCTTGTAAAAAGTTCCTATCATTTTTGCAGGGCCCCTTTAGGTACTGAAAGGCTGCTATAAGGTCTCCCCTGAGCCTTCTCTTCTCCAGGCTGAACAACCTCCCAACTGTCTCAGCCTTTCCTTACAGGAGAGGTGCTCCAGCCCTCTGATTATTTTCATGGCCCTCCTCCGGACTCAAGCCAAGCAGTCCATGTCTTTCTTGTTTTGGGAGCCCCAGAACTGAACACAGGTAAGAGTAGTTAGGGTAGATCCTAGGATCAAGAATTTTTTCAGTGCCAGGAATGCTTTAAATATGCCAAAGAAAGGAGCAGAAGGAAAAGTGAGGTGTGTAAGAGGCCTTTACAGTCTAGACAGAGAAAACAGTGCAAAGTAGGAAAAGAGAAATGATAATTTTACAGTAGGAAAATGCATTGTCAGTCAACACCTGGATTGTTCTCTGTGATGTACTTTGGCACCAAAGACCAAAATACAGTCCTCTGTTTCTTTTTCCCCCACAATCATACTGAATTTGCAGAGCATCCTTATTAATAGACAAGTATATAATGTGCTGTTGTGGTTTAAACCCAGTCAGGTAAATCGTTAATTCACTCCCCCCCCCCCTTCTTTCCCTCCCCCTACTCCCGGAGGGACGGAGAGGAGAATCGAAAAGAATGCAACTCCCACGGGTTGAGATAAGAACAGTTTAGTAACTAAGGTATAACACAAATCACTACTGCTACTACCAATAATAACAATGATAAAGGAAATAACAAGGGAAGAGAACACAACATCTCACCACCAGCCAACCGATAACTCACCCCCCCCAGCCCGACCAAGCTCTGACCCATACCTCCTCCAACCCTGCAGTCTCCCAGCCCTTCCAGCTCACTCCCAGTTACATCCTGGGCATGATGTGCTGTGGTATGGAATACCTCTTTGGTCAGTTTGGGTCAGGTGTCCTGTCTCTGCTTCCTCGCGGCCTCCCCTCCTCCCTGGCAGAGCATGAGGCCCACAAAGTCCTTGGCCAAACCAAAACATCGCTATCAGCTCTGTTCCCAGGCCGAAAGTCAAAACACTGCACTGCACCAGCCACCAAGAAGGGGAAAAATGACTGCTACTGCTGAACCCAGGACATGTGCTTATCTACTTTGATAGATAATGTACTCATCCATTCCAAATACCTCTCCATAGCAATCATAAATGATAAACAGGAAGTGAACAGGGGGAAAAGAAATGGGAAAATCATTTGAGTAAAAGTGCTACAGCATTCCTGAATGGGCTTGTGGATTAACTGTTTAGCAGAATCTTCACTACCGACCTGATCTTTGATAACTATCTGAACTGATACTCCAAACCTTTCAAAATGTTCCCAATTCCAGTGTACTTTATCTAAAGCTCAGTAACAGCAACTGTGTACATGCTCACAATCTGCTCGTGATGATGCCGACAATGCTGTTATCTTCTTATATTTTCTCTGCTTTGAACAGACTGTTCATTCATGTATTATTTTTTCCCAAGTGTAGCATGTTGATATGTTAAGAAACAGGCTGCACCAACAAATCTGGCAGATCAATGTATTTCTGTTTTCTGAAATACAGCTTCCCTAAATTCTTTCCAAAGCTTCAGGCTTTCTGTTCTTTTTATTCTTTATCCTTATTGTGGACCCAATACTGATTCCACTAAATTTAAAGACACCTTGCAATTGTGATTCTAAACCTCTTTGAACTTTTCCCTCTCTTCTTAGGTACAAGTAGACAAATGTATTGTTTACCTTCTCATTTTGAAAATCATAGCATTGTATAGTGAGTGTGACAGATACAATTTTCTAATGAACTAGCGTACTGGTCCACAATCCTTTCCACATTCTCCAGAGAAATAATGTTGCATGCAGTATGATTCTAATACTTTGCTCACTCACACTATTTATGTTAGTTATATAGATACTCAGTTTCCTCCCTTAATGGTTTTCCATTCACTTATTCTTTGTGTTCCCTTCATGCTTTTTCAGCTTCCACGTCTTCATTTAGACATTACCAGAAAGTCTGGATGTAAATTCACAATTGTGAGTATCCCCATTTATTTTTTAAAATCCCTTCTCTACAGCATTTGCCAGAAAGCCTTAAAAAACAAATTGGGGGGGGGGGGGGAGAAAAAGTTATGCTTACCTTTGATAATGTACTGAAGTCCATAACTAAGAGTCTTTTAAGTCATGTATTAATGCTTACCTAACAATTAGAAAATAGTTCTTGCTGTAAAAAAAGCTACTATGTTGAATTTCTATATTTCATTATGAAAAATATACTGTAACCGCACACTGGTCAATGGCACAAATATTTCCCACAAATAGCCAAGAGCAAAATAGTCAAGACTCAGACCAAAAATCCAAACAGAACAGAACTGTGTTCCAATTCATGTGAACACACTACACTAGTAAGATTTAAAGCAGGTCAGCCAATGATTAGAATTTTGACTTGTAGAACACTTACAATTAACAGTTAATTGCAGTGTTGTTTATAAGCACTGAATTAGTATCTCTATAATACATGTGGCCTATATTTGATGCTTTATTCTTTTGAGGGGAAGTCAGTAAGTGCCAACCCACATATTATTTTTTATATGTAGAGTTCTGAATTTAAATTTCCTGATAAGAATATGACTGAACCTAAAATACTTCTCTACAATAGACAAAACATTCCTCTATTTGCATGAAAAAAGTTTCCAAAAAAATAACCATCTACATCTTTTCCTGAAAAAGCTCAGGCACTTAGGTAACTCAGTCTCCAAATGAGCCTTTCAATTTTGCTGCAGAAGATAATCCTTTATTCCAATTTTTTTTTAGGACAATGAAGCTTATGAAATGTAAATTGCTTTATCAAGTGCTCGAAAATTAATCCTAGATTAAAAATACATTTTAAAATGTTATTAGGGATGTCATGTTACTAATAACAAATGGAGCTTTTCCGTGCATTTTGGGACAGGAGACAAATTCAATTACCTTTTTGCTAATTGTCTCTTTTGTGCTCTTATTGTAATGCATATTATTTTAAATGCTTTAAGTTCATAACTGCTAGTGGGAGACAGCTGTATGGCTAAGATTTGGTGTATTGAGTGGAAAATGCAACTCATTATCAAGACAGCAGCCTATGAAGACCTGTGTACATGCTGCTTTAGGAAAGTCAGTTGAAATCTTATAAATGCAGACAGATGCAGAAATATTAAACTCCAGTTACTTTAATAGCAGAAATATCAATCTCTTTCCAATTAAGTAAATCAGCCATGATGAAGTAACCATGTGTCCAGCATTTTGCATGTGAAACAAACCCAAGGGGATAAATCCCAAGCCAAGAATTTTTCCCCTTTAGGAAGAATCAGATGCATGTGTGATGGCTGAAATGCTGCCAAAGGCAAGCATTCAATGGCAAATTCAGTCCAAGGTCCTTGTCCTTCTCTTCAAGGACTGTAATGGGCATTGGCATTAATATTTCAAGGACTTCCTCTAATTTCACATCCCTCCAAGTAAAAGCAGTAATCACCTAAGGAAGTATTATTACCAAATAGTTGCTAAGCTTCCTACTACAGGAAATTAAATGGAATCATTGCTAGCCTCCTTCTCACTAAAAAGCAACACATGCCTCTTTGCCTGGGTTTTTGTTTGAACACAGCAATCTTCAGGTTAGTAAATTTTCCATTTTTAAGCTCTTGTCCCTAGGTACTGTCTTCAAATCCAGCTCCACTAGGCCTGGAAAAGATACAGTGGTTTTGCCAACTCACATATTTTTTACCATTACTCCTTTTATGTTTAGTGTTTAATTTTTTTTCCACCTCTAGTTCCTGCAATCAAATTGCTGCAAAAGAATCTTTGCTTTCACTGTAGAAAAAGAGTTACTAGATATCTCGAGTTTGTGTCAGGGCAGGAGAGGGTCCCAGAAGCTTTGAAACTGTAAAATTCAAAAGTTTAAAATCTATTTTAAGGTCTCTCGTGATGATTTTGGCTCAGAACCATATTTATTATTTTTTTCCTTTTTAAATGTTGGAATTTGGCATTACTGGCATGCTTATTGAGCATAATCCTGGTCATTCTTAGGTATGTTCTGGTAATAAAAAGCAACCTGGAAAACAGCTTCCTGGGCATTTGGGGGATTCTTGATGAGTATGGAGAATGCTTGACTAATGTTAACTTGTGTTATTAGGAGCAGAGGAGTCCAAGCTGTATACACAAAAGCTATCGATCATCTGAAAACCAGTTGTCCTAAACTTCCTCTGTCTAGATTATCTTCTGCACTGGTTCACTCTTTAGCAGCTTCAGCAATATTACCTGACCTTAATAGCTTCATGGTGGCAGTCTTTAGGCAGCTAAGGCTTAACAGCCTTCCTAGCCTAGAGTTAGCTGTAACACTTCTCTGCTGGCTGCTTCCCCACCCTGAAAAAGTGATACACTTTAAATGTGTTTGTCTTTAACGACCTGAAAACCTAACTTACATGTAACTTTTCAGCTAAAAAGCATGCTGAAATGCTTGGTGGTTCAGAGCGTACATGACTATACCACTGCAAGTAATCAGGATACAGTTAGCAGTACAAACATTTATAATAATTATGTGGTGGATATACAAACATATTCCAGGTTTATAGACCCTTAAGTAAACCTTGCTGTCCAAATGCAATACGCACGTATTGCAATTACGCAGGGACTACAGCATGAACCAGTGCTGGCAGCTGAGTCAGGTACAGCACTTGTTTATGGCCATGTCCAAGATCTTCCTGCAAAGCAGTTTTACAACCTGTTAGCAGAGTGTGACTCTTTGTTCCCCTCTAGTGGCTGGTCTGCATATTAGAGTTACTAGTCACGGCCTGGAAGAACGAGACCAGACTCGGAACAAGTAGCACATGACAAAAAGTCTTGGTTCAGTCCCTGCTGCCATCCATGCCGCCAGAATGCCAACAGTGAATAGACAAATACTCCCTGGTCTGGCAGTGTTACAGAGGCAGGGGAAATGGACAGTTTTTGAAGGCCTGCATTACTATGCTCTTAGCCACTACCAGATAATTCAATTAGTATTTGTATCTCTCAGAAAAGAAAAATAATGTACCTCTCAGAAAAGAAAAATAATGTAACTGTCAGTTGGTGTTGCAAGTCTTTAATTATTTGAGTACTTTGGTGTTATTGTAGCTGCATATGAATCTCGCCCATCCATCTTCAGGATGATACTAAAAGCTCTGCTTACCAGGTTGCATCGTAGTCTTAGCTGGCTTCCTAATAATGCCTATCTGCAGTTTTCTGTACTGCACTTAAACTGTGAAATCTCAAAGCAGATTTGTCCTTTAAATTTATTTAATATATAGTCATATCCTGCTCTATTATTATTGGGCTCATAAGTACTGCTCCTTTTACTTTTGCATTGTATGTGTAGCCAAACAGAAAACAACTATAAATGTGCTAAAAATGGATATAAGCTGCAATAAAGTCTTGAAAGAGTAGTGGTTTCTATTAATGGTTGGATTGGTAATATGGTATTAGAGAATTTTTCAAGTTTGGATGGATTTTTCTCTGAATAGGATGAGAAGAGCATTCCTGAATCAACTATTGGAAGCAGGAAAGCAAACATGATGAACGAAAACAAATTACACAATACATCTGAGAATAAGAGTCCAGGAGGTAGTCACTCATCCTCCTTAAGCACAGTGTGGGTTTATGAATCTTGGATTTTCCAGTGATTTGTTCTTGTCCCTATTGAGAGCCTGAGGATAATGCAAGCTTTTAAGCTCCCCAGGGCTCATGCCCTGCAAAGAATAGGGAATGTTTTACCACAGAGGCTGAGTGTTTGTGGCCAAGATCACAATGTATAAAGGAAAAGATATGCACAATGTGGGCTGAATTCTCTAGAATGATAATGCAAAAGAAACCTTGCTCTTTCCAAGTCTGAGTCTAGCCCAGATTTTGAAGTTGTATGGTTCTTACCTCGGTGCAAACAGGAAACCGTAGAAAGGGTATTCAAGGCTGTCTAAACTTAAGCTGATGTTTGGGGAGATATTACCCTTTACTGAGTAGGTTTTAAAAACCCCACCAAACAAAATTAAGTATACCAAATCATTAGCATGAGCCCTTTGGTGATGTTATTGCCAGTTCTGTCTGGTAACTTCATATGGGCTAAAAATGTAAATTGGGTATTTCAGTACAATGTATTTAGATGCTTCAGTTTCTTTTGAGAAGACACTATCTGAGCAGATCCATTTTAGGGGAATGCTAAATAAAAAGCTAAATGGCAGCTTTCTAGGTCAGGAACTGTCAGACTTCCATAATTTTAAACAGTTTTAAGCACTGCAATATTAATTGAGTGTGTGTGTGCGTATGTACATGTGCGTGTGCTGTTTTAGAAAATTTTACAACAGGAATTTAAAGCCTATGCTTTAGCAGTAAAAAATAATGCCTCATGTATAAAGTGCACAAACTCAGGGTTTTTATTTTCTTAAAGGTAACTTCAGTTGCATTTTTTTTAAGTACAGGCATACTTTTAAGAACTGCATTTAGCTGTTGACTAATGGCTCTTTTAGTTCTTCATGAACTAGATAATGACTTTGCATAGAATATCAAACTGAATAGAAACAACCACAGTAATGGAAGAATTCTTTGTCTTAAAGTTATATTAAAGGAAACTGACAAAATTGAAAGCTCTATAAAGAAAATATCACCAGGTTTTGATGAATACTACCTCTTTTAATGTGCCTGCTAGGTGTTCTTTTTTCCCTATTTTTTTCCTAATTGTTTTGTGGAAGGTTCATGAAGGAATTTCTGATTATTTTTGACAGCTGAAACATAAAGCACATAATGGGAGCTATAAAGCCATGTAAAGGTCTGTAATAAATTCATATATTGCCACTACAGATTTCTCTTAGATCTTAATGTCTCTTTTGCACTCCAGATGCCATCTCAGAAAATAAACTTCCTACAGAGCATATGGATCAAATTTTAGCCAGCAGGGAGAAGAACTGTTGACTTGGCACTGTGTATTTGTGACCCACAGAGTACCTTCACAGACAGCCAAGTCATCAGTTTCATTTTCTGCTAGGCAGTGGTAGCTCTGACTTCTGAAGAACACCTTCTTTGCATGTGAAGTCTGGATAACTTAACTCTAGGAATGATGAATGGGTACTGCAAGTGCCCGTAACTTTGAAAATTCAGAGCTCAGCACTGGAACTGCAGCAATCTTATTCTTGAAAAATGGATGATGGGACTGAAATTGTGTAGAACACTACAGAATCACTTAATGGGCCCCTACTCTGGTGAAGTCCTTGAACTAAGACAGTCAAACCAGAAGCAGCATACCAAAACATACACAATCTGCTTGGTGAGAAGAGTGAAGGATGGGGAAACCACCAACACACAATGGTAAGAAGCATGGAGCTCAGATATCACAGGTGTGAACACAGAATAAGAACTGAGTAGAGTGTGGTCACAACCATCTTAAAATTAGCTCTGTTCTTTCATCCATCTCCCTGTTGTTTTAGAATCCTAAAGTTTTTACTTTATGAGCTCCATATAATTCAAAATCGGGACACCTGTCATTTTTGATGCTTCTGTGCAAATTCTTGCAGTCCTATCTGATCTTGAGGTTCAGTCCTGAGTGTTATGTAGATGTGCATGCTGTATACTGCTATTTAAAGAAAAATATCTACCAAATGAAATGTGGATCATAGCAAAGCACGATACAGAGAATGTATTTTATTACCTGGGTTGTAAAGTAATTTAGTATTGAGTTGCTCATACAAAAAAGTTTGCTAAGAGTAATATAAATTTATGCATGGCCAAATCAGTAATTTTAATTCAAGAGATTTTTTTATTTTTTTTTAAAATCTCTGATCCTTCAGTATTGAAATGAAAGTTAATTTTAAAAGACCTGTATTAATACCAATTTTAAAAACCAACTTAATTATAAATTTGATTTTTTCCCCTGAATAACTGAGAGCACAGAAAGGACATACCCAGCTCTCTGTCCTAATTTGCAAATCACAGGTATTTATTGATAGCTCATCTTAGTGTGGCTTGTCTTAAATCTAGCACGAGTTTTTGTGCTGATAAAAAAACATGCTAACAAGGAAATTCCTTTTCCTATTCTATCATGTCACTGAGCCTAATGCTTTATACAGGAGACACCTGCACTCTCATACTTCAGCACTCAGCTTTCTGTCAGGGAGCTGCTGGAGACCTTCAACTAGGAAACAGTAACATGAAGCTCTTGGTAAGGAACTGTGTTCATGTCTCCCTAAAGTGCCTAATTCGTATCAAAGGAAAACCTGTCAGTTAAGTGTTACGGGACCTGCGGGATTAGAAGATGTGTCTGTTTTGAAAGCTAATTCTGCATTTGGCCTTGGAAGATTTCCCAGCCACAGCAGTATTGCTAGTGTGTCTTCCAAGCCAACTGGAAAGTCTAGGTTGTATGTCTGGGTGAGAATTAAGAGAGAGAAAAGAAGGCCTGGGAAACAGGAAAGAAAAATGACAACAGATACCAGAAAGAGATACTCAAAAGCCATCCGGAGGTAGGGCTGGGGCAACCAGCTCTAGGTGACCCTTCTATAGCACAGGGCAAGACAAGTCCTTTCCAACCTCTGTCACCCTGTGATTGCAGGGAGGATGGGAGAGGGAGAGAGAGAGAAAAAAAGAAAGAAAGAAAAACAAACCACAACCAACCCCCAAAGTTCTGAGGTTTTAACTGTGAGATCTTGGGATCTAGCTAACTGCACAATATGCAACCATAGGCAGTTATTGTTATCTTTAAAACCTCCTTTAATAAGTTCTCTTTTTTATTTGTATTGCTGATAGTCTTGTTTGTTTTCTTCCGTCCTCTTACTGGTCAAATAGAGCAGTAACAGTTTGCAGGTCTTGGAGCGGTCAGGTCTGGAAGTACTGCTGCTTCGAGAAGTCAGGCTATGTAGGGCTATACAAATGTATGTTCTCATTTTTGGATCATGGGAGGGAGGGACGTATCATTTTGCAAAGTGGGAGACTTCTATCTGTTGGAGCAGTCTGGGTTCTGGTGCGATTTGTGAAATTTTACAGACATCCTCATCTGATAGGAATCATCAGAGCCACTATAGAGAACCTGCATCACTGGCAATTACCCCTACAATTGTATGATCCTCCTCAGGCTGATTAAACTAGCTTGGCACCATACTATTTAAGTGGCACCAGGCACAGCAGCTGTACTTTGCTGGAGACGATATGCTGAAACTCTGAGCTGATATGAATTTTAGAAGACTACCTAAAAATCAAAATTTAAAAAGGCCATTTTTTTAGTGGCTACTATGGAAAATAAACACTGCATCACTGAGATTATTGGTTATTATTACTATTGCTTATGTTACAGGGTGCACTGCAAGCTCTCTGTTATAATACGCTTACACCTGACATCTTTCTAGGTAGAAGTGTGAGTTTTAGGTCAGTAAAGAGGACTCTGAAGTCAAACAACAGTCGGTGGCTGTGGGAGCGTAACTCACGATCTTTTGACTCCTGACAAAATTAAGTTTCCAAATCAGGAAAGGCTTGTACTCCTGCATTTGCAGCATACTGCTTGACTGGGAGCAGGCAGGCTGATTCAGTGGACATGCTGAATGTTCCCAATATTCTTCAAAGATGTTTTGTGCTTTTAAAAAATTCCTATTAAAAATAAAATGTCTTTTTCATTGTGGGCTTTTTGTGGGGATTTTTTGCGTGTGTGTTGTGGTTGGTTTTTTTTCCTTTTTTTTTTTTAAAAAAAAAAAAAATAAAAAAAAAAAAAACAGGTAAATGCCAATACAGCAGAATCAGTTACTGCAGAAGAACAGGAGTGTCAAACCCCAACAAGCATGTTTTTGTTTGTTCTTCTCTAAAGAGAGAGAGAGGTAAAAGCTGGTTATGACTCTGCCTCCTGAAAAGGTGGGGACCTAATTACTTGAAGTGCAGAAAGAATAAATACTGCTTCTTTGATGTAGCTATTAACTCGCTGCTCCCTGAAAACAGATGGAAATTTCTCATTTACTCCACCGGGTTTTTGGACAACAGCCCTTGGCTACTTGAGGGAACTCAACACAACCTGAGACCACAGTACAGCTACACATACCTACTGGAGTTGTTGTATTACGATGCTCAGTGTCTC
Organism: Pezoporus occidentalis; assembly: GCF_034315485.1. NCBI lineage: Eukaryota > Metazoa > Chordata > Aves > Psittaciformes > Psittacidae > Pezoporus > Pezoporus occidentalis. The sequence continues at coordinate 4,080,986 of NW_026915724.1, read as the reverse complement.
TAATTGGGAATTTCATTTAAGAAGAAACGGAGCGTTTCAAGATTTAAAAAGCATTTAAACAGGGAGGGAAAGCGCTGGCTGCAGTCCTCGCACCCCCATTCCCTGCTCGCTGAGCGACTCCTTTCACTCCTCCCTGACCCGCCGCCTGCTGAAGTTTTCGAGTCCTCCCTACCCCGCGGAGCCCACCCGGGGGACTTCCAGCACCGGGAAGCGGAGCCAGGTGTGGGCCCTGGAAAACGGCGGCGCGTGTGCAGCGCCCGCGAAAAGCGGGTGCCTGGCCGCGCCAGGGGAGCAGCCCGTCTACGGAACGAAGAAGCCAGAGCAGCCTCCGCCTCCCGCCCGCTCTCCTCCCCCTTCGATCGCTCCCGCCTTTTGTGCGCCGGAGCCCGGGCGCCAACGGACGCAGGGCTGACAGAAGCCCCCAGCCGCTGGCTTCGGGAGCGGTGTTGTGGTGAGAGCGGCAGCTCGAGCCGCGGCTGTTCCCGTAACCAAGGCGCTGCCTAGCGCACACGGACAGACACAGACACAGGGCGCGGAGTGGCGCGGGCTCCGCGCTGCCTTTGCAGCTTTTCTCCTCCCTGCACCATGCTCCGCTCCTGGCAGCGTCCGCCTGCTGCTCCCTGAGGGGGAGATATCCCGCCGCAGCCCCGCGCCCAGTTAAGCGGGTGACTGACACCCGGCTACCCGTTCCCACCCCCCCGTTACCTGAGTTAGCTCCGTCCCGGAGACTTCGGGCTGCCGCCCCTCCGCAGCGCCTCCCCCAGCTCCCGCTGTGGCAGCCTTTGGGCGGCGGAGAGTGAACCGCGAGCAGCCAGAGGGAGTGCAGCCGCCGCCGGGGGAGAGGAGCTCCAGCCCCCGCCTCCGGAGCTCCTCATGGCGTCTCACCAGCAGACCAGGATCCAAGCCTACCTGGAAAAGAATAAGATCGGTCCCCTCTTCGAGGTAAGCTGCACACTTGCCGGCCGGCTTCTCCGCGGCGGGCAGCGGTAGGGGTGCCCCCGCGATGGCCGCGGCTCCCCGCGCAGCACAGGTGAGCGCAGGGGCGACGACGAGTTCGAGGGGCAGCTTCGGCGCCTGCCCGGCCGGGGAGGGGGCGACGGGGCACCTTCTGCCTTGCCCTGCCTTGTCCTGCCCCTCCATGCGTGTGCCCTCGTGTCCCTTCTCCATGCCCCTGTGGGTGTCGGAGCTCCGCGCAGCTTTCCCTTCCCGGCCATCCCGCGAGCAAGCGGGACCCCTTGCCCCGCCACGGACGCACCGCCCTCCGGTTCACACGCACCCGCGCGGGTCGTGAAACAGGTGCCCCTTCGCCTTCCCACCAGCGGCCCCAGGCTCCGGAGGCGCCCTCTCACTTCGCCTCGGCGGCCTCGGCGCCCCGCGGCGTGGGACCGCGGCCCGGTCCCGGCTGACCGTTCGTGTGCTGCTTGGGGAGGTGGCGCTCCCAAGGCTTCGCTGTCTCCAGGGCGGCAGCGCTGAGCCGCGAGCGGGAGCAGAGGCGCTGTCCCTGCGAGACCGGCTGAGCGAGGAGAGAGGTGGATGCCTCCCCACCGGGAAAGCCGGGCACTCGGGGGGAAAGCTGTCCTGCGCACAGCCCGGCCCGATGGTGTTTTCTGAGATTTTCATCTGCAGTCAGACACTTGGGAGCCGTATTTTTTCGATACAGTTTCCGTGGTCTCACAAAGATGCACTTGCTCAATTTGTAGATGCACAGATGTGCATATTTTACTATTTCTGTGCATAAGCTATGAATACTAAAGCAATCGTGATTGTTACCATTTTATCATCCTGTTTCTCATACAGTTTTTACATCTAAATGCACATATATTATACTCTGGCATTATTATCCCACGACACAAGTCTGCCTTTTTCAGTATTTAACTTGTTCTCAATCAAGCTTACTATGTACAAAATCTCTTTTATTCTGGTGTGATGGATTCCATGTCTTCAGTGTATGTTTTGGGTAGCCAACCCTCATAGGAAGGGTTCAAATTTTCTTAGAGATCTGCTCGCCAAGGGCCAGTTTTTGTATTTAGCGTGGGCTGAGGCTGTTGTGACAGGTTATGTTGGCTCAGTGTCAGAGGTGTTAAGATATTTTCATTTTACAATGAATAAAAGCCCATTTGGTGGAACGGTAACTGGGTACGAGGGAACAGCAGGTGATTTTTCTGGTTCTAGAATTCATAGAAACTGAAACATTTGTGCAGTTCAATTTCTGAATAAAAGGCTGTTCAATCAACACAGTTGCTAGGGCTGTATACGTAACTGACTCCCTTGTATTTCAATGGGAATTAAGTGCCTTGGGGTTGTTGAGGAGTTAGGTGCCTGACAGCTGTCATTTTCTTCTAGATTTTCTTAACCCGTTGTTTTACACATTAAAATTCAAACAAGCTACTTGACATCACTGTTCTGAGTCACTGTCTTTTAACCAAGTTTCTCAGTAGTGTAAGAGCTCTATGTTTAAATAGTAGGATGCTTTAGTTATTAATAGTGGAGGAAAGAAAAGTTGTATTTGTTACAAGGTTTCATGTATCACTATATATTTCACTTAGCACTGTAATGTAGGAATTTAATTGATAGAAAGAATCCATGGAAGACTCTCCACATAACTGTGCAGGTTGTCCACAGGTTGTTAGTGCACTCCAGTGCACTAAGTGTGACCAGGAAGAAAATTCTTTGGTCAAATCAACTTAGACCTGAATACTAGAGAATGGATTTAAGAGATAAGGCCGTAGCATTCATGTAGGTGTTTAAAGTTATTCTAATCATTAACACTGGAAAGAAGAGGATAGTAGATCTTATCACCTCCACTTCCTGATTAGTCATTTAAAATATATATTTTATTTTGGTGTTGGTTTTTTTTGTTCTCAACACTTTTTTGAAGATGTACAACCTTTGCCTGATCTTGCAGCCATCATTAATGGCAAGACATGTATTTGAAGTTGACAGAAATTGATTGAAAACTAAGCATAGGGTGAAGCTTATGCTCTATACTAGTATTCCTATTATATATGTATTGTGGTGTATCAAGAATACCATGTGGTGTTCAGAGTCAGACTGTATTGTGTTTGCGTGGCAAGGTTCTTGTAGTAGGGGGGCTACAGGGGTGGCTTCTGTGAGAAGCTGCTAGAAGCTTCCCCAGTGTCCAGTGGAGCCAATGTCAGCTGGCTCCAAGACGGACCTGCTGCTGGCCAAGGCTGAGCCCATCAGGGACAGTGGTGGTAGTGCCTCTGGAATAACATAGTTAAGAAGGGTGGAAAAGTTACTCTGCAACAGCAATTGCATCTGGAGAGAGGAGTGAGAATATGTGAGAAACAGCTCTGCAGATGCCATGGCCAGTGAAGAAGGAGGGGAGGAGGTGCTCCAGGCTTTGGAGCAGAGGTTCTCCTGCAGCCCATGGTGCAGCCCACAGTGAGGTAGGCTGTGCTCCTGCAGCTCATGGGGGTCCTTGGTGGAGCAGATTCCACCTGCAGCCTGGGAAGGACCCCACGCCGAAGCAGGGTGTTGCCTGATGGAGGCTGTGACCCTTTGGGAAGCCCTTGCTGGAGCAGGCTCCTGTCAGGACCTGTGGCCCCGTGGAGAGAAGACTCCTTGCAGAGCAGGTTTGCTGCAGGACTTGTGACCGTGGAGGGGACCCAGGCTAGAGCAGTCCGTTCCTGAAGGGCTGCACGCCGTGGAAGGGACCAACACTGGAGCAGTTTGTGAAGAACCTCAGCCCATGGAAAGGACACATTGAATTTCATGTGGGACTGTCTTCTGTAGCAGGGATCTCATGCTGGAGCAGGGGAAGAGTGTGAGGAATCTTCCCCTGAGGAGGAAAGAGCAGCAGAGACAATGTGTGATGAACTGACCACAGTCCCCATTCCCCATCCCTCTGTGTCAGGAGGGGAGGAGGTAGAGAAATAGGGAGTAAAGTTTAGCCGGGGAAGAAGTGGAGAGGTGGGGGGAAGGTGTTTTTAGGATTTGATTTTATTTCTCATTATCCTACTCCAATTTGACTGGTAATAAAGTAATTTCCCCAAGTCGAATCTGTTTTGCCCGTGACAGTAACTGATGAGTGATGTCTTCCTGTCCTTATCTTGATTCATGTTTTGTTATGTTTTTCTGTCCCCTGTCCAGCTGGTGAGGGGAGTAATAGACCGACTTTGGTGGGTACCTGGTGTCCAGCCAGGGTCAACCCACCACAGGTATATTCACTAATGCATTGGATTTTTGTGTCTCTAACAGTTCTGAAACACTGAGAAGAGACTTGTGCTTAGTCTTTCATTTGGGAACAGCTAGCATTTTCTTCCACCGCTTCTGGTTTTGATGCTAATTAATCACTACTCATCATTTTTTTCTGCAGTGAGTACTAATTTTCCAATACTGTGTCAGAACAGAGTGGACTTGGATTCAGTTTTCTGCAGTGTTATTTGCTGAGCAGGTTGTGACTATAATTTCTCAATATATGCTTCAAGCCAACATTTTAGGGAATCCATAGAATAATAAAGGGTAATTGAGGGCAGTCACAGGAAAGAAGAAAGTGGAGAGAGGACATGCAGGCTTTATGAGGCGAAGACGGGGATGGTGATGCATAAACAGATCATATTGCATACCTGCATAGTGAATGATCAGTAATGAGGAGGATTTTACTCCGTAGGTTTAGACAATTATGCAGGCACAGTTAACTGGATTGTTTCCTGATGATGAAGTACAATTCCCCTCCATTATAGGCAAGAGCAGTAGATAGTTGCCATTGGTCATTATGTTCAAATTGCTAGCAGTTTTCTTGGTAGTGTCTCTTTTAATCCGTTCTGTCCTGTATTTGTGGCCTTCTGTTATTCTGTTACTGTGGTTAGGGCCTTTTGTATTTCATTAACCAGGGTATCCACTTAAGAACTTTCTGTTCTTTTGGTTTTCATCTTTTGGAGGACTTCATCTCTCTCTCTTTTTTTTTTTTTTTTTTTTTTACCTATGCATGCTGCATATGAGAATGAGTTCCATTTTATTTCTTTGCTGAAGTTTTGCATAGTTTGACTCTTGAACACTTCTCTTTTACACAAATTAGAAAGATAATCCTTTCATGCAAGATGCAGGAAGACTGTAGGCCCTCCCTTGTTTAAAAAGGTATTTTCATCTAGATAAGAAAGGTAGGACTAACCTTCTGGAGAAAGAATTAATGAATTTAGTCTGACTCAGCAGACATCAGTCTTCTACTCACTAGTGGTACCTGTTAACAGATAGTAGGAAGTCCTCTCCACTCAGCTATGAATGGTAACACACAGACTCACTTGATTCCAAACATATTTACTAGTTAAATCCTTATTTATGGCTTAGAGGTGGGAAGGAAGGTGGGTGGGAATTACATCTGAGGCTGTATCAATTTTCAGATTTAAGACAGATTGCAAAACAACTTCAACACTTCAGCCTCATTTCCCCCTGTTGAGTGTAGGTCCTCAAATCATGCTTTTTTCAAAACTGTTACTTCTTTGCCATTTCATCTTACGGGTTTTTGCAGGTAAAATTCCTGTGAACCTATAGGTGAACTTCTAAATGCTCTAGGGTGTGCAGTTGTTAGTGCTGGCAGTAAGGTCTTGGGTTAACCCCTTCAATTCTGCCAGGTTTCATATGCTGGCTTATTCTATGTAGGTTTTGTCTGTTGTGGGTTGTTTTTTTGCTGTTGGTTTGTTTTTTTTTTCTTTTGCTTTTGAAAGCTTAGACATCTTTCTGTAAGAGATTATTGGCATCTGAGAATACTGTGGTTAGACACCTAGTTTAGATTTGAGGAATGCCCTTTAGAAACGCCTCTTCTGGGTTTTTTGTGGTAACACGTTGCATAGCACTACCTAATTTTTTTTAGATTTTTTTTTTTTTACATTTAACTTGGAATGTAACAAGAATTCTAAATATGAATTATTTCAGCAATGAAGCTTCGCTGTTGGGTTTTTGTTTTTTTTTTCATCTTTCTAAAATGTGAACAGAAGGTGTATGCCTAAAATTGGCTGGGACAGAGTATTCAGAATCAGCACCCACTCATTTCTGTCTGAGTGAAGTATTGACCCACTTTGCATGTCAAGCATCTAATCCAACAAAATCTTTGTGTGCTGATAATCTCAATGAATAATCTTGGTGCCTGTGAGTATCCATACATGCAGACTTTTGCATTGCTGTACCCCTTTGGCATCCAGTTGTGTTGTCATTTTGGCAACCTGGCAGTTTCTGTGAATTTGAAAGCTGGATCAGCACTCTTAAGAACAGATTGCAATAAATGTACAAAGAGCTCTGAGATAAATTTAGTGTTTTGGAATTCTCTTATTTATAGAACTGCAGCCAAAAAGCATCCCACAGGTACATGTTGTTATGCAAACCAAAAAAAAACCCTCCAAAAATCTCTTCTCAAAATAAACATACCAACCCCTTGATTACCTAAGAATTTTTCTCAAAGTAATGTGGGTTTAGAACTATAATTTTTATTTTTAAACAACACAAAGGCTGTGTTCATATTACTACACTTACCTCCTTTTAACAGACAAAATTCCTGAAGTAAAATAATATGAAATCTTTTTTTTTTTATTATTTATGTTTTTTTTTTTCCTAAATGAGATTGCATTATATTATGCCATGGCTTCCATTATTTAATTTAAATAAAATAATTATGCTTCTGACTTAAACCTTAAAACGTCCTAATGTACCTGTTTGGTGGCTAACAGTAATTACAGTGCACCTTGTGACTTAGTCAAAATTCAAGAGTGAATTTTGGAGTTTGAACCACCTTTTGAAGCAATATTTGCTCTCAATTCTTAAATACACAAATATAGACATGCTCAACTTTAGTATCTCATTTACAAGTCTGATTCCTCACAGTATCAAATTATGTTTTCAGCTGCAGTATCTGCAACGTGAGTGATAGGGATGCTCGCAAAGAATTGCTTTCTTTTGAGCTTGCTCAAATACTCTTCTGTTTTGTTATTATACTTAATTGGTTACACTCTATTGCAAGCATGAAAAAGGTCTGTTCTGGATGATGTGAATTTGCTCAAAGAAGTATATAATTTCAGGTAGCTAGATGGAGCCTTTGCAGACCAATTTTTTGGTATTTTGACGTCATGAGTATCATTTTAGGTACTAGCTGATTACCCAGTTACATCGTTTCAACTTGCCAGTCCCTCTTTCTGTTTTCCAAAGAATGTGTGGAAACCAGCAGTGATCTAGAAATGCTGCAGTGTTACACAGTGGGGGGTTATGGAATCATATAGAAGTTCTAATTTTGTTTGGTTGCCAGCTACAGTAGGACTTTGTGATAACCTTGATGTGCACTGAAGTAAAAGACCTACTAAATGGGAATCAAAGTCAAATGGAACAAAAATGGGGTAGAGATGTCCTTTGCTTTTCAGAGAATTCGTTGTGCATTCTGATAGTTGATTTGGTAAAGTTTTCTTTAAGGGAAATGAAGAAGTCTAATTAAAACTATAGACAGACGCTTTTCTACAGTGCCATGGGCAATGGCTTTATCCTTTTTGCTTGGATTTATGGTGACCAACAAGATGCAAAAGTTTACAGAGATTTCCTTGTGCATGGGGCATTCACAGTTCTCTCCTGTGGAATCTGGGTTTAAGAAAAGAGGTTGATCCTTAATAAGAAAAATCACATGTTTTGGTCTTGCTACCTGACCAGTTAATGTCTCAACATTTGAAAGAACTTGTGTTTTTGTGATGTCTACTCCTCTGTGAATTTGTCTGAAGTTGTTGAAGGTTTAAAAAAATACTGGAAAGAGACACAGAAAGAAATCACAGATAGAGGCATGAATTCGTGTGGTCACAAACATAGATGATACTCACACAAGCCTTGTTTCCACAGTGGCAAAACAAACTTTCAGGAAAGGGAAACATGAACTTTCTTAATTGCTCTTTAAAAAAAAAAAAAAAAAAGATATTCCTTCTGGGTACAAGACTCAGAAGGATTGTGTCTAAAGTACAGAATGATAAAATGAAAGAATCATAATAAGTTCCTTTTGTTACATTAACTTTTAGTGCTTTAAACTCTCAAAATGGCAATTACTTTACTTTCTGAGAGGAGAGCAGAAGGCATACGTGGCTGCCATAAAACTTAGCTGGGAAAATGAGAGGTAGTTTTCAATTGAGTTGCTCTTACCATCATGTAGCAGCAGATCCTGACTGCTCAATGCTAAAGTCTAGAGCTAGCCGATGTTTAAAAATAAAATGAGTCTAATGTCTTTGCTCTAGGATATGCACTAAGACAATGATGACTTTGAATTTTTGTCTGGGAACCCCTGTAGTAATGAATCAGTGTGGATCAAATAAGCCACATTACTGTGGCTCTTTCTTCTTTGTTTATCTTTTATCACATCATCATTCTTCCAAGTTTTGAATGATATTTAAAGGATGGTGTTAATTAAACCTGAAATAAGCTCTTTGACTGTTTAGTTTCTTTTGATGAATCCAGTCTTTTGGTACAAAGGACAAATGTAAATGTCAAATATTAAATAGAAAACTTTAATGGCTTTAACTCATTCTTTAATTTTTTCTAATGGATTCTTTGCTGTTACTGAGTTATACTTTTCCAAGTGGGCTACGTTCTGTCATCTCTCGAGTCAGCATAGTCTCAGTTTTCTGGTTGTTTTGAAGCTTCTGAGAGGGAAAGGGGGCAGTTAGTACCTTAACCAGCATTTTTTCTGTGAGTGATGCACTGCTTTACTGTTCTGGAGCAAGTGGTTTTCTTAGCTGCTTTATCTTGGCGTTGGCTAAAAAAGACACACCTAGAAAGACACTTCTGATTGCTTGCTTTTAAAAGTCTTACTTTGTACGTGGAAGCATTAAAAAATTGAGTTAGAAACATAATATTTAAGAGCATGGGTTTTTACAGTTCGCCTCTAATTTTGAAGGTTTAATTAATACTCTTCCCTTTTTCTCATTGTCTTTTCTTCCCACTTGGTACTTTCCTTTTTCTTTCTTGTTTATATAAATGAAGAGAGGGACACCAATAATTTCTCAGTTTAATTTGTCTAGGGATTTTTTTTTTTAATTGTGATTTTTATTTTTTTTGTCTAGCAATTTATTTTTTTTTGGGGGGAAACATATGTTTTTGTGTGAGTGAAGGGTACTGCAGATACATTGTCATCTTTGGACTTGACAGGTGGCCTCAGGCATTTTTCTGTTCACCAGTTTTTGGTGAACACTAAGGCCCTAATGCCTTAGTGTGTGTAATATCTAGATAAACAGGAGGTGTTATTAGCTGTGTTCTGTATTATCCCCCTTGCATGGATGCACACTTTCTTATTCGCCTAGCTGTTAAGTGTGAAAGAGGTATATTCTGTATTAAGAGAAGATCTTCTCTGCCTGAAACTTGAAGAAACAGTTAAAACCTGGTTGAAAGCAAAATATTTTTTAAATAGAATTGTTAGGATACTGGCTAAGGCAGTGTGCTGTTTTAGGCATTCCTGAAGGTGATGAAGAGCAACTTATTTGATAGGAAGAACAATTTGGAAGTTTAATTCTAGGACATAGGAAAAGACCATGATCACTTGAAATATGCACCTATGCCTTTGCCAGGACAACCCAACATCCATATCTATGCTCAGTAAAGAGAGTAATAACCTTTTAAAAACCTAGCAAAAGACATTTTTGGAACTTCACCACTGAACAAGTGCAAAACCCGGAAAAACTAGTAAAACACTTAAATGAGCTGTGTTGTCATCCTGGTCATACTAGAGAGGGACAAATGATGGCAACGTGCTGGGGCTTCGCCTATGCTTACAGAGCCCTGTTCAACACTCTCCAGCACCTTCAAAGGGATGTCTCTGGATCTGATGGCAAAGCAACAGACAACACAGCTACTCCAACTCCGAATACAGCAGCTGCACCAGCCCCAGTGACAAGTACAGCAGCTACTCAAACTGACTACAACAGACAACACAGCTACTCCAACTCCAAGTACAGCAACTACACCAACCCCAACAACAAATACAGCAGCTATTCAAACTTACAACAGACAACACAGCTACTCCAACTCCAACTACAGCAACTACACCAACCCCAACGACAAATACAGCAGCTATTCAAACTTACAACAGACAACACAGCTACTCCAACTCCAAGTACAGCAGCTACTCAAACCCTGACAGCAACAGACAGTGCAGCTGCTGGTGCTACTCAACCCCCAAGCACAGCGGCTGCACCAACCTCGGAAACAGATATTGCAGCTAAACCAAAGGACCAATTAATACCAATATTGGTTGTCCCTATATGCAAAGGGAAAAGCAAACAAGAGGCACAAAAAACAACCCTTAAAGTGAAGAGAAATGAAGAACCAATGCACTTACTGCACATGGAACAACATCTGATCAAGAGTTATGTAGATCAGAGGAAGACAAAGAAGAAGAGGGGACTTCTCGACCCTCAACTGAGCTACAGAATATGCGAAAAGATTTTACTCAAAAGATTTTGATGGCCTAAACTTTTATGTCAGGTTCTGTATGCCATGCTGTGTTAATTTCTCCATTGGCTATGCAGTTTCTCTGAATACCTATTTTCAGTTCCATCCAGAAGTGTTCAGGAAGAGTCATTAGAATGAAGTTATGGTGCCCCTCTGGTTTTGCTCTTGGCTTAGGCAGTTTTCTTTTCATAGTTGTATAAAATTCAAGCATTATTTTTGCATTAAACATAGGGTTTTCAGTGAAAAACCTCAGTTATGAACATAATTTCACATAACACTGTGAGGAAATATGTTACAAATCTGGGAAATGCCCATACAAAATGAAGAATACATGGGAACTCGCTTACTCATCGTAAGTAGAAAGCTATTTTACTTTAGCTACCTCTTATAAAATTTCTGTTCATGTGGAGAATGGAAATTGTTACCTTCTTTTGTATCTATATGAAGCATTCTTTCTCTCTCCTCATTTTGCCAGCTCCCTTGGTTATTCAGTGAGTAAAATCATTTTATTCATGCACCAGATTTCTCTGTAGCAGCTGGAACAATATGGTTATCAAACTCTTTTGTTGGCTTCTGGAGGAGCTGTTTCTGAGGCAGAAATAAGAAGAGTTTGGGTCTTTCAGTTGTGTTGGAGGTGTTTTAACAGAATCATTCCCCCTCTCATAGCTGGTTTTACCCCAGACACTCTGGTGATTTAATACTACTCCGAACTGCAGGTTGTGCAGCTGATGTAATAGACAGTTGCTGCAGGTTCTTTTCATCTTCGTTGCTGACTGCCTGTTCTGGCTGTCCTTATTCCAGAACTGACAGTTGCCTCATACTACAGTTACCCAGTGTAGGAAGATGAAATAGAAGAAAAGGAAGTCTACAAAGTGAAAGTGTTAAGTTAGTTTAGCTCAGTGGTTTGCCAGGTGGTCTGATGAGGAGCTTGGTGTTGACTCACGAGAGAAAATGTGGGTGGCCAGTGGGTGAGGGGAAGGAGAGGAGCATGGCTGCCTTTTTCTCCGGTAGCAAGTTGCTATATGGGCATAAGTGATCTCCAAATTACTCTATGAATTGCTCAGCCCTAATTGCTAATTGCTTAACCCCAGAAGCTTGTGTGCTTAAGTTAGCTTCTTATGGATTTTGCTTTTCAAAAGTGCAGCTCTCCATAGGTAGGAGAATGCATGGACCTTCCCAGCCTCTTCTGTGAAGGAGCAGAAGAGAGAATTGAATAATAGGGAGGATGGCCTAATGAATTAGGAGGAAATGGACCATATGAATACACTGAGCGTGAAAGTGAGAATGGATCAGAAATGGAAGTGGATGGCATCACAAAGATTAATACTACATTGCCAACACATTTTCTTTTCTATTTTTTTCCCCTATAATCAAATGGTTACCTGGGATCTGTACTTTCTTTTTTTTTACAAAAAGTTTCTGGTGCTTGTGTTTGCTGAGAGTTTCTCACCCTTCAGTCATGTTCTCAGCATATGAGAGTATGTTCACATAAAAAGAAAATATAAGAACCTGTAACTTTTTCAAAAACATATATATAGAAAATATAGCTTCTTATCGTCTAAAGAAATGTGCATATTTTGCAGTGTCTAATTCCTAGTACTTGATCTTGCAATACTTCTTGGGTATAGATTTGCCAGGGAGTTAAAATTGTCCTTAGCAGTACTATTAATACTGGTTGCTGTGCCACAAACTCCACCAAGATTGCATTACGCTCTAAGTTGATAGCCATTGTGTCTCTGCTGACATTTGTATGGGTGGAGAGGTAAACTGGTGATTGTGAAGAGTTCCTCTGATCAGGTATCTATACCAAAGAAAGGAATTCTGAATTATGAGTTCTGTGTTTCTTTTGGTGTATTAATTCAGGAAAGCTGCTCTGTCTTGTTGATAGCAGAGTATGTACTAGAAGCCTAAATAAGTGGAAGCTGGCTCTTCTGGAGACTTGGGTGGTTCATAGAACTGAAGGAAGGTTAGTTTCATCTGTAAATCACCTTAGGAGAACTTGTGACAGCAATTATGGATAGGGCAGTTAGAAAATAATTTTGTGAGGCAGATTCTGTGATAGTTTTTTAGAGATGGAATTGGGGGCACAGATGTGAGTAAGGCTACAGTTTTATGCGAAGGAGAAGAAATGAAAGAGACAGGATAAGATTACTGGATTTCTATGACTGGGTTTACTGGGATTTCTCAGACTAAAAAGTGTGCATGTCCATGTGCATGTACCACACAATGTGTATAGATGCTTGGAAGCCTTGGGACACACCTGAAAATCCTATGTGCACAAGACAGAGATCCTGCATTAAAGAGGTAGGTGCTGTGTGTTCCTGTTCAGAGATATTGTATTAGCTGCACATGTCCAAGCCAGTTGGGCATGACATGCTCAATACACCCAATGTTACTTGGGTATTCATCTTCATAAGCATTCTGAAGAATCTTGTCCTTCCTGCCTAATCAGGACAAAGTAGAGATGTCCAGGGAAACACAAGCTGAGGACAAACCCAGGGTTTGCAGATGCTGAATTTCCTCTGGGTATGCCATCATGAAACACCTTAATTGTGCTGAGGATGAAATCTGCACAGGACAACTTTGGAGAAATGGCAGGTTGCAACTTACTCACGGAGTGCCTTTTTTGGACGCATCCTTTTGCTCGGTGTAGAGCTCCCAGGAAAGAAGGGATACACAAGAAGAGAAGACTAAATTGCTAGAGCAGCAGAGTTAATGTCTATTTCTTATCCTGTGAAGGAGGAATACCAGAAAGAAGATGGGAGGGGAGAAAAAAGAACAAAGGTAAATAACAAACTCAAGAGAATTTATTTTATTCTGTTTTCCTGTGTTAATAGGAGAAGGATTAGAACAGTGAAGTTGGCCAAAATGAAGATCCACTTAACATTTATTTAATGACTGAAGAAGTTAAGAATTTGGGAGAGAGGAAATAAAACATACAGTAGTTAGGGTACTGAAATGGTGGCAGTTATCTGGCTTCTGTGCCTATTTCTGCTACTGCTGTCCCACTGCATTTTCACGTATTATTCTGTGCTTCCCCTTCTTTTGTCTGTCTTGTTTATCTGCACAGAGACTGCAAACCTTTCTGGTTCTTAGAGTCTTCACATGGTTTGGAAGTTTTCACAGCAAGGCACTGAGCTCATTATGGCCCCTCTGCTTCCTTTTTTTCCTTTGTGCTGCTTCAGTGCCTGGTATTGCCATTAATCCCATTAATTTGTGTTACACATTCATAAAAGATTTCCTCTCCCTCCTTCCTTGCTTAGTGTGGTGGTTCAGAGCTTCTGACAAGTCTCAGGGCTGCAGTACAGTGCATGTGAGCCTGTTAGGTTCCTACAGGGAGCCCTGCTGCCCTTAGTGAGGCCCCGATTCACAAGAGGAACGCCTTCACTTGTAACCAAGCAGATTTAGTCTAACATTAAATTAATAGCAATCAAATCATCAGGAAGCTTTAATTAGGCAATCACTGTCAAGCTTGGGAAGTTACTTTGCTGCATCAGAAACAAACAAAAACATACACCAGTGATTTGCAGGCATTGTTTTCTAAATAAAAAGCAGTGAAAAATAAGAATAATAATGCTTTAGCTCTTATTAAAGATAGATCTAAACCCCTCAAACCTATCACATCTTCTAAAATTACCCAGATGTCTAGAAATGAAGTGATTTTTAGTTGCTTCAGCCATTGCAGCCTTGATAGTAGAAGTGCCTGATGAGAAATGATGGACCTAACTACAGTTCTAGGTAAAATTCAGTGATCTGTCCTTAAAAATTACCATTGCTATCTATTTAAAGATTTTCAGTCATTAGCACAGTAGTATTTATTTATATATCCCCTTAAGGCTCTTGCTTTCTTGTGAAATATACTCCTTTAGTCCTTAGTTTTGAAAACCTAAGCCAAAAGACAGCTCGGGGATGTTGCAGGCCATGTAGGTTAGCAAGGGCATGCTGATTAGATCCACGGTGACAGTTTATGTGGACGACATAGTCAAAGTGCAAATGACAGTTTTTTAGAGATATACCAGTGCTGTGTATGTGTTGAACTTACCTTATTTGGGCTAGAATTTATTTTAACAAATTGTTCCATATGATGTAATTATTAGAACTTGTGTTTTTTGATGACTTTGTTTAAAGCCATTTTTCATGCTTTATTTTTCTCTTGGAAAAAAATGTTTATTTATTGGCTTATGGTTTTGTTATAGAGGCCAGTATTAATATCATAGCTATTTCAAACTTATGCTTTGCATAATGGAAAAATGGCTTTAATATTGAAATCATATATGTAACTTAGCCAATCTATAACTTCTAGAACAGAAAGAGTATGCTGCTTATGTAAGCTGATACTTATTTAGCTGTCCCCATTGTCTCAGACCTACTTTATTTGCGGGCATGATACGATAAGTGTCAGCCTTAAGCCTGTGTAGCCAATGCACTTGTCTTGCCAGAGGCCAAACAGAAGTGTCCGACATCCTCTTATTTCAGAGGCTTTTTTTTCGGCTTGGTATTGACATAATTCTTAGTTTTCAACTGTTCTTTAAAAGTAGTGTGAGGGAGGTTTTTCACATTACTTAGGTGAGGATTCTGTAAGGACTTGGGCATGCAATTAACTTTTTAATGGAACAAATAATGAGTAATCCATGCAACAAATTGTGAAGGTAAACTATATATACATGCTTATGCTTTTTTCGTGTAGCATTGCATATGAATCTGCATTTGAATGAATCTCACTTTCAGCCATAATTACCAATATTATACTGAGAGGTACAAAAGAAAGAGATCAAAAATATGATTAACATTAGTTAGGTCACTTACTCTTTAGCTTATGTCTTCATGTATCCTACTTTGTGTTTGTCCTCTGGATGCAAGCTATGCTACCTTAAATTCCTTCATAATGACACATCGGTAAGCAGATGTGAGTAGGCCTGAGAATGTAAAATTTATAGGCCTAATTTTTGGAAGGTAGGGATTGACAGCAATGTACAACTTAAGGCTGGGTAGAAATATTGCATTCCTTTTTTTGTTCTTGTTGAAAAACACAGCTTCTTTAAACTTTTAAGCTTGATACGGGGAAATGTTTTGTTAAAGCAAACTGTAGTGTTTTTATGATTTGACTTGCAGCTGAGCTTCCTAATTTGATTGAATTGCTTGATGGAAATTATAGTTTGTCTCTTAAGCTCCGACAAGTTCTTTCCATGGCTTGACTATGCTGAGAACAAACTGATGAATCCAGTCTGGAAAACATAGGCCTTAAATATCAATGACATTAATTCTGTCCTCCCTCCAGATCAGGGGTCTGGAGCATCTCTCTTATGAGGAGACACTGTGGGAGCTGGACCTGTTTAGACTAAAGAGAAGACTGAGAGGGGATCTTATTAATGCATATAAACATCTCAAGGTGGGTGCCAAGAGGATGGTGCAGACTTTTTTCACTCGTGTCCAGTGACAGGACGAGGAGCCTAAACTAAAATACAGGAAGTTTCACCTTAACATGAAGAAGATTTTTATGTTGAGGGTGGCAGAGCATTAGAACAGGCTGCCTGGCAAGGCTGTGGAGTCTCCCTCTCTGGAGACATTCAAACCTGCATGGACACATTCCTGTATAACCGGCTCTAGGTGGCCCTGCCTTTGTGAGGGGGTTGCACTAGATAATCTCCAGAGATCCCTTCCAACCATAATGATTCTGTGATTCATGACTTTCACATTGACCAGTAGTGATCACAAATGTAGGGCATCCATATAAAATTAAATCACTACACAGGAATGCAAAACTAGGATATGTAGTTTGGGCTGGGTTTTTTTGTTTTGCTTTTCAGAAGTAATGGCAAAAAGTCCATTGCTGATGGATTAAAAAAAAAAAAAAGGAGCATTAATATTTGGGTAGATTATTGCTTTAGATTTGAAAAAGAAGCCCGTGAGAATAGGCTGTTATGTCTGTGATGGTGCTTCTTTCTGGAGGTGGGCTATTAAGTAAAATGGCTATTCTCAGAACCTTCAGAAGAGTGTTTGGCCAAATTTTTGGACTGGGAATAGGTGGACATTTGTTCACTGGACAAATACTGATGTATCTTATTTCTGTCACATTACCATTTGTGTTCAGAGGTAATAAAAACCTAGATATTTTGAGGCTTTTTCCAATCTAAAAAATATAATTGGAAGCATCTCAATGTAGGATGTTGTAAATAATAACTGTTATGCTGCAAAAATGCTTGAATGAGTTTTTCCGTGGCTACTTTTACACTGTTTTTTTTTTGTCTATATTTGAGCATATGAAAATTTACCACAGAGTTGCACAAAATGTGATCTCACCTTTCTTTTAAGTTCTTATGATAATAGGTACTGTTGTAATAATTAAGAAGCCTTTCTTATAACATCTTTTTGCCCTACATGCAGTGGAACATGAAGTTTATTTCTTCTACCTTTCTATGATATCAAAAGATTTTGTGAGCCTGATGTATATCAATAATGTAATATATATGTGTCTACATACATTTGTGGGAAAAGGGAATGCTTTCTGTGCCTCCCAGAAACTGGATGATTTTTGCATTTGATCTGGTACTTGAGCATTATTTTTATGGTTTGTACAGAAACTGTTCAAACAATGACATTGAAGTTGAAAGTCAAGCCGAGTAAGTGTTACAAAATGTCTTTTTAAAGGTCTCTGTGATTACTGAAATATATATATATGTAAAAGTGAACCACAGTAAGTTTGTATGAGCAATTATATACCTAACTTTCCAGTGTTTGTGGGGTTGGTTGTTTGTTTTGATACTTTGGAGTGTACTTTTGTTTTAACATAGGAATTGAGATTTGAAAAAAACAACATGGAATTTATCCAAATCAAAAATGAAGAGTCAAAAAAACATCTGTGGGCTGTTACAGTCCAGGGACAGCTACTGCCTCATACTGAAATGAAGTCTGCAGTGTTGGTGCAGCTGTATAGTGCTGAGTGTTTAAAAATATGCATTTCTGTCTTACCATTACTTTTAGGGAGTATATTTCTTTCTGGTATATTTCAAGATGTGCAAAAGAAATGTTATCCCTCCTATACGTAGTTAAATCAGTTATCTGCTGAAAAACTCCACTGTCTTTCTCTTGTGTTTTCATCAGCTGGCTGCAAGAAGGAAAAGGCACCCTATTGTGATAGAAAGTAAAGGATTTGCAAGCATAGTTTTTGCTTTGTTGGAGCAGTCAGGTAGCTTGCTGTTCATCTTAAAAGGGGCCTTATAGGGAAGATGGGGAAAGACTTTTTAGCAGAGCCTGTTGTGATAGGATAAGGGGCAATGGTTTTAATAGAAAAGAGGGGAGATCAGGCTGAATGTGAGGGAAGAATACTTTGCAATGAGGGTGGTAAATACTGAAACAGGTTGCCCAGAGAGGTGGTGGATGCAACATCCCTGGAGACATTCAAGGCCAGGCTGGATGGGGCTCTAGGCAACCTGATTTAGTTGAAGATGGCCCTGCTCATTGCAGAGGGGTTGGACTAGATGACCTTTGAAGGTCCCTTCCAACCCAATCTGTTCTATGATCCTATGATCCTCGGTAGGCTCTGCATTCTCCTGGGTTCAGACCTCAGCCTTGTCCAGTATGTGTGTATTCAAACCTTGACACTGAAGGGAGAACCCCAGATGGCAGCCTGGGGGCTGTTCCACAAGCCTGGTGCACTTTCAGGTGGAGACAGAAGCAGTGATGATAACTTCTCAGGGCTCAGGAAGAGCAATGAACTTGGTAGTTTCAGTGAGAAACAGGGAACACTGGAAGTTGACTGGAGGTATGTAGACTGTGGGTAGCTCTGTACCCAGTGTAATATTTCCTTCTCCTAGAAATTTTGCTACTGCCTCTTATACCTGATTCTTCATGGTTCATGTTGCACTCTAAACATGAAAACTTTAAGCCTGTACCATTTAGGTCAAAATGAACACCTGCATGTCTTTTTCCCTGTGTGTGCCAAATCTTCAGTTTGTTTTCTAGTTTGTGATGGGATAGTTATTGTCAGAAGTTTCTGTACTTTGAACAGCAGAATAGCTATTTTAATTTGACTTGAAGTGAAGAGGTTATCCATGAAGGCAGAGTATGTTAGAAATCTGTCAGAAATTGCAAAATAATATTAAGGAAAAAAAATATTTTAAAAGCTGTTATTCTGTTATCTTGCTTGTGATGGGGAGAACCACACTGGTGAATGAAATAAATGTATATGGAACTGATCTCAAGTGGATTTTACTTCCAACTGAACTGAATTATTAATGTGTCTTCCCAGCTGGGGCTGAAGATGAATTGAGGTACAGTGATATCCAACAGAAATAAAGTTGCCAGGACAGAAATAAAATAGTTGCCAGTATCCTGTTGTGGCATGTAATAGATGGTATTAAACAAAATACCGGAAGATCTAGAGTATATGAAAGCATTGGTCAGTATTGTTTGTCGTTTTTTTTCATTTTTTTTTATAGTTCACAGTTATTTAGCTACTTATTACATTATTAATTCATGCATTTGTAATCAAATTTCATTGTTATATCCATGGGATATGTCTTCTGCATGGCAAAAGATTCCTGTATGTTTTCATTTAAAAAGATCTATTCATTTTGATTTCATCATGGGGTTTTGCCATTTGTTTTTTAAATGGCAAAGTTCAAGCGAATATATATATACTTAAGCAAAAACTACACCTAAATGAACACAGGTTAAAACAGATGGTAGTATAAAAGTGTTACTTGCAATAGTAAGTTAGGAAATCTTTATAATTTCCACTTGCATTTATAAAAGCACAGAGTGTGAGCTGTGCTGAACCACACTGAA
The DNA here is from genome assembly GCF_034315485.1 of Pezoporus occidentalis. Classification (NCBI taxonomy): domain Eukaryota; kingdom Metazoa; phylum Chordata; class Aves; order Psittaciformes; family Psittacidae; genus Pezoporus; species Pezoporus occidentalis. The sequence continues at coordinate 4,061,774 of NW_026915724.1, read as the reverse complement.
TGTGACTGTGTGTTCTCAGAGGCATTTGAGAGCTATCAGGTATCTTCTTGCAGGTAGTATGCAGTGGCTTTGGTGATTATTCTGATGAGATACTGTGTGACTTATGTTACCTGTGAAAGGCAAATCACTGTGACCTTTCCTGTGGAGGGAAAAAAAGGATCCAAGTAGCTTTAAGTCAATAAAACAACTGCTTGCATGGAAGGTAACCTTTTCTTAAAATGCTATATAAAAAACACTCGTTAGTCTTACTTAATGAGTTCCAGCCACATTTGCAGTATATAAATTTTGCAGATACAAATGAACCCAATTTGACCAATTTGGTGGCCTTCTATGATGGGGCTATGGAACTGATGGACAGGGGCAGAGCAGTTGGTGTCATCTACTTGGACTTGCGTAAAGCATTCGACACTGTCCCACACAACATCCTTGTCTCTAAATTGGAGAGACATCAATTTGATAGGTGGACCACTGGGTGGATGGCTGCACGCAAAGAGTTGTGGTCAATGGCTCAATCTCCGGCTGGAGACCAGTAATGAGTGGTGTCCCTCAGGGATCGGTGTTGGGGCCGGTCTTGTTTAACATCTTTGTCAGTGACATGGACAGTGGGATTGAGTGTGCCCTCAGCAAGTTTGCCTATGACACCAAGCTGTGTGGTTTGGTTGATACGCTGGAGGGAAGGAAGCAGAGGGACCTCGACATGCTTGTGAGGTGGGCTGATGCCAACCTCATGAAGTTTAACCATGCCAAGTGCAAGGTCCTACACCTGGGTCGGAGCAATGCCAGGCACAGCTACAGGTTGGGCAGAGAAGAGATTCAGAGCAGCCCTGTGGAGAAGGACTTGGGGGTGCTGGTCAATGAGAAAGTTAACATGAGCCGGCTTCAGTGTGTGCTTGCAGCCCAGAAAGCCAACCGTATCCTTGACTGGATCAAAAGGAACGTGACCAGCCGGTCAAAGGAGGTGATCCTGCCCCTTTACTCTGCTCTTGTGAGACCTCACTTGGAGTGTTGTGTACAGTTCTAGTGTCCTCAACATAAAAAGGACGTGGAGCTATTGTAACAAGTCCAGAGAAGGGCCCTGCGGATGATCAGGGCACTGGAGCACCTCCCGTATGAAGACAGTCTGAGGAAGTTGGGGCTGTTCAGCCTGGCGAAGAGAAGGCTGCATGGAGACCTCAAAGCAGCCTTCCAATGTCTGAAGGGGAGCTCTAGGGATGCTGTGGATGAACTTTTGATTAGGGACTATAGTGACAAGACAAGTGGTAATGGGTTCAAAGTTAAACAGGGGAAGTTTTGATTGGATATAAGGAAGAAGTTCTTTCCTGTAAGGGTGGTGAGGCACTGGAATAGGTTGCCCAGGGAAGTTGTGAATGCTTCATCCTTGGTGGTGTTCAAGGCCAGGCTGGGCAGAGACTTGGGTGAGGGTTTAGTGTGAGGTGTCCCAGCCGATGGCAGGGAGTTTGGAACTCGGTGATCTTAAGGTCCTTTCCAACCCTAACTATTCTATTCTATGAACCCTTTGTATTTTGCTGTGGTGAAAATGAATTTCCAGATTTTTCTGTGGCAACAAGTTCTGACCTTTCCAGTTCAGAAATCTCTGTTGTGTTGGTGCATATTAAACATCTAGTTCTATTAAAAAAGCTGATTACAACAGAGGCATGAAGTCTTATGAGACCAAGTCAATCTCTCACAGGTAAATAAAAGGAAATTAAGATGCATATCTGAATAGATATTCATCTATTCAAAGTGTATGCATAAAACTTATAATTAGACTATTACTGATGATTGTTTAGCTGCTGTACTGAAGGAACATCTCCAAATGACACGATTTAAGTAAATTCTAACAATCAGGGAACATCTGTTAACTTTGGTGGAGTTTGTTTAGTGATCATTACTTGAGCAAATTTAGATTTAATTTATGTAGGCAGGTAAAATCAGGATAATTAAATCTGTGTTAGAATTTCCCTACCCTGAACTCTGTTAACTCACATTCTTCATTTTGTGTAGTTGTTGTTATTTGAACTTCCATGTGAATAGTTTAAAAATTCTTGGTCAAGTTTAAAAAAAACATGAAAACAATTTTTATAATTATTTTAACGCATAGAGCGTATACAGAATATTTAATAACTTTGGCTACACACAATAGACAGCAGAACTTTTTAAAAAAATTCATCTCATATTTATCTTTCTGTGTGACTTTAGTAAATGTAGTAATATTATATCCTATTCCTCAAGTATATTGAGTTGCCTTTTACTGATTATGCAAGAGGTATGGTGCCTTGTTCTGCAGGTTGACAGGGCAAAGTGGCTGATAATGGACACCTGGTGGCTCTGAGTTTTAATTTTTCTGCTAACATGGGCTTGACTGGCTGCAGTTTCATCATGTCTATTATCCTGTGGGTTGTATGTTATATGTTAGTTACATGTGCTGGTGCAATCCCGGAAGACATCCAGGTGATGGTTTCCAGAAGTAAACTTCAAACTGTGGAATGAGCATCAGGCATCCACTGAAAATAAGGCTTTGATATTCTTAATTCTTTTTGTGTCATTAAATATTTAGTTTTAAATGTGAAATTTAAACATGGTAAATGTGTTTTGTAAATATTTATAACCGTTTATGCTGAACAGATCTCTCACTATTTTATATGAATCCAATCCTATTCAGAAGCCTGAAATCCAATTAGCACTTCTGTCTTTCTGTAACTGAGGCTGCTTGCCACAACTTTGTATGCAACAAAAGTATGGACTTTGTTCGCGTTAACCTAATGTTTATAGGTTAACTTCCATTTGCAGTCTCATGCAGTCCAACATTTTCTGTTTACAGCTGTTATTTTCATTATACTTCGTAGCATTTTGCCCCATGTATCACGTTATATTTGCATGTGAAAGCACCAATGAAACCCTTAAAGAAGGCAAAATCTTACTTACTCAGATTGTTTTGTGGTTTTTTGTCTGTTTGCTTGTTTGATTTTGGTGGTTTTTTTTTAGAGCACTCAGTCCACTCTAGAAGGTGGAGGTTTGCTGTTTTTCTAAAAAGCACTGATCAAGGCTTGCATCTTGAATTTAAAATATGGGATGGTTAAAAGAAGGGATGGTCATAGCATCCCTCTTCTATTCACTTGCTCAGGGACTGTGATGTGAGATCCTGTTTTCAGTATCCCGTTTAGCCTGCAGACTCATATCTTCCACTTACTTGCAGGCAAGTGTCAGCAGGCCGTAGCATAGCTATTCAGGCAGCCACCTTGGGAGAGTAATCTTGGATTGCGGTCACTTGAATCTGGCCAGTAGTCTCTCATAGGTCCATGTATATATATATATATATATATAGTATGTATGTGTGTATATATGATATATATATATCTATGAGAGATTACTGGCCAGATTCAATGTTTTAAAGCCGGAAGTTGCTGTTCAGAAAGGCTCTGCTTTTTGCTGGTGTTCTGCTAGAGTGCCATGGTTTTGCATGCAGTTAATAGCTTTTCAAATAGAAATGTAAAAAAACCTTAAAATTTAACATTAACTGTTGACATATAAATGTCATATTGTCATTTTTTCTTCAATACCTCTAGCCACAGGGGAAGTTGTTTGAGTTCAGTATCAGGCCATTTAATGTGACTACTCACCACCAGTTGGGGGTGCACAAAATGTTGGGAGGGGACACAGCCAGGACAGCTGACCCCAACTGACCACAGGGATATTCCGTACCATGTGGTGTGATTCGCAGCATGGAAAGCTGGAAGAAGGAGGGAGAGGATGTTCGGAGTGATGATGTTTTGTCTTCCTGAGCAACCATTAGAATGTGATGGACCTGCCTATGATGGGAAGTGGTGAATGAACTCCTTGTTTTTCTTTGCTTGTGTGTGAGACTTTTGCTTTACCTATTGAACTGTCTTTATCTCAACCCACAGATTTTCTCACTTTTATAATTCTCTCCCCCATTCCGCCAAAGGAGGGAGTGAGCAAGTGGCTGCATGGTGCTTTATTGCCAGTAAATGGTGTACCTTCACCACCAGGTTCTGCACCTGGGCAGCGATATCTTGCCACAGTGCAGCAGCCCAGATGGGTTTACCTCTGTTACCAGTTGCTCTGCTTCTGTTGCAATCACCCCCACAGGGCATCTGCCACCATCCCTGAGTCAGTATAGAGATAAAGGACTGGCCACTTTTCTCATTCAGCAATGTCCAAGGCCAGCTGGATGGCTTTCACTTCAGCAAACTGACTCGATTCACCCTCTCCTTCAGCAGTTTCTTTCTTATTAGTTGGTGGAGACATTGCTGTTATCTTGTTGATCCCATCTATGGGGATCTGGTGATGTCCACCTTGCCATGATATGAATTTGACCGGCTGACATGGACAATTTACAGACTGTGTGCATTTCTAAGTTCTAAGATACATCACAGCCGTATCAGATTTATGTTAATGTAATTTTGCAGCAACCAGATGTCTTTTACAAACAGAAGGAATGAATGCTTTTGTATTTTAGGTAGAGTTTGCATTACACATTATGAATAGATTAATGAATATATGAATTACAATTTGTCTCAGTCCAGTCATTACAATGGTAATGAGTGTATTTTCTTCTATATATTCAAAACACTGAAAAATCTTTTTACACTCTTTTTTTGCATGTGTACCCATAATAAAAAAAGATTCTGGCTATATTCAGTATTTCCAGCTATGCATGTTTTTTTTCCCATATGTATGTATTTTTTCTGCATGAGACCAGAAATCCTATTTCAGGAATTTCAGTCATTTGATATAAGCCCTATTTTTAAGTTATCTATTTCAGATTGCTTTGAAATGTTTCACTGACCATTTTTGAAGTTAGTCTGATAATTTCAGCAGTGCTGAAACTATTGGTATTAGAAAATAGTCTTTACATACACTATGAATTTATTTGGGGTGTGCCTGAGCCCTAAGCTTTTTTGAAGCTGACTTTTTCTCTTCCAATTTCTTGTGCTCTTGATGGTGTTTTTACAGCTGACTTAAACTAGAAGTTCTTGTGAGCAAAGGCAGTGACTCTGTAGCACATATTAATTAGATTCATGCTGGCACTAGATAGTCTGTGGTGATTTACAGAAATAGTCTTATTAATCACTTGTATATGCTTTATGTGTACAATAGAAGAATAGTAGTGAGCCATATGAAATGGAGGAGAGAGGAGCACAGCATCAGGCTATCAAACCTATGACTCTGAAGAGTTTGCTGTCAAAATTGCTGTCACAATTGTTCTGGCAGTGCTTTCTTTGAGGCCATGCCACTGTTGGTGGAACAAACCCCAGCATACTCCTTCTAGCTACCAGTGCACTGAAGCAAGCAGGAGAATGAGGGTATGTTGCTTCTGCACTATAGCCAGGACTGTTCTTTGCTAGTTTTAACATGGTTTCAGGCAGTCATGTGATTCTTATGCATAAAAAATACCTAAGCTTAAGTGCTTTGCTGACTCAATCCCTTAATATACCAGTTGTGTTTATTCATGTACAGCCTTCTCCTGGTCGTCCCTCATAAGCCCTCAATAACCATTACTGTAGTAATGCTGTACTGGGTCTGGCTGGGATGAAGTTGATTTTCTTCATAGCAGCCCATATGGTGCTGTGTTTCAGATTTTTGACAAAACAGTGTTGATACACTAGTTACAGCTATAGCGGAGCAGTGCTTGCACAGGGTCAAGGCTTTCTCTGTTTCTCACTCTGCCCACCAGCCAGCAGGCTGGGGGGGGGGGCAAGAGTCTGGGAAGAGACACAGCTGACCCAACCTGAGCAAAGAGGTACTTCTTGCCATACAATGTCATGCTCAGCAATAAAACTGGAGGCTAAATGTTCTGAAGTAGCCGTTGCTTGGGAACTGGCTGGGCAGTAGGAGATGGTGAGGGATTGCCTTGCCATCACTTGTTTGTGTTTTTTTTTTTTTTTGTTTTCTCTTCTGTTTGGTTATTAAACTGTCTTTATCTTGAGCATGAGTTTTTCTTGGTTTTGCTCTCTTCCCGTTCTTTCCCCCAGATGGTGGGTACTTAGCTGCTGGCAACTCACCACAGGTAGCCACAAAAATACCGACTGCTTTAGTTCATATGCCACCCTCCCTCGGGGGGGGGGGAAATTAAAAAATAAAAAAGGTGCTGGGTAGGTAGAAGCAAAGTCAGTGAAGTTTAAACTGGAAATATGATGTGATTTATTTTTTAATAGTTGTGGTAATGAAACATTGAACACAGAGGAACAAGTGGCTCCACCTTAGACCTTGAAATTGGAATAATTACTTCAGCTGATCAGAGAAAGATCAGTTCTACCCTCCTAAGTTAGCTTTTAGGAAAGGCAGTGATGTGCAGTCAGTGTTGGTTTATGGCTGTAATTTAATAAAATCAATCCAGGTTTTAATAGTCTTTCCTAGACTTTATCTGTGAGTATTCCTTTTGATGGAAATCCGACAGATCTTTCAGAAAACCAGTAGTTTTCATTTTCTGTTTCTTGAACTGTGAAATGCCCTGCCTTCAGGGTAGAATTTCCATTGGTTGATAGAGTGGGTGGAAGCTGAGGGAGATTTCTGAATTACATTTTAGGGAAATCTTACGGTGTTTCTGCTATAGCACAAGCTACCCTTGTTTGATAAACCCTTGTCAAGTTCAGATAATGATATGGAAGGCATAGTTCCACATGTGTGAGATTGTTGTGCAGAGACACAGGACTGCTGAAAAAGTGTAAGCTATCACAGAAAGTCTTCGTGATTTGGAAACCATGGCAGAAAGTGTGATAACTGTTGACATGCTTGGCATATCTGACGGCATGTCTTTAACCTTTTGTTCTTGTACTGAGAAGTAATTAATGTTTTAGAGTAACCTAGTACCAGCAGTCTCTCTTTTGACAGCTTTCTTGTCTGAAGAGATTGAATGGAAGAAATGAAATCTTTCAATAACAAAGCCAAAGAGCAGAGATGTTTGCAGCTACTTTGTGAACTCAGAAATCATATAATACATTTGGGAAAATGGTATTTGAAATATCAAAAATAAGACAAGAGAAAGAAATCCCTCAAAGAATATATAAGTGAAAAAATACAACAAGAGGTTCAGGTAGATATTACACAATATGATGTGCATGATGGAGTTTAGTAGAATATTATGAGCTCTCTTGGTGAAACTTCGTAATTCTCCACCAGACCTCATCTATGCAAAAGGTTTTTGTTTCCAGATCACTAAGTAAGGTCACTGATGCATATTTTATGAACTATTGCATATATGAGTTAGATTTATCTCAGATAGCACTAGTTCATCCAAGTCATGGAACTGATTATGTGATTTGCAAAAGGTTTGTAGTGGAAAGAGTATGTTGTTCCATACTGCTTTCCAGAATCTCCCAAAGTATATGGTTAATAACATAGCGCCCAAATTGGTCTTCTGTTATTGAATTGGTACAGATATTTAATAGGTGGACTTTTAAGGAGGGCTGTTAGCTATTCAAGGTTCGTTTTCAGACTCCCTCTTACTATTGTTATTGTATAAACCAAAAGTTTGCCACTTTTACATATCAGAGTTCTCATCTGGATTTGGGATATGAAAAAAAAAAGCAGTTTGAGATTTTCAATTACAGTACTCAGAGTATGAAAATGTTACCTGTGCCTGTACTCCATATTGTAGTTCTCCTGCCAGTGCCACCTTTAGGGGAAGTCTGTTTGCACCATAATATGACGGTCATCATATCAGCTTTGTACTTTCTCTTTAGTTGTTCATCTAAAGGAATTTCTTTGTGGGCTGTGTTCCATGCTGTGTACTGCAGTTTTTGATTTTAAATTTAGCTGCACAGCTAGCTGAAATGGCAGGAGTTCATAGTGTTGACGCTTTGATCAAAGAAAGAGTTGGTTGAAAATTTATTAGTCAGTTCCAGGTAAAAGTCTGAGTATTTTCATAAACAAGATAAGTAGGACTACCAGTCCTGTAGAGGTTTGCTCTTAACTGTTTTTTCTGTCTTGGTTAGTTTGAAACAACTAGTATGGTGCAGGCATGCAAATAGCTTTTATGTGGAAATTTGCTTTCTCTTCAGTAGTTTATTTTATAGGGAACATGGTGATAATTCCATGAACACTTAAAATATTTGGAGATCCAATCTGATTATTGTCTATAATGTGATTTTCTTCTTTTAATTTTGATTTTTTTCAAGATGTAAAGTCTAGCTATTCTCTGAAAGAAGGTTGTTAGTATTTTTCCTTTATTCCCATAGAAAATTAGCTTTGGTGGTAGAAGCAGTGACTTTTACCTTTTTGCTCTCAGGTAAGAATTAGCGAGCATGGCTTCACTAAGAAGAAATCCAGCCTGACCAATTTGGTGGCCTTCTATGATGGGACTATGGAACTGATGGACAGGGGCAGAGCAGTTGGTGTCATCTACCTGGACTTGTGCAAAGCATTCAACACTGTCCCACACAAAATCCTTGTCTCTAAATTGGAGAGACATTAATTTGATAGGTGGACCACATGGTGGTTAAAGAACTGACTGGATGGCTGCACACGAAGAGTTGTGCTCAGTGTCAATCTCCGGCTGGAGACCAGTAACGAGTGGCGTCCCTCAGGGATCGGTGTTGGGACTGGTCTTGTTCAGCATCTTTGTTGGTGACATGGACGGTGGGATTGAGTGCGCCCTCAGCAAGTTTGTCGATGACACCAGGCTGTGTGGTTTGGTTGATACGCTGAAGGGAAGGAATGCCATCCAGAGGGACCTTGACACACTTGTGAGGTGGGCTGATGGCAACCTCATGAAGTTTAACCATGCCAAGTGCAAGGTCCTACACCTGGGTGAGAGCAATGCCAGGCACAGCTACAGGTTGGGCAGAGAAGAGATTCAGAGCAGCCCTGTGGAGAAGGACTTGGGGGTGCTGATCAATGAGAAAGTTAACATGAGCCGGCTTCAGTGTGCACTCACAGCCCAGAAGGCCAACCGTATCCTGGGCTGCATCAAAAGGAGGGTGACCAGCAGGTCGAAGGAGGTGATCCTGCCCCTTTACTCTGCTCTTGTGAGACCTCACTTGGAGTGTTGTGTACAGTTCTGGTGTCCTCAACATAAAAAGGACGTGGTGCTGTTGTAACAAGTCCAGAGAAGGGCCCCGAGGATGATCAGGGCACTGGAGCACCTCCTGTATGAAGACAGGCTGAGGAAGTTGGGGCTGTTCAGCCTGGAGAAGAGAAGGCTGCATGGAGACCTCAAAGAAGCCTTCCAGTAGCTGAAGCGGGCCTATAAGGATGCTGGGGATGAGCTTTTCATTAGGGACTGTAGTGATAGGACAGGGGGTAACGGGTTCAAACTTAAAACAGGGGAAGTTTAGACTGGATATAAGGAAGAAGTTCTTTCCTGTAAGGGTGGTGAGGCACTGGAATAGGTTGCCCAGGGAAGTTGTGAATGCTTCATCCTTGGTGGTGTTCAAGGCCAGGCTGGACAGAGACTTGGGTGAGGGTTTAGTGTGATGTGTCCCAGCCGATGGCAGGGAGTTTGGAACTCGGTGATCTTAAGGTCCTTTCCAACCCTAACTATTCTATGATTCTATGATTCTAAGAATTGCAGGCTTTTGTTTTAGCCAGTAAGATTTTTATTTTTTTTTTAAATTTCATTACTTTATAACTGCAAAAATCAGGAAGGCATTCTAAAGAAAAAAGTGTAAATCAGAATCAAAAGTTTATGAAACTTACTTTTTCCTTCCACAGGTTTTCACTTGACTTTGTATCTTCTTTGTAACATGCGGCTTGTATGAAGTGATTAGCAAAAGTAAATATAGATGTCTTCCTGTTTTCTAAGTGTCCAAACTCCACTGCAGTCAGTGGATATATACCCAATACAGTCAGTGACCTAAAAGTGGATATCCTTAGATACCCCAAGTGGACATACACTGGGTAGTCAACTGGGAGCTCTCTAGGCTTCCTTTATTTCTTCATTGATGAGAGTGCCATTGACATTGGTATGAAGACTGCTGTGTTTAATTTTCTTAATTTGGAGCTGTATCCCATCAAAATGTAGTTTAAGCTAAGCCACCTAGTCTCTTTGTTTGGTCAGGTGTAAGAGACGGATATCTTGTCAGTGCCATTCATTCTTCCTGCTTTAAACATCTAATTTAAACCATGAAATCGGAGCATAATACTGCCAAAATCTATGCGTGCTCCGCCATTGTCTGTAGAAGTCTGTATAGTTGAAAACAAAACCTGTAATTGTTGTGTAGTTACTGTTATCAATTACAGGGCAAGATAGAATGTCTCTTAATTAACTTAATAACCTGGTAGGTACGTTTAGACGTAGCTAATTAGAGCTTTCTTGTAATTTGGCCTAGGATTAATAGACTGTGAAGACTGTTTCATTTGTATTAAATGCATGGACAGTCACAAGGAGATTGAAATTTGAGCCTGCATTGGATAACTAATAGAGGACCTCAGGACAGCACAATAGTGAAAGATTATTATCTTCATAAAGAATTAATATATTAAGTCACTAGACCTGTTTTGGTTTTTGTTTTGAGTTTTGTTGGGAGGGTGTTTAGTGTTTGGTTTTTTTGTGGGTTTGTTTGTTTGTTTTTTTTCTCCCCCAAGATCTTTTGCAAGAGCTATTTGCTTTGTTAATATGTGCATTAATCTCTCTCCTGGAAACATTCACAGATCACCCTTTCACATTTTCTTGTACTAGTCTGTCTTGCATAGTTTAATAAAACAGTGAATGTTAAAGCATATGAAGATACCATTACAGAAGAAAGTAGAAATAACTGTTTTCATTTTTGGTTTGCACATTGCAAGGTAAAATCCTTCGAGGAGATAATTGCCGGTGTTTCTGGAGCTTATATCACCTTTCTACCTGTTCTTTCTCAGGGCAGAACCTAATTTGGGGCAATACAGTGGGGGAAACAGCTGAAATGAATGTATTTCACACTAGTGCTCCAGTCTATAGTAATCATGGAAGTTCTGTTTCACCCCTTTTCGGTGCAGCAGTGCATCTCATGTGTGCAAAGGGAATTAATAGCTACTGACATCTGAACAGGCTTCTTCACTTCTTGCACAGATGCAAAGCAGGGCAGTTTCCACTGATAGAAAAGAAAAAAGGACATAGAGTAAAAGGAATTCATACACAGCAGTGGAAAGAAGAAAGGAGGAGAGAGATTATGGGTAGTAAACAATTCATCTGGAAGCATGGAGACTCAGTCTGCCATGATTTTTTATTTGTTCTTATAATGCATACTGTGCAGAACATCTTAAAAAGGTAGGCAAAACTTTAATTTTTCTAATTTGAATTAGGTGAAATTGTGAACAAGTAGGAAACTTAGAAACTTGACCTGGAAAAGCAAAAAGTATAATTGATATTTTTGAGACATGTAAGTGTCTTGCATTTCTGTTTTCATGCATAGTTGAAACTTATCTGTTGAATTTTTCATCAAGAAATGAATCTCATTTTCAATGATCTTGTGCCATTTTTATTCTGCTGTTAATGCAGAGGAGGCTTCATTGAGACTAGTTGGTCTTTTCCTTTTCTTTTTCTTGTGAAACCTTGCCTACTTAGCACATTGTGAGTCAGATCAGGCTGTTGCTAACCAAAAGGGAATTTTATTTTTGCAAGTTGTTGTATATTTAAGTTTTTCTTATTTAATACCTTCACTTTTGTAATTCTTTTTTAAACATTTCAAAGTTGTGAAAGTATATTTAGAGTACCATGTAGTATGTTATTCCTGTTGTCTCTTAAGATGTCATCTGAGTAACAGATGAGAGCATTAAATAAACTTTGGGTAATTTCAGCAGAAGTTTATGATCGTTTTACTAGGTCCTACGATAAGACTAGCCCAACAGATTTTCCTAATGAGGAGAGAACCTGCCTAACAGGCATTCCTAATCTGCAATATCTGTTCATTGAAGTTTCTGTTTGTACCTAAAAAGATGAGCTGAGAGCTCACTAAGTACAGTTACTGCCTATGTGAATTTTTTTTGCCTTTTTTGTTTTATAGTTTGTTGGTTTTTTTTTGCTTCTCTTGCCTCTCCCACCCCTCCACCCCATGGCAGGCAGAAAACCTATTTCCTTGTAGTTGCCAATTTGCTGGGATGACAAGAGTCTCAAAGGAAGCATGAGCTTGAAGAGTGTGTGTTAAGGGCTGAGCAGATGGAGTTAGGTCCTTTGGGTGGCAGAATTTAGTAGGAGGGCAAAGGCAGTGAGAATTGTGGAGTTGTGATCCTACTTCTGACTCTGTGTGTAGCAGAAGGATGTGGAAGTAGGTAACACCTCCTGCGTGTGAGTGTGGATTTACAGAGTGTACATCTGAAATTGTTACCACTGCTGTTGTTATTGCTGCTTGGGGTGGAGGTGTTCTTTGCACATCCTGCAGAGGGGTAAGTTGGAGACCACTTTCACACCTTGCTTGGAATGGCTTGAGAAGCAAATACATAAAAACTTCTTCACTCCCCTTTTGCAACAGAATACTCGTAGGAAAGAGTAGGAATACTCGTAGGAAAGAGTCTTTCTTAAGTGCCAGGCTTTGCAATCTGTGTCATCTTCGTGTCGACTTAAAGCTGTATTTACTTTTAATGCCATCTCTGAAAGTGCTTGAGGCAAGTCAGTTTGAGTCTTATTAAACAAATAAGTAGTATTTTTATTTTTTTAACTGCATACTATTTTCAGTTCATGATGATTCGAAGAATGTTATTTCTTTTTTTGGTTTAGGTGCACAGGATCAGTACAACTGATTTGTTACTCCAGAGAGATAAAAGTAGCCTGTATCTATAGTTCTGTCGTCTTTTCTACTTGCAGTCACAGAATAGAAGTGATTATACTCTGAGACAGCACAGATCACTCAGGCCTTATTGTCAATATATTAACAGTAGATAAAAAGTGGTCCTTCTGAATAGGAACTAATTTCACATCACCTTGAAATAGCACTTTTTTTTCTTTTTGTAGTTTGTGCAGTTATGTTCTTTAGTTTTATTGCTATGTCTCAGGATAAAGTAACAAATCATGTAATCAGTTTTATTTTATTAGGTCTGTTTCTGTTAATTAAAGACCTTTTTTTCTTGTGACAAGCAAATCAGTGATGGCAACAGTCAAGTATCATTTATCTTACATTGATACAAGCATTCTGAAATTTTTCATCCCTGTACTGCCTTTTTTATTTCTGCATTAATTTTGTAATGTATTATTAATAGATTGTCACCTGTGCATGTCTTTAATAAAAACAAGATGATGAGAACTGAGATACATGCATTGATGCTATTAATTTTTTAATCTAAGAGAAAAATGATTTTCAAACCACGATTCAGAGAAATTATTTCAATTACAAGTCAGCTATTACAGATTGACACTTTTCCTTTGGTAAGAGAATTCTCTGCAGTGGAATTCCTACAGCTGTTCTAGTCTATCAGAAGCACAAGATTACATCTTTCCACTTGTCACTAATTCTGCATTTTGGCAGAGGAAAAAAGAAAGGTTTGCTGTTAGAGTGTTGCCAAGCAACTAAAATATGAGCTTCTCCAATATCTGGATTTTTCTTGTGTGATCTATATCAGAGGGTTTCTCCTACCTTGGTGAGAGACAGTCTCAATGAAGTTAGACTCCATAGCTTTGCTGTTTCTAAGATTAGTAACTAGATTAATTTCTTCCTGTGGAGTTCCATTTCCAAAGCAAAGACTTTTTTTTTTTTTTTGGTTCCCTGTAGATAGTGATCACAAATCACACTAGGGATGATAATGGCTTCACAAGACATGAGATTGGGCATGTTTTCTCCTTTTTATTCTCAGAAGTTACATTTCTCTTTCTGAAATGGAAAGCTTCTTTCTGTCTCATTTTCACTTATACCTAATTGTTTATACTACTACTTGAATAAAAAGAATGGAAAGGCTTGGAGTGGACAAAGATAACTTGTCTTGTTATGGTAATAATCCTACATGCAGTTACTCACATTTACTGTTAGTGAGTATACTGGCTCTTAAGTATTCAAATAATTTGGGGTAAATTTGAACAGGTAGTTGAAATTGGGTTGTTTAACGTAAATTCCAATGGATAATGTGACTTTGTGGGTTAAGAGCATTTCAGACATGAACATTTCATAGGGCAAAGCTAGTAGTAGTTTGAGGAGATAGATGTTTCCGGCTGTTTTCTTCAAAGTTGAAAACAGGCTTTTCCTTTATAAATGCTCCTTTACTTTTGGTAAATACTAGATTAGTTTGGGTGCAATATCCCACTAATTTTTTGTATTGTTTTCATTTTCTAAAGGAATTGATGACCAAACTGATAACAGAAACACCTGACCAGCCAATCCCATTTCTAATTGATCATCTTCAGTCGAAACAGGGGAACCGCAATCCGCTTCAGAGGACCTTGTCTGGCTCTGCTGCACTTTGGGCAGAGAGTGAAACATCAGGTATGTTCTGTATGCTGGAAAGGGCTCATCTCCAGTATAATCTTCCCACACTTTTGTCCATGATTTCCTGGATACATGTTTACCTACTGAATGGGTACTACTCTGTGGTTTTGAGCATGCACAGTAAATCCTGTCTGCCCAGTAGATGATACTGAATTGGATATATATTGTTGCCTCTAAGCTTAGCCTATGTACATATGTGAGCATGAGTTGGAGTTACAGAGTGGAAACAGTCACAGTCTCAATAAAAAGGAAGGTACATATAAAGGTCCCTTGATTTCCCTGCTGTCCTCTTTGCTTTCCCTTCTCTTTGCTTTGTTTTCCTTTACTCTCCTGTGGTGTACTTTTGCTTGAGATTAGCCTCTATTGAGGTATTTTCCTTAATACACATTTTTAACAACCCATCTTTCCAACACTTAATGAGAGATGCTATTACTACTTTATGAACTCCAGTGTGAATAAATTATGATTGTAGATCTTCAGAATCATTAAAAACATTTCTGAAATAATATCTGCTCTGATTCTAAAGTAGAAATTTTAGCTTTGATATTCTATGTCAAGCTACTCTTAGAATTTGGTTTATTTAAAAAGTGGCTTACAGATCTCAAATATTTGCTGATAGTCAAAATGTTAGTTACCTGCAAATTTACTTTTTACTTAAAATGTAAAGTTTTAAGCACAGGAAATAAAACATGTAAGAGAATGAATGGAGTTTAAGGACATTTTCATAACAAAAAATAACATGTTATGTTTAATGAAAAACATGTTAATGAATTTCTAAATTTTGATACTTAGGAAATTTAAGAAATATATGAAATTTCATATAAATTGGAAATAGGAGAGAAAAAGAAGAGCAGATTTTAGTTTGGACTGTTAGGTTTGGTTTTTTTTTCTGGATTGTTTATCAAGTCTTTGAAAAATGACCCTACAAATGTTATAATTGCCTGATTTGATTCTTTTGACAGAAAATAAAGGAGCAAGGAGAGATTTTAGAAGCTATGATAAACCTTGGCAGGTAAATGCAAAAAAACCTAAAAAGTCAAAGAGTGACCTTGCCGTGTCCAACATTTCTCCACCATCACCGGAGTCCAAGTCATGTAAGAAAGCTTCAGTGCATAATTAATTCCTGCATATTTCCAAACCCATAGTATGTTTTTCTGATGAATTAGGATTAAAATGGAAAACAAAGTATGAGCAGTTGAAATGGCTAGATATATATGTTAGAAGAGTTTGATTCTTACTTTACTTTCACTTCAATTTTGAGTATTTAATACCCTATGTTGTCATCTATAGATAAAATAGAATTTTAGACAGATAAAAACCAGAAGCCTATCTGGGTGTCATGCACAGTTTTATATTCAGATACCAATTATGATTTGATGTTCTATGTTCATTGCCATTTTGCATATGTAAAATCTGTTCTGTTGATATTGGTCCTAAAAGACAAGTTTTTTCAGCAGGTCAGGCAATGCAAAACTATGAATTATGAACAGATACTGTTCAAGATATGGGGCAGAGTCAGCAGAAGAGGTGTGCAGCTCCGAGGGTTGCTGAAGGAATTTAAATGTACACTGAAAGAAAAGGCAGAGTAGAAATAGGGTGACTGAAGAGAATGTTGTCAATGACCTGTAAAATAAAAGTAATAAAAATAGAGGCAGCAAGCCTTAATGAAATACAGTGCTTCCTGTGTACTGGCTGTAGAAGAAATTTAATTTTTAAGCTCGATTTTTAATGGAATTTTTACCCAAATAAATATTTCTCCAATCTATTTACTTATACATGTGTAGGTACACACCCAAGTGTGTATACAAGGTATCTTCTCCAAAATAAACTGCAAAATTGTATTTTCTTCAGTTGGCTATTGTAGCTTTTTGAAATTTTCAGAATAGCTGAATCTTTTTAATAACTCAGAGTGTGATTAGGTTAACCAGATCAGATCAGAGATTTATAGTATGCTGCAATAGAAGGCTTGCTGTTTTTCCTCTGAAAGCAAGATGGGGAAAACTAGGCTTCAGTGGAGTCAAAAATCTCCCAGTGGCCTCAGTAGGTCAAAATATAGCTCAGCAATGGTTAAAGTAAATCATGATAGATCTGTGCAATAGAGATGCTGTGCTTTTGGGTTATTGACAGTCTTGTATGATACATTTTTGGTAGAATAAGTAACTGTAACAAGTAAAAAATAGCTGTACAAGTAGATGTGTCCAATTGCACAAATTTATGGATTATTTATTCTGAAAATGGAGCATGTGTCTCTGTTTCTTCTTCATGAAGCACATTCCCTGCTTCAGAAACACTCAAATCCCTGGCAGTGTTCAAGGCCAAGCTAGACAGGGCCTTTGGCAACATAGTCTAGTGGGAGGGGTCCCTGGCCATGGCAGGGACTTTGGAACTAGATAATCTTTTAAGTTCCCTTCCAACCCTAACCATTCTATGATTCTATATCTTTCTATGGGCACATTAATTTTTATACTGGTCCAAAAGAAGCATGTAGATTTTGAGAAGTGGTCATAGTCACTCATAATCGGAGTTTAAGCTAATAGTCTTTGCTGGATAACAGCAATTTATGGAGATAAACTGTTAGAAACAGTAGCCAAAGGTGTTGTGAGCTGTTCCTGTCATCATGCTGTGTTCTTGTCCTCCCTTAGTGTGCTTGCACTTCAAACTCTGTGTTAAGCATAAAGTAACTTCTGTGCCATCTCCTATAGATCTCAAGTTCTCAGTCTTTATCCTCTTAGTGGTGTGACTTCGTGTCACTCCCTTCATTTGTGTGCCTGCTGCAGGTATCTTGATTGTTGGTCTTTAGGTTGTCTCAAGAGAAGGACAAAGAGGAGGCTGGGCTCTCTGCCATGTCAAGCAAGGAAATAATTTATACACCCAGAATATATTCGGTGTATAAATACGGACTCAAGGATCTGTCCTTGTGGCCTGAAGGACATTTAATAATGCTTTTCAGTTGCTAAGGCTTGTTCTTAAGCTACTCAAGTCCCTAAGACTGGCAGCAGAGTTTGTAGGAGTGCAGCTTTACCCACAACAGGGAAAGATAGAATTAGGGTGTGCTTAAGGCAATTGGACATACATAAATAGATGGCATTATATGTGATTTATTCTGGGCATGCTGAGAGAGGAGACTAATGTCATTGTAAGGCCATTCTGTTATCACTAAAACATCATGATGATTGTAGGAGTTCCTCATGACTAAACATCACATTGATTTTGAGCAAGGGCAAGAAGGAGTCTTTGGGGACTACAGGCTGATCAGCCTAACCTTACTTTCTGGGAGGGTTACTGAGCAAATTTTCCTGGAAGGTGTTCCCAGCTACAGCAAGGAGAGAAATATGATTGGGAACAGCAAGCATGGATTTATGAAAGCATACACTTTTGATTAGATCAACCTGATTGCCCCCTTAGATGAAATAATTGGTCCTGTAATCAGAGTAGTGGATGTTTAATATGTTGACTTTTAGCAAAACCTTGGTGAATCTCTCATAGTTTTCTTATCACTCAATTGGTAAGGTATGGCCTGGGTAAGTTGACACAAGATGTGTGGAAAGTTGACTCAGCTGTTGAATTCAAGGGATTGTGACTGACAGTGCAAAGTTCAGTAAAAACGCCTATCGCTGATGGCATGCTTAAGGGGCTGATACTGAGACCAGTACCATTTAAAAGTCTTATAACCTGAATGAGGAGGTAGAATGTTCTCTGATGTTTGCAGGTAAGACCAATCTCAGTCACACCTGAAATAACGCACAAACAAGAAACCCTGGTATCCAAGGGATCTGACCACTTGTTTGGTGTATGCAAAAACAAAGTTAAACAGAAGCTGCTGCTGTTATATGGCAAAGAAGAGGCTTGAAGCTAGGGCTCCTAGTGTGTGTGTGTTTGTGTATATATATATATATATATATATATAATTAAATATTTAGATGATCACATTCTGTATTTGAAGAAGAACAAATTTGAAACTTTCTGAATAGTTTGTGAAAGAGACTTACTACTTTCCAGCTAGCTTTTAGGCAAAGTAGTTTATCTCCTCATCACCTCAGATCACAGATCTTTTTTTTCACTCTGCTTCAGTTCATCATTCTGACCATATCTCATTTACAATTACAATGTTGTGTATTTCTAACTGTCCTTGGTCAGTCTAGGACTTTAGACCATTGTTCTCTTAGCTTTTTAATATCCTGGTACTGTGTAGACCAGTTTGGCTGTGTTATCAAAGAACTCCAATCTTAATGTTATTGTAGGATTTAAATGCATGAGTAATTTTATGCCCAATAACAATGCACCTGTTTTTGGTTTTGAGACGTAAAATGGTCATACAAATATATTAATGAAATGTATATATTAATGAGCAACTGTTCTGATTCTGTCTACAGAACATCTTAAAAATAAATATATTTTCAGATGAAAACAGTACTAATCTCGTACTGTCATCCAGTAGAAATTAAAGGTCTGTTGATTTGTGGCAAAAGTCATAACACATGTGAATGTATCTGATGTGCATGTGGGGGGTGATGCACCACCAGGACATCAGAAATACTGGAAAGCATGTCTTTACAGTCTTCTAAGATGAGATGGGAAAGTCTCATATACAAATGCTATGATGTAGAGATAATAAATCTTAATAATTGTAGGAAAATAATTTCAAAAGAAAATGTTTTATAAATCAAAAAGCAGATCAAGGGATTTAAAATTACTGATATGATGATTCTGAGGAGTTGAGTGAGCATAATAAAGGAAGGTCAGAAAATTATGAGAGGATTTTACTAAATGTGTAGTGACACGTGTATTGGAAATTATATATGTTGGACTTCATACATAGGGAAGATAATCACATATTTCAAAATATCTTAAGGAAGGGTCATACAGTCTTTACCCAGTTCTGCATGTGTCACACAAAACCCTACACTTGAAAGTGACCAGTGCTTGTTGATCTTATAGTTGGGAAGATACAAGTTTATACTGTGAAAGGACAGACGCATGCCACATGATGTAATGAAGTAGACTTTAGTTTTAGTATCCATTCATTAGTTGGAAAAATAGTTAAGTAAGAAGAACTATGTCTTCTCTAGCAGTAATAAAAATTTCAGTTCTAATTCTGCTTAACTTCCCACTCAGTTTTGGTTCAACAGAATGAGCCATAATCATTGTTCAAACGAATCCTGTTGAAACTTAGAAATGTTCCATGACAGCTCATCTGTTTCGATATACTTTCATTGAAGAACAAAATGGTTTGCTGAAACACAGCATGCAGAGCAAATTTTCACCACATTTTTAGACTGGTTTCCATCTATCCTACTAGTGAGATGCAGTCCAAGCTTCCTGTGTTTGTGTGACATTTCTCTGAAACTAAGGATCAGACCATTGTCTCTTGAGCACACTTCCTTGCTTTCCAAGGACAGAGTCTTGATACTTTCATTTTCCTGATGCAGATTGGTTCATATATTTGACTGTTGCTTACTCTGGAAGCTTTGCAGCTGTTGAGTAGAACTTCGTTTCATTCAGCTTCTGTCCCATGACAAAGTTCAAAATCATATTGTTTCTCAAAAATTCTGTCCTTTGGAAGTTTGAAAAAAAGTGGTTTGTTTCAAATTGTCATGCTATCAGATTCCAGCTTGTTGACAGTTTCTGAAACTGGAAGGTTTCTGGAAGGTTTCAGAACCTCTAAGGTATTGTCATCTTTCTACATGGCTTTACTGTATTAAATTACTGCCTGTATTTTGTTGGTACTGTAAGAATTCTGTGGTGTGGTGAGTTCAATATAAATATGGAAAGAAAAGTCTGTTGAACTGCTACTAGCCTAGAGTGAGAGATTCTATAGAATATACAGTGTTGGTACACTCAAGGGAGAACATGAGGTGGCTGGAAAAGCAGGCAGTAAAGGAGCATGTGATCTCAATATAGAACAAAGGTGATCAAAACCAGAGATATTTCATGATAGAATTTCTACTTTACCAAATATTTATTTTTACAGTTAGTAAAAGTTTACAAAAAAGTAATTGGTAGAACATTTTGTTTTCTTTAAATAAGAAAAAGGATGAGAAAAACTGAAGTGCTAATTAAGTTAATTATGCTAGGGTCTATGAATTGAGGCAATTTTTGGTCACATCAAAATTTAGATAACTATTACTGAACATAGTAGTTTCTAAACCAGGGAATTATAAATTAAATTATTGGCATTTAAAAGTATCAACCAAAGTTGCAAGCTGTCCATCTGAATAGAGGCTAGTCAGACACTAAAGGCCTGTGTCTACTCCCTAGGAACCTCCATAGCTCTTCATTGTTCTCAGAAAGAAATACATGACTTGTCTTTTCTGAACACAAAGCAGAATCGGCCTCTGACACTTCAACTTGGCCCCCTTTTCCCCTCTCCTTATTGAGGCTTTCTGTGTCTCTTCCTACTCTTATCTCTGTAGGTCGTTTTCAATGTTTCCTTTGTCTTCTGTCTTCGAGAATGTCTGTACTTACAGTCTAATGTATTAACTTCCCTAATACTAACTTAGGTTCCTGACTGGGTGTTGCAGATCGAAATATACTCTGAATTGTTGAACTTTTTTGTACATGTCTGGTTTGAAGATGGTTTGGTTTAATGTCCATAGGAGATGGAATTGCATTCTTTGTGACAGAAGAACTTAAACATACCACTGTCCCATTTCTTTATGTGGAAAAGGTGGCTGTTGACTTAACTTCAACCTTCCCTGTGGAGTTGATCCAAAGTGAAGCAGATTCTATATTCAAGCAGAGGGCAGTCAGCAGTAAGGCAAGTTTCAATAGGGATAGTTTTTTAACCCATTTTACAATAGCCATCAGAACTTGAGAAGTCTGAGCATAATTTCTGCATACCATCATAAATAGGCATTCTGAAATTCCAAATGATCCTAAGATACCACTTCTTTTTGCATGATCTATAGGAGTTGGCATTTCCTTCAGTTAATGAAACTGAATTTTGTAAGCATAAATTCATTGGTAGCTGTCAACATTGTAAATAAATATTTCAGAACTGACCAGAACATATTGGACACTGTAGGCTTTGTTTTTGAGCTTATTTTTGAGTAGTTAGCAACCATTGATAAATGCAACTGATCCGTTCTGTTGGAAATGTGGACTAGGCATCTTTATCTTCTCACTAGAATGTACCATTCTCAGAATGGTAATGCTGTGTTTGGAGACAACCGAACAATTAATCACATTTGGTGGTGGAGGCAGTGGATCGCTTCGTTCAGAACACTGGCAAAAAGAACTTGTTAAATATGAGTTCCAGAGACAGCATCATTTTTGTTTTCATTTCTACAAATTGTTCAAAATGTTCACATGGGTTATTGCAGCTATGTTAATTGTGGGTCTCAGAAACTCCTGTTCTTCTCTGCCATTGTAAGTAAAGTAAGTTCAGTAGTTGAGAAACTGTCATGTTAAAACTAAATCAAAGGTTTTGGTAATAGATAATGAATTGGAGTCTGTAGGCTCAGGATTGTGCTTCCCAAAGATTGAATTTGTTTAATTATTGGAATAAAGCTGTACAGCATGAACAATGGGGACATGTTTTGTTTCACAGTTTTTATGAAATGTTACCTGCACTTTATGATTTAAAAAAAAAAAAATGTATAAATGTTGTTTTAAAAGCTTTATTTTTTTTTTCAATAAAATGACTAGCAAAGCCAAAAGTACCCATTGCTTATTTTCATTTTGACATTTTTCCTTATTGGCCCCTAGGACACACAATTCTATTTTAATGTAAATGAAGTACCTTCATATGCAATACTTGTGTTATATTTTTCTGGCATTATTTTTATTTTAATTGCTAATATTAATTATTCCTCTTTACCAATGAAGTCACAAAAATCATCCCAAGTACACATTTATTTGTAGGTGTTTTCATTTTTACTTCACATTGACCAAGGAAAATATTTCTAGATGTTAAAATAGGATAGTTAAGTAATTATCACTCAAGGTGCTTGAGCTTGTAGACTCGTTGTGCAGCTTTTTTTCTACTGTAGGAGGCTGAACTACCAAATCTAAACTTCATCTATATATCTGTGTATATTTAGTGCCAAGGTCAATAGATCATCCTAAATGGGATTGGAGGACAAAACCGGAGAGCCATGATTTTGATGAACTAAATCATATTCTTCAAGAGAGCAAAAAACTTGGAAAAGCCCTTGAGAATCTGTCTCACAGTAAGTTGATTTTAGTTTCTTAATGTAACCATGCAGCCTGAATTGTAATTTGGAAGTATGTGTCAAGAAGTTGGTCTTTTGTTCAATGAAGACCAAGTTCATTGACATCATTAGTTACATTCTTCTGCTAACTGAAACTACTTCCCCTGCACATCCTTTCTTGTTTACATTAGTTTTCTGATAGTTTAGTGATATGAATTAGATCAACACAAGAGGCTGGCTTAATGAAAAAGCTGGAACATGCTTCTTGGGTGGTAGCAGTTAGATTGGATTAACTTTTGTGAAACCTTAACCTCATTCATAGAGATCAGACCTGTCATTAAAAAACATTTAGGTGTTTTGTATCCTTGACCCCAGTTAATTTCTTCCAATGTTCAAAAGCAATTAAAATCTTTTAAAGCATCTCAAATAAATACTCAAAAACATAGTAGCCAATTAATTCCTAACAAAACCCAGGTATTATCCTTTAAAAGACATGGTCAAACATGAGCAGTGTTTAAAAATAGTATACTAATGTAAGGAGTAGCCCTGAGAATTACTGGATATCATGAGGAATAGCTTGATAGCTTTTTTTTTTTTTTTTTTTTTCTTGTAGAAGAGAATTCTGAAGTATATTGGTGAGAGCAAAAACTAATAACAATTATCAAAATATGAAAAGTATTCTCTGTCATGGTGCATGAAAACCAGGTGGTGTGGGAAACACTTGAAAGAGAAATATTTTCTTTCTCCTCTCATTAAATTTTATCCATGTCACTTCTTGATTCACTGGAGAAATTGCAGATGGTGAGGTCAGAAAAAGAGCTGAATAAAGAATGTTCTGTGGAGGATTTTGAGTTTCATCATTTTTCCAAATTGTGTCAAATATACCCAACTAGTTTGTCCAGATTCCCTCTCTCAAAAATGTTTTAGATTGATCACAACAATTATATTCTGAGCAATTTTCATATTTTTATTAATTATTGTAGTATACATTACAGGACTCTTTTCAAATGTATTTCTAGTAAATTGGTCTGTGGCTCTTAGGAAGCTAAACCACCTCCAATTAGGGTCTCTGATTTGCCAGTTAGGGTCTCTCCACTATTGCCTGACCGTGTTACTGCGATGGGTGGAAGTGTCATTTTCAAGCCTTTCTCCTTTAGAGTCTTGTTAGCAAGCTTAACACAGATACAGAAACAACTTTTTTCAGTTTCAGAAAGGGTTATTTATTCACTGTCTGGAGATACAAACCAATCACATGTGCAAGTTCATTAATAGAGAACTAAATCCACTCTTCAATCCTACATCTTTGTCCTTCCTCATGATTATTGTGTAGGTTCCTCTGAGCTCTGTCTTCTTTATACCTAAAGTATAGTTTGCAGCGTCCTATACCTCTCTTTGCCACAGAGCTTTCTAACTGGAGTACAAAACGCTGCAGCTCTTCTGGGTCCTACGTTGGACCAGAGGTGAATGTACCTGGTCAGTCTTGTTGGAGTCAGATTTTCATAGAGTTATTTCAGAAATGAAACATTCTTCACAATTCCTTGTTAGTACTTGATGTTTTCTGATGATTTAGCTGCGTAATACAGAATTTTAATCCTGTCCCCCAGAGTGCTTTAAATCACTTTCAGCCTGATACTAAGTTCACTTTCATGAATATGCTCTCTATTTCTTCATCCAGATCATTAACGGAAATATTGTCAGACCTCTTCATGATTCCATTTCAGATCTGACAGCCAGCCCTTGAAAGCTACTCAGTAAGTGCATTTTTTTACCCACCAGATGTTATCTAGCTTGCAGTGATTTCACCTAGAATAGTCTCTAATTTGTTTACTGGAGTATCATCTAGGACAGTAAACAAAGTCTTACTATAGCTGAAGTATTTTACATCTACTTCCTCCTCGTACCCACTAAGCAAGTTTCCCCGTTGAAAAAGCAGTAAGTATTATTATTTGATACGACTCTTTCATAATAAATTCCTGTCAGATGGTTCTTATCACCTTTCTTATCCATTAAAGGTTGATATTGTGGTTTAAAACCAGTCAGGCAGCTCGTTTGCTCACAGAACCATAAATTGTTTATTTAATAATTTTGTCAAGTATTCTTGCTGCTGTCAGATTTAGGCTTGCTGGTTGGTAGTTCCCACATCTTCCCTTTTTCTTTCTGCAGAAATATACTCACCCTTTTCTGTCCTCTCCATTCCTGAATGACGGTTGCTAATGGATTAGAGGTTTCTTCTTAAAGAGCACTGAAGTGCTCTAGAGTGAATTTCACAAGATTCTGCGAACTTAAATATATCTAAGTCATCAGAATATCTTTCAGCTTTCTGTCATCTTGCTTGCAGATTTTCCTCTTAAAATCACTAGCATTAAGCATCTAGCCACAATTAATTTTGTTTTAAATACTGAAGCAGTGAAAGTATTCAATACTGGGATTTCTTTGTTATTTGCTTTCCTTCTCTTTGATATAGTAGCTCTGCATTTTACTTTCTTCCCCTTTCCTAGTGTATTTATAGTATCTCTTATTGTGTGGGTTTTGTTTGGGTTTTTTTGGTTCTTTTCTTTTCTTTGATGGTAGTCGCTCATTTTGGACTTTAGCCTTTTTGATTGTGTCATTTAAACACTTGCATTAGTTTAATTCCAAACTGTATGTCCTTGTTTTCAGTTTTTGTACTTCTGATTTTCAGATCATTTCAGGAAATAAACCTCTTCTGTGCTGAGATTTCTTACATACTAGGATGATGCAAAACTTCAAAATAAAAAATGTGACAAGTTTGGAAAAAAAACAAAAGATCATTTTGACAATAAATGTGGATTTGTTGTTTTCCCAAAGGTAGAATATGGATTGCGCTTAGAGGGTTTCAATGATGAGACATATCTGTAACCTTAAAAGTGTAAGACACATGAAACACATCTGTGCTGTATCCAAACAAACATCCCATGTGGTAAATTTTATAAAGTCATGGCAAGGTCGTGTTTCTGCTGTGTTAATGCCTCTATTGGGCAGGCTAGTCAGTGCTTTTGGTTCTACAAGCACTTCTGTGAAATCTGGGGGTCTAATAGTATATTTAATACTAATGTTGTTTCAAAGCGGCATGGCATTTTTAAAGATAAGATTTAGATCTCATTGTGAGTTTCCAGGATTTAATTACTGCTGTGCAGCTGACACAGCCTGTGAATTAAATTCTAGTTTCTATTGCTTCATTCATTGTACAGTCTAGATACCTGCTTTGAGACAAACCTGTGTACTTCACACAAAATTACAACTTCTAGATAAGTTTGGAAGATGAGGCTGAAGCACTTGCATGTCTGGTCTCTCCTGTGTTCAGTCCTCCTAGTGCTCAAAACTGACCTTCCTTATATTTGAAGCCCTCCTCCCAAGCCCCATCAAGACAATATGTAATTCTGTGCTGCAGTAGATCTGAGAAACGAAAGTGACTTCACACTCAATGTTAAAAGTATCTTTGGAGTTTTGAAAGACTGGAGGAGGGTATTGCCATAATTGTGGTCTACATTGGAGATTGGTGATACACCGTTTTCCAGAGGCCTACCCATGCGGGAAGGCTGGGTTTTGCTTGTTTCTCCAATCAGCTGTGCATCATGGAAGTGGATTTTGAGATTTAAGGCAATGATTTAGGGGTGATTTTGATTTATGAAGCAACATACGGGGATATAGTGCATTTCCTTGCGCATGTTTTGTTTTCTTCAGTTGCAAGGCCTCTCATCTTTATTGCTATCATTCCTCTTCCTCAGCTGATCGTAATTAAAAAGAGTTCCATGCTGTTTCAGGTGTATGCATTTGTATTTCCCCTTTTGGTCTGGGTGTCTTTTAAACAGAGTTAAAGTATCCTGTATAGCAAAGGGTCTTGCTCTTGAATATACTTGTCTTCACCTCCCATCTCCTAAGGATAGAAAAATAGATAAGAGATGGAAAACAGTGAATTCTAAGTGTTTTGAGTAGGATAAATGAGTGCTAAAACAGCAAGAGCATACTGCAAAATAGGTGTGAAGCCTGCCTGCTATGTCAACAGCTTTACATCTTCTATATAAATAGTTTAAGGATTAGAGTACATATTAGAAGTGTGTGTATTGGATGTTTCAATTTATACATGGTAACAGCATTTTAAGACACGTAATGTGTTCTACTAAGGGAGAGTACTTTTTCATGGTTGCATCTAGTCTTTCAACAGAGATAACCAACATTTTGTTAGTCATGTTTGAATCCTTGTTAAGGCCAGGTATCTACTACAGATCAGAGGGGAAAAACAAATTTATCATGTTTTGAATCCAATTGACCTTGTAAGGTCAGAAGTGCTAATAACATTAACCAAAGCCATTAGCTAACCAATCCACATCAGTTGCTTCAAGGGAACCCCAGAAATAATAGTATCTATCTATCACCAGTAAAAAAAAAGTAGTCATTTGTTTCTTCATATGGAAGGGGAGTAATCAGTCAATAATCAGTAAAGAAGAAAACCATTTGCCATCTAGAAGGAAATATTGCTGAGGACCATAAAGAATCATAGAATCACAGAATAGCTGAAGTTGGCAGGGACTTGTAGAGGTCATCTCATCCAAACCAACTGCTTAAGCAGGGACACCTAGAGCTGGTTGTCCAGGCCTATATCCACAGCTCTTGATCAAGAAGAACAAAAAGATCTCTGAGTCCTTCTGGAGTATCTCAAAGTTATTTCTCATAACGTTAGAAACAGTTATGTTTATGCATAGCTTAAGAAAGACAACCATGATCTTACCCCTTTAAGAGAAAGTTAAAATAGTGAAACATAAATCTTTTATGGGGAAGAAGATAAACAACAAAAGTAAAAATCTCCTGTAACGATAAGGGTAGAACTGGTTCTTAAAAAGATCAGAATCTGTTAATAAACCACTAAAATAATGTTTTGTGGATGAACCTGTGAATATGTGATATGTGAGAAGTTTTAATATCTATATCATGAACTATTTCTATACATTTGGCAGTCTGAAACACATTAGAATGGGGCTTTATTTAGAACCTCCTACACTATAGGATTTACCTTGTAGTTATGGAAAATGCACTTGAATGGAATGCCATAAAATTCATCAGACACCTCTGAATTTTCCCTTTGAAATCTTACATTTCTGACAATGATGATGTGACTGCAAATGCTTACCTGCATGACATGTTACTAGACTTTTATTTATTGCCTCATGAGAGCCATTGTTTTAAGACATAATACTTTAGAATTTTTTTTTTTTTTTCCTAGTCATACGCAGTTGATGTGAAATAGACTTTAGTCTGTAAAAAGGACTTCTTTAGTCTGTAAAAATTGCTTATCTATGATCAGTTGAGCATCTAGCCCTAAATGTGTTCTACTAATTGAACTGTGAAGCTAGTCATCAGTATTCTGTAGCAGATTTTTCATTTCTTCTGTTCAGGCTGAACTTTAAAAGCATGTTATTCTTGTGTGAGATCAATGTTTGTAATTTATTTTGAGATCGACATTTTTAGATAAGCTCAATCAAACCTTTAAGGAAGAGGATTTTGTCTCAGTACTGCAGCTGTTATCCAATACTGCCATTGCTCATAAAATCCGTTTGCTTGTAGTGTGATGTGTGAGTAATAATACGAAATAATGATATTTCAAAGATAGAAACAGGAAGAACATAAACATAATTTTTGCTATTCAATTATGAAGTATGGCTTATATGGCTGGGAGATAGCTGTTACTTCAGTTATAAGTATCTTTTTCCTACAGATGTTAAATTTTTAATTACCTTTGTGGCAGTGTTTGCCATTCTGATCTAGTCTACTTGAAGTTGCAGGGCTAGAGTCTCCTTTAGAGTTACAGTAACCTTTTACTGGGACAGTATTTGCCTTGCCAAAAGTTATGGTGGGGTTTGTTTGATGGTCACCTCAGATATGGCACTTCCTATTTCTTAGAAGTGAATTGCATTTGGGGGGTTGTAGTAGGGAGAGCTATGATTGTCCTTGGCTACTGGGCAACCACCTCAACCAACCTGCTGCAGTGTACATCTTTTCCTAAAATAAAATGTTTTTAAAGATTATTCTCTTCTGAAATGACCTTGGCCTAAGAAAATTTGTGGGATATTTGTTGCATACTTTGCATTTTATTTCTCTCTGGTTGACTAATTCATTACTCACTAAAGCTAATCCTGAAACCTGTGTTCTCCATTGGAGCCACTCAGAAATTTGAATATAGAAATTCTGCAAGTTTAAAACACTGATTATTTTGCTGGGGTTTAATTTTTTTTTTTTTTTTATAAAGACACCATGGGGAGGAGAAGTTAAATACGTGTTTCCTGGATAGTGACTATACTGATGTATAGTGTGATATGTGGTGCCTTGTAGGTGACACTGTTTCCCTTATTCTTATCTGGCTAGATGTTAGAAGGAACATTGTCCTAATTCAAAATGGATACCACTACAGAAACTTGATACATAGCTGTTTAATAATAGAAGGACACATGCTGCTCATTGGAAAGAACTCTGAGGTTTCAATTCAATATGCCTTCACGGAAAATATCTGAATGACTACTGGAGGAAAAATGTGTAATTTTGAAAGTTGTAAATGACCCAATGTAAGTAAAGAAAATAATACAAAAATGTGTATTATGACAGTCAATGAGATATCTATTCTAAAGTTTCTATACAGAAGTGACTGAGCTGGTTTGATTCTTGTGTACGTATTTTCTGGGGGAAATGCTTTGTTTGGTGCAGCCAGAGTAACCATTTCATGTCCTTTATATTCCAAGATTGTGTAAGATAAGTAATTTCAATTTACCTTGTGTTTACATAGTGCAAACAGGAACAGGGGCTAGAAATTATTATGCTGCCAGCTACAGTATGGCATGAGGTTTTACCATGGGAAATGCAAGTACGTCAGAGATGACCTGTCCCACCAGTGAGGGAACAAAGGCTTCCCGTGATTTACAGTGGATAGGAGAGTGCAGTGGGACAGTTAACTGCTAGCAAGTTGATATATAATACAGTATTCTTGTATTCATGTTCAAAGCTGCAGTATTAATAATGATAGAGTAATAATGCTGTTTCTGTTCTGGAGTTTGTTACAGAGCCTCCTGTTCTGTAACAACCGCTATGAGGTTGACAGTCCAGCCATCCACAAGTTCTCCAGCCGAGACCAATCATGCAAATAAATTTTGTCAAGTTAGTCAGAGTTGCATTGAGGTTGTCTTCGTATGTCCAAACTGTGTGACAAAACCTGTGAAATGCAGAAGGTTTTGTTTGGCAAGTAGGAA
This sequence comes from Pezoporus occidentalis, assembly GCF_034315485.1. Classification (NCBI taxonomy): domain Eukaryota; kingdom Metazoa; phylum Chordata; class Aves; order Psittaciformes; family Psittacidae; genus Pezoporus; species Pezoporus occidentalis. The sequence continues at coordinate 4,032,017 of NW_026915724.1, read as the reverse complement.
AACTGGCTGTTGGGAACTCTGTGGCCATCTTCTGGATATTTAGGAAAATGCATAAGGTATTTGTTGCTATTGAGCTGAATAGTAGTCTGGCATATGTTAAAGTCATAGCGTTTTATTTTCTCATGACTGGGTACATATTGCAGTTGTCAGATGTATGCTGTGCATTTATAAAAATGTAATTCTTAAAAAAAAAATCAACTAATTTTTATTGTGTGTTACCTCTTCCTATAATTATTTAAGGACCACAAATAAAAGCATAACTTTCAGTCTTACCAGAACACCTGTTCTAAAATTTCAGGCATGTATAACATAGGAAGATATCACAAGCTTTTAAGCTACTGTAAAGCTGATCACGAATAATACGTCATCTTTGTTTCTCCATTCTTAACATTGTGCTGCAGCAGATTGCCATAGGGATAGAAGATTGGGAACAGAAATCCAAGATAACCATGTAAGGAATGTTTTTAATAATCCATGCTAATTAAAAAAAAAAAAAAAAGCATGATAAACAACGAGTTTAATATTTTAGGTAGAAATAAACATAAGCTACAGGGCTAATACGGTGAGATCTGCTTTTGGGCAATTTTCCTAATGGAGGCATGAAAATAGTAATTAAAATATAATAAGTATTAATAAGTTGCATTGTCATTAAATTCTCTGGTAGTCAGGTTTCACTTAAACTTAGTGGGCCAGACCTTTCTTGCAGAGGGTAGCTTGTTCTTCCAGTTCTTTTCAAAAGCCAAGCTATTGGCAGGATAAAAGTGTTCCAGTTGAGAAAGGCTGTGCTAGCATTAGCAGCCCCACTCCAGATTTGTTGCTGATCAGAGACGGCAGTAGTTGTGGCTGTGGAGCACTTCTGAAGGACTGTGAAAGCATGTTCAGGCCAATTACTTCATTGTTCCAGCACAGAGGGTCATTACACTTAAAACTAGAAACAACAGCCCAGAGTCTGTCTGTGTAATTCATCAGACAGCTGAGTGGGCTGGTTGTTTGTGACACCTGATCAAAATTCAGCACCCGTAATTACTTGTAAAAGGAAGGACTTTTAAAGCCATAAAATTGGCAGTTAGGCATCTAATTTCCACTGTAAACCTTGTCTGTGAACTTTAGCTGATTGAGGGTGTCAGGCAAACCTCTCACCCCATTAAGTAGGAACACTGCACTTTCTCATTGCAAAAAATAAGAATGTAGGACTGTTGTACAGTTGTCAATCATAGTATAATATAAAATTATAGCAAATGTTGTCTGTGAGAAACAGCTGCTATGAGAGAAAGGGTAAAGCATACTCCTTTATTTCTGAAGGATTTGCCTTTGAGGTCAGAAGACCTTCCCCTGCAAAGGCAGAAGACCTTCTTCAAGAGTCCCCTTCTTATCCACTGCTTAGTGACTTGCGGCAGAGCAATGATGGAACAGCCAGAAAACTTCTATTCTGTATGTTCACCATCATGCAGAGTCAGGCTTTGAATGCTTTAAGCTGAGGGAAGTCAGAAGCAGTTGTTCCTAAAAACATAAATTCTGACAAAGCCATTGGTTTCAAGGTTGAACAAACTACATTTGTCAGTTTTGCTGATGTTACTGATTTTTGGTGATTTGAATTAAGTTGTGAGGAAAAAAGGCTACAGTTTGAGGAAGTGGCTAACTTGTTAGGTAAAAAGATTTTAGTGTGTGAACATTCTGGCTACACCTATGGATGTTTTGCCTAAACCTGAAATGTAGCTATTTCCATTTAGAATAGTTTCATGAAATAGGCTGTCCCCTTTGTCTCTAGTGTTCTGTGATTTTACGATGACATTTTCCTATTTAGAATATGTAAGAACTAAAACTTATATTTCCTCTTTGACGCTGTATGAAAGTCACAGAAAAAAGAAAAGGTGAAAATAACTATACAAGCTACAGAGAGCACAACCAATTATTTGCTGTCAAATACACAAGATAAGTGAAAAGAGGGTTTTCTTTTTTGAATAATACTAATCTCTGGATAGTAGCAATTACATTACCCAGAGATGGCAGCCGCTGTTATCATTACTTTGTAGAAATTCACGTGTTTACATTGTCAAGGTAGTATTTGAAAATAAAGTAACTGACAGTAACCTATTTGACTACTGAAAAGTCAGGTGTGTGCTAAATTTAAGAGAGTAACAGATACTGTAAATACGCCTGTGTGATAATTATTATTATCTGTAGTTGCATTCTCAGGATTCTGCATTAAGGTGTTTTAGATTTTCTGTTTTTTAATATTATGGTAAATATGCAATGGGTTTACTTTGTGAAAATTGAAGTCCATATAATTCCACCCCCTCCTCTCAAGTTCAGCCATGATATTTTGTCAGTTTGGCAACTGCAAAAGAAAACTGGTAAGACTGGGCACACACTAAGTATGTGGTGAAGTAGTGCCCTGGAAGAAAATTAGAAGCTTTTTTACAACCACCTTTTTATGAATTAATTTATCCCAATCTCTGCTAATGGACTTGTATTATCAGTAACTAGTCGAGTTTTATTAATATTAATGGGGTTTAAGCCATAACATAAAAAAATCTGTATGACTGACAAGATGGTAGACCCTGCCACTGGAAGAATCAACATGCCAAGATTATGGTAATCAGCAGAATCCTTTTTCTTTTCTTCTGATACCACATCAGAAGGAGATATAGAAAGATTTTGCAGGTTTAATTCTTGCAAAGGGGTTACAAAGATAAAAGTTTAGTAAACTTTTAAAATTTAATTTTGGCAAGATGTCCTCAGAAACAGCTATTTTTCTACATGGTTATCTAAGAAATACAGTTAGTTTTGGTGTCTCGCTCTTGTTTGCGATTTAGTAAAGAAGAAATTTGAGACATTGGGGACAATTCAATTATGCAGCTTAGTCTTCTCTAAATTCAGAATAAATTCTGAGGAACTGATGGGGTTTATACAAAAAAACATTTTGCTGAAAGCAGTCCTTTTGATTAGGGGTGTTTTTCAATTTTATGTGCTTACATGTAACTTAATCAGAGAAGTTAGTAGAGCTTTTTTTGTGAGCCATATATTTTTATATACAGTTTTTCCTGTATGTGCTGTTTGGTACTTTCATTATTGATCTTTGATTAGCAACATAGTCAGTTGAATAGTAAAATCATTTAATGTTTTTTGCAATAGAGTCTTGGAAATGGCAGGGTTAGCTTTTGTAGTTTCTTTTGCCATACTTGACAAATATGGCAACTTGACAATAAATAGTTTTAATGTTTAGTTTAATGACAAATAATAGTTTTAATGAGTATGTCAGCACAGGGAAAAATGGCTCTTGCATCTGCTCCCAGGTTTCAAAGATCCATTCAAAGAGCATCTGTGAAAGAAGAAGAAAAGTTGAACAACTTCCAATCTGAGGAAATAAAAGCCTGTACAAAACAAAATGAACAGTCTTAACATTATGGTAAATAGCTGAAAAAAAAAAAGTCAGTTTGTCTTTTTAGAGAGAGTATTTGTGGTTGTAATATGTGGTTATGCAAAATACATCCAATGTGAGAGCTGGTTGATGGAAATCAGATTTTCAAAGTTGAGATAAATAGAATCTTGAATTACGGTTTTACTACCTCAAAGAGTGGAGTTATCTTCCCTCTAGTAAATGCCTATTGGGTATTGAAGAAACGCATAATACATTAAAGTCCTGTTGAATGATTCAGGTTGGTGCAACCTCCTGATTATACTGTATACACATTAGTGTAGTATCTATCTGGGCTAAATAAAAGCCTGAAGTTATTAAAACAGGTTAATTGTTGTGAGGGGTAGAAGGGTTAAGCAAAATGCATATTTTTCAATGTAATCTACTTTAGAACTGTTGAGTGACTGAAATACTCTCTTTAATCCTGACATATTTCTTACGTGTTGATGAGGTCTTAAAATTGTAATTTCAATTCTGCTAGCACTTTAGGATTTTAAAACAAAAATCTGTATAAAGAAGTCATCTAAACTGAGAATTAGCTGTATAGAGTTAATGATTCAAAGTATAGTAAAAAAACAAAGAATTCTTGTAGTTACAATATACCAAATAATAAGAAATAAAAATGTCGTGGAAATAAGCTTATGCTGTGGCAATCTTTATAGTGTGATTTTAGAAAGAATAACTCTTCACTCAGCTGATGCTAATTATTTCGCAATACCATCTCTAGCATTCCTTGGACGAAGTTGTCTTGATAATGTGATATGAATTAGACAGTTACTTTCAAGTGTGTATTCTTACTATGCATGGATATTTCTCCACTTTATTTTCACCAGAGTGTTTTTTTAATTGAAGCTCTAAACTGGAAATGTTTCTTATGAAACCTCATAGGAACCTGAGAAACACTTTACTTTCTATATATAAGAATTTTCAATGTGATAGCATGAAATGTATGATTACTTGCTCTCTCCATGTGATATGACTGAAGTGTATAGATACATTAACAATTCCAACACCAGCTATGCATATATGTAAGAGTTAGATGACATGATGGAAGCAAGCATAGGAAAGCCTCAGGCAGGTATCAGGAGAAAGGACAAGAGCAAACAAGCAAGTTCTTTTTAAAGGGATTTAGAAAAACTGGTTTGCATTTTATAGTGAAATTTACAGTGAGATTTTCCACTCTTTAAATTCCATATGTTTTCATAGAATCTTTTCTATACTGAACCATGGAGAAAGAAAGAAGTCATGTCCATGTTGCCCTGTAATTGCAGCATGATGTTATGCATGCTGGTCAGGGTGAGATTTGCATAACAATGTGTCCATATGTAAATTTTATGTTGCTGCTTTAAGTTTAGAAAGCAGGTAGAAGTATACTTAAGCTCATTGTCACTTACTGGCAAATCTGCCATTTCCGTTTCCTTGTTTTTTTGAAAACTCCTTTTGGTAATATTGTAGCTGAGGAAAGTTAAGAGTATATTGTTTCCAGGCAATTTCACTAATGGAAGAGAATATTGTACCATTGTATGGTACAGCAGTGTGCAGGGAACAATAGGTAAACTTTCCAGATTAAACCTTAGTTTTACTTACTGCAGTTAAAGACATTTATAGAAAGAATGTTTCTAAATTATGTTTTTTTAATCTGTTTTGTTTTCAGGCATTGCTATTTCTGATGAACTTGATAAGGTAAGATTTACTTTATGCCTAATGAACAGTAAAAAAAGACAGATGATTTTCATAATTTTAGGCAATGAGAGATGCATCTCCACGTCCTGGTGGACACATTTCAGTTCTTTTGAGTTCAGAGGAAGTTTGGGTATGGAAAGCTGTATGGGTAAGTACAGTATATGCTGATAAATTAGGAGCTGGATCCAGAGCGGGCTGTTAGCTTTGGAAAAGAAACCTCACTGAGTTTAAGAAGCTCTCAGTGAGGCCATGGAAAATGTTTTTTAACCTTAATACCATCTTTGCTTAATATAGTCTGCTGGGTTAATTTGTGTAATTTTGAAAAATTTAAATTTAAAATTTAAATTATTTTTAAATAAATTTTAAATAAAATTTAAAAAATTAAATTTTTGAAAGCTTTAAATACCTTTTATTCCTGAAGTCATGAATTCTGCATTCTCAGTTATGATTTGTTAGAATATTTAGGAATAATTTTTGCTCCCCAAATTCAATCAAGAATGCACAGGGCATAAAGATCAGTTCTTACTTCCTTGCTCAATGCAACAAACAAGGCTCTCTTCTGTTTTGGTCTTTTAGATACATTACATATTTAACAGGAATTTTAGTTTTAGCTGGTGTGAACTCTGCGTTGAGAGAGTAATTAAGCTAAAATTTTCAAAGTTCCAAATGAAATGGAACACCTTTTTTTATCTTCCCTCTTTTCACCAGTGAACAGCAGCGTGCCTGTAGTGCCAGGAATCTTGGGGTTTATTCGTGGTATCATAAACCAGTACTCTTAGGGAAGTAAGTTCAAAGGTATATAAAACAAAGGAATAATTCCTAATAGAAGAGATAGATACTTTCTAAATATCTTTCCTTTCTCCTGGTAAAATGAGGGCATGAACCATTCTGTCGCAAGTGTACCTCCACTGGGTTCTCCAGGAAAGGCCAGTTAGACAAGTTTGATCACTGTTACCATGCAGTCATGTTTAGGCTGCCATTTAGAAACCATGGCCTTATTATTTTGCCCTTGTCATGATTTAACCTCAGCTGGTAACTCAGCACCACGCAACTGCTTGCTCACATCTCCCCTTTCCCTGCCCTGGGCAGGATGGGGAGGAGAATCAAAGGAAACACATGGTTTGCGATAATAACAGTTTAATAACTAAAATACAGTAAAATATAGTGGCAATAGAATACCAGCAGTAACAATAATGATAATAACAGAAAACAACAACAAAAAGAAATGATAGCTCAGAAGATGCAAGTGATGCACAATACAATTGCTCACCACTTGCTGATCAATACCTAGCCTGATCCAAGCAGCAATCAGTTCCTTCTGGGTAACTCACCTCAGTTTATATACTGGGCAGATGTGCTGTGGTATGGAAAACCCCTTTGGCTAGTTGGGATCACATGTCGTGTCTTTGCTTCCTGCGGGCTTCTCATGGCCCTCTTCACTGGCAAAGCATGAGGGCTTGAAAAATCCTTGATCAGAGTAAGTGCTACTCTAGCTACAACTAAAACAGGTGTGTATCCTACTATCAGCTGTAAGTTATTTTTCTCCTTCCAGGTAGCTGGTGCAGTGCTGTGTTTTGGCTTTAGTCTGAGAACAGTGCTGATAACACCAATGTTTTGTTTATTTGGCTTGATCTGGAAGCAGCCAAAGACTACCTGATAATGGTTTAACGTTAGACAGAATTCGGTTCTATTTCACATGAGTGGGTACCCAGGTGATGTTTATTTTTCAGGTATAAATGTGGTCAAGATTATTGTAATTCTTGTACCCGAAATACATGCTAATACTACAGATTCTATGCTGTGGCAGCACTGGATCATTTCCCAGCCACATTCATCTGTGGTTTGGATTAACCATTTAACCCTGCAGGTGCACGTAACGGGTCTGGAACATCATGCCCAAACTTGGCATTAGATTCTGTTAGAACACTGGCAGTATGTAAATGTCATGAGAGGCACAAAAACTAAACAATAATAAATTCTTCTATACCTTTTCCTTGCTTTGTTTTCCTGATCAGGAACATTCTTGGGATTAGGACAGAGGCCATAATCCTGCTGTTCATCTGTGGTTTAGATTATGAACCCAGGGAAAACAGAGAATATGTTCTTTATTTTTGTTTCTTATTATATGTGTCTTTTAAAAACTTATTTCTTTTGGCTGCAGTGACCTCTAGCTGCCTTTGTCAGGGGCGTACTTGATCAGTATTGTTGTTTGATGTAACTCCCCCCAAGTAATCCAGTTAATTAGTTACTTGCTTAGTTACCCAAGGATTTGGGTTTGGAATACCAGTTTGCTCTGAATTACAATCAATTTTGTGGAAGGGTTCATTTAAACAGATTCTTGTCAAATATCAGCTATTACTAACTTTGTGCCAGTACTTAGAGCTTCAGTCCAAGACAGAAGTAAATACAGGCAAACAAGGTCAGTCTTTCTGTCAAAATGTAAGCTTTTAGTTTGCTAAAATCTAACAAAATTTCTGAGTTCACTAGTATCTTTGCAAAAGAAATTCCTAACATTACTGCAATTAAAACAGTTTTATTATATAGACCCCCCTCCTTTTTAATCTCATTTACTTGAGACTGGCAGAGTTTCGTGTTCTGTTTCTCTTGTTAATTCAGCCCACATCTCTAGGCCATGGAAGCTATGTAAAATCAGCAACTGACTGGATTGTGTGTAAGGAAAGAAAATGAGAAGGGGTGATTTGTGACTCTCAGATTTTAAGGCTAAAGTGCAGACTTAATGAAATACATATTTCTGAATTAACTCACTCTCTTTTCCACTGAATAGAAACTACGCATGGAAGTGTGTAGTTTCCTAAAGCTCCTCAATGACATGAAGAATTTCATGTAAACAAAAAAGTTGAGCTAGAATGTTAGCTTTTCTGCCAAATGCATGGAATTCTAGGCTGATTAAAATAATTATAGAGAATTCATTGTGAATTTCAGGGTTCTTTCCTAAGTCTGTCTGGACACTTCCCTGGGGAGTGGAAGTTCGAATACATGCAGAAGTATAGAATAGCCATACAATGGAAACTCTGGTGTCTTAGGTGAATGCTCTGACCATGGGGCTATTGATGATGTGCCTCCTCTGAAGTACTGCTACTGGAAGACCCTACTTGTCTATAGGTCACAAAATAAACTGTAATATGTGTTGCACTGTAGAACTGTAGAATGTATGCATGGTAAGTAAGATACATTGAGGCAAAATGTAGCCGAGATGCTACAGTGCAAAAAAGTATGTTTAAAATGGGTTAATATGGTTGTACCCATTTCAACAATGTTTCTGAACCAGAACCTGCAAAGAAAGGAGTCATGCCTTGTGTCTCTTGCCATGGCTGGAGATGGACTAAAATATTGTCATTTTAAAGCAATTTAAGAGGAGGTGGGGGAAAATTTATTCATCTTCTGGCTTTTGATTTGCTGAAGAACACTTAGTGAATGTTTTCCAGGCTTTTTTGTTTGTTTTATTTTTGTTTTTATCTGCAAACACAGAGACCTAGAAATATTTTCTTTTTTAAGCAGATGAGAATTTCACGTTGCGAGATTTGTCCAGAATTCTCAACAATGTCTTTCAGTCACTTTATTAATAATGGGAGAAACCTAAGTGTTAAGAGATCCAGGCTCAAGTGAAGATGATATAATTAGTCATAGTAGATTTTGACCCTCAATGTTAATATTAAAACATTTTTTCTGTGCTGTTTCTAGGGTATACTTTCTTCTTATGGGTAGTATTACTTAATGAACACAGATTATAATTAATAAAACAGAAGAAAGAACTACTCTAACTCATAAAAATAAACAAATTTCTTCTCACCCCAAAGTATTTCTTGCAGTGGAGGTTCCCTCAAAATCCAAATCTCAGCCCAATGTGAAGATGAGGTTCAGCTGTCCTCTTTTCCTTCCTCTTCTGGTCTCCACGTTAGAGAAGCTTGAGTGTGTCAAGTTGGTAGCCATTGATGTGAGTGATACATGGATGACACCTGGACTGCTCCGTAAAATAATCCTCTAAGTTCATTTAGTGCCGATTTAAATACCTACCTGTCCTGAAAATATTTCTGTGTACACTAATGTCAGGGTCAATCTCTTATGTTATTTATGGGGAAATATAAATTGGAAATCAGTTAAGATCTAAGGTTGATATTAAACAAACAAACAAACAAATGCCCTGTGTTTGAGGGCAGAATACTTCATCTGAATTTATAGAAGCTTTTTAAATAAGGTGCCACATAAATGTCCTGGTGTTCTGAATAGAGCCATCTCTGATTCTCTGTTTACTGTTTTCACTGTGGCTGCTTATATAGTTGAAAGGAAGGAAATAAATTAGGTCACCGAAACTGTGGTGTACTAATCTAACGAGATTCAAAAAGGAAAGCAAGGTGATAAAGTGAGGCAAAGCATGACTATGTAATGTAAATTACATTTCTATTTAGAATATGAAGTGCTACTTTAATCCCTAAAACGTCTAGAAAAGAAATCAGCATAACAAGGATAGACATAACATTAATGGTTTATTTATTCATATGCTGATGGTGCAGTATACAGTGTCAGGAAAAATTTATGGTATTGAAAAAAGGGTGAATTTTTAGGTACTTTCCATTTTCACTTACAGGACAGAAAGCTTTTAGCAAGATTGACAGTGCAAGTTGTTGCAAGTTTAACTATCTCCAGGAGCCGTTTTTAGTAATTACTATAAAATAAATAAAGGGGAAGGGAGAAAATAACCAGAGTAGCAGGAATAAACCTTAAAAGAGGCCAAATGGTTCTTGCTTAAAGAAACTAAGGTGAGCACCTTGTGTAATGAAAGCATTGTGGGCAGTAGAATAATCGTTTTTCCTAACTCATAGGCATATGATGTTAGTCACAACTGTAACAGGTTACGTCTGTCAAGTGACCAGAGGCCATGTCTTCTAGTCTACATTACCTGACTGTAACAGCACCAGACAAACGCACAAAATGCGTATTTGTAAGTACAGAAAAGAAAGACACCTGTGGTTAGGTATTATAAAACCTCTGAAGCTGTGATGTTTACCTCAGATTTCTCTCTTCTGTATCAGCTGCATTCCATTTTCAGTGGTTCTACTGTGTTACATCAACATTACAGAAAATGGAAAATTGTGTAAAAACTGAATTAGTCAAGTGATGGAGCACTCTGGATAGAGAAAATGGAGACTGGGGTGTGAGAATGCACTCACAGGCATACTGCAGAAAACAAAACAAAAGAACAAGGGTGTATGAGTGTAATTCAGGGCCTGGGTCACCTTTGGCTCTGTCAAAATGAAGCTCGTGGATTGGCACAGGTTGCCCAGGAAGCTGTGGCTGCCCCATCCCTGTCAGTGTTCAAGGCCAGGTTGGGTGAGGCTTTAAGCAAACTGGTTTAATGGAAGGCGTTCCTGCCCATGGCAGGGGGTTTGGAACTAGATGAGCTTTAAGGTCGCTTACAACCTAAACCATTCTATGATTCTGTCATTCTGCTGAGCAAAATTGCAACATCTAGCAAGAGTGGGATAAATATATTAATCTGAAAGCAGTTTGCAGCCTTTTTTATTATTATTTTTTTTTGTCTCATATTAGTAGATCTCTACTTCAAACTGTGCTTTTACCGTATCTGTGTCAATTAGGAAGAGACTTTAAAAATGGTTTGTTTTTAGGAAGATGGGAAAATATGGTTCTAGGCTAAGCAATCACTGTGCTGTACTTTTTTTCAGATGCTTTTTGTTTTCAAAACATTGTTTTATGGCAGGAATATTTATTGAGACACTGAGCGAGGTAACAGCCAAGGATTTGTTTTCCTGAAATTTTCTCTCATTAAAGGATAGGAATAGATATATCTCTTCTAATGAGGACCACACTGTATTTGAAGTGCGAAAATAGTTTAATTAAAGCAAAATAAATATTCCTATCCCATTTCAATTTATTTTTGCATACATGCGTGTTTTTTAGTTTGACTGCAGTTGTACATGACCCTTTACAACCATTCCAATAACACTGAGAATACTCGTCACTTCAGAACAGTTGTTTCATACAATTTTAAGGACAATTTGTTTCTTTAATCTAATTTCCTGATATAATGATGCAACTATTGTATTGAATATTCCAGTTGCATTTTGCTTGCTTCTTGTAATCCTCTCCAGCTACCTTCTTCCAATCAGTGGTTAAAAATATGAGTACTAGTTTTAGAAATGTATTTTATTAAAATGTTAATACCATTTGCAGAACTGAAAGATACATTATGTAAATCCCAGCAGGGTTATTTTTAAGTGCCAAATGCAGATGTTATTAGTTTTGCATTAATTCATAATGCAAATAAGAGTAATGCTATTAATCTACAGCAGTCTTTTGGCTGGGGTGTTCATTATACAAGTGACCTCGTGTTTCTTAGCAGAACTGACACAGTACTGATTACAAGAGTTGTGTGTTTATAAAATATATATATGATTTTTCAAGTCTATATTGCAGATTTCTATGGTTGCTGTGAAAAGTTAAGAAGAGAGATCTCTGTTGGAATTTTGTTAATGGAGATCTTTTCTTTAGTTCGTGATTGTTACGGAGCATTTTGTAGCCGTCTGAAATGATAATGTACTTTACTGGTTTTGTACTTTCGAAACTAATAGTTTAATTTTCTATTTTATTTTTTTCTCCTATTTGCATGCGTGGTTGAGAACACTCAGCGCAGTGTTTATGGTTTTTTTTATTATTATTTATTTCTCTTCAGGACACAGCGGCTTTTAACACCCCCCTTCTCAGACCTCGTGTGATTGGAGAATGGATTGGTCGTGAAGAGAATGATGCAGACCCACTGGCTGCTGAGATGCTGCAGCCACCAATACCAAGAAATAAAAATGAGCAGTGGGACAGTGAGGATAGCAGCAGTCCTGGAGGAAGGTAGGATTTTGGTTTGGCCTAGAATTTTTATAATTTGTGAAATAAAGCTGTCTTTGTAACACCCAATTTCTGAGAGCGGAGTGCAAGGCTTTTAAATTCCCGTGCTGTAGTGTGGCAGCATGCAAAATTAATATGTGACTGGTTTCTTATCATGCTTCTGTATATTAACCTTATACTTATTTGCAACCATATGGTTTTATTCCTATATATAAAGCTCAGTGTATGTTGACATGATTTGTCAACTTGACATGATTTTTTTATGTATTGCTTCATTCAGATACTTCTAACCCTTCTGTCTTTAAGTGGTCGGTAGTACCTATTCATTAGTCTTCTTGACATTTTAGTGGTAAATCTGATTTTCTCATTTAAAGGAAAGATAAACAAGGGAAACAGTACCTATGTTATTTTTAGCAGGATTTCCTAAATTCATCTTCAATTCTTATACTTAGCATCTTGGTGTTAATAACAAGTCTTTCTCAAAGTGAAAGTTGTAATCTCTGCAGTAAACAACTTCTAATGATTTATTGGGCTTTACTGAGAGTAGAGGAGTATGTTTCTTTATTAATGTGCTTCAGCTACTTGGAAGTGATTATCATTTTTACAATTGGTCCGTTTTCCGTCATTTAAAGATACCTGTTGGTCACAGAAAGTGAAGTATTTATTTCTTCCTTTTTTTTTTTTTCTTTTTTTTTTTTTTAAGTATCAAGTGCTGCCTTTGTTAATTGGCTTAAACACCTATGGTTCTCCCTCAGCCCTGTAGCCTTTCTCCTTGGATATAACTAGTGCTCTGACTGCAATAGAAGCCTTTCTCTTCCTCTTTTAAGAAGGCAGAAAGTCTCTGCTTCCCCTTGAAAAGGCCTAAGGTTCACTATGCCCTCCATGTGCCTTCCACACTGGAATTCACCTCCATGTCAGAAGGAAACTAAGTCTATCACTTACAGGCTCTTACAGGCTGCATTCTTCACATGTTGTGAATGTTTGTTATCTATGAGTACTTCTTTCTTCTTTTAATTAGATTATTGGGTGGGGGAGGGATGCAGCTGTAAGTGCTACTATTTCAAAGAAGTAGCAGCACGTAGTAATGATCCCTCAGCCAGACTTTGTACTGGCACCAACAGAACTCAGATGCTAGGTCTCTCCAGTGTAGCTCCTGGGAAAGTAACGGGGTCAGTGAGTGGCACTGCAGCTTCATTGTGAGGACCTGGGTTTCTTTTTCCTTATTCAGCAGTCTAATGAAGACAGTGAATAATGATCTGTTATATGTTGCAAAGCAAATTGAGGATATTGTATCCTTTTACTCAATAGGAAGGAGCAGAAATAAGCATCTCTTGTCTAATCTCTAGAAGGAAGAAAAAAGTTTAGTTCTGACTAACAAAGATGATTCAAAGCAGTGAATTTTTTCTTTTGTAGAGGCTGGTTCAGGCTGTGGGAAACCTCACAACTAATTCTGTAATTAAAAAAATGTGATTAATGGGATTAATGTCTTTGAGAATTGTATTTGAGAAGTCTTGTTGATTAGCATGACAAAATCACATTGCCTGGTGTATGAAATTAGGAGAATATGAGATACTTGATGCCAGGAAGGTCTCACAGGACACATATCTCTAGTTTTGAGGTGCAGTTAGGTGCTGAAGACTTGCTGAAGAATATGTATCGTTAAGTGGGAATACTCATTTTCAGGGGAAGTGAGTAACTACTAAATTACATGCAGCATATGGATTTACATTTGGATGGCTGCTTTTGTATCTGGAATAATTCTTTGGTTCATTAGTATTTCATCAGCTTTTGTAAGGCATTTATAAAAAGCATGTTTGCAGTCTTGCAAAATAATCATTAACTTTGGGAAGTTCAAGATAGTGATGATACTAAAATTGGTGCCATGTATGTATGGAAGTTTAAAAGACCTGTATTGATCAAGGTTAAGCTGAAAGGTTAATAATAGTTTGCTAATAACAGGTAGTTCCTTCCAGGTATGATTCAGTGTTACAGTGAAGTAAAGTGCTACTAACAAAATTTGGAACACCAAATGCATGAGACAAGTAATAGGTAATAATAATTTAGCTTAATGTAGCATATACCTAGTATATCCAAAAGTAGTGTGAATAGTATAGATTTTGCAAGTTTAAATGAGACTCTTAAAAGAATGAAGATATCAGTTGTAAAGAATTTTTGTCTGCCTCATCTTATTTCATTCATTTCTTTATATTTAATGTAGCCTAAAGTAATTCAGTTACATTTTTATCTGGCAACTGAAAGAGGGAACAATTTGAAATTCACATTAAATGTTACAAATTATATCTTGCTAAATTTGATTTAGCAACACTTTTAATAAAAAGTGATTGTTTATTGATCACTAATCATCAGGATTTATGTCATAAGCCAGCAAACTCAAAACTAATCCAAATCTTCAATCACAGCATAAGAACAGGAAAATGAAAATAAATTGTCCCATTATTTCCAGTTAGTACGTCTTCTTTTACCTATCACTAAACATAAGGAAATGCAACATGAATGGAATACTACATAAATATCCAGATGGTTAAGTACTGTCAGATCACTAGTAGAGTAATTGCCATCGGTGTCATGTGACTCCCTCTTTCTGTGTTGTTTCCACAGACCATAGCACACCGTTTCTTTTTGTTTGGTGGAAGGGAAAGCCTTGGGTCCTTACACATTCATGTAATTCTGTAAGGGACTGAACAGGCTGCAGAGAATGGCGTATTCTTATGGACCACTGGTCTGTTGATAACATGCCCGTTTTCAATATTGGTCTTTTCAGCATACAGCAGATAATACTGAGTATACATAGTATGTGATATTTAGGAATCTGTAAGTTGTCTGCTTTTCTGTCTTTGCAACTATAAACCTCACTTCTTGCTCAATTCAATAGTGAACAGTGGGAGAGAAGCACTATCTCTTACCATATATTCCTGTGATGATAAGCAACAGAAGCAGGTATGTTTTATATCTGAAAGCCAGGACCATTTACTTAAAAAAAAAGAGGGGGAATTAATTCTGAGCAACTGAAAGGACATATTTTACCACTACTATGACTGGGAAGGATAATGTAGCCAGTCTGTGGCAGTTGTATTAGTTACGTCTTGTCAGACTGATGAAGGGTTACCTTTTTGCCCTTAATGTTCTGGACTGCTATAGAGGAAAAACTGTCACTGATTTTGTACTGCTCTGTTGCTGCTGTAAGGGAGCAAAGCAAAGTATTAATATGTGATAAGGGGCCATATAAAAGTGCTGATGGCAATCTTGCTAGTACCGAGCTCTTGTTTCAGAAATTCAGAGTGAAAATAGGATTGAACTCATTTCCAAGTCACTTTCAGTAGTTTTTCTACATTAAAAAATTCCTGGAGGAATTCTCAGAAGCAAGAAGGCTCTTGGGAAAGTTTCTCAAGTGGCAGTATATGTACACAGTGGGGAATTTAGTGATTTTTAATGATGCTCTTGTTTCTTAGACCCAAAAATGAACTGGAGCTTGCAGAAGCCTCATCCATAACCTAATGTTCTGAACTCAAAGTCTGTTCTTCATCTCCAAAGTCCACTTTGTCTTACTAGTGTTTATCTTTGCAGCGGGAAATTAATTGTTATCGATTATAGTAAATTTCATATGTTTGCAATAGATCTGCCTTCTTGCAACAGACTGTGCAACAGTCTGAGGTGTTGCTGGTATCCTTATGTGAGGCACCAAACTTGTGTCCCATTGTCTTGATCTTGTAAGGAATTGGAAACTGCTAACTATAGCAAGTCCTCCTTAGGCCCTTCTGCTAACTTCTGTGCAGTTCCAGTTGTCTGTTACTTAGGTTAGGGACACAAGTCAACAAATCATGAGAATTGTTGTTGTAAGTATATAGTCATTAATCCTGTGGGCTTATGATAACATCCCCACTCAAGGGAACAGTTCTTTGTTTTCAGCTTTGTTGCTGTATGATCAGTGCCTTGGCAATACTGATTAGTAATTGCCATTCTATTCTGTACATGTAGCTTATTTAGACTTGATTAATATCTATGAAGTCAATGGGAAATTTCCTGTCATCATTCCGTCAAAATTTAGGTAGGAACTGAAAACACAAACTGATCTATAACTGTTGTGGTTGAAGCCCAGCTGGTAACTCAGAAGCACACAGCCATTGGTTCACCCCTCCACCCTTACCCCTCCAGATGGGATGGGGAGAGGAATCTAAAGAATATAAATCCCACAGGTTGAGATAAAAACAGTCCAATAATGAAAGTATAATATAAAATTACTGCTACTACTACTAATAATGATGATAAGGGAAATAACAAGGGGAGAGAATATAAAACTAAGAGGGGAAAGGAAAAAAAAAAACAATAAACACAAGTGATATATAATGCAAATTGCTCATCACCCTCTGACCGACACCCAGTCTGACCTGAGCAGTGATCTGCACTTTTCAGCTAACTTCCCCCAGTTTATATACTGGACATGACATGCTGTGGTATGGAATACTCCTTTGGTGAGTTTGAGTCAGGTGTCCTGTCTCTGCTCCCTCCTGGCTTCACATACTCTTCCTCACTGGCAGAACTAAGACATTGGTGTGTTATCAGCATTGTTCTCAGACTAAAGCCAAAATACAGCACTGCACCAGCTATTAGGAAGGAGAAAAACATAACTGATACATCTGAAACCAGGACAACAACATCCAATGGTCAGGGAATGAATGATAACCAGCTGGTTTATGTGTGATCTGATGGCATTAACCTTTAGATCTGAAGACATCATGGGCTACAGTAATTTTACAAATGTGTAACATACTTCGTAGAGAGCACCAGTAAAAGAAAGTTGTGCTTTCCTCCCTCACAGCTTAAAAATGGAGCCAAAGACCAAAGGATTAAAGCAACAACAGCAACAACATAAGAAACTGCTGGCTGCCATGCTTTCTCAGGACTCCTTTGATTCTGCTCAAAGCACAGCTCCATCTGTAACCGAAGAAGATATTGACAATGAAGATGATGCAATGGAACTGCTTGGTAACTGCAAAAAATTATGTATATTTTCTGATACTTTTTTATTATAGGTTAATCTAAAATGTGTAATAGCTCATTAAACATAGATTACTGTGAAACTGCTCCCTATGTCTGAAGCTAAAGTATGCAGCAGCTGTGTGAAGGTTTAACTTGAAACTTTTCAGGAGTGATTGTAACGAAGACCATATATGTGTGTGAGTAAACTGCCAGATGCATCAAAATATCACGAAATATCAAACACTTCAGGTGCTAAAAGTAATTAATTTGATTTTGTACATAAATTACTCGCAGGTTCTACTTGGAGAATGTATTTGTGCACAAGGAACAGAATCAGCTTCACTGGCTTTCATCCGGTTCTTCTTTTTCTTAGCTGTATCACAGTTCTAACTTCAGTGGATTTTATTTGACACTTACTAGCTGCAAATAGCTTATGCAATGTGAATTTGTAACCTCTTGAGAGGATTTGTTTGTAATTTTCCAGTAGATTCTATTGTATGTTAAAATTGCATTCTAGAAGGCTGTGTGTTCACTGCTTCCTCCCTTTCCTAGAATTACTAGTTGTGAGAAGAGGGAAATTGTTGAAGAAAGTTAATTAATAGTCTGGTTTCTGCTATTTTTAAAAGCTTCAGTGTAAGATACTTAAAAGGTAGTAATGGATTTATTTTTTTTTCCAATTTTTGCTGTATAGAACTTTATGTGGGACCAAAGCATGGAAAATATGCAGTCTTGAGATAGCTCAGCATTCTTTCACTTAGGAATTCAATTGCAAACTCTTTCCTTCAGGTTGGACCTTAATCTAAAAATCAGAAAAACAAATGGTGCTCTACTTCATTTTATTTATGTTGCTTCCTTAGCAGCCTTCATAGAATCACAAAATAGCTGAGGTGGACTGCTGGAGATATCTAGTCCAGCCCTGTCCTCAATTCAGTCAGCAGGAGCAGGCTGATCTGAACATTGTTCATTTGGGTTTTGACTGTCGTTGAAGGCAGAGACTACAACGTCTCTGGGCAGCCTGTGCCAGTCCTTGACCATGCTCATGGTAAAAGAGTTTTTTGTTATGCTTAAATAATTGTAAATTAATACATATATTCTTTTTTTCAGTAGTTTTAAGTGATGCTTGCATTTGTTTCTACAAGAAAGAAGAGATAATGGGCTGGGTAAACTCTAGTGTCACAGTGAGTCAGTTAGTCTTTGCATTAGAAGGAAGTCACAGTGTTTGTGACTGTGGGCTTGCAGTCTTCATAGAATTAACTGGTATTTCCAGAACTAATCCATGCATTCCAGTAAAGGCCATAATTACTCTGTCACTGCGTTACCTCCTTATTTCCTCCTGCAATTTACAAACCTTTCCAACTTTATCAGTG
The DNA here is from genome assembly GCF_034315485.1 of Pezoporus occidentalis. Taxonomy (NCBI): domain Eukaryota; kingdom Metazoa; phylum Chordata; class Aves; order Psittaciformes; family Psittacidae; genus Pezoporus; species Pezoporus occidentalis. Next base: position 4,013,675 of record NW_026915724.1, on the reverse strand, counting down.
TAACATAAAAAGAAAGATGAATAGGTGTCTTTTGCTGGCATAAATCAAAGAACTCCTGTAGGATTCTGTGGCATCTGGAAGCCACAGTAGATAAATGTGTGTGTAATGTTATTGTCTTCATTATGTGTCACATACAGTATAAAATCTTGTTAAATTCTGTGGCGATAGTGAGGAAAAGGTGTGCAGTAGATGTGTAGGTCTTTTGGTCCAGATACTTGCATCCCTGGAGCTATGTGGAACCAGAAAGGCAGTATAAAAGAAATTTTATATTCTAGTGTCTTGAAGTTTGGGCTGAATGTTATCTTTGTACAAACAAATGAAGTTCTTAGGGTTTTTTTGGGGTTTGGTTTATTTTTTAGTTAAGATTTGATTGCAGAAATTCGTTCCGAATTTGTGCCATGCAAAACCTGTAACATTTTTCTACCATGCATTTCATGCGAACTGGCAAGGCTTATACAAAATCAACTTAAAACTAAGAGATGTCACAAACAGGGCTTCTGGCTCAGGTGTTATATAAGTGATTCTGAAGCACAAAATCATGGCATATTTGATGAATAGCCATGCTTATAGAGATTATGATGAAGCCATGTTGAAGTAATAGCTACAGATAGGAAGTTCAATATGCACATCTTGGTGCTGAAATGCTGTGTCTTCTGCAAGACTGGCTGTTAATTTTAATTCTCATGTTGCAATTTACTGACAGTATGTGTTGTATATTTGATATAATAGATTATATTGTGCGGAATTGCGCAAAACTTGAGGGTATGACAAAGTGTTATACAGGAAGGGTGTTTGATTTTTCTTTTGAAGGTAACATAGAGAACTCAAGTTTCTATCACCAAATATAGGTATTTTTCATTTCTGTATTTTCCAGATCAGTAACTGTATGATACTGGGATTGAATTTTTTTATTACTTACTGCATTAATCCATTAACTGCTTTGATGGTTTTTGCACTGCTTATATGCAGTGTACCTGATTTCAAATCATGGCTTTCTGCCATCACTGAATTGCAGGGCACACTTGTATATAGGTACTTCATTGTTCCCTTTAGAATTCAGTATTTGTTGCTTATTTGGCCCTTTCTTAAAAAAATTACCTCTCACTCCTAAGCCTGGATTCTGGGAAAAAAAGTTATACTATTTGTAGCAGGTAACTTTAATGCGTACCCTACTTACAATGCAGGTTTTTAGAGAACACAAATTTCCATCTTTGTGTGTGTTCATGAGAATCATTTTTAAAGCTTGGTTGATTTATTTAGATATTAAAAGCATGAAACTTACTGGTGGTATATTTTCTTTAAAAATCCCCAAACAACTCTTAGTACTGACATGAGAATTGTCAATAGAAATTTAGCTAGAATGTAACATTCCAAATAGATGAAACAATTAAGCTGTTATACTTCTGAAGAATCTATTTCAAGAGAAATATGTCTGCGAAGACAGAAAAGAATATTAATGGGCCTACATTCTCATGTCAGTTACCACTCTTTATGTATAATGTAAGATGGCTGTTAACACCCTGGTAACTTTCTAAGTAAGTCAGTTATGCAGGTGGCTGAAATAGATTACTGGCAGGTAATGTCATAGTGGGAAGGATCTTCCTGACTTTAAAAGGCTGAGAACTGTAGCTCTAAAATTACATGTATTTATAAATGTAAAAGGAAAATGCATTTGCGGACTGTGATTGAAAATTGTATCAAGAGACTTGTTTTATATATATCAGACTGTATTGTGTTTTGTAAATATAATCGAGAACTAAAGTAGTTCTTTGTGAACTAAGAGTTTGAAATCATGTTACTCCCTCTGTAGCTGTCCACTGGGATGGGCTGAACTGTATTTTCCCTGAAATTGATGAAAATACTGATTGATCAGTCACCAAAGCATGACTTGTCTGGTTTTAAAAAGATCAATTGTTTGATTAAGTGTAAGTATATAATTTTTCAAATGCACTGCTATGCATAAACATGCACATAGTAAAGGCATCTTTTTTGGTAACACACTTGGACTTATGTATACATTCTTGACCTTGTTCCAAGAAGATGAAAAAGAAATTCTGTATTGTTTTACGCAGTATTGATATAGAGAACATGTCCTGTGAAGAGCAGCTGAGGGAACTGGGGTTGGTTAGCCTGGAGAAAAGGAAGCACAGGGAAGACCTGGTTCTCTACAACTGCCTGAAAGAAGATTGTGGTGAGGCTGGTTTTGGTCTCTTCTCTCAAGTGACAAGTGATAGGATGAGAGGAAATGGCCTCAAATTGCACTGGGGGAGATTTAGATTGGATATTAGGAAAAAATTCTTCACTGAAAGGGTTTTCAAACGTTGGAAATGTTTGAGCCACTATCCCTGGAGATATTTAGAACGTTTGTAGATATGGCACTTAGAAACCTGGTTTAGTGGTGGACTCAGCGGTGCTAGGTTAACGGTTGGACTTGATCCTAAAGATCTTTCCTGACCTAAACAATTCTGTGATTCTATGATATTTATTCGTAATGCTCAAATGCCTCTTTCTTATTGTTTCACAGTTTCACAGTATGCTGGAGATTGGAAGGGACCTCAAAAGATCATCTAGTCCAATCCCCCTGCCAGAGCAGGAACACCTAGATAACGTTACACAGGAATGTGTCCAGGCGGGCTTTGAATGTCTCCAGGGAAGGAGACTCCACAACCTCCCTGGGCAGCCTGTTCCAGTGTTCCGTCACCCTCACTGAGAAGAAGTTCCTTCTCAAGTTTAAGTGGAACCTCTTGTGTTCCAGTTTGCACCCATTACCCCTTGTCCTATCATTGTTTGCCACTGAGTAGAGCCTGGCTCCATCCTCGTGACACTCCCCCTTTATATATTTATAGACACTAATAAGGTCACCCCTCAGTCTCCTCTTCTCTAAACTATAAAGACCCAGCTCCCTCAGTCTTTCCTCATAAGGGAGATGCTCCACTCCCTTAATCATCTTGGTTGCCCTGCGCTGGACTCTCTCCAGCAGCTCCCTGTCCTTCTTGAACTGAGGGGCCCAGAACTGGACACAATATTCCAGATGGGGTCTCACCAGGGCAGAGTAGAGGGGAAGGAGGACCTCTCTCGACCTACTAACCACCGCCCTTCTAATACATCCCAGGATGCCATTGGCCTTCTTAGCCACAAGGGCACAGTGTTGGCTCATGGTCATCCTGTCGTCCACTAGGACCCCCAGGTCCCTCTCCCCTACACTGCTCTCTAACAGGTCGTTCCCCAACCTATACTGGAACCTGGGGTTGTTCCTGCCCAGATGCAGGACTCTACACTTTCCCTTGTTATATTTCATCCCGTTATTCCCTGCCCAACTCTCCAGCCTGTCCAGGTCTCTCTGGATGGCAGCACAGCCTTCTGGCATGTCAGCCACTCCTCCCAGCTTAGTGTCATCAGCAAACTTGCTGATAGTACACTCAATTCCCTCATCTAAATCATTGATGAATATATTAAATAATACCGGTCCCAGTACTGACCCTTGAGGCACTCCACTAGTTACAGGCCTCCAACTAGACTCAGCCCCATAGACTACAACTCTCTGGCTTCTCTCCTTCAGCCAGTTCGCAGTCCACCTCACTACCTGGTCATCCAGTCCACACTTCCTCAATTTAGCCGTGAGGATGCTGTGGGAGACTGTGTCAAAGGCTTTGCTGAAGTCAAGGTAGACCACATCCACCGCTCTGCCATCATCCATCCACCGTGTTATTTCCTCATAAAGGGCTAAGAGATTGGTCAAACATGATTTCCCCTTGGTGAAGCCATGTTGACTGCCCCTCATAACCCTCTTATCCTTGATATGCCTTAAGATGGCACCAAGGACAAGGTGTTCCATCACTTTCCCAGGGATGGAGGTGAGGCTGACCGGTCTATAGTTACCCGGGTCCTCCTTCTTGCCCTTTTTGAAGACTGGAGTGACATTTGCCTTCCTCCAGTCCTCAGGCACCTCTCCCGTTTCCCAGGACTTGGTAAAGATGATGGCGAGTGGTCTAGCAATGACTTCCGCCAGTTCCCTCAGCACCCGCGGGTGCATCCCATCTGGACCCATGGATTTATGGACGTCCAGATTGCTCAACTGATCTCTAACCCATTCCTCATCGACTAAGGCAAGTCGCTCCGTCGACCTGACTTCATCTAAGGTCTCAGGGGTATAGGGCTCTTCAGGACTGCCTGCAGCAGAGTAGACAGAGACAAAGAAGGCATTCAGTAACTCTGCCATCTCTGCATCTTCTGTCACCAGGGCACCCATCCCGTTCATCAGTGGGCCTACATTGCCTCTGGTGTTAGTTTTGTCTGCCATGTACTTGAAAAAGCTCTTTTTGCTGTCCTTGACCCTTCTTGCCAGGTTTAATTCTAAGGAAGCCTTAGTCCTCCTAGCTGCCTTCCTACATCCCCTAGCAGCAGCCTTATATTCCTCCCAAGTGGCCAGCCCCTCCTTCCATGACCTGTAAACTCTCCTCTTCCACTTGAGCATACCCAGCAATTCCCTATTTAGCCACACAGGTCTCTTGGCCCTCTTCCTTGACTTCCTACGTGTCGGGATGCTCCGATCTTGAGCTCGGAAAAAGCAGTCCTTGAATGTCAACCAACTATCTTGGGCCCCTTTTCCTTCAAGCAGCCTTGCCCACGGGATTTCCCCTAGCAATTGCTTGAAAAGGCCAAAGTTTGCCCTGCTAAAGTCCAGGGTTGCAATTCTACTTGGTATTCTACTAGTCCTACCACACAAGATCCTGAACTTCACCATCTCGTGGTCGCTGCAACCAAGGCAGCCCTCTACCCTTACTGCTTCAACCAGACCCTCCTTGTTAGTGAGGATGAGATCCAGCAGCGCTCCTCTCCTGGTCGGCTCATCCACCATTTGCAGGAGGAAGTTATCATCCACACACTGGAGGAACCTCCTGGACTGCGGCTGGGTTGCCGAGTGGTCCTTCCAGCAAACATCAGGGAAGTTAAAATCCCCCACGACGACCACGGCCTGTGACTGTGAGGCCGCTCTCAGCTGCCTGTAGAAGGCCTCGTCAACTTCCTCACCCTGATCTGGTGGTCTGTAACAGACACCTACAACAGTATCCCCCCTGCCAGCCTGCCCCTTAATTCTCACCCACAGACTCTCAACTCGCTCATCATCTGTCCCCAGACAGAACTCGGTGCATTGTAGTTCCTCCCGAACATAAAGAGCAACCCCACCACCCCGCCTGGCTGGCCTGTCTTTCCTGAAAAGGACATAGCCCTCCATGACTATATTCCAGTCATGTGAGCTGTCCCACCAAGTCTCTGTAATTGCCACCAGATCATAGTCTCCTGACTTAACACAGGTTTCCAACTCCTCCTGCTTATTTCCCATGCTGCGCGCATTGGTGTACAGACATTTCAGGGAGCGAGCTGAGCACACCGATTTCACCCTAGGATTATAGGAGGCCTCCCAGTCTTCATTAATTCTGGAGCGCTGCCCCACTGGGGCAAGCCCAGCAACAACCCCATCCCCCTTCGAATCTAGTTTAAAGCTCTCCAAATGAGCCCTGCTAATTCGTGCCCCAGTATCCTTTTGCCTCTGTGAGACAAACCTTTCTCACTTGACATTGTCCAGACTGGTGCCCTATAAAACCAGCCATTATCAAAGAATCCAAAGCCCTGCCTGTAGCACCAGTCTCGTAGCCAATCGTTCATGAACTGAATCTTCCCATTCCTTCCCACATCATCAGTGGAAGATGGAAGGAGTGCGGAGAAGATCACTTGAGCCCCAGACTCTTTCACCATCCTCCCCAAGGCCCTGTAGTCCTTCTTCATCCCCCTCAGACTGCGGGAAGCAGCTTCCTCCCCACCTGTCTGGAAGACCAGCAGCGGGTAGTAGTCTGTCGGGTGCACCAGGCTGGGGAGCGCCCTGGTGATATCCCTGATCCGGGCTCCAGGCAGACTACACACTTCCCTATGATGAGGGTCAACTCTGCATATCGGGCCCTCTGTTCCTCTCAGAAGGGAATCCCCTACTACAATGACCCTTCTTTCTTTCTTAACAGAGGCAGTCCTGAGGTGCAAAGTCGACCCCCTTTTCCTATGTGGCCTTGTGGGCTGGCCTTGCCCCACATTCTCACTTACCTCTCCTTCAAGATCCAGGGCCTCGAACCTATTACGGACGGACACCTGGGGAAGCAGGGCAGGAAGGGGGGAGGGTTTCCCCCGACGTCGAACCGGAACTCGCTTCCAACCCTCGTCGTCTTTTTGGTCCCCTACCTCTGCGCTACAGCTACAGGGCAGGGGCTGTCTCGGGCCATCCCCCTCTGCCTGAGAAGGCAGGGGGTCCTTCCCCTTTTGGGGGGTATCTCCCTGGAACCGTTCCGACCGGCACGCCAGGGAGTTACTCCACCAGTCGATCTCCCTTTCACACTCCCTGATGGTCCTCAGCGTCTCGACCTCCTCCTTAAGTCTTGCCACCAGGCTAAGCAGATCTTCTACCTGCTCACACCTCACGCAGGTGGAATGCTGTCCTCCCTCCCCCGGCAGCATCAGGCTCTGGCACTCCCTGCACCCAGAGACCTGAACAGCCACGGTTTGGGACGGGGTCTCCGTCTGAGTTGCTGTAGTCGTCTTACTGCAAGCTCTCTTTCTGGAGACAACCATATTGGTCTGCAGTCTGGGACACCAGCAACACGACCGGCTTGTTCCTCCCTGCACCCGGTGGGCACTCTCAAAGGCTTTTTCAAGGCAAGCAGTAGGGAGTGGTCGCCGTCACCGTGGGAACGCCCCCCGCCACGTCAGCCTCTCTCTCGCAAGGGCTGCTGCGGCTTCGGGGATCGGGAGATGTCGGGAATCGCGATGTCTCTGCGCTCTCCTCTCTGATTTTCCTAATCTCCGTTGACCCTCGCGGTCGCTGAAGCGTGCCGGCTGTGGCTCTAGCTAGGCTAGCTCCGATCAGCTGACTGAATCTTGTTGCCCAATCTTTATTCATGCTCACAAAATTAAAAAGCTTGCCATGTTAATTATGCACTAGTTACCTATTTAGCACCAATCCAAAGATAAGTGTAGCCAGGAAGCTCACACAGGTGTGGTTGAAGTGAAAGGTGGTGATAACTGAACCCTATTTCCTGCAATTGATGCATATGCCAGTCTGTATGACTGAGAACCCTCCATGATTTCAATGGAAATAATCATGTATGTGAGAGAAATTTAAGTGTTTGCAGCACTAAGACTTGTAAAACCATATCTTCTTTTCCTTAGAGCTGGTTTCGCAGTAACAGTGGGTTTTTTTGCTTGATGTAGAAATCTTAAGTGAAAGTTCACTGATTTTCATGTTTATTATGTGTAATATGCAGTAGCAAACCATAATCTTTAAAGACAGAAATGCACATCAAGAAGTAATATGTTTTTTGATTATTGCTTTGATGTCATCTGTTTGCTTCAGTAATTTTTCTAATCTTTAGAATTTCTTTTTTCCTCAAGATCTTTCCAAAAGTTAATTACTTAATCATTGTAACACCCCTGACAGATTGGCTGATGATATATTTACACTTTATAACAAGAGGAGGTAAATAGAATTTAGTAAAGATCGCCTTTGCCTGTAGGATGAGACCGTAAGTCTCTGCTAGTCTACCCCTTATATAGTCTAGACTGGTTTTCTAAATGCTGTAATGAAAGGGTGTCCAATCTGCAGTGCATTCAGTACATTTCCTCTGGTTCAGCAGACATTCTTGATGTTCCCATTTGCTAGAGGTCTTTGACAACATGCAGGAAACAGAGTCTAGACCTGACAAATTATTCCAGTATTAGCAGCAGGTTGTTCCTCTTTATTGTCTCTCCCAGCTTGACAAAAACTTCTCCGCTATGTGACTAGAATACATCATTTGCCAAAAGAGAGGCCACAAGGCCCTGGGAAAGATGGTATGTGAGTTGTGCTACATCTTCAAAACAGTTTTCTGGGGTTTAAGTAGAGTGGTTGTGTGGGAGAAAGCTGTGTGAATTGCCCATCATGACAGCTTCTGCTGACTTTTCTTTTGTGGCAGTTATTGGGAAATTGACAACAATACCAGGGAGCATCTGCTGTGTAGTGCATGCATAGAAGCTGACACTACTGGGAGACAGTAGGCCTCTTTTACATGCAGAGACTGGCTATACTATACATAGCAAAATAGCAGATGTAATGCTCTGGTGCAGGTGTGTGTTACAGATCTCCATTAGGAGGACTCCATCAGATGTGGGTATAAATACCTTTTGTAGGTGGAAAAATGGGATAGCATAGATATTCTTACATTCCTTCAGATGCTGGGAACCCTAAGTTACACAACATTGGACAGACCTCTAGTCATGGCATGTTATGCTGCACAGACCCTGCCATGCTAAGGCTGACCAGCATTAAAGACCTTATTGCTCTTAGAAGTAAATAATTTAGTAAAGAATTCCAGTCAGCATTTATACTGTCAAGCAAAACGATGCTCGCATGACAACATGGTGGTTCACTTTGAAGGTAGAGACCATGCAGCTGATGTAATTGCCAAATGCCGGGTGGGAATTGCCTACCCTTGTTGATTACACAGCATAACACAACACAGACCTGTGCCTGCTCTGCTCTGTTATTATGTGGATCGCAAACTCCTCATTGTATGATAGAAATCAGGTTCAAATCACCAGCAGAGAAGAGGAGTCAGTGTGGCAGGGTATTTTTGTGCCACTGGAAAGATAATTTCTCTGTCTAGTCAGAGGTAGGGATCATTGCTTTAGCTCGTCATGCAAAAGTGATGATGGCAGTGTTGTCTCATGTTCTTATTGCTGAATGCTGCTTCTTCAAAAGTTCCAAACGATGTTTTTTCCCGCTTGTTGTTGACCCCAGCAAGTAGCTAACAACTGCAGAGCTCCTCAGTCGTTCACTGCCCCACAGTGTTAGGGGGGAGAGAATAGGAAGAGCAAAAGCAAGAAATCTAATGGGTTGTGATAAAGATAGTGTAATAATTGAAAGGAAGAGGTAGAAGAAAGGAAAAAAAAAAAGCCAAAACCTAAACCAAGTGATTCCAAAACAATTACTCTTCACCTCCCTCATGTGGAACAATGCCTAGCCAGTCCTCAAGCAACTTTGATAAAAAACACACCCCAGTGTTTATTGCTGAGCATTAAATGGCCTAGGATATCCCTTTGGTCAATTCAGGTCTCACTGTCTCACTTTAGAGCCTCTTCCCCATGCTGTGGGGCAGATTGGGAAACAGAGAAAGCCTTGACTCTGTGCAAGCACTGTTCAGCAGTAGCTAAAACATTGGTGTGTTATCAACAGTATTTTAGTCACAAGTCTAAAACATGGCACCATGTGGGCTACTATGAAGAAAATTACCTCCATCCCAGCAAGACCCAGGCTATCACTTAAAGATATTTTTCCCAAGTCACTACTGTCTTTTTAAAGACTGAGGGCTTGTACTGAAATGATGGAAGGTTTATTCTGCTCTGTCTGGCATCTCAGGGACATAGTTCTTGCTTGTGTTAGATAAAGGCTTCTCTCCTCTTCCTGAGATAGGTTGATCAGTGTGTGGTTAGATCTCTTGCAACTGTTCTCCCATTTTTATCGCCTTTCACTCACAGCTGATTCTGTTCTCCCCATGTGTGTTTTAGACCATTAACTGTGGACTCCAGAATGTCTCTGACGTTTGCCTTGTGTCTCTTTGCTTCTTAATTAGTCTTTTTGTGTACAAAGGCCTTAGCATACCACTGAGAAGTGACCATAGTTGTCACAGGGGGTACAGTTTGGAAGTGATGGTATCTGACTGGGATTTTTATGCTATTGTGTAAGGGTACCGTAAGTGTTAAAGACTGTAAATCCTGTAAAGCTCAATAGAGTGCATTATGGCTATTATTCAGATAACTCCTGTGGACTTAGATAAAGACACATTATTTCATTCAGGAGGTTGTATTTGCAGTAATTTCTCCTTTCTCTCACTATTCTCTTTTAACGTAGATACACTCTGTTATTTCTTTTAAGGTAGTTAGTTATGTGAAGTTTACCTGGAGGGATCCATGTGCAGGATGTGATCTGGAGAATGTGTAATAAATATTGAAGTCTAGGGGGGAAATGGTAGGGGGGAAAAGAGCAGCAAAGAAACCACCAAGGTTGTGAAAAGGTATTTCTCTTTTCAAAATGAGCAGTTATGGATCACTTGTATTTTAATGTTCAGGTTACAGTGATTAGCATGCTCTAACCCCAGTAAGTGTCATTAAATCTTTCTCTTTTTTGCTTTTAGTGTACTAAATATTAGATTTTAAATACTATATATAATATCATTATATATAGTATATATAAAAATATATATTATATATAAATTTTTATTCTTGCTTCAAACAATAAAGTAAATGCTGATCATTTTTATGCAAATGTAGTATACAAATAATGCCAGGATTGGTAAATCACTCAGAGTAATTATTTTTGCAAAACGACTAAGGTGAGAAATAACCTTAAAAAATGAGAAATTACTCTTTTTCTATGAAATTTCAGTGAAATTTTAACTACATTATTATTGCAGATACTGTCAATAGTCCCTATCCTTGTCTCCTGACTGTCCAGATGAGAGATCTAAATGTCTATTACAGGCCTTCTTACAGCCTGGGATTTCTTCTAACGGAAGGCAAGAGGACACAGCAACATGGTATAGATCACTCATTATGATGTGATATTGACCCTAATATCATTGGATTAGTCTGATAATTTTTCTAGACTGTCATGTTTAATGGTTGTGGAGACACAGAGGTCCCTTTAAAGAAACTATAGGAAAATGCTTCCTCCCACCTCAACACCATTTACCGGACAGGAAGGTGATACTCACAGCTAGGTGTATTTCCGTGTTGTTTTTTTTTTCTCTGCCTGCCTCCAGATGTACCAAGAACATCAGGTGTTGGGCAAATAGCAAAGAGCTGTAGTTGAGTCAAGTGGCATATTTTAGATAACGTTCTGAGCTATGAATTGTAAGGAAGTAGCTTTTCACAAGTTGAACATAGTTGTTTTGTGGAATGCATTGCCTCAGAAGATTGTGGAGACTACAAGTGTAAATATATAAAACTAGATAAATTCATAGAAGATAGACCAGTTCTACTTTGCTAAATATGTTGGCTCAGGTACAGTCCCAAATTTGGAAATTGCACATAACAGAGAATCTTTATTTACTGTCTATATGCTGCTGGCTACTTTGAGTCAGGGCACTATGCCAGTTCACAACTCAGGTCTGAGCTGGCTCATGTTGAGCAGCCATCAGTCAGCACCCTCAGGTCCTTTTACCCCAAGCAGCTTTCAGCCGCTCTTCCCCAAGCCTGTAGTGTTGCATGCAGTTGTTGTGCAGGACCTGGCGCTGAGCCTTGATGAATTTCATATAATTGGCCTTGGCCCATTGATCCAGACTGTCCAGATCCCTCTGCAGAGCATTCCTACCTTCCAGCAGATCAACACTCCCACCCACCTCGGTGTCATGTGCAAACTTACTGAGGGTGCACTTGATCCCCTCCTCCAGATCATCAGTAAAGTTATTAAATAGAACTGGCCACAGTGCTGAGCCCCGGGAAACACCACTTGTAACCAGCTGCCAACTGGATTTAGCTCCATCCACCACAATTCGTTGGGCCCAGTCATCCAGCCAGGTATACCCATGAGCTGGGCTATGGGATTTTATTCATGCAATCACAGTCATGAGAAAACATTTATCTAATATATTGCTGTCCTCTCATTCTCCTTCACACAGCCAGCTGTCTTTTGATGTGGAATGTACTAGGTACCGTGCAGTAGGCACCAAGTACTAGGAACAATTTGGGGACTTCATATGGAGTAGTCACATGCAGTTTGCTTTGAAGTTTAAGTATTTCTCTTATTGCTTGAAGTTAGGCAGTGCCTTTACTGTATTTACTGTTTAGGTGGTACTCTTAAGATACTTCTTTGCCCTAAATCACTCATGAGTTCATTCTTATGTTAATTATTCCTGCTCTGCTAATAGAATGGGAAAATGACAGTTAAATAAATATTTATTCTCTGAGGGCTGATTCCCTGTCTCTCTTCCATGAGAAAATGGAAAAATTTGGCTTTTCTCTCTGCAGAAAATGGATTGCTTCTTGCTCATTCCATCAGTCTGTACATTTTGATTCCAGGATTTCCCGCCTCATCTATGCCAACTGCTTTTAGTTAAAGGTAAGGTAACGTAAAAGATGCGTGGGTACTACTCCATTACTATTCCATTATCCTTCTGGCAAGCCCAAACAGACTAAAGCCAATTCTTAATTATGGCTTGCAAGAAGATTAGCATGTCCTAAGACTTTCCAGCTGGTTTAGCAATTGTTATAATGTAAGTAAAAATTTTCACTACAGTTTATTCATGCAGAATTGACAGAAGGAACATTCAAACCATGTAGATAAATTGTAGCAGGTTTCTGAAAGGCAGAAGATGAGTAATGCTGAACGTCAGTTTGTTACTTTGGAAATCAGGTTGAAATCTATATGTCATAGAATCACAGAATGGTTAGGGTTGGAAAGGACCTTAAGATCATCAAGTTCCAACTCCCCTGCCATGGGCAGGGACACCTCACATTAAACCATATCACCCAAGGCTCTGTCCAACCTGGCCTTGAACACTGCCAGGGATGGAGCGTTCACAACTTCCCTGGGCAACCCATTCCAGTGCCTCACCACCCTTCCTCCTTATGTCTTAACCTGAGTTTCCCCTGTTTAAGTTTGACCCTGTTACCCCTTCTCCTATCACTACAGTCCCTGATGACGAGTCCCTCTCTGGCATCCTTGTAGGCCCCCTTCAGATACTGGAAGGCTGCTGTGAGGTCTCCATGCAGAGTTCTCTTCTCCAGGCTGAACAGCCCCAACTTTCCGACTCTGAACACTAATGATGTTACAAACTCCAGAAGACTGATCATTTAGTTGTTAATATGTAGCTAGTTAGTTCATCTTAGATTCACTGATTTGCAGTGTGGGTTTGTGTGAGAAAAAAGACAAATTATGTCGACAATTTTACTGAGCAGAAGTAACTGCTTCCTAAGGTCTTTGTTCAAACTGTAAAACTCTGCCATTTTTTAGTATGGGTCCTAGCACAATGGAATTGGAGTTGACAAGTACTGCAGCAGCATGAGGAAATAATATTAGAGCTTCAGTTACACATTCTTCTGCAGAAGTGTGGGTATCTCAGAATAACTAGTATTCCCAGTAGAAAATAAAATGAATTAGTACTTAAAACATTTGGTATCTCATATAAGTGTAATATTGTCTGCTAAAGCTAGAATAATGAAATTAGAGGAAGTATCCATGATTTAGAGAAGAAGTGATAGTAAAGTTAGGAGAATGAATGGAAAAATACTACTTTTTCCTCTAGGCTATTAAAAAAAAATAGAAAAAAATGGCAAATCCTCATGAACAGAAATGTAGGTCAAATGGGAAGTTCAGCTCTCCAGAAGATCCAACTGCTGCAGCAGATGTATTTTGATGTGATTGGATATAGAAGCTTTTAGATAAGATGATAGTAAAGAAGCAGAGATGTTGCCTTTTTCGAGGGGAGGTTCAGCTCATTCTTACAGCCTGTGTTTGCTTATAGCCATGTGAAAGAAAAAGAGAAAAAAAAAAGAATCAAGAGTTAAATGTGTGGAGTACAGTACAGGATGTAAGCTGTGGTAGTAAAGAGATTGCAGAAGTTATGTTGCAGGAACTCTGGCAGCTAAAAGCAGATGACATTCCTTTAAAGACAATCCATTGTTCATAATGTAGGGGTCCTACCTGTGGGGTGAAGCTGAGGCAACTCAGTTTTTTAGCACAGAAAAGAGAAGGCCTAAGGGGGATCCAAGAGCACCTCCCAGTGCCTAAGTGGAGGCTCCTGAGAAAGAGGATACATATTCTCTACTGAGGTACACAGCAGGAGGGTGAGTGATACTAGGTATAAATTGAAGCAGGCAAGGTTCTGATTAGATATAAAGGGGGGAAAAAATCAATACGTGGATATTAAACTGCTGAAATGGGTTGCCCAGGGACTTTGTGGAGTCACTGACCTTGGATGTTTTCAAGACTCAATTTGATAAAATACAAAGCAACATGGCTGACCCTCCTTTGAACAGGAAGGTGAGCTAGAAACCTCCTGAGGTCCCTCTGCACCTTAATGATTTTATGAATTGCTAGCATAGGGAGGGCCACAGGCCCATGAACTGTAATTTTGGTTTACTCTACTTGTAAAATGCTGAAAATTAAACTATTAGAAACTTGTTGTTGCTCTATGTCTGGGTAAACGACTGTGCAAGTAAGTATTTTACCAAACAGAACAGACTGAGGCAAAGAGATTAGATCTAGATTTCAGAAGGGAAGTAAAATAGGTGATGAAAGAGAACACTTTCAGTGTGATTAGAAAGCATGCAGAGGGGTTTAAAATACTAGATGTTTGGATAACCTATATAAGAAACATATCTGTCATACAAACATGCATGAATGATAGCTCTATTCCCCTATTCCTCTAGTAACATAACTGTATTACTTAACATAAAACGCCAGTTTCAAATCTGGTAACAAATATTACAGGTGCAAACTGAGCTTTCAACTAGCCAGTAGCTGATTACAAGTTCAGTCATGCAGAAGGGAGATTTGTTTACTGATGAGAATTGTATTGGCCCTTTAGTAGTGCCAAAATTCTGTCAAACCTCATGGTTGTCTCCAGAATGTGATGGAAATAAAGCTGCAAGCTGAATCAAAACCAAAATGTTGATTTGTGCTTAGAAAGAAAAACAGAAGAAAGAAGGAGAGAAGAAGAAAGTTGAAGAGTAGTGTCAAGATAAGCACTCAGGAGAAAATGTATTTTTATGTCACAGTTTAAATATTGATACGCTAAAGTAGTTATACAGATATTAAGTTATACAGTAATTATACAGATACAAAGTTAATGTAGAAGCACCTAGACAAGTAATTACAGCCCGTTACAGTCCTTTCCCTCATCTGACCCTTTAATGTGGGCTGAAATATCTCAGATAATCCAAATAGGAGAATGACAAGATAGATTGAAAAGTCAGTCCTCTAAGCACAAAGTTGAAGGCATCCCAGACTGTGTGACAGAAAATGTAATTAGCTAGAAGAAACAACCACTTCTTACAGGTTAGATGAGTGTAGTATTAACGCCATGGATCCAGAGAGAACAGTCCTAATGGAGAATTAAAGATAAAATAAAAAGATCAGTGAATATCCAATAAAAAGCATTTGGATTTATTTAGGAAAAATTGGAAACTTTCTCTGGTAGAATATGAAGTGAATATGAAAATTGAAAATGAAATATGGGTGTATTTGATACAAAGAAACATGCCCAAATTATACATGCAGACAGAAAATTGGCAACAACCTCATGTCTCCAAAATTCCTGAAGTAGTCTATGGATAGTGCATTTACCCATGATACAGGTGACAAAGCAATGCTATTTAAAATACAATGAATATAATAATTTTAAAAAGAGATGTTTTTGTGACCCATACAAAGTGGTCCTGGTTACTGAACAAATGAAAAATAATGTCTTACAGTAGTATCTTACAGATCACATTCACACTGTTCCCTGCTGTGTCTGCAGAGTATGTACAGCACTGACATCTTAGAAAGTGAGGAGAGGAAGCTACAGAACTAGAAAAGACTAGTGCTAGGAAAGGAAAGGTGTGTGGGAGCCTGGGAGCCAGAAACACCTTGACCCTTTCAACTGCTACACAGCCTAGTCAGGAAAATTTGGAGACTCTGCCTTATTTTAAATTTTCTGTTTCACATTCTTCAAATTCATTAACATGATTGTAATATTGCTGGGGCTTATAATTTTTTCTTTATTATTATTAAAAAGAAATGGAAGCAGGAGTTTGCAAACATTTGCATTTTTGTTCAAATTTTATGAGGTTAATATTAAGAAAAGAAATAATCCAAATGCTAAAGAAACTTCTGATGGATATGTAATGTTTTCATTTAAATTAATGATGGACAAGCTACATGAACAGGGGACAATAATGAAATCTATTCCTGTGCTGACCTAATGTAAAGATTTTTGCTTGTTTTATACTGATCTCTTACCAAAACAGTACATTGAATTCAGTAGAAGCTTGTTTAAAGGTTTGTCTTTGGATGCAAAGTTATCTCATAACTTGAATATCATCCTAACACAAGTGTTTGGACATATACAAAAATAATTGCTCAAGAAGTCATGGTTTTCTCTGAAAATGAGTGGTATAGGCTTAATGTTCTGCAGTACCTCTCAGTACTGACTCAGGCTAATACCATTAGCTCTGACACCCTGGAAGAATTTATTTCCAGTTCCAGAAGGGAATTTTCTGTGTAATACACTAGAGATAATAGGTAGAATGCTGTAGATTAATGCATCACCAAGAGCCCTGGGCTATGACCTCATGTGCTGTCCGCATACAGAGATGAACATGATTCCAAAGTGGACAGCGAGGCTCCTGAGGTAGGGGTAGCAGCTTTGGTCATATTGGTTCTGGGTCCTGCTCTACATTTGCAGCTCACTCTGTATCTCATTGGTGCTGCAATGATATCTTTGTCCTGCTGCAAGCATGTTATAATCTGGAGACATTCTAATTGGGATACTGTGATTGCTATTTATCCTAGAATTCAAATGTAGAGGATTATGTTTCAGGTGAGACTTCTGCTGACAACCATACATTTTATATGAATCTGCAATGTTAAAAGCCATGCAAAATCACTGTGAATAGCGCTGTGAACAAACTTAGGCTTTGACCCTGCAAACAGCCTTACTAAAACAAAGAGGCTTTTTCTTAGTGCTGTATACTGTGTGGATTTTATGTCCATTTGCGATAAAATTGGACACTATGGGTTACAGCCTGTCATTCTATTTCGAGTTTGCAGTAGTTTTTAGCTTATTTTAGAATAACCAGCCAACATAATAAATGTGATTCACTGGTTATAATCAATTTATGAAGAGATTGTCTTTTAAGCATGCAACTAAAGCTAAGTTAGTTACAGATTGTTCTCTATAAACCTGTCCCATGTATTTTATAGGAAAAATGAACACAAATGTGCATGCTTCTCCACTTTAAAGATCTAGCTCCACAATCTGTTGCATGATTAGAAAGTACAAATGTCTATATGGGGAATTAAATATGATTATTGACGAACTGAATTGGTTTTTATGGCTAGATGAAAAAAGCCGTGGGTAGTGACGCCTGTATTGTCAGAAAGAAGCTGTGCCCACCGGGGGGCGCTGGCGTTTTTCTTTATGGGATGATTAATCGAAATGTAGATTAGATGTAATCTATTTAAAAGGTAAACACAGCTCTTAACATTGCAAGAAAAGGGTACCATATGTACAAGAAAACGGGAAAACAAATCAGTATACTATAAGCCTTTTATTTGCAAAGGTTGTAAAAATAAAATAGGTGCTTTATTCTAGTAAGAGATGTATGCAAATTTACACTGAAGACTGCATGTAACTGCAAAAACCGATAATCAGTTCTTAACTGATGTTCTGTAGCTCACTGCTGTAAGCTCTGATGATCTTTTTTGTTACTTTTTGCAAAGCACATGATTTTTAAACCTGTGATACATGTGCAGCCTTTAAAATGAATATGCAGAACTGGGAAACGGGTTTGTTTTTTTTCTTCTTTTTTCTTCTTGAAATTGAAAATAACATTTTCACATGAGGAAGCAAATAACTGATTGTTCTGTATATAGAATCAAGACATGCTGTAGTGTGCAGCAATATATTAGGCTTTACAAACCTCCATTATAACCTGTATTACAGTGACTATATTTGAAACTGCTCTGATTTGTCCATTATAACAAAATGTGTTTCTTTTTGCCAAATTTTCCACGTCTAGGTCAGTGATCCTGTAAGCATGTTGCATGACTCACATAATCATACAAATTGCAAATATCTGGCTTATGTCATCTTGATTAATGTAGAAGCAAGTGAACTCAGAGAGCAGCACTTGTCAAAATATGGCAGAATCATATCAACAATTCTTGCCCATAAAGACTGATGCTGCTACCCATATATATTCATAATTTATCCCAAATTTTGTAAGTCTGCTGGCAAAACAGTTACTTAAGTGTAGGGGAGGGAATAAATATGAGGGAAGAGAAGTGCTAATATTCAGCTAGGGATGATAAGTTTCAATTTTTGCAAGAATAAACTGTTGTTGTGATGCATTTGAACTTAATGTAATTTTATAGCATTCATAATTCACTTAGCATGTAGTTAATGCTAGCCTTACAAATTGTGACAGATAGTGCTGGAAGATGATTTACAGACCAAAATCTTGACATATGATGCAACATGCACTTAATCGAGTATACATTAATGTGTAGTACAAAACCACAATTATTTGGGTGAGAAGAAATCAGCTAATTTGTGTGGGACAAAGGAGATGTGAAACACAAAGTGGTCATCAAAATGGTTATCTTTGTTTCATTCTTCTACTGCAAAATTTCAGCTACAATGATTATGCAAAAAATCTGCTACAGTGATTATGGTATCATTTTCCCACATATACAATTGATATTATTTGTAGAAAATGCTTATCACATAGTAAGGGTGAAAAATAGTTTGTGTAGAGACCAGTGAAATAAACTCTTTGAGAGAAAATGTAAATGTATAAAAATAAAAAATTGGTTCAGTATCTCAAACTTCAGCTGTTTTGAAACTAATCTTTTTACTACTTTCTCATGAAAATAAAATGGTTTTTGTTCTTAACAGAATTTCTGCTCAGCTGGTGCATTCAAAAGACACACTGCGTTGGAGTAGTAGGGACAGTTTGAATTTTTTTTTAATTTTTATTAAAAGGAGTGACATAAATGTAATTTTTGCAATTGACTTATGAACTGTATATCACTATAAAAACTAAGAAGTCAGCGATACAACTGCTGTCAAACCTCTCTTACTAGAGTGCTTATGTGATTTGTTTTATCCTAAGATGTTGCAGGTCAAATGAGTTTAAAAGTCTTCCTTCTTTTTGGCATTTTTCATTGTATATGTATTGCTTTCTCTTTTCAGACTTCATACTTTTAGTTTGTAGCACACCGGGTCCTTTGTTAGAATCATGTGGAAAAATTGTATTTAAAATGGTTCTAATCCTGCCACTGTTCTTCTGCTGAGTTGTTTAAGGTGTGACTGGTTTAGCTTCTGATTTTTTTTGTTGTTTGATTTGTTTATACAAAAGCCTATTTTATATAACTGACTGAGTTGAAGTCTATTGAAAGAAGGTGATGTTCAGAGAACTCATGCTTTGAATAAAAAAAAGAACTAATTCTTCCCTTTATCTTTTAAGGGAAAAAGTAGTTTGTTTTGCAAATTATTTTGTAAAAGAAAATGTGGTATTGAGATATAATAGAAGCTTTTGACCTATGAATATGAAAGGCTTAACAATCTATAGTGGAAAACCCACTGCTGATTGATAAGATGATTTTGTGTGTGTGTATGTGAATGATCACTTCCCCACAGAAGATTAGGGGAAAAAACAAGCTAACATTGTTCAAAAGATGTTTTTAAACAATACCAGTTTCCAAAGCACAAGCATTGCCTATCTTCCCTTCAGTGAGATCGTACGTTACAGGCTATGATGGTCACTATCAATAGATGCAAGCTTGCATAGAAAATGCAGTACCTTGACTTAAACTGTGCTTTAGAAAACAAAGCATTTCCCTGAATCTATAATGCAATTCAACTGTTAATTCCTTAGAGATAAAAAATGTAGAATGGAGGATAGTGAATTATTTTGTTAGGGCATGCCATATATTGACTTAATTGAGTTGGAATGAGCAGGGAAATTAAGCAAGAGAAAAGAAAGACGTAAGTATACCTTAACAGGAAAAAATAAAGTGCATTTATATCGAATTTCATTTGTGACAAAATTACACATGCAGAAGTACCTCAAGGAGCAATACCTTTGTGAGCTCTATCATTAGTAAGTGGGTTATCAAATATATAACAAAAAAAAAGCTATGTATATATGTAAACCAGCAGGAGATTTAATCAGAAATTCAGCAATACTAGGCTTAGGGTTCTGTTGCGTATCTTGTTTGAACTTCTTGTGCATATGTGTTAAAGGATATTTTTTTTTATGTATGATTGCATTTTTTTCCTGTTCTCTGTCTTTTCCCCCACCAAGCCCATCCCTAACTTTTCTCTCCGTTTGCACTGCATTCCACCTTTTCTTTTTTCTGTGCTGACTGACAGGCATGGTCTCAGTTTTGGTCCTTAGTAGAAAAATGTTGGCAACAACCCAACAGAAAATAATTCTTTAATTGTCCAATAGTGGCGGCTTTGAAAAGAACCTATTATGTAGGGGTGGAATATTCACCAGACAGGATACACCTGTCCATATTCCCATATTGTAAACAGAGTAAGATGCTAACCTAAAGAGCTTTTACTAACTGTGAATGAATCTGAAGTTTTGAGACACTATAAGGAGGTCACATTGACAAGGTTTTCCATAAAAGTGCCATTAAGATGTCTGATAAAAATTAAGTTCTCATGTCCCTGCCCACAGCAGGGGGGTTGGAACTAGATGATCTTAAGGTCCTTTCCAACCCTAACTATTCTATGATCTGTGATTCTATGACTTGCCACAAAAGTTTGGATTCCTGTTTCAATGTCTGCAGTCGAAGAACTCCTTTTCTTAACGTAGGCAAACATACTTTTCTGTTCCTAACCCTTAACAATTAATGAAACAATTTAACTCATTAAAAACAAAAAAATGAAAAGGTCTTTTCAAAAGATGTACAAGTAATAAGGAAAAATATGCTGAAATTGCAAATATTAATATTATAAGAAACTGCAGAGAAGTCTTACTCTGGAGATTGTTCAGCAGTTGAAGTTCTACTTCTCATAAATGTCTCTATCTCAACTTTTTTTGGGTAGATGACTGAAGTAAATCTGCAGAATCAGGTTAAGTAATCTGCAGAATCATGGTCCCTGTTGGTGAGAAAAGAATCACTTTTTCCACCTGAAGTTCCATATATTTATATGAATTTATTTAAGTAATCTCCAGCAGAGTCTGTAATGCACATACATATATCTATACAGTATATTTATATATATGTGGATATATCATCTTTTCTGTGACTACAGGATTTAGCTGTTCTTTATTACAAACACCAGGGTATTATTCCTGAGACATTGCTATGAAGAGGAGGATCGCATCAAGAACTAGAGTTTAACAGTTAATTTTTCATTATTCTTGTAGTTTGTTGCCAGTAAAAGGCTAGGCCATTTCCTGTGACACGTAGTTACATCTTCTGTGTTTTCCTGTATGTCACTGAAAATGAGAGATTATTTTTTCAATGCAGTTTTAATTTTGCAGTCGAAACATTTGCAATTCACATGGCTGTTTAGGCCTGCCTCAAAGAAAAAGTGGGAATAGTAAAGTGGGCTGAATAGCAGAAATTTTTATTATTTTCTTTTAGTGTTTGGTTCCAAATAGGATTGAAGCAGGAATCTTTAAATTTGCCCTTTGGCTGAAGTTGCCCAATTCCCCTGCTGCTGCAGGGGGTGAAATCGACATTCTTGTCAGTTTCCCTGTTAATGGGAGCTGTGAAATTGACAAGAATGGCAATTTCATGGGGGAGCCCCTGGGACCTCCCAGACCTGTGTGGCTCAGGGGCAGCCCCTGTGTGGATTGCGCAGACCTGGGCCACCAATCTCAGAGTTTACAAGCGTGGTGTATGTCCAAACTCTGCAATTAGGAGACAGGGTTATAATGGTATTTTGACTTAAATGTGCAGCAGCTAAACCTGAACTTTGGTTAGAGATAAAGCTTCTTTGAACTGTAGCCTTCCAGGAAACTCCAAGGCTCTGTGCTCTTAGAGGCAGATGCTGACTGGTGCCTAATGGGCTTTCTCCTGCTTGTGTGATAGCAGCAGGCAGGTTCGGCATTACTAAGATAGGCCTTCCAAGATGATTGCTGATAGGTAAGAAAGCAGGAGTAAACCTATTCTGGATTGGCTGGAAGTATAGAAAACCTGGTATTTTTTGAATTTTTAATATGTTTAAACCTAAAGATGCAGTACCTTTGAATTTAGTGAAAGGATTAGCATGGACATCTGAATTTCAGTCATCACTGAAATATGATTGGTAACATTCAACTAGAAAAGATACTAGGATGAAAAATGTTTGAAATACAGAACAGGTAACACCAAAGCTATCTTTTCATTTTCAGCTCGGAATTGCTTTTTCTAAAGGGAGGTCTGAGCATCTGGAATACTGTTGTTTATCATAAACTACTTTTCTGTTTTCAGTGGTCCAGAACAGGTGCTCAGTTCTGAAAAGCTTGTGCTCTTTCCACTTCTAAAGGCATTTCTTAACAAACAGTAGAGTAAATACTTCTGTCTGTGTATTTACATATTTTAACAAGGTGGGCTTTGACCTACTGTCCTATGCATGGTCAATTAACAAAATGAGCTGAAATTTAGATACAGGATAAATAGTGCATGTACCCCCTAGGCATTGAATCATTCCTTAAAGGCAGTCTGCCTAATAACAGATAGATGGTTCTTAGCTGTGAAATAGGTAATGTTTTCTTGGTGTAATCAGGCTGCATGGAAGGGTAAGCTGCCAGGATTTGAAAAACCATTTAATACAAGCAAGAGTTCTGCTGACACAATAGTGAATGCAAGGCAAAACCACATTTCTTTACTATTATCTTTGCCATGGCATGAAATTTCTGAGAGTTTGTTAATTTGACTTTTATTGGTGTAATATCACGTTTGTGCAGTATTTCAAGGTCACCTGTATATGAAGATTAGTTATGACCATTTTTAGCAACATTCAAGAGCTTGTAAGTGTGTTCAGTGTCTCATTGGCTATAGTCAGTTAAGTTCTGTTTTGTTTACTTGTTAACCTGTCCTGAACCACACATTTTATCAGCATATAATATATACGGGTTCAAACTTAAACAGGGGAAATTTAGATTAGATATAAGGAAGAAGTTCTTTACTGTAAAGGTGGTGAGGCACTGGAATGGGTTGTCCAGGGAAGTTGTGAATTCTCCATCCCTGGCGGTGTTCAAGGCATGGTGACATGGTTTAGTGTGAGGTGTCCCTGCCCATGGCAGGGGGGTTGGAACTAGATTATTTTAAGGTCCTTTCCAACCCTAACTATTCTATGATTATATGGTTATATGATTCTATTCTGTGATTCTGTATACTAGAGCACTTCTGTTGCACCCAGCCATTTCAAGAATTGTCAAGAATTATAAATATTTAAGTATTTTCATGTATGTTGCTAGCATCAGTTTTGTAACATGTAAAATTACAGCTGGTATGTAATGCCCCGGTGTCATTAACTCCCACCAAATATCTTTCTACAAATATCTTTACTTGAAATATTACAGAGCCCAGCACTTACTTCCTAAGCAGCATCTTGTGTAATAAAAATAGAAAATAACCCTTTTTTAAAGTAAATGTTTATTTTACAGTAAAACTAAGAAAAATCTGGATTTATTAGAAAATTTGTTTCAAGGGGTATGACTCACTTTAAGAAATGGTATTTAATTTTTTCTGTGAGTTTACTTATGCAGTTTGATTAATTATTAGTTAGCTAGTTATTAGGTCCAGTTTGAAGAAAGAAGACATCAAAGGAGTTTCATATAAATATTTCACAACTTCTGCTAAGAAATAGGGGGTTAGGATGTAAACTATAACATTGCTTTTGAGGTTGATATTAGGCTCAGACACTAAATACTTAATCATTGCTTTCTCAGTATTTCATAAAACAATCATTTTAGCAGGGGGTAATGTCCGCCTTTTTTGAAGGTGGATGTTGATAGCAGTGTCAAGTTTATTTTTCTCCCTAGAAAGCTATAAAAAGGGGGCTGTTCTAGAGTCTAGCCTTCAGTGCAGCATTTTCTTTTCTTGGGTGTGTGTAATTGTGATTCTGTGAAGGTGTTGGCAAAATAAAATTAAAAGACCTTAGTCAAAGCCTCTCAAAGGGATACTAAGGAAATAAAGTAGTCTTAAATTGAAAAATACAGTGCTGTCATGGATTAGATGCTGCCCATGTGGCAAGATAATAGCAATGAATAAATACATGATGCTTTTGAATATTTATTATTTTAGCAATCCAGTAGCAGTGGAGTACCTCTATTAGAATGTTATCGTTTCATTTTCTATTATTCTCCACTGGGAGGTAGGTGATAAAGTGGAGTGATATTTATAATGTTACACAAAAATGTCCAGGTTGGTCAAGACTGAAAACAAGTGAAGCATTGTCTAAAAATGAGAAGCATGACAGGAGATTCATTTTGTGGTTGAGAAATGCCAGGGAACATATGAGAGAGCATGATTTGAACTACTGCTACAATTTTCAGACTACTAAATTACCACGAACGGTTGTCTGTAACAGCTGTGACCATAAGAGGAGCCAGGTACCTTTGACCCATGCTATTAAGTCAATGTGTAACCTTGTCTGCGCTGCGTATTTTGCTCTACTTCTTTCAAGTCTCTTTCCGTTGTCCCTGTGTGTACCCAGTGAGCTATCCCAGTTTGGTGTAAAGGCTTTCTATTCTTGGCACCCTCATCTCGGAGTGGATACAACAGAAGGGAAGGAGTTTGGAATATGTGAGAGGGAAATGCCTGGAGACAGACAGAAGTTGAAGACTTCTATACATATCAGTTTAGAGAAGGAATAAAAAAGGGCATGCAAAATCATTAGTGAGTATAAATTGATTCTTGTTTGGCTTCTGACAGACTTGCAGCAGGAGATTGTTGGCTGAAGGTGTTGCCACCCTTGGCCATCTGCCTCACCCTGCACCTTTAATAGATATGGAAGCCCTCAGGGCAGAGGCATCTGATCTGCTCTTAAATCAGCTTGTGAATCACTGCTGTTTTCAGCCCAGTGCATTAGGAAAGCCTGTTTCTTCCTAGAAGAGCAGCAATGTGTGTCAGAGGAGGGGAAGATCATTTCAGCTGATAGTAACATCACACAGGGTAAGACTGCCAGAGACATCATACATTTCGTATTTCAAGGGCAAAGCTTATAAAACTGCAACTACTGATACCTGTTTTATCCAGTGTGTATTTAACTGGTGTAAATATTCACAGTAACATAGTTGCAAAGCCATGAGCTTAGTGTCATGTAACCCCGTAGCAACCTCCCCTCTATGCCATTTTGCACCTAAAGTTTTCAGCCCCTGCTTTCCCATGAAGCTGGTTTTCTGTACACTTAGATCTGATTTCTAAGGTGTGCCCATCTGTCTTTGGGTTCTACTCCTAGTAATTTTACTGCCAAATTTCAGCAGAATTTGACAGGCATTTAATACATAAAATTTCTTCCTATTTCCTGAAACATAGTGTCTGGATAGAAGACAATCTCATTAGTACCACCCTGAAGCTTCAGTACAAACTAAAGACGTACTGTTGCAGATGGATCAGTATTATGGCTCTGCATCAAGCAAAGCATCTGCTGACTTGCTCAAGCAATTCGGGACAAGCTGTTTGAGTTAATGAAGGAAAGGAAAAGAAGGAAGATGGGCAGAGTTACTAGGGAGAGGATACTGTAAGAAATATGGAGGGAAACAAGTGAAATTATTGTGAAGGGTTTATTGGGGTGTAACACAAATCCTTAGAAATCAAGATTAATGACACGTGCTGCTTACAGATTTTATTTTTTTTTTTTGCTTGTGTTTCTTTTCATGACCAGGCAGCATTTTAATTTTATTGCAAGATGCATGCTCTTACCACTGAACATGATATCAAGTGCAACACTAAATGTAAAGGTCACAAGAGAAGTGTTCTTTAAAATGCTGCAAGCAGTAAGTAATATGACAAACAGCAAATAATGTGGCAAAATCCAAACTTTGTTACCTGTTGTTACTTGAAAACAGTTGATTCAACATATATTAAAAGGCTTAAATGGCCAGCCATTCTTTCTAACAGTGTTTTGAATGTGAAGAGATTCTGAGAGTGTTCTGTTTTGTAAAATTAAATTGAAATGGAATTGTTTTTTTCTAATGGTTGTAATTGCTGAAAGCAAAATAGAGGATAAAGGATAAACATGGAGAAGAAAGAATAGAGTGAAGTAAAAAATCCTTTGTAGCAAATTAAAAAGCTTTTTCAGAAAGGTAACTCTTGCGATTCTTGCAGAACTCAAAATTAGATTTGGTAAGCCTTGATAAAAATGAGAGGAGAGAGACTGAAAATAAAAAAAATAAATAAAAGCATCTCTAAATAGCTCTTCAGTCCACCAATTTCCAGTATCCCATTTGTCTTCTTTGAGTGCTGTCTTAACGAATTACATGAGAGAACTTTCATTGGGTAAAATTACAAATACAGCAGTAAATGCTGTGACTGCCCTGCAAAGGATAATTTCAAACAGTCCAAGTCAGACCCCACTGGCAGTGCCAGCTTTTGTAATGTTATCTAGCAATTTTGAGCAGACCAAGGAGCTCATTAGACATTGCTATGATTCACAGGATTACTGTGGTACCTTCAGTTTGCAAGTTCAGTGCTAGCTTACATTGCTGTAGTGTCTGCCCTGCACCTGCTGACATCAAAACTAGTGCTACCAGCTCCTGTTCTAGCATTTTCTTTAGTGACATAGCATTCATGAAGACACAGTTCTTTGTATGTGAATATGCTTTCAGAAAGTATTATTATATGTAGGACATTCTGACTACTAATGTAGCAAAGGCTATACTGCAAAGGGTGGTAGAGTGGGGGTCTGTTGAGACTGAAAAGAATTTAGGGTACAAGAAATTAAAAATCAGAAGAATTAATGAGAAGGGAAATGAGTACTCATCAGTTTGTAACATCAAACAATAAGAATGCTAGAAAATAAATAAATGCAAAGAATCTAAAGGAGCATTTCAGCTGAAGGATGTCTGTTCATTGTCATAAATAGCTGCTAGATCATTTTCTTAATTAGTAAGGACTAAAGAGGGGTGAGAGAGGTAGAAATAGAATCATAGAATCAACTAGGTAGGAAAAGACCTTTAGGATCATCAAGTCCAGTCAGTAAACAGTAAACATAATACCAAATATTAAAAGAAAAAAAGTGTTTCCATGGACAAAGAAGGGGCAAGGAAGAGAAAGGATGCTAGTTTTAAATATAAGGACATGAGTTACCTTATTAAATTATTTGAAGTCTGCACAGTTGCATTAAGTATGATTTAACATTGGAATCCGTTGTCTGTAAGTCTGTATTCCAAATCCTTTCCTTGTTACGCTTTCTATATTTGTTTTCCCTGTAGTCAGAAAGAGTGTTGGTTTAAGTTTAATATCTATTTTTGGAGCAAATTTATCTTTCAACCATTTTCTTTGGGGTTGTTAAAGTTTTGTCAATTTCTGTGTGTTGTCTCTGTACTTACCTATTACTGCAATGACGTCAAGATAATTTATGCAATATTTTTTGCATAAACAAAACCCAAAACAAGAGGTGTTTAAAATAACTCCTAAAACTGATTTCTAATAACTCCTGAATATTTCCTCAGAGGAAACTGTAGCCTACAGGATTTCAGCATCACATTCCAAGGAAAATAAAAAATATATTTCACGGTGATGTATTACTACTTTCTATGAAGATGCTTCCATATGTTTTCCTCTATTTTAACTTCAATAATCAGCCATGACCCTGATTTATTTTTTTTTTATATGAAGACAAGCCGAGAGAGTTGAGGATGTTCAGACTGCAGAAGAGAAGGCTCTAGGGAGTTCTAGCAACCTTCCAGTACCTAAAGGGGGCCTGCAAGAAAGCCGGAGAGGGACTTTTTACAAGGACAAGGGTGAATGGCTTTAAACTGAAAGAGTGTAGTTTTAGATTAGATATAAGGAAAAATTTCTTTACTGTGAGGGTGGCGAGACACCGGAATGGGTTGCCCAGATTAGTTATGGATGACCCATCCCTGGAGGTGTTCAAGGTCAGTTTCTATGAAGCTTTGAACAATCTGGAAAGTGTTCCTGCCATGACAGGGGTGTGGAACTGTGTGATTTTTAAGGTCCTTTCCAACCCAAACCATTCTATGATTCTTTATCACCAGACACTGATTTGAAAAAATACAGATCTGTATTTCAAAATTGTCTCTCATGATAGCTTATTTAAAACAGTCCCTGTCTGAGGAAGAAACCTCAAAGAAAATGTGAAAAAGTGGGTCTGAGCTGGGCTAAAAATCAACAAAACAACAGCGAAAGAGAGAACCTTCAGACAGATGAGCTCCTTGACCCAGCTCTTGGTGGGCCACACAAGTACCACTGGTGTCAGGACAGAAACTATTAGCTGACATGGGAGACAGGCAGTTCTGACAATTTCAGTGCAGCACACACTTAGTTTAGCTTAAAATGATTGTGAAACTGCTCCTTAAATCATCACTCTCTTGGAACAGTAAGCTGCACAGGAAGCACACTTAAAAGAGTTAAGTCCTGGCTTCAGTACAGTGAAATATGAGTTAGGCCACTGATGCATATAAAGCCAAGGTTTTGCTTGGGGGGGTTGGGGGGAGTATGATCATGGGAAGAGAGATGGTGAGTCACCTTTGAAAGAATATATAAAAATGAGAATGAAAATGGTTAGCAAAATGTTGAAATATTGAGCAGCTGAAAAAGAAATTAAAATTTAATAGGATATGTATGGATGGATGTGATGTTAAATGCATAAAATTTATACTTTCCTGGACTGAGCAGATGAGATTATAATGTGCCTTTGTGACAGAAGGAGGAGTTTTGAACACAAAAAGCCTACATGTATTGGCTTATTGTTTCCTGGGTAACATTGATGTAGCCCAAATTTTTTCTCTGTAAAGAAATGGTGTATCTTTGAAGTATAAAATAATCAAGAAATAAAATGGAAATGAAAAGAATTATAGTAATTACATTGTTTTTAATTCTCTACAGAGAAAGTTTACAGTCCTGGGAATAATTAAATATAAACAAATATGTAAATAATAGGATTTTTCAGTTTTGATTTTTAGCCAGATGCAAAGAGAGACAAATCCAATTGTGGCTTCAAAAAGGTTTCTCCCTTTATTTTATTAAAACCAGAAGTTATAAAGGGATTGTTTTCTTTTCAATATGATGAGAATAAAGACTTGAAAGATGTTGTAAATGAAACAATAAGAATACAAAATTGTTCTTAAAGGCATAGTTCATAATAAAAAAGTGATAGTCACATATTTGTCCTTTCCAACAAAGGTAAACATACTTTCTTTTTAATCCCAAACATTCCCACATTATTGCAGAAATTTTAAACTTTATTGACTATTAAATTTTCCTTTTTTTTGAAACTATAAATGGTGACATTGAAGTACCAAAGTAATGTTGCATGTAATCCTTTCTTAGTCTTCCTTCAGGTTGCTTTTGGTGTGAAATTTCAGCTTCAAGATTGGTCAGAGAATTACTGGCCAGTAGGCTGAAAAAAGTAATATTTGTATTATATAAAAACATATTTATTACTATTTATAATCAATATATATATATTACAAATCACAATTTATTATTTATGAAAAATGCAAATGAAGGATAACTAATTTCGTTCTTATGCATGATCTTTTGCCAAACTAGACTCAACTGAGAACATAAAGCTTCAAGACTGAGAAGATAAGCCATACTTGTCATGTGCACATTTTAGTTTTTATGTGGAAAAATTCCTCCTATTTCTTGTAGGTTTCTGAGTACCTGAAGGCAAATCAGCTGTTTTCATCCTGAGTATAAATGGGTGCATGTTCTGCATGTTCCTGACAGAGAAGTTACTATTCCTTGTGGTCGTTCCCTGTTATATTATAAGTGCCTGTAACTGAACATGTAACTGAACTTTTTCAAACGCTGAACTTTGGACAAGAGTCCTCATTTCTCACCTACCCACAGAGAGTACAGTAATTCCTAATTGATGCTTACTTGCAGAATTTTTATCTCTTGCTCACCTGCCACATCTCTAAAAGATTACTCCAGTACATCAAAGTCAGATGTTTTTTTCTTGATATATGAATTGGTCTACACTGTATTTACAATACTCAGAAGCTGACTGAATGGTTGTCATTTTTACACATACAAAAGAACTGGTCATTTCATTTCTATTTCTGACTCTCAGTCAGGGTATATATAGCCATAGGCAAATATGAAGTAACGGCTGTGGAGAAACGATTCCTCAGAATGTCACAGATTTATTTATTCAATCACTATCACCTAGCTGCAAAAGTACTCTAAGTAATGTTTGGCATAGAGGAGTCTTGGCAAGGTGTCTGACAATAGTTTGCAGACCTATTTCTCTATTTGGCTGCATGGGGAAATGTATCTTTGCAGAGGATTTTATCAATTGTTCTTCCCACTTACTTGGGTAATTGGCTTTTGACATGTTTGAGTATTTCTGAGAGCAACTAATTTTCCTGGGTTTTTGTTTGTTTTGTTTTGTTTTTTTCAGGAAATGGATAGCAACTGGGTCATATCAGTCACAAATAATTAGGCTTTGTCACTGCATTTTTTTATGAATACTGATAGAAGGACCTGATAAAAACAGTACTTGTTTTGTGAAATTTACTCTAAATGTAAGTCTAGTTACTAGAGACAAAATATTGTTAAGGTGCTGAGCAGTAGTTATTTATTCATCTTTGAGTATTGTTTGTCTATTGATGTGTTCAAAAGCATTGTTGAAAATACTTGAATAATGTATTTACTTAAGGAATCAAAGCTCTTCTGTTGAAACTTCCAGAGTCTATAAACATTGTAATTATATCGCCAGTGCCTTGGGAATTGTGTTTCTGATAGCCTGTTCTTTAGAATTTGTTTCAATTATACTGGTTCGGTTTGTTTATATTGAACATAATTTCTAACTTGTAAGTGAAAAATAATTTGGCAATATTTCACATTATATTGAATCTTCACATAGATAATTTTTTCACAAGTAGGTGATACCTGAAACAGAACATTAAACAGATGGGAGACTTTCACTGGTGTGAAAGTTAGCTGCTATGGGTATTTACTCAGGGTGCTTAATGAAAATGTCTGGCAAACTAAGCTGCTCAAGTGATGGGGAAGAATAAGTTCGTGACAGCTGGGAGAGTTTCTTGCTCAGGACTTTTTTTGGGTGCTCATGTGAAAGGGAACTTTGAACGTACAGAGATTATTTAAAATGCCATTTTGGAGCTAAAAAAGAGGTATTTCTGTGGATCTGCTGAAGCATTATCAGATGCTACAAACTGTTTCTTGTATTTAGGAAACTGAAGGGGTGTTGCAATTGGAGGAATGCAGTTGAATTAAGATGATGTCAGTTTATGGACAAGCAAATGTGTCTGTACATTAGTTTCAGAATAATATTTGTATCCATGGTAGTGAAACTGATAAATTATGTATTTTGAAAATTTCTGTGAGCACATCAATGACCTCTTTCACTTGTGATAACTTTCAAAGTAGCTGCAACTTCAGCTTTTCTTTCATCTGTTGGTACAGCAAGAAACATCCATTAAATCTTCATTCGCTTTAAAAAAATCTTTATACAACCACATCATAATATCAGAATTCATTTAATTCATGTATTCATCAGTAATTCCATATTGCAGGAATTCTAAAACAGATGAAGAAAAGGTGTAAGAAGTAAAGACATTGTGTTGGTAGCAAGACGTCTTAACCTGCTTCTCAAGTTCAAGCTTATTTACAAGTTCAGTCACACTAGATTATATCAGCTTGGCATTACTCAGTTAAAAAAACCTGAAAGGCAGAGATTACTGCCAAATGTAATAAATTCAAAAACAAAGTCCAAAATCATATCTTTAATGCTCTAACACATACTACTAAGAATCATATTTTGATATTATATTAGGGATGCTTTCCTGAATACGTACTTGAATACTCTGATGTAGTACCAGTTTTGAAAACCTTTGATTCTTGTTTCTTGATAGAAGCAAAATTACACTAAGTTTTATGGTCCTTAGAAGCAGTAGGGGTGCAGATGGGGTATCCTTCCATCAATGTAAATAATATGTCTTGCTTTCTTTTATTTCTGATATTTTGATGAACATCTTTATTTTTTCTTCTGGCGCTTTAGTCCTGTAGAAGCATGTTCATATGATGAGTTCTTAGGGTTGCTTAAATACCTAATGATTTTACCCCTTTAGGGTATGGCTATGGGAGATGAGCTAAGTCTAACTGAATATGACAGATTCCTTTCATTAAATAAACTGGACCTGCTTCCTCCTCTGTTCCTTCAAGTGGAGCTGTATGCTCCTGTTGTTTCCTGTAAACCGATTTTAATGCTTGTATGACTCCTTAGTGTGCCAATGCAGCTCACTAAGCCAGGTCAGGAAGATTCCAGCAATTAACATATTTTTTCTCCTGAATGAACTCACATCAGGGTCAGATAAGAATCAAACACTGATATCACTGGGAACAGTAGAAAGGGGTAAGAGGATGGAAAGAAGTGGGACCTTCTCACTGGGAACAAGCTACTGTCTTACAGAACTGCACCCTTAGCAGCTGCCGGTTAGCACTCATTCATCCACCACCTGAGCTGATAACATTTTAGGGACAGTGAGCTTGGCTAGTGTGCCCAAAGACTGAAAATCATGAACAATTGGCCTTTTTGTGTTGACCTAACTTTCCTCTTAGTACAATGTTACCTGTTTTCTTTTTGCTTGAAATAGACTTCTGCTGGGTATTGTTGAAGATGCTTTCACTTTAGAGTTCTTAATTTTTCTCATTTTCTTTGTTCCTCCTGTTGATAGGGTTTGTACTGCAAGTTTGACCTCATTTCATTTTTTAGGTTGTCTGTCAAACTGCTTGCACTCTAGAAATTTAGTAAAGATGGTTCTTTCTGAGAAGGAAAACATCCCAAATTAGTAATTAACCTTTTGTGATAAGGTGTACTTTTTCTTGCTGCCTCCTTCCAGCATATGACAGTTGTGCTTCCTAAGGTTCTGAGTTTCCTTCATCCTTGTTTTTTTATGATTCTTTAAGGAACATTTGCTATCTGATGTAAAACTGGCATTACAGTCTAGGACTTCTGCCTCCCTCTCAATAGAATTGTGTTGAATGGTTTGTCTGCAGTTCTTGTACTCCACAGAGGATGGTAAGAGGAGTTACCTCATCTTTACATATGGGGAATTGAGTCACTGGCTCAAGTTAAGCACCTCTCAAGGTCCATTGGAGTTTCATAGCTCTCATGTTAAGGAGCTAAAACCCCAAAGAGAGAAACTTAACATATTTTACATAAATTTTCAGTCTGTGGAGTCAATGGCAAATTCCAGTTGAGTTCAGTGGAGTCATGATTAACCTTAGTATGTCTTGCAAAGCAGAAATGTCAGGTAACATTCTCTGATTTGTTTATAAGATGGTTTTATAGTTCTGAAATGAGATCTTTTGGAGAAATGTGGTACTAATTCATACCCAGAAGATAAAGTAGTGCTAAGTAAAAGCAAATGTACCTTTATGATATATAAGATAGTAGGTGTGAGCTAACATTACATGAACTAGCATGCTTCAATGCTTGATTTATTATATAGGCAATAAACTGGTCCTGCAATACTCAGTGAAAGTGTAGCAACCACATGTATTACATGTACCACTACATTATTTTCCAATTCAGCCAGCTCTCTGTCTTGAATTGCAATATGCTTGCGCGAGCAATGTGGCAAAACAAAAACCTTCTAATTTTCTCCTGCCCAAACCAAAAGCATGAGCAAACATAACCTGATAGTGCACAGGACTGATAGGTTACACAAAACAATCTTAAGAGAATAAGCAGCACCTATACAACACCCTAACTACAGAGTTTTTTCAGTAACCAAAAGTTTGTTTGAAAAGCATTGATTTCTCTTCAATAAAAACATTACTGGAAAACTGAGTTGTTTAGAGATTTTTTGCCTGGCTAATCTTTTGGGTGTGTGGGATGTTTTTGACACACCTGCTAGTTTATCTGCTTAACCCAGCTGGAGGTATAAAATTATATTTTAAAAATCTGTTCTACCAACTCTCAAAAGACATCAGCGGTATGAACTTAATGAATAAGTGAGGAAGAGCATGTACTGTCAGTGGTGATGCCATTGGTATGTTGATGGTATCCAGCTCAGTGTCTGCTGCTCTAAGTGTAGACAGTGCAGTCTTCCAGATGTCCCAGTGTCTGGCCAAAATAGTGACAGTGATACAAAACAGATGGTCTTGTCTCAGGACAAAGAAGAGTTCGTGCAAGCTGGTAGTGGGATGGAACTGGAAGAAACGGCAGAGCTTCAGTTGTTAGATGCCATCTTGTACTCATTCTTATCTTTGATTCACAGTTAGCAGAGGTGACAAGGAGGGCAGTTATCCCTTTGCAACTAGGCACAAGTTTGAAGAGCAATAACAAAGATCCACAGTTTGTTTCTACCAGCTATATAATCTAAGAGTTTTTGCGATTATCATAGATTTACTGATACGTTTCTGTGTCAGTCTAGTCGCACCTAGAGCTTACGATGAATATTCACATGCAACACATCCTTTGCTAAATGTGGCTGTGCCCACAGAGTTTAGAGATTGTCCAGTCTGACATCATTCATATATGAGTCCCTCAGTTAACTAGAACTTTGCTAACACACCAGCGTGGGCTGCAGCCGGTTGCATTTGGGTATAGTGCTTGACTGAAAAGCATTATTTTTTTTTAAAATGAAAGATGCGCTAGTTTCTTAGTAGAAAATTTCAGCTGTTCAAGCATCTTGCTTCTGACTTAGTGTGTTTTTCTTTCCATGTAGATGATTCTCTGAAGGACAGTAAAGTGTTTGACTACTTTTAAAATTTGATAATTAAAAAGAAAAAAAAAAAGAAAAAAAAAAAGTTGGGGGAAGAGAGACGTAGAAATGTTTCCACTGCAGGAATCCTTGATCTAGGTAGGTTTACAGAATAGGGCACACAGATGCTCTAGTAACTGGCATTCCAGAAATGCTTGTAATAATAATATTTCAAAAGAAAGCTATTGGAAGATTCAGTGTTAGTGGAAATGTTCGGCATAAGATAGTTTGTAATTTTTATGCTTTGCCTCAACTTTCATTTCAATAAAAAGTGTATGAATTTCCGTTGGCCTCTTGCTAAGGGGCTGGTACAGTAAATTAGGTGGATGCAAAGAAATATGAATGTGGCCCCCAGTGCAAATTCATACAAAGCTGAACAATTTAATATCTTCTCTGAAATTCACTGTAGTTGCTTTATTTTTATTAATGTGTACCACTGAATTTATGAATTATTATTCATCTCACCTTGTTCTTATAAAACTTCATAAAAACAGCATGCAAATTATCAGTTTAATTTGAACTAGATTTAATAAAGAAAAACATAAACAACAGTAATGTTGAATTCAGAATTTTGGACATATATTTTAAGGAACATCTGTACTGCATTAACCAAATATGCTTGAAAAATATTATGGCTGGCTCCTTTTTGATAGAAAATAAAAATCCAACCTGAAATTAAAAACAAAATGAAACCTTTTGGATATGCATTCCTTTCTAATGCTTTGATATTTTTGATACGATTGAAAAAAAAAATGACTTAAACAAGGCTTTTTCTATTATTATGACAAATCTCTTTTTGGTTTTTCTCTTTAAGAATGCAGAGTTGGACCGAGGTCTGAATTGCATATGCCATTAAATGTAGTGGTTGCATAAGTAATAACCATCAGAATTAGCGCTGATTAGAAATATTGATCCAAATTTGCTTTTAATTTTTAAAGTTATTTTACTTAAAGCTGAAGTGCAAAAAAAAAAAAAAAAAGCTTGCCAAGGTAAAACATTAAAAGACATTCCTTTTGCCTTCTGAAGTCCAGAATTTGTGATTGGTTTATGGATTTTCTCATTATGGCCTTTTTATGGTTCTGTATTATTATTATAGTGGAAGTACTTTTGTGCAATTGTGGCAGTTGCAGTAATGCATTATAGAATGTGATGTAACAAGTGAAATACTCTAAATGATATTTTATTGGAAATGTAGAGTTAATTGATGTGCTCCATTCAATAGTAGATTCGTGTTATTGTAAAAATAAAGTGTTTGAAATAATTCTTTAGTGCTGAATGAAACTGCCTAGTTGAAAGTGCAGACCAATGTGTTTGAAGTTACTGCTGATGTGGAGCAACAGTGGTTATGTAGTCAGAGGGTGTAGTTATGTAGTAACGGTACGTAGTAATGGCTGTAAACTGAAAGAGGGTAGGTTTAGATTAGATATAAGTGAGAAGTTCTTTACTGTGAGGGTGATGAGGCACTGGCACAGGTTGCCCAGAGCAGCTGTGGCTGCCCCATCCCTGGCAGTGTTCAAGGCCATGTTGGACAGGGCTTTGAGTAACCTGGTCTAATGGAAGGTGTCCCTACCCATGGCAGGCAGTTGGAACTATCTGGTCTTTCAGGTCACTTCCAACGAAAACCATTCTATGATGATAGGATTCTGTTTGGTGATATTATATCATTTGGCCTAGAATTACCAGTAGGGAATGATAAGAGGGTATGATGCCAGCTCTTTTCAACTGTGGTATTGGATTTTCTCATTTAAATAAAATAAGACTGCAGTATTGCATTCAGTCAGTGCTTTGGGCAGTTAGTATATCCAAGGCTTGCTTTATAAACTTCCAACTGTCTGATTTGGAATAAGGATCTGAAGTCCAGACACTGCATCTTAAGCGAGACTCTTAATCCCCTATGTCTGATACATCAGTCTTGCCTGCAAGTAATTTGTTTTATATGATAAACAAATATTCCACCTAGTGGAAAAAGGGAGAATACGCAGGAGCCTTGTGGGCCAGTGCTTAGTGCAGTTGTCCAAGTTTCGGAAGTGTGTTCAAATGAAACTAGAACAACTTCATTACAAAAGGATACTTTGTGTGTTAATTCCAGTCCCATCTTAAAATAAGAATATGGAGGAACTGAAGACATATTAGTCTCTCTATTGCTGATTAAAAGCGAAAACTCCAATCAGTGTTTCATGGTATATTTCAGTACCTTCAAACAAGCCTGCTTTCTGTAATCTGAGGTTGGTTTGTGTTTTTGGCTGTGGGATGGGATTCTGCTAGATTGGCTCTGACGAATGACACAGGTAGAAGTGGAATTGCAAACTCAAAGACTTTGCAGCATCATGTTTCAATTGGTTTTGCATACATCCATCACTGTAAGGACAAATATTTAGGGAATTTACTGTCAACTTGAGATGCTTATAAAGTAAGATGTCCTCAGAGCATTGGGTCCAGATTTCTAAAATTGCTCTAAGGAATGAGAGTCTCTGGATGGATTTACTTAGGATGATATTTGCATCAACAGCCTATGGTGTGGGTCTGAATCGGTTAGATGCCAGTATTTGAAGACCTTGATAGGAAAACGTATGAGAAAATATGTACCAGACTAACAGCATTGCCTATTCTATTATGTTGAAGTCATAGATGAATAAAAAGAAACAAAGCAAGATGTCCTATAGCTAGTGTATTGCAGAAGATAACTCCAGTTTTGTTTGTGTTGAAGTAAATGATTAAACATAATTTTGGGGAATGGAGCATCAGGTGTTCTAGATAAATTGTTCTTTGTCTGGAAGTTTAATTCCTGCTTTTTTCCAACTGTTCTTTTGGGGTTTTATTGGACTCTCTTGATATTGGTAAGAAAATTTACCTGAAATGGAAAGGGTTTATTAACATAATAGGAAACATAGAACTGTGGCATATAAAGCAGCGTAAATTCCTGGAATTCAAACAGAACTGCTATTGGCAATAGGGGGATTCTGTTGTTCTGGGGGGGATGAGTAATTTTTTTTGTCTGTTTGGGGTTTTTGGGGGTTATCTTGTTTTATTTTTAATGAGAGCAGTGGAATGTATTTGGAATCTGTGCTTCAGTCAACAATCCCTGACAAATCAATGCTATGTATATGGAATGCATCAGTGTCTATATCAATGTCTATCATGATGCAAAAATACTGCCTTAAGAAATTGATGGCTTCAAAGAAAGAGGCATTATTTTACTGGTGCATCAGAATTGACTGGTTGCCTGCAAGAACAGAGATCAGAATTCATTGTCTGAATTTTTTCTCTCATGTGAAAACATTTAGGGCTTTTCTGAGCATTAGACTGAGCAAACTCTGAGCTGTCATACCCTCTCTAAAGATGAACCAGGACTTTTTTGCAGCTTTGCACCTTATACTTCTTGAATTACTCCTGTTTTATAATGGAGGAAGGAGGCAAAAGTGACTGGATCATAACAAGCAATGTAGCACATAACTTGATTACTTCAGCCTTCTGTACAACTGCATTTTCACTGCATTTAATATGAATTTTGCGTAAGAAGACCTCTGTCCTTAAAGTGAATGGTGTATGTGAGTCCTGTAGGAGATGTTTATAAGATTATTCCACAGGCTGTCAACCCAAGACGTTAAACAATCTTGCACAGTTTCTAGAACTCTTGGCGTTAGTGCCCCTTTCCCCAGTCCTTCTACCCCCAAAAGAAAGGAAGTACATAATTACTAACATCCTATTTATAAACGTTATCTTGTTACTGGGCTATGTTTTTGTTTAGCTGAAATAGATACCCTTTTTCCCCTTTATGATGAAAACTGTCTATAAAAAAAATCACAAAGAATTTAGCTTAGTGCAGCATTATCATTAATACAGAAAACATCTGGTTCTGAGCTATGGTATGCTACACTTGTGATCTTTATCTCACTTTTAAGTATTTTTGTGTATTGTTGTTATGGCAATGCATGAAGATTGCAGCTGTGTGAATTTATTTTGGTGAATTGCTGATTTGAGAAAAATTGGAGGTTGGGTTTTCTTTGTAAGTAGGTAGGTTTTTTTACTACACAGAACGTACTTAATGCAAATTACATTAGG
This sequence comes from Pezoporus occidentalis, assembly GCF_034315485.1. Taxonomy (NCBI): domain Eukaryota; kingdom Metazoa; phylum Chordata; class Aves; order Psittaciformes; family Psittacidae; genus Pezoporus; species Pezoporus occidentalis. Next base: position 3,974,954 of record NW_026915724.1, on the reverse strand, counting down.
ACCAAGGTAGGGTCTTCACACACCTTATTCATGTAGGGAAGAGCAGATAATTAAGCTTAAATCAAAGGAATACAGTGTACAGTGATGCATTAAAATAACAAACTTTTATTAGCACAAGTGAGATTGTTTCATTTACGTGAACGGCCGGTCTATCACTCTACAAAGACAGGTAACAATTTTCTAAGGATTTGAGAAGTTTCACAGTATTCTTGTCATCCATCACATAAGCAGACCTCAACTTGGCTTTTCTTTCTCTCTTTTTTCAGTGAATTACCTCATTTCTGCTCAATAAAATCACTGAACTGTTCAGCTGTATCATCGCTTGTTGCTCTAGCAAATAATTCAAAGATCCAGTGTTTCAGACACTGTAACTGAATTGACTTCTCATGAAACCTTTTTTTTTGCTAAAACTGCTTTTTTTCTGATTTTACATAGAACCGTCTGAACCTTTGGAAACCTTTATTTTATTTTATGGTTTTGATTGTTAAAATGCATTATTGCACTCATTCTTTGTATTCATTTTGATAATGTCCTTATTTATGAACAAATATTCTTCTGCAAATCATGCCTCAATTGTTGAACAATATGCACACACACTGAGTTTAGTTCTAAAATTACTTTATGATTTATTGTTGTTTTTTTTTAATTAAGGGCCTTTGATAGTGAGTGTGGTCAATCAGAAAGATCGCCAGATGACATGTAAACTTGATCACAACTCAAAAACTCCCATCCACGGTTATGGGTATTGGGAACAAGGCAGATTCTCAAAGGCCAGTTGCTTTAGTGAGAAAAAAATGCAGTACCTGCACTATAAATTTCAGGCATCCAGAAGAGACTGAAATCATTCTCTACTGAGGCAGAAGCGCAGTAATCAGAATGAAATCGAATGCTGCAATTATTCCTCAGATTTGGTTATAGGGTTATACTTCTCTGTCTAGCTGGAATATTAACAGCTTTTTGTAGCTTGCCATGGACAAATTACATCCATTGCTGAATGTGACCACTGAAAATTCCTTGGAAAAAAAATAACAATTTTATATGATGTAGTTTGGGGGTTTTTAAATCTGCATTTTTGCATGAACATTAATGTTACTGGTCTAAAAGTATGTGAGAATAAATCAATACTGCATAATATTCTGTCTACTTGTCTGTTAGCTACGACCTCTGACATACAAGCTTCTTGCACAAAGTTTCACTTTGTTTTCTCTTGAGACAAAAATGTTGACTAAAAATTTTAGAAGGCCATGTTTTTGATAGACAGATTCAAATATAAAAGCTATGATACAAGGCGGCCTATGTCGTTGCTCTACTAAAACAGTCATAGTCATCAGAGAGCCAAAAGTTAATCAAGCAGAGAACTGCTGAAAACCTTATTTAAAGAAATCACATCTGTTTAGGGAAAAAAAAAAAACAAACCCTGAGGCATATGCTTCAATTTCATTTAAACTGTAATCCATCCAGTGGTTTACATCTGTTAAGAAATATGGAACTTTTCACACCTCTTTAAAGCACAATTAAACTGTATTTATTTTAATACATAATGTGTTCTGAATATGTAATGCCTTTCTGAAATGACTCATAGATGATTAATTTCATAATTCTTTATTATACAGCCTTCCAAGTCCTTTGAATCAATTTGTATATTAAACATAGATTAAATTTAAAGAGAAAGGTGTGGAAATGGTGTAGTTTGATGCCAGAAACTTCAAAACTGTCAATTTAATATCACCGAGACAATGAATTTTAGGAGGAAGGAGAGTTTCTTTAAAATAAAATATAACCGATAAAAGAATCTAGTTCAAGGACTTAGTCACAAAAAAATCATTTGAATTGAACTGTAACCTTGCTGTTCTTGAATGTTGCTTAGTAAAATGGGTAAACATTCCCAGAAAGTGTTTTTAACATGACGTAATGCTGACAATCTGACCATACAATCTGGAGTTTGAAGCACAGCAGTAAAAGTAGTGCCTATGAACTATAGAGGAGAACCAGAAATATTTCAAGTAGTTATTCGGGGACTTGTATCTCACTCTTTTGTGTATGAAATAAGCCTGGTGTTCCACTATGTATCTGTAATGACTACTTGTGTATTTTAAATTGTAATTGAACATTGCCTCTTCTAATCTGTAAATTCTCTGTGACTTCTCCACATCTGGTGTTGGGATTTAAAGTCTGCCATTATGCACTTTCTGTTCCACTCAGATCCTTTACCATCAGGTTTCTTTTGTAAACATAAATATATGAAAATTCATATGTATCCATTATCTGGATAACAGTCTAACTGAGGTACACTATTCCAGTGTCATCTTGGACAGAAAAATCTGAGAGCCTGAGCTGTCTTCCTGCAAAGTGAGAATGATTTCAAAGTAGCAGAAAATGCAGTTAGTATTGAGTTGCCCAAATATTACAGCAATATGGTGGGTATAAGTACAGATCTTATGGTTTCTTTCAATGTGATGTGTGTATCCATTTTACATTCTCTGGGTGTGAGAGCACTTATTTTACCAATATTTTTTCATTGCTAAGTGAATGGATAATGACAAAAATCAGAGGAGGAGCATACACTCAAAAAAGGTGATTTTTCTCTTTGATATGCCTTCGATATGCCCTACATCAAATGGAGCTATTGAACAGAATCTCTTGTTGACAAGTTTTTAATAAATGGATCAGAGAAATAACGATTGAAAAAAATACACAGCACTGTTTGAAGTGGAAATGACAGTGAATATTTCACAAGGAAACCCTTGTAAGACGGTAAAAATATATATAAATAAAAATCCTCTTAAATGTCTTTTCCTGTTATTATACAAGTAACTGTGTGGTTTATTCCTGATTTTTGAGTTGCTCCATTCTTCAGGGATTCTACAGGTGAAGCGCCTTTATTGCTACAAAATGTAATGGTGTGTTCATCCAGTCATTCTGTCTTGTTGCAGAGGATCTTGATGATCTAAGAATGGAAGGAGTAACAAGTGTGATGTCTTCTGGGAGCAAATTCAATCAAACTCGAAGCGCTTATACAGCTGAGCCTCAAGCAAAGGTCACGTTGAATATCTGCGCAAGATGTGCCAGGTAAAAAGCAAAACAAAACCAGATCATGCTAACCAGTGCATTCTTTTCCCCAGGTTTTCAGCTATGTGTTGAGCGTATGGGCCAGGTGATGACCTCTCTTGGGCTAAAGAAAAAATAATTACTTAGCTACTGGCTACCCTATGACCTCTAGCATTTGGGTTGTGCAACTTATGTTTATGCTTGATATGTCACCTCAACAATGAATCAAAGAACATAGTTAGTCTTAGGCCTTACTTCACAGCTTGAAACTATTTTAAACCTTTCTGTCTCTGAATTTCATTAGTTATTTGAGCTTCTGTGGTTTTGCAGGGGATGAATCGAGGAATTTAATGGTTCAAATCCAATTTGAAAAGCACCTGTATAAATGGAGATTTAGTTGCACAGGTGCAGTTCAGGATTTCAAATAGTTGCTTCTTAGCACTTTATAATCTCATCCTGTTTCACCTCTGAGAAATAATCGGGTTGAACCCCTTTTTGGTTTTGACAGCTGGAAATAATTCTTGCATATACAGTATGACGGACAAATATACAGGTTGGTATTCCGGTAGCCAAGTCAACTTGAGAATGCAACACTAACGGAAACCCCTTAAATTTCCTAGATGCATTCTTCTGTGTAGACAAAAGCTCATTTGGGGAAAGGATTTAAGCCTGTTTAAATGACAAAACTAGCCTTCTCACCCTTCTGTTAATGGTTCAGATTAGCAAGAACAATACAGAGGCATGCCAATTTTATCTGCCTGCCTTTGCCAATGGCTGCTCTATTGTGTAGTTTGAGAGGGGATTAGCGGCTTGTAAATAAAAAGCAACCTGTGGTGAAATTAAGTCAAAAGTTTGGCCATATGCCACCCTACGTTTCTACTTCTTTCCCATTTTGCTTGTAAATTACTGCTTTTAAAAAGGCACTTCTATAGGAAGAGGGGCTTCAAAACTTTTTTTTGATGCTCTGGGAGCATAACTACAAGCATACTGAGTCACCCATGCAATAGCATCTCTTTTGCAGGGTTGTGGAGCCTCAAGGAGCTTCAGCTCATAGTGCTATCAGAGCAGGAGTGCCTGGATGGCCATGTATTCTAGAGAGTTTTGCTGTCCGCAGTGTGGCCTTATACTTTAAAAAAACAGCAGACATTCTAGTCGTGGGATTCTTCCCAATTCTCTACAAACAAATTGCTTGCAAAATATTGTAAAAATGTTGTAAAATGTTTCCAAACAACTAGCTACATTAAAGTGTGGCAGCTTCTTTTTTTTTTAACTATTATCAGTTGTCCATGGATTAACAAGTAGAAAGGTAAGGAAAATAGAAATGTTAAGTTTTCTACATGGTCTTTTTGAATTTATGTAAAATCCTGTATGGATTACTATGAAGGTTAATTAAATTTTAAATTCCCTAAAGTAGCCGCTAACAGCAGGTGCCAAGACACTATATATTCTCTCAGTCCTGCACAGCAGGGAATAAACGGCTCAGATCTTGAGCCAAACCTGGCAACCTTGGTTATTGTTATTGTCCTTTGACTGGCTATACTGTTTGACTCTGCAGTCTAAAATATGAGTTGTGAGAGAAAGATCTCATTAAATCCCCTTTTGTCACTGATCAGAGAATGCAAAGCAATGGTTTATTTCACCTATATACCTTCATTCCCTACCCTGTGTAATAAAAGTTGGTGAGGAATTGGATGATACCTGCTTGACTGTGGATCTTTTCACTCTTGTTGCAGTTTGTTTCTTTAAACTTTGGAGGAATTAAAAAATTATACCATCTCGCTGGTGGCAAGGGAAGTCAAAGGAGAGAAATGGGTATCGCTGTTGTATTCAGTAGTGAGGAAACTAGCATTTATTCTTCAAGATGATGAAGGTCTACCTACTTTTTTAGAGCATTCCTTCCTTCTTACTGAGTCTGAGGACACCTTTCCACAGAGTTATTAGTGCAGTTAGCTCTCTTTTGATAGATGCCTCCTCAGTGGGTTTGTCAGATGCCTTCCTGCAGCAGCTGAAGTAATGGGTAGGGAGAGTTGCATGAAGTAAGTGGCTTCAAGGACACAAAGATATTTTTTTTTCCTGTTTGGATCCAATAACAATTCAATTTTCTGTTACTCAGTGACACAGCCATTGAAATTACTGTGCTATAAGATCACAGCTTGAGTATTTGGGTCATCTCTGTGAAAATTCCTAAGTGTTGGCAGTTATCTGTATTCCTATGGCAAAGCCTAATATTTATTATAAGGTCATAATACAGAACCTATTAGTATATGTACTTGGTTTCGAAGTGATACTTTTATGATTTTATATATTCTAAGTAGTATTGTGCACTGTATACTTTATGTATCAGTAATAGGGGATTTGATTTGAGGCACATTTAAATACAGTTGAAAAAGAAACTAGTATAAGTATCCTGCCTGACCAATTTGGTGGCCTTCTATGGTGGGGCTATGGAACTGATGGACAGGGGTAGAGCAGCTGACGTCATCTACGTGGATTTGTGCAAAGCGTTCGACACTGTCCCACACAACATCCTTGTCTCTAAATTGGAGAGACATCAATTTGATAGGTGGAGTACTCAGTGGATAAAGAACTGGCTGGATGGCTGCACACAGAGTTGTGGTCAATGGCTCAATGTCCGTCTGGAGACCAGTAACGAGTGGTGTCCCTCAGGGATCGGTGTTGGGACTGGTCTTGTTCAACATCTATGTTGGTGACATGGACAGTGGGATTGAGTGCACCGTCAGCAAGTTTGCCGATGACACCAGGCTGTGTACTTTGGCTGATACCCTGGAGGGAAGGAATGCCATCCAGAGGGACCTTGACATGCTTGTGAGGTGGGCTGATGCCAACCTCATGAAGTTTAACCATGTCAAGTGCAAGGTCCTACACCTGGGTCGGAGCAATCCCAGGCACAGCTACAGGTTGGGCAGAGAAAAGATTCAGAGCAGCCCTGCAGAGAAAGACTCTGGGGTGCTGGTTGATGAGAAACTGAATATGAGCCAGCTTCATTGTGCACTTGCAGCCCAGAAAGCCAACCGTATCCTGGGCTGCACCAAAAGGAGCGTGACCAGCAGGTCGAAGGAGGTGATCCTGCCCCTCTGCTCTGCTCTTGTGAGACCTCACCTGGAGTATTGTGTGCAGTTCTGGTGTCCTCAACGTAAAAAGGACATGGAACTGTTGGAACAAGTCCAGAGGAGGGCCCCGAGGATGATCAGGGCACTGGAGCACCTCTCTTATGAAGACAGGCTGTGAAAGTCGGGGCTGTTCAGCGTGGAGAAGAGAAAGCTGCGTGGAGACCTCATAGCAGCCTTCCAGTATCTGAAGGGGGGCTGTAAGGATGCTGGGGAGGGACTCTTTATTAGGGACTGTAGTGATAGGATAAGGGGTAACGAGTTAAACAGGGGAAGTTTAGATTGGGTGTAAGGAGGAAATTCTTTCCTGTTAGGGTGGTGAGGCACTGGAATGGGTTGTCCAAGGAAGCTGTGAATGCTCCATCCCTGGCGGTGTTCAAGGCCAGGTTGGACAGAGCCTTGGGTTTCATGGTTTAGTGTGAGGTGTCCCTGCCCATGGCAGGGTGGGTTGGAACTAGATGATCTTAAGGTCCTTTCCAACCCTAACTATTCTTTGATTCTATGTTGTTATTGATTGTTGTTATTAGACTGGATATTAGGAAGAATTTCTTCACATGGAGGGTAATCAGGTATTGGAACATTCTTCCCAGGGAAGTGGTGGAATCACCATCCCTTGGAAATGTTCAAAAACCACGTAGATGAGGCCCTCTGTGATATGGTTTAGTCATGGTCTTGGCAGTCCTGGGGTACTGGTTAGATTTGATGATCTTAAAGATCTTTTCCAACCTAGTTGATGCTATGATTCTATGATTATGCATACTTTTGTTAATAATTAAACAGGTGTCTTTCCTCTTAATTTTATCCAATTTTTTGTTCTGTAAAAGGGATTTGAAATGAATGGGGCTATTAATGTCAGTGGGTGTTCTGTAGATAATAGTGCCTGTCAAATCAGGTTACTGAATCAGGTTTGCTGAAGGTATTTTGGCTGTCTGTAGGAAGATGACTCTCACTTGAAATTTGATTGGCAGAGTTCCAAATGTTAGGAAATGTGCTTCGTGGTTCAGACAAAAAGTTTAATTTTATTCTTCCATAATCTAGTTAATCTAGTTCATTCACCTGATTGTTTTTTTGTTTTAAATGGTCTGCTCTGATTACTCTCCAGTTAATTTACCTTCTGTGATATCTCATCCAGAAGGTTTCTTACTTCCTTAGCTATGTTGGGGCTCTTCTGAGAGGGATTTATTTAAACAACTGAATGAGTTCCTCAGTACTAGCCTTAATTTAATTTGACTTAATTTTTTGGGGTCTCACTTGGAAAGGACCAGTATTCTTACTGAAGTTCTAACCTGCTTCTTCTTAAAATTGTGTGTAAGTTTTAGAACCTCCTGCTAATAGGATTACATTTTCTTGCCCTACATCATTTGGGCTCACTTATTTGAGAATTAGAAAGAACAGGTCTGTGACTGTGTGTAAGTTGCTTAAGCTTTAGAGGAGTGTCAGTTTAATTCTGTATGCCCACTGAGAGCACCTGCAGTAGGGTATAGTGCAGCAGTATATCTCTTCAACAGCTTCGATAGCTTCCTGCAAATGGGCTAAATATGGAAGTACAGTGACTTGTGAAAAGAATGGACTAAACCAACTGTTTTCTCCAGCTGAGATATTTGTCATAGGACTTAGTTTAGCTCCAATTTACTCATTCCCTTTGTAGTTCCCTTTCCTGTATGAGAAAATCAGGACCCAAATTCTAGAATGTAATAATAGGAGGATATTACAAGCAGCTTCTGGTTCCTTCGTTCTCTGTCAGTATGGCCTTATTCTTTTGCTAGTAACTGGCACTTAGTTCAATCTGGTGTTTAATGTCCTGTGTAGCTGGTTTTCTCTTACTGTCACTAGGCTGTTACTCTGCACAGAAATAGTTCTTCTCTTTGAACTCCCCTATTCTATTTCTGACACAGTGTTTTAACACATCGTCAGAAGATCTTAAAAGAGAACTCCAAATAGGAGTGACTGTAGCTCAAGATAAAAATCTATTTTGTTACAAAGCAAATTAAATGTAGTTTATGTTGTGAGGGAAACCTGCCATGCTGTTGAGGCATTGCGTTTGTCAAAATGTTCTCCCTTGCCTTGGGTCTCTCAAACAAAGCTAAGAGCCTTTTTATGAATCATGAGAAATGAGCATGAGAATGGACATAATTTGAACTGGAATAAAACCCTAAAACTTCTAATGTATTTTCTTCCTTAGAAAGTGGTATCTTCAATGCTGATAATTTTACCAATCTTCAGGTAACAGAGTTATCACAACCCAGGTCAGTAATTTTAATAAAAGGTAGAGTTCTCCACCGAGACATTTAGGAGGTAGATAGGGAGTTCTTTCAAGCTATGACACCAATTTGGTCTTCACAGCTTATGATTTAAAAAAAAAAATAAAAAAAATTAAAAAATCCCCCCCCCAAACAACCTTTAAAAAACAGAAAAAAGAAAATAAAAGGAGGGGTTAATTCTCCTCGAGTATAAATTGGGTTGTAGATTGGAATATAGCTGTAGGAAACAGAGAGCTTACTGTTTTCTGTGTAGATGTTTCACACACGATGAGCGAAATGCAGATGGATAACAGCTTTAAGAGGTTTTGAAATGGGAAAGTAGCTACAGAACAATGTTATTCCCATAGCTGCTCTTGGACTACAGTGCAAGTGTAGCAGCATATCAAGTCATCTAAATAAAGGGGTGACATCATTCACAAGGTGGAACAAAACAAGGTTTATTGATACAGAAAAAAGGCTACAAACCCCCTTGTATTTGGAAGGTTTGCTGTTTGCTATTTAGTCTGGAAAATTAGCGAAAAACACTTTTAGTATAACTGATCTGGATTTAGATCCTTTGAAAAAAATTATTATAATAAAAATTCCTTCTTCAGCTATAGTCTGACTGACTTAAATTATAGAGTGATTCATTCTATAACACGATTCTGTGAATCCCTCCTCACATACAGGCAACACAAATGAACTTCAGGTTTGGTCGATGAATCACAAGACACCCTCACACATAAGCAAATTCATATGGATTAAATAAAGATCTAAATGAATATTTGTTAAAGCCAAACAGTACTTCCACATTTTCTTACGTACTGTGACTCAAACATTAAGAATTTTGCAAGAATATAATCAGACATAAGGTTTAAGGTAATGTACTATTGAATGGATTTTAGGGGGTTTTCTTTTTCCTTTTTTTTTTTGGAAGGGGGTAAGGACCACCCATTAGCCTTATATGCCCACTGCCATGCTCAAAAGTTAAATCTTGCTCTTGTGGAGTCTTGCCAATGCATTCCTGGAAGTAAGAAGCTTTTTGTTTTTAACAGCGCAAGGGCTGCATTCATTCTTCTTAACATCAATAGAATACAAAAAAGGGGTTGCATGTGATTAAAAAAGAAATGGGATTATAGAAAACATACTGTGCCACAAGCTTGAAGGCTTCTGAACAAGAATGTTGGGAAGGGGCACTAGTCGCATACAAATGCAGGTTTGAGATGCAATATTGTAGTTAATATTTTAAGATAAACCAGAGCAAAGCCACGATGTCCTGAACACTTTTAACATATTAGAGAAATCAAATATATATAAAAGCACATTTGCACATTAAAAAAGTAGATGTGGCTCTTCTGTCTGTTACCATTGGGACATGGAGTACAGTTAAAGTGTATTAACTTGTGTGCTTGAGCTGATAATGTACAATAAATGAGATGCTTTGTGCATGCTACCTTTTACAGATGCTCTCTGAAAACTTAGTTTGGAAAAAACACTCAAAAATTCTCATGTCATTTTGTGTTGCCTGTGAAATCTCCATCACTGCACTGCTCATCATCTGTACGTCTGACTCCTTTAAGATGTCTTATCTCCTTGTCCTCCAAACAATCTTCAAGTTTGCTTGCTTATTTACTAAGGCCAGTTAACTTCTCTTTAACCATCTGAAGTTTTGTCAATATCATAGTAAATCTGATTTTCTACACCCTTATCTACACCATTTTGATGCAAACCTGGAACACAGTCATATAAACTGCATGAAACTAAGTGAAATTTAACAATCATATGTAGATTCTCAGAAATATACTGCTGGACTTTAAGCAGATTTTAATGTCATAGAGCCATGAGGACCATGCAAATGTGGGAGAGGAGATGAGAGAATTGAATGAACCAGCTACAATTTGTCATAAATTGCAGAATTATGGAGGAAAGAATAGAACTGTTGTCTGAACTGGACATGATATATATTTCTAAAAAAAGAATAGGAATTAAATGTTTGGTCAGGGAATTCTTTGGTGTTAATCTATCTTCAACCATTTTAAATGGTAAGAGTTTGTATGGAAATGCTTTATCTGAGTAGCGCAAAGCTTTAACAATACCAGTGAGACTTGAGGTCATTAAAAAGCATTTGGTGGAAAATTTGATAATGAGCTATGCAGAAAGTAGTGTCTGAAGCTTGGCAAGTGGATCTCGTTTAACTATCTAAAGCAGAAAAGCTGATGACTGTAAATAGAAAAAAAACCCTGCTCTTAAAGAAGCCATGTTACTGTGTGTACCGTCCACAGACAACATTAAAGAAACTTTGGACAACAAAGAGAAATATTAATTAAATTAATTACCCCTGTGACGAAGTTCATAAGTACTGACAAAAGACTACATTTTAAAAGGAATTAAAGATGATGGGCTCCTGGAAGATTTCCTCAAGGGGAGGAAGGAAGCCTCCTGAGCTTCCTCGGCTTCAGCTGTGCACTACATCCCTTCCTTATTCTTTATGGTTAGCCTGCTCCCTTTGTCATTGTGTTCCCTGCACAGAAACTATTGGGTAAGCTGACTTGTCTTTTGAAGTGGAGTGGATTCTCCTGTCTTGTCCAGACGTGTAATCCCAGACTAACTCCACAACCGGGGAGCAGGAGGTGTTAGGGAATTGGTGCTGCAACATGCAACATTTGGATAGTCTGATCAGGCAGGGTGAAGAAGAAAGGCAACCTCTGACATCCTGGTGAAGATGCCATAGATCCTGGAAGATGGGAGGATGTAGAGTTTGCTCCTTTGTGTGGTTTTTAATGAGTGGTCTCGGTTTATATTCTGCTAAATTAGACCAAGCCATCACCTTCCTCTCCATTTTCAGCGGCTTGTGATTTTTTTCCTAGTCTTTTTCCTAGGCTGAGCTGTTTTGGTGTGAGTCTCTCTAAAGGGAGTAGTATCTTGAAAACGCGTGCAGGACTAAAAGGCATCAAAACTCCATGGACTATTTTCCCCTTATCGCATATGCAACAGTATGTGGTGTCTGGGTGAGATGATAAAAGGCTGCGCCTACATTGAAATCTGGCAGGGAGAGTTCTGCCTGTGCAGTATTACCTTAGCTGCTACATGAGTTATCAAAACTATTCAGGGACAGCATCTACAGATGCTGATGTAAAGGTGGTTGAGGTATGTTTACATGAACTCTAATCAGCCCTTTAACTGCAGTGCTAATATAAAACAAGAGGTAATGGAAATAGGTAGAAGAGAACCTGATCACTGGGAATATAAAGTTATCTATTCCTAACAGAGTTAAGAGTAGAGCACTAGAGTGTATGTGACTTCAAAGGATGTCTTTAAATCCTGGTTTTTTTTATAGACTTGAACTTCCTTCCTAATTTAATATTTTGTGGAGAGTAACCTACAAATGGTGGAACTTGGAATGCCTATGAGCAGAAATCGGGATTTGGGGAGCATAAATTGTAATTTCTGATATCAAAATCATGATGTAACATGATATATCTATTTGGATAACCTAACATCACATTTCCTCTTTAGACCCAACCCATAGTTTTGTTTCCTCTTTTTCCTTTCTTGCTACCCCCCAAAAGTCTGTGTAAATAAATGCATGCTGAGTATACTGTCAGAGTAAAAGGTACAGAGCACCCAGATGACTTGCATCTGAATCTTTTATTATGCTCCCCACTAAGTTCCATTTTTTTCTTTTATTGACTGTTTGATTTTGTGACCCCTTTTTCCTTCCTAGCCTTATTCTCCATGGTGAATTTTACATAAATTTGTCCTTTTGTACATTTAAATGGGCTTTGATTTGCCTTGAGTGCAGCCTTTTGCACAGAAGTGTAGCAAAGGACACCCTAAGATTTGTATTTTGCTATTTGTGGGGTTTATAAGAGTTTTTAGTCTTTTTCCATGTGGAACATGTCATCTTTGAAAGGAAACAGCTAATTTCTGTTTAATCATGCAGCAGAAAGGTAGGAAACACAGGATGATATCATGTCATACGATTTATATTTCTAATTAATCAATGATATACACATGTCAGAAAGAATAACCTGCCAAATACTACATATAATCCCTTGTTTGGCTCTGTATGCTGTGCTGTAATACTGGGGAAAGGATACAGGTATACATGCGGCTTGGTACATGCATTTGCATGAAGAATGGGTTTTGTATGTCTGCCCAGTAGTGGTAAGGCCAGCTTAGTGACTGAGTTTCTGGCAGAAACTTCTGGTTTGTTAATTTTCCAGAAATTTGGGAACAAGTGGCTTCAAAGTACCAAGGGACAAAAATGTTTCCAAACTGAAGTGATTGGTAAAGAAATAATTTTGGGGGAAAAATTCTCTGATTTGTGTTCATGCGCAGAATGTTAGGACATTTATGTTCAAATGTTGACAAACCTTTCTTTTTTTCTTTTCCTTTCCCTTTCCCATCTTGCATTTCATGTTAGCTTTCTGTCTGTGTATTATTTCTAAGTGCTGCTTAGAAATAGCCTAAGAAATAGTCTAATATTCCATGTGACTCATGTCACTTTTTTTGTTCTTTTTTTCCTTTTTTTTCATTTTTGCAACCTTAATTTTTTGGATCACTTGTTTCAAAGAACTGTATTTTCTTCACATTTGTCTGTGCTAGCTTCACAGACTTTGTCCTAAATGAAGTGTTTTATTTGCATCTTTTTCCCTTTAAGAGTAGCAAGCAAACAAATTGTGTAGTAGTGCATTGTAACTTTAAAAAAAACACCTTTCACTTTGGAAAATTGTGGAGGAAGCCCGTACTTTTCCTTTTGCTGCTTAGAACTTCTTATGAGGTAGAAAAATAAAAAGAATTACAAGACAAGAAAAAGTTGTGGCAAAAAAAAAAGAAATTAGTAAAAAAAAAATTCATGTCGTTTTTTGGCTGGGCAGTGATTAATTTATCCAGCTTTGATGCATAAATAACCTCAGAAGTGTCTTTACTGTCCTCTTGGCTTTTTAGTGTTAAATACAGCTAAAATAAACCACTTTATATTTCCTTTCTGTAGTGATTTACCTCCTTGGTATCTTGTTATTTCAAAAAATTAGGAGAACACTAAAGAAAAAAAAAAAATCAGAACATGTTTTTACTGATCCTAATGCTTATCAGAGAAGGAGAAGATAAAGAGTTAATAAGTGGCTTTGCTAAGTCTTCAGAGTCACACATTGGCTTGCCTTTCCTTTCACTGACTTGTGTTTCTTTTGAACATCTTACTGTATGCAAAGTAGAGAATATCTGTGTGATTTCAAATGATTGTTTTGAGTTCATGGATTTAAGTTTGACCTCTGAAATGCACAATATATTATCATATTTAATCCTAAACCCTAGTTTTATAGCAAGCTCTTAATGAATTGTGTTTTAAAAAGACTGTCCAACGTCTCTCTGTTTTCAAAATCTTAACCGTGTCTTGGGAAAGGAACGGTATAAGATAGGAGATTTATATCAAGTGCTGAGGCAGGAGGATCAAGGTCAGACATCCCAGGAGGTTCAGACTTCTTTCCTTCGTCTTTTTTTTAACCAGAATTTCCCACTGGATAAATCCACCAGGCAATAATTTCAGACATCTCAGAAGTTCCACAAATATCACATTTCCACTGTGATAATCATTGTCATGAAAAATAATGTAAGCTACAAAGAAACCAGTATTTTCAGATGAAGCATATCTCTCTAAAAGGCACAGTTTATGTCTGTGTCTTTGCATTATGCAGTATTTTCAGAGATGAAGCTTTTCCTTCTAAGTTTGATTTAACAGCTATTTAATTGCCTTAAAGGCTGCACATGTGGAGTAGACTTATTTTTGACATAAGTAATTGTCAATCAGCATAAGAGAAATGGAAGGCTATTTGTTTGAGGAAAGATAAGTGTTTGCATATTAATAGACTTACACTTAAAACGTGCACTAGGTACATAAAATTTGCATGTGAATCGCATCTTATACATACACACTAACATATTGTTTTCATGATATGGGTGGTTTTGGAAATGTGGCACTTACTGCACCAAGTTCATCTGAAGATAGCCCTACTGTAAATTCACTGATAGGGAATTAGTGTCTGGATTTGGTTATAAAGGTATGATGCAGTATAAGATACTTTGAATTAATGATGTGTCACCAGAACATCTTTTCTAAGAGTTATTGTTCAACAGTAGTGGGTTTGTACACTTGTGAATGTTTAAAAATGCTGTTGAGAAATTCTAAGAAGGGTAGACTTAAAGGGTTTTTCAGTTCTTTTGAATGTACTGGTCTTGATTTGTAATACGGAAAGCAGTAGGAGCATATTTGAAAATGAAATTAATATTACTTTGTCTAGTCCTGAAAAATATTTTACTGTCTCTCAATTTAATAGAGGGTAACATCCCTGTCATCCTGTCCTTTGTCTGTAGATTTTGTCAAGGCGTCTTTATCTTTTCCCCTCCAAAACACATTTAACCTTCTCAATAATTTAAAAAATCAAGCGCTTTCCCAAAACTTTCCCCATTCTTTTTGCCTGCTGTCTTTGATGCGTGCTTTGCAAGCTGATTCTTTGCTACAGTGTTTAGAGATTTTTTTCTTTTTGGTCCTATGCTGTGATGTATATCAGCAGTAGCAGTTGCTTTTGGATGCAAACCGATATAGGGAGGAAGCCAGGAGATCATTAGCTTGGGGAAACCTGTTGATCATAATTTGCAGCTCTGAATAACAGTTTAATATAGCTCTTAACGACGCACATGCACATGCACACACAAAACTCTTTCACAAGTCCTAGGAAAAAATTGTTCACAGGGGAAGAAAGAGTGTTAAGTCTGAAAAGACTGACAAAGACTGTAATTTTTCTCCTGTGAGATAATGGTTTGAAGCCAGCAACAGATAAAAGATTGCTATAAGAGTGGCTTAATTCCCCATCTTGAAAACGGATTAGATAATTCAGTCTCTTCATGGATTCCTTACTCTGGGAAATATATTTCCAGTTTTGGTTCTCCTCAGAAATAGCTGCAGAGTGTACTTATTTAAATGCACAAAGACCTGCATTCAGACATTTTGAAAAGGCAAACAGCGCACAGAGAAGATTATTTTGCAGGCTGTGTCAATGTGTAAGTGGATATTGTAGTTTTACCAGCTGAAAACATCATGGCTGTGAATTAATGTATTGATAACATGGGCACTTTCCAGAAAAATCTTTGTGACTGGAAACTAATCCTTTTAATTTGCAGAAAGAGAATGAACTTCAATCAAAATCCGTTTTTACCTATGCTTTTAATGAATTCTCAACTAATTTGCTGTGGTTTAGTGTGCAAGTATTAAGTAATGGTGTCCTTAGAAAGTGAGTGCAAAAAAAAGCAGCAGACTGTGATCTGAAGTGTATCAGTGAAAATGGAATTTCAGCTGTTCCTTAGATGAGGGTGAAAATCAAGGAATAAAAATGCTGCATATATCACATAAACAGCATTGATGGTAGTAACAGCATACTCCTGCCTGAGAGCCTTGCACTTCTTTAAAATGGATTTAAAGGAATTATAAATATCTGTTGGGGAGCACGCTGAATATATCACTAAGTTTATATTCCTACGTTTTATTCAGAAATGTAGTTAAATATCTGTATTTATACATGTAGTTTAATTTTGGAAACATCTGCCTTCCTGGATAATGTTCTGCAGGATAATCCAATAGTCATTATGCTTCATTTTTCTTTGATGCAGACACTTCCTGCATTTTAGTCTATGGTGAAAAAAGAAGCTATGACACTGATTTTTTTAATATAATAAGGGGACATGCTGCAGAGCTTTTCCATTATTGCTTCAGACTTGAGAAGTACCAGCCACTCTCATTACTCACTGAATTCACAATCCTCTGTTCTTTGCCTCTTAGATCTGAGATATTTTTCTTCTGTAATTTATTGATTTGAAATTTATATAAACTTCTTTTAAAACCTGATCTTTATTAGGAAGCTAGAGTGGGTAGCTAAAGCAGATGGAGAGTTTTGCCAGCAAAAGAGTACTCTTGCCTGTATATTGTTTAATTATATTTATTTAGTATAATTTCATTATACTAAATTTAGTATAATTTCATTATACTAAATACTGGGACCTGATGAAGTCCATCCATGGGTCCTGAAGGAGCTGGCAAATAAAGCTGGTAAGCCAGTGTCCATCATGTTTGAAAAATCATGGCAGTCAGGTGATGTTCCCAGTGACTGGAAAAAGGGAAATATAACCCCCATTTTCAAGACGGAGAAAATGGATGACCCGGGGAATTACAGAGCAGTCAGTCTCACCTCTGTGCCTGGCAAAATCTTGGAGCAGATTCTCCTGGAAGGCATGCTAAGGCACAGGAAAAACAACAAGGTGCTTGGTGACAGCCAGCATGGCTTCACTAAGAGGAAATCCTGCCTGACCAATCTGGTGGCCTTCTATGATGGGGCTACAGAACTGATGGATAGGGGCAAAGCAATTGACGTCATCTGCCTAGACTTGTACAAAGTGTTCTACCCTGCCCTGCACGGCATCTTTGTCTATAAACTGGAGAGACGTAAATTTGTGGGATGGACCACACAGAGGATAAGGAATTGGCTGGATGGCCACATGCAGAGGATTGCAGTCAATGGCTCAATGTCCAACTGGAGGAGACTGGTAGCAAGTGGTGTCCCATAGGGCTTAGTGTTGGGACTATCTTGTTCAACATCTTTGTTGCTGACATGGACAGTGGGATTGAGTGCACCCTCAGCAAGTTTGCCGATGACACCAAGCGGTGTGGTTCAGTTGATATGCTGGAGGGAAGGAATGCCATCCAGAGGGACCTTGACATGCTTGTGAGGTGGGCTGATGCCAACCTCATGAAGTTTAACCATGCCAAGTGCAAGGTCCTACACCTGGGTGGGAGCAATCCCAGGCACAGCTACAGGTTGGGTAGAGAAGAGATTCAGAGCAGCCCTGTGGAGAAGGACTTGGGGGTGCTGGTTGATGAGAAAATGAACAAGAGCCGGCACTGTGTGCTTGCAGCCCAGAAAGCCAACTGTATCCTGGGCTGCATCAAAAGGAGTGTGACCAGCAGGTCGAAGGAGGTGATCCTGCCCCTCTACTCTGCTCTTGTGAGACCTCACCTGGAGTATTGTGTGCAGTTCTGGTGTCCTCGACATAAGAAGGATATGGAACTGTTGGAACAAGTCCAGTGGAGGGCCATGAGGATGATCAGGGGACTGGAGCACCTCCCATATGAAGACAGGCTGAGAAAGTAGAAAGTTGGGGCTGTTCAGCCTAGAGAAGCGAAGGGTCCGTGGAGGCCTCATAGCAGCCTTCCAGTGTCTGAAGTTGGCCTACAAAGATGACAGAGAGGGATACTTCATCGGGGACTGTAGCGATAGGACAAGGGGTAATGAGTTTAAATGGGGGAAGTTCAAGTTAGATATAAGGAAGAAGCTCTTTCCTGTTGGGGTGGTGAGGTACTGGAATGGGTTGTCCAAGGAAGTTGTGAATGAATGCTCCATCCCTGGCAGTGCTCAAGGCTGGGTTGGAGAGAGCCTTGGGCGACGTGGTCTACTATGAGGTGTCCCTGCCCATGGCAGGGGATTTGGAACTAGATGATTTTAAGGCCCTTTCCAACCTTAACCATTCTATGATTCTGTGATTATATTAACAGGCATAGTTGATGCTGGAAAACTGACATTTTTTTTTGTTTCCATACCTGTAAATACACTAAGAATTATGCTGGCACAGTTTTAACATTTTTATTTTTGTAAAAGATATTAGTAGAACAAATGAAATAGGTCAGAAAATCCTTGCTTTGGGTTTAGATGCTGGAGAAGCTTTGGATTTTACACCAGTGTAGAGGAGTGCAGAAGTTGTGGAGACAGTAAGTCAAGGTACATGAGATCAGAATTTGGATCAGTATGTTTGAGAACAAAGAATGAAATAAACTCACCATATTACAGACAAGTCATGACAAATGTTTGTAATGCTTGTAGTACTGCTACTGATGTGGTGTTGAGGTTGCTAGGGAAAGGTGCAAGAAAACATTCAGTGTAACTTAAAAGCATTTGGGAGCTTTCAGGACTTCTGTTGTGTCATCTCTGTTGCTATAACTTTCCCGGAGTTACGTATTTGTTCCAGGGAAATTATAATTCGGTATTACAGTGGTATCAGGGAGAAATGTTAGATGTGCATGTCACATTTTAAACTGCAGAAAGGAAGCAGGTGATTTGAAAGGAAGAAAAGAAAAAAAAAGAAAATCAAACAAAACCTACCTGTCCCATCGTCCGTCGTCTGTCCGTCGTCCCCCCCGTCGTCCCCCCCCCCCAAATACAGTAAGTCAAATTTATTCTTTTATTCTCATTTCTAGCTGAAATTCCCTTTGGTTGCCAAAGAAATGTCATCAAGTTCTATTTTTAATAAGTTTCTTTTGTGAGTAAGTTCATGATATTCATTAATCTTACAAAATGTGTATTACAGGTTTTGGTACAAATTAACTACTTCATAAAGAAATTAACTATAAATCATTGAAGTTATTTGTTAATATCTTTTCAAGAGCATAGTTAATCTACTTCGAAATGATTTAAGCAAAATCAGTGATTCAGCAAGCCAAAGTCTAGTTAATTAAGATTCTAATACAAACATGACACTACCTCTTTTTTACAGAGTTAGGAACCCTTTTTTGTGGTTGTAACCTTAAAAGCATACACTGATCTTGGGTGAACATTGAAACAGCTTTATTGCTCTTTTTGGTTAAAAGTTTAAGGATTCTTTGCTGAACTTGCGCTTACTTCTTACCATGTTTATGTAAGTCAGCTGAGTCTTCAGCAAAGCAGATCAGGAATTTTCCAATGAAATGTATGTCCTTCAGGAAATAATGATTCACAGAAACCAAGGCATTTTACAGAAATTATTCAGATTTGACAATTTAGCTGACACAGGGCAAAGCAGAGAGAATGGCTGGAGCTGCAATTCTCAGACATGTAATTTCCCACTTCCTCCTCTTTCTATTGTCTTGGAGTCCCTGAAGGAATTTTTCTTTATTAGTAAGAAGCCAGCAGGAGCATTTGTATTGTCTTGAAATAACAGGTTTTCAGGGTTTCTTCTCAAGTGGAATTTCAAAGTTTCTATTGTTCATTTCTGGGGAACATCAGAATTTGAGCAAATTTATCCAGCTACAGATTGCTATGTTTAAAAAGATGTCCCATCCATAGTCACGTACCAGAATTTGAAGGCCAGCCATGTACACAGTAATTCTGTCACTCTTGCCTGTCGTTGTATATTTGGGGATTAAAGGAGAGTTTATCCAAAAATGATAACCCCTACCCTGATTGGATTTTTTTGTTGTTCATTTTTAGGAGAAATAGAATGGGAATTTTGTTATTTAAGTGACATATTTCTGAAAGAGCCTGTCAGAATAGTATTTATCTAAATACAAGGCAAATTTTTCTGTGAGTGAACAATCACCATTCTCTGAAGGTGGATCTCCTCTCCTATTTAATATTTCATTGTACACAAAAAATTCCTGAAGTACTGTGCTATATAGTAGTACACAGCAATTTGTAATGCACATACACTGAATTAGTAGTCTACACAAAGAGCAAATGCTAAAGAACATATCTTTCAGTACTGGGTATCAGAAACATTTCCATGTCTTTGTTTTCAGGAACTTTATTCCTTCTCATTAGTCCCTGATGTTAGAAAGTACCTGTGCTTGTGGTTAACTGTTTTTTAATTATTTTTATGAATCTGATGTGGTCCTTGGAAGTGAGCTTTTTTTTTTTCTTCTTCTCTATTAATGGTGTGAGAATGATATTCACCAGTGAACTTTATTATTGCTATTATTACTAACATTATTATGGTATTGTGCTATAACACAGAGTTTGCTTTAATTTTATTTACTGCTAATTTTAAGAATATCGTAAGACAAGTGTTGACATAGAGGGCAATCATAGTGTATATCTATGTTTAGTGCACTAGAGTTCTTCAACAAGAATTTGTCTTGCATCTGTACTTGCAGTCATGTATACACTCAAGTATAGACATACCCATACTTGTCCTCAAAGCAGGAGCTTGTTTTACCTCTTAAAAGTCCATTTTGCTCAAGCTAAATGTGTCCACAAATTTTAAATACTGCACCAGCACTAATAGAATAATTAACATAGCAGATAAAGTCAACTTACATGGATATAATATAAAATAATTGATAAGGTGACAAATATTAAAATTATGTGGAAAACACTGCTTTGTCAGATGTTAAGTCAAGAGGAAATGTTTTCCTAATCTGAATCCTAAAGGAATCAACATGTTTTCATTTTGCTGACTTTTAGTCACTGCCATTTCTTAGAGGATACTGTGTGTGCTTATAGATTTTTCAAGAGTGTGAAAAGACCTTTTCAAAGTAATGGATGAAAAACAAAAAATCCATAATTTCAATCTTGACTCAGTTTTTCCTATTTTCTGTTTCCTTTCTTTGATGAAGCAATGTAGGACTTTATTATGCTGTGACGCATTCAAGGAATGTAGATAAACTGGTTTTGTCCTCTTTTTGCGTATTCATAGTATCATATTTGCTGAGTGATACTGGCAGTATTACTGTGTTTCACACACAAATAAGCGTGTTCGTAGTGATAGACCTCTTATAATGCTGCTGCAACCATCCTATAGAACTTATTCAGAATGTCTTTGGTCCTGAAGTTCTTAGCAGTTTTGTTGGATCAATTCCCACAGAATGCATTTTTGAATCAAAGGAAATTGAAGTATTTGCCTGGAGGCTGTTTGTAGCTCTTGAAACTCCAGCATGTGTCTGATTGAATGTAACTGAAACAAGGGCCTCTAATCAAGACATCACACTATAAATAGAATGTATGTAAAAAAAAATGTTGGCTATTAGGTATCAGGTTTTCCAGTTTGGAAAAGCTTGACTTTTTAGATTGATTTGCAAATAAGGATGTGATCTCATATACATTCCTCTTTATATAATCTCCTTTTCCAAAACAGTGGATGAAAAGTTCCAATACAACATTTTGCTCATCATTTTACCTTTTTTTGCTAAAAGTATTTCTATTTAATATCTGGTAACAAAGAACGAAGTCTACCTTATAGTTTACACTTCTGTGTAGAACTAGTCTGCAAAAAAGAAGTGTTGGAGATGAAAATGCTTTTGTGCTACCAGGGACCAGGTAAGTGAAACCCATAGTGTAAGCCATCCAACATTAATGATGCTTGGAGCATGGTGCAACACACTTTTTTTGGAAGACATTCATATTAGAAGATACATCTTTGTATAAAGAGCTTCTAAAGCATTCAGCAGCTCTTCTAGACGTATGCTTCTTTCAAATCGGTTGCTTAAGAATTTTTACATGTTTTTGTTTTACTGTGGAGTTGTCTTATGAATATGGTTACTACTGAAGAAGAAATGAGAACAGACCAAGTAACAGAATTCTTTTAGCAAGCAATAGTGTTTGTGACTTTTTTGCTGCTTGAGTCACATAGGATTCTATTCCAATATGAATCCACACATAAGAAATACATAAATAAGTTGAAAACTGGATGTGAAAATGAGGTCTGAATATGTCAAATATCTTATTCACCCATCCACCCACCCAGTTCAACCAGCTATTTCCTCCTACAAAAAGAAATCATATGAAATAGCTTTTCTGACTATTGAAAAGATTCTTCTTTTTTTTCATGTTTTTCATGAGGCAATGAGCCACTTAAATATATGCAATTTCTAGAATAATATGAGAGTAATTTCAGTTGTTCATGTCTGGTATGGATTTACGGAAGCTCAGAATGAGAATGTATTTTAAAACCTTGAAAAATATAATGGGATAAAAGAAGCAGCTGCTACATCTAGAGATGATTTTTTAATTACTGCAATATAAACAGAAGGTTTTTTTTTCCTTTTAATTAAACACAAATAAACTATCAACATGGCGGCAGAGAAGAGTACATCACTGCTGGTTCCTGCTATTTCATGCATAACCTTATATGCTTGAATTCATGCTTGCAGGAAACATGTATGTATACAATGAAGGACAGGTCAATTTTAATGCAAAGGTGATGTGATTTTTGAAATCTTTTTCACATGATTATTGCATTTACAGTTTGTTTCCTCCCTATTTGAATATCTTTATGATAATGGCACAAAGTTATTTGCTTCTGTTTCACTGACATCTTCAGAAGAGCCTGTTTGACAAGCAGGCTTTTAAAGAATTGTTACTAGAGCGT
This sequence comes from Pezoporus occidentalis, assembly GCF_034315485.1. Classification (NCBI taxonomy): domain Eukaryota; kingdom Metazoa; phylum Chordata; class Aves; order Psittaciformes; family Psittacidae; genus Pezoporus; species Pezoporus occidentalis. The sequence goes on along the minus strand of NW_026915724.1, from coordinate 3,952,375 downwards.
TACAAACAAGGAATAGAGCTATAAAGGACTCATATAAGTGATTTTCAAAATTAGGTTTACGGCTTCTAAGTTTTACTTACATTTCCTTGAGGACTGTGGAAATGCCTGCTCAGGTAAGAGCCATTCCAAATATACATTGAGCTTTCCATCCTAAATGAACTGTCCGAGGGGCAATAAAAGGAGATAAAGTAATTGGGGTGGGGGGGTGGGGCTTGGTTTGAGAAAGTAAAAACAAATAGATGACTTAACATCCAAATATATTAGATAACTGTGAGAGTCATAAAATGTGAACTATAGGTAGGGCAGACATGAGGGTTCTGCTTGGTTTCAAAGGTTAATTAAAAATTTAGTGTAAAGCAGCTGCAGAAAGTGAGAATACAAAGTGAAAGGAACTTTTTTGTAAAAGATGGGTTATTTCTTTCCCCAAGGTTTTACTTCAGTGCATTTTTATGATTCGCTTTGCAAAATTGGATTGCATTTTTCTTTTCTTTTCATGTCTGAATAAATTCAAGGTAAGATAACCTTGATGTAACTGGCAGTTATATTGTGTTAAGAGCTACAAACCATTTCTTCAGAGCAGGATCTGTACTAAAGATTCATAAGAGCCTGAAGAAGGATGGTGGGACTCTTGGGATATTCATTTAAAAGAACAAATACAAGGAGTGTTATTGTACATCGCTGTCAAAGGCACTGCAGTCAGCTGATGCAGGGGGAAAGCCTGAAGATGAAGCCTACCATAATTACTGTGTTTGTCTTTTAAAAAGTAACAAAGGAGGAGGAAATATTCTTGCATGTATTTCCCTGTGGTGGGTTAACCTTGGCTAAGACCCAACTCCCCACCCAGCTGCTAGCTCACTTACCGCCCTTAGCAGGATGAGGGGAAAAAATAGGATGAAAAAATCTGTGGGTTGAGATAAAGACAGGATAGTTGCTTACCAGTTCATGTTGCGGGCAAAAGAGACTAGACTTGGGGAAAATTAGTTTAATTTATTGCCAAATAAAATAGATTTAAGTAATGAGAAACAGAAAGACAATCATTAAAATTACACCTTTCCTCTTGCCTTTCCTAAGCCCGACTTCACTCCAGGTCCTTCTCCCCACTCCCTGAGCAGCATAGGAGGATGGGAAGCAGCAGGTTGTGGTCATTCCGTAACAGCTTCTCTCTGCCCCTCCTTCTTCCTCACACTTTTTACCAGCTCCAGTGTGGGCTCTCCCCACTAGCTGCAGTCCTGCAGGAAAAAAATCTGCTCCACTGTGGGCTCTCCATGGACCACAGACCTTCCAAGATGTATCCTCCTACTCTGGTATGGATCCTCCACAGGCTGCAGTGGATATTGGCTCTGGGATGCACCTCACCGTGGTCTGCAGGGGATTATCTGCTTCGGAGTGTGGAGCATCTCCTCCTCTGACCTTGGTGCTCCCTCTGCCATTTCCCACTCTTTTTGTTCCCTGTTCTTCTGCCTGTGTGGCTTTGGTTGCTCTCCCTTAACTATGTTTTCTCCATACGGCACCACTATTGTGGCTGAGGGGCTCAGCTGTGTCCTGCTGTGGGCCTTTTAGAGCTGGATGGAACCACCTGCATCCATCATAGGGCAGCCTCTCTCCTCATCAAGGCCACCCCTGTAGAGGTCCCTATTGACAATACCTTGACATGGACACCCGGTACTGTTTAGTTAAAATGTTTTCTGTTTAACTGTTCAGTTAAAATATTTTTGAATGTAGTAAAGGAAGCTTACAGTTTCATATGCACACGATGCCACCAAAACTCCACCGCTGCTGACGCAGGTCCTACAAAAATATATAAGCTAGGATTCAGTTGACTGGTTTTTAAAGGCTAGTTTTGGTTACTAGACAATCTGGGATGATATGATTGAACCATGGATGTTGGCTTTTCAGCAAAGCCACCATTTTAATTAGGACACTGTTGTGAGTAGGGTTTGTAGACAAAGACGACACTCTTCTGTGTCTTATCTATGGAATATGATTGCAAATGTTTTCATTCAGTTTTTCCACAATTTAGATTGCAAGGAGAGAATTTGGCAGAAAGGCCAGAAGATGTCTTCGTGGTATCTCAAACATCTGAACCAGTAGTCACAGACTCTGATGGTAAGTTACATAAATATTTGCTGCTCATAAAAAAAAAAAAACACCAAATGCCAACATCTTGAATTGGAGACTAGAGGTTAAGTCTGTAAAGAAGATTAAGCACTTCCAGATAATGTTCCTTGCCATTTGAACTCAATCATTTACAATCAAATCTGTTAGAGGAGCCCCTAATATGGCTTTGTCATGGACAATTAGCACTCCAGAATAATTCCTAGGCATATTTTGAGAGCTGCCTTAGGCCAGGAATCATTCTTAGTAGACAGTTTGTATGTTAGCGCACTATTTTGGATGTAAAATAACTTAATAGTGTAGACATGAGCTGTTCATTGCCAGTTGGCCTCTCTGTCAAGGAATGGTCTTTGAAATATTTAATTTGACACTAGAAATGCATCCACAGAATTCAAATAATATACACTAAAAATAACAAGAGTTATAGAATTTCTTCCCTGTTTTTAAACTAAGTATCAGAACTGTTTCTCTGATCAATCCAAGCACCACTGACTAGAATTAAGATACAATAAAAAGGAGTTCATAGAGTACCTCTGAAAAATATTTTTTTTCCTCATACATATTCATACATTGCGCTATTCTGCAGTCAGGACACTCAGCCTTATTTCAATTTCTGCTCAGGTTTTTGAGCAGAATAAAACCGGCTTTCGTACAAACGATTAAGTTGATGAAGGTTAACTTTATCTTAGCTGTCACTGGGACGGAGACAGAGAGGAATAGAGGTTTGGACAGAGAATCTGCAAAGATTAATGGCCCAGTCTATCGCCTTACTGGTAGGCAGAATCAATTAATTCCAGTCAATTAATTGGAGGATTTGATTTGTAGTTTTGTCTTCAGCAGCCACAGACAAGTTAGCTTTGTTGATTAATTAATGCAAAACAAATATGAACTAACTTTTTTTTTTAATTAGCCTGCTCTCTGCTATTTAGTACTATTAGGTGTGCTATTGGGTATGACAGCAGCCTGAGCTTTCACTCCTTTCTCTTGCCTCATTTGTAAACCAATGTCAGCATTAGTAACTAGTATGTCTTTAAAGATATTTTAAAGATTTTTTAACATCTTCATCGCTGACATGGACAGTGGGATTGAGTGCACCCTCAGCAAGTTTGCTGATGACACCAAGCTGTGTGGTTCGGTTGATACCCTGGAGGGAAGGAATGCCATCCAGAGGGACCTTGACACGCTTGTGAGCTGGGCTGATGGCAACCTCATGAAGTTCAACCATGCCAAGTGCAAGGTCCTACACCTGGGTCAGAGCAATCCCAAGCACAGCTACAGGCTGGGCAGAGAAGAGATTCAGAGCAGCCCTGCAGAGAAGGACTTGGGGGTGTCGGTTGATGAGAAAATGAACATGAGCCGACAGTGTGCGCTTGCAGCCCAGAAAGCCAACTGTATCCTGGGCTGCATCAAAAGGAGCGTGACCAGCAGGTCGAAGGAGGTGGTCCTGCCCCTCTACTCTGCTCTTGTGAGACCTCACTTGGAGTATTGTGTGTAGTTCTGGTGTCCTCAGCATAAAAAGGACATGGAACTGTTGGAACAAGTCCAGAGGAGGGCCATAAGGATGATCAGGGGACTGGAGCACCTCCTGTATGAAGACAGGCTGAGAAAGTTGGGGCTGTTCAGCCTGGAGAAGAGAAGGCTGCATGGAGACCTCATAGCAGCCTTCCAGTATCTGAAGGGGGCCTCTAGGGATGCTGGGAGGGACTCTTCATTAGGGACTGTAGTGATAGGACAAGGGGTAATGGGTTAAAACCTAAACAGGGGAAGTTTAGATTGGCTATAAGGAGGAAATTCTTTCCTGTGAGGGTGGTGAGGCACTGGAATGGGTTGCCCAGGGAGGTTGTGAATGCTCCATCCCTGGTGGTGTTCAAGACCAGGTTGGACGAGGCCTTGGGTTTCATGGTTTAATGTGAGGTGTCCCTGCCCATGGCAGGGGGCTTGGAACTAGATGATCTTAAGGTCCTTTCCCACCCTAACTATTCTATGATTCTATGATTCAAACTGGTTTTGTGAGAATGCATGGCTTTGTGCAGCCATACCCTTTGTTTTTCCTTTCATCTCCCATTGGTCACTTTATAAAAAAATTAATAGGGAATTCAGAATCTCAAACTATGATGTTCTTACTGCTTCATGAATATTGTCAGCAAGAGTGTCCCAGACTGGTGACTGCTCACAAACCCTGTGAAAGGAAAGCAAAATTCTTTCGCTATGGGAGTAAACCCCAGGAAAGAAGGTGGTGGTGGCTTGTTTGGGATAGGTAAAGGAGCATGCAAGCATAAGATATTTGCAGCAGAAACAAGTAGAGGGGTAAAATGTCCCATAGTTCCTGAAACAATTTGTCTTTAACAGTTCATTGCCTTCCTTCCCTCTTCCTGTGTACTCTTGCTCTTGAAATGGAAATATACCAACTCTGCCATGCTATGTTCTGAAACTGTCTTCAATAAAATAGTATGCTCCTGCTAAGTGGCAGAGGCACCAGGATTAAAGAAGGTCAAACAAGCTGCTGGATTCTGTGTAATAATGAAGCTGGATCTTTCATGGTCACAGAGTGTAGAGCACAGGATTGCTCCAGCTTATGCTTCAAGATACTTTGCAGTCAGCATGGGTATAAAGAAGATGGAGAGCACTTTCCCTAAAGAACCACCTCCAATAAAATATAGGGACTAAAAGTTAGTTAGGTGGGGCAATGACATTCATGTTGTTATAAACACATCTATCTCATGTCTGTAAATATACATGAACCTCTTAGTCATATGGCTAGAATATAGTAAAACCCCTAGGGCAAAAGGACTGAGGTCAGCAGTGAGGTACTGCCAATTTTTTCTGTCAAGAGGCACTCTTAGGAATATTCAGTCTTTCAAAATATCTTATCTTTTTTTTTTTTCCCCCTAAAATGTTGGCTAGTAATACATTTTGATTTGAAAAAAATCACAGCTGGACTTTACAAATTGGTATAGGCTAGAAACAGGCACAGAACTCGGGCAACTGCCCAGTCTTACCAATCTTTTCTATAAATACATCATATTACTTGTTTTCTGTGCATCTGATATTTATTTATAATAAATACTATGTACAAGAAGGTGATAAAAGAGACTCCTAAACATACTATTATAAAACACTAAGTAAATCAATGCATCATATTGCACTGATTTTTCTGTTTTGTCCTCTTAAGAATGTATTATATCATGAAACAGTGACTAACAGGCTTCACTTACCCAGTTTGTTTGAATTTATTTTCTGCTCTTACTTATTGGTACCAATGGGCTTACTGAAAGAAAACTATGCGTTCAGAAGTGCTGATCTAAACCATTTGTTCAAGAATATGCAAGCAAGGTGCTGATGCACAGCAAAGTGAAGGGTAGGTTTCTTTAGATAATGATCTGTTTCTGGGTTTATGGGAAATTGTTAAGTTGTTAGATCTGGAGCATCTCTCTTGTGGATTTCAGATGAACTAGGTTCAGAAGTAATTGGCAACACATCTGATCTAACAGCCCGTATAAATAAACCTTAGTAAAGCAATTCCAGCTAATAAAGTCAATGTAATAGCTTATGTGAAAAGTTCATCTGCAGCATCAGGCACTATAGTGACTCCACTGTCAATCTGGACCTGGTTCCAATTAACCACTATACTGATTTCCCTCTAGTATAATCCTGCAGAATTGGACAGAATTGTGTTGATCTAAGTAGTAAAAGTGAGAGATGGGAATCAGGTCTTAAGATCAGAGAACACAGGATATTTTAAAGCTGCAGTTTCTTTTTACTGTCCTAAACTATACCTCTCAAAACTTTCTCTTTCCCATTGGACCACTTCACAGGAAAGAACTTAGGAAAGAATTTAATAGCTAGGTTCTTGATTTTGGTTAGAAGAAACAACTTGAATTACCACACAACAAATTTCCCCTCTAGATTCCAAGCCTGTCAGGTTTGTCTCTTGGATCAGTCCTCCATTAAGCCTTGCTCTTGTTCTGTACAGACAGATGGGGAGAATGGCTGAGGCCTGAAAAGACAGGTGCTGCAACAGGATCAATGCAGTAAAAATCTGCATCTGTCAACCTACAGTCAGTTTTTCAGCTTGGAGGGATTGAAAACATCAACTTGTGAGGCTTCTACATACTGGTTTAGGTTGGTTGGTTTTTTCTCCCTTTAAAGTGCCACTATAGCGAAAAGTTCAAAACAGGCATTTGGACATAAATGAACGGCTTGAAGTTGGAGATGTTCAATAGTAATAAGAATGTATGAAACACAAATAGTGCTATTCCAGATAGAACTGCATGGCCAGGGCAAAAAATTAGGAAGGATACAAATATGTGGGAGTTAGGGTTGAGAACTAGATGTGGGATTGGCAAAGATGTGGCATCATCTCCCACAGTTCTCTGACCACAACTTTGCATCATCGTTATTTTTTCCTTCTCTGCTTTCATTTGTTTTTTACAATGAATATGGTGTGGCATTTCACGGCACGGACTCAAGTTAATGCAGACTCAAATCCTCTTTTGTTGTTACAAAGCCCGTTTTATCCCCTCGTTCGGTACTCCCCAACCTGCACATACACACCACGTTCAATCTCATTAGCCCCTGT